>NC_092874.1:31426614-32116614 GCF_028372415.1 Notamacropus eugenii | reverse complement strand
CAATAGAAACTAGTCCTGTGATTTCACTGGTATAAGAGAATCCCAGGGGATGAATCTCTCTCTCCTAGTTCATCATCTTCTTTGCAATGTACTTGCCTAGAGTACTTAAAAGTTAAAGGACTTGGCCAACATTGCAGAGTCAGTATGTATCAAAGGTGAGATTGGAAATCAGTTTTTTCCAGGTCAGATTCATTTAAAAATGGGTAGAGATAATTAATCTGTTAGCACCTAGAAAGGGGAGGAGAGCTGATGGAAGGGGACCAAAAATGATGAGGCTAACATAGATGACTTTGAAAGGTCCCAGTTAGGTCAAAATTCGAATATTCCCTCTTTTACAGTAATCTGATTCTTCTGCATATACTGTATGACTATAAGGTCAACGGGCAGCTAGATGGCACAGTGGAGTGAGTACAGGTACTGAAGTCAAGGAAACTCATCTTCCTGAGTTCAAATCTGACCTCAGTCATTTCTTACCTATGTGACCTGGGCAAGTCACTTAATTCTGCATGCCTCAATTTCCTCATCTGTAAAATGAGCTAGAGAAGGAAATTGAAAACCTCTTCAATATCTTTTCCAAGAAAATATGGAGTCTTGGACACAACTGAACAATGACAACTATGTCAGTCTGCACAGTTTTACCAAACCACATCAAAACTAATTTCTTCTTCATGTATAAAGATGCAAAAGAGATGAGTGTTCTCAGTGAGTAATGGGTTCTAACTTTGAGAAAATCCATGGCAATTAAAAGCTCTGAATTAGACTTCATTCTTGGCTAGGCTGCACTCCTAATTCCCTACTTTCTCTGCTATCTCAAAGAAATCCTTTTACCCTGAGAGTTCACTCTTCTCCCTAGGATAATTTACATAGAAAATATCCTCCATCTTTGTGGCCTCTCCCTTTGATTGACTAGGTCTTCCCAGAACTTCCACTTTTACGAGGATACCTCAGCAAATCATATCCTCATTTCTCTCTAGGCTGTACTCTTGACTCTCCATAATTTTTTTACCTTCATCATTTCCCTCCCCTCTTCTCCTCCATTTTTAGTTTCCTTTCATTTATCTTCCCAATTCATAACAGTTTTTTTGAGGGAAAAAACTGTCTTTTTGCTTGTATTTACATTTCTGCACTTGACGGAGTGCCTGGCACACTATAAACATTTTAGAAATGTGCATTGGCTTGACTTGATTAGTCTATGATGGGTAGATAGATATAGATAGATAGATAGATAGATAGATAGATAGAGCCATTTGATGACAAATAGGTGATCATTGTTAGCTAAAGCTCCCAGGAGCATAAGCAGGCCACCTAAAACACAAGGCTGATTGAAAGTGAATTGTTACCTAAAGCTTAGAGATAGATAAGTGATTATTAACACTTATGCTTCCATGAAAAATGCAACAAATTGTACCCAGGTGTTTGTATTCCTTCAAATCTTTCTCCAAATTGCATATTGCCAAGTTTTGCATTGTAATTAATAATTATTATACCTTCGGGGTGCTGCTTTGTTTTTATAGAAAAGGTTCATTCATTGGAATTTGAGTCAGCCACACTTAGGGGCAGATCATTATATGATAACCCACATGACCCTTAAATTGACTTATTTAAATAATTCACACTATCTTAGAAAAACAATCAACAGGATAGAATTCAAATACCTAGATGTTTGTGGTCCTTCCATCTTCCTTATGATATGGGTGGGGGACACACAAAGCCTTGCATCTATATAAGTAAATATGATTTATATGGATATTCATGAAATGGCCAAAGAGAGAAGGGTTTCAATATTTACTATATGTACTAGGAAACAAACATAACTATAGCCAAAGCTGTAGAGAACTTTGCTGCATCAATTAATGCATAAAAATGTATTCATTCCCTCCTGAAATGAATTTATAAGTACAAATTAAATAAAACTCAGCTGACATATGTTGAAGTTCTACTATGAACTCATAATTGGTAATGGAGAGGTAAACAAAGCACTTCTTGCCTTTAAGAAGCTTACAAACTATTCTTGTGGGGTAGATAACACCACATACAAAATAAGGATATTTTATAAACTTATTATACATTCATATACTTTCCATAAACTTACCATATAAAGCACATATAAATACACACACACATATGTATATGCAAAGAGTAAAAATAAGGCTAATTGAATGAGGAAGGAACCAGCATCTGGTTGGTCAGGAAAAGCCTCCCATAGGAGATGGCAGCTAAGCAATTTTTTAAGGAAATGAGGATTTTATGAGGTGGCCAATATATTCATGAAGGGAGAGGAAATTGTTATAATTTCCCAGATGGCCCCTGAGGACATGATTTACATTTAGGTCTATTTAGGATGGCTTCCTTCTGAGAAAGAGTGTTGCATAGTGAAAAGAGAGAGAGAACCTCAAAGAAATCCTAGGTTGAAATCTAAGCTCTCCATCCCACTCCCACACATCAAAGGTCACCCTAAGCAAGCCAAAACTCCTGGACATCTACATTTAAACAGTTCTCATTTAAAAACTGAAAGAATCCCTACCTGAACAACACACAAAGCTGCACACACAAATATTACCTACTTAGTTTTCAAGTCATTGCATTATTTACTCATCCTCCTTGCTCTCGTTCTCACTGCCATCTCATAACAGCTCCCCACTCCCCTGAAAACACACAGGGATCAGCTTCCTAACAACAATGTTTTTCTAGTATCCATTGGCAGGTGAACATCTTCCTTCCCTTATAGTCTGGAGTAGAGGAGAGAAAAGGGGCATTAACAACTTTAAACAGTCGCATCTGCCCCATGCAAGCTCTCTGCTTCTCCCAGAGCATCTCAGCACCAAAATATACATGGCTACATAATTTCTGGATAATAGCTGTAATTTTATGAGATAAATTATCTGCAAGCTATGATACTATTTGGATATTTCCAAAAAGTATCCATTCTTTTTCCCTTCCATCCAATTGACAACAATTTCATTTGACATATGATGATGGAAATTATGATTATATAAACATAAAACTTATTGAATAATCATGATTTTTCACCAACATAAAAATCATGTTTTACTTTTCACTTGAACACACCTGCGCACCCCAAAGTTTGACCTTTCAGCTCAACTTTCCCATTCATAGGTTGAAGTTGTAACTCTCACCTAAATGTCCTCTAGAATCCCCTCTTGTTCTCAGACTCATTATTTACTATATCTCATGCTAATAAAACATAAATAACTTAATAATACCCTTAAATAGATATAACCATATAAATCATAAACAGAATGATAATATTGACAATGTATTAACAACGGCTACATTGATAGACCCCCACAAGAGGGCTCTACCATAAAAAAGGGCAATTCAAGGTGACATCGCCCACTGGAATTCATGTTAAACATCATTCCCCATTTCTGTTTTGTTTTCTCTTTAAGTTATTTCATTTTGTCAATCAATCAATCAATCAATGAACAAGCATTTTTAGTTGCCCACAAGTTACTAGGACGAGCACTGGGAACAAAAAAGAGTTAATCTGTTAGCTCTAGAAGCTGACATTCCAATAAAGGAAAACAGCACATGTAGAGGAGTGGTGGCCATGGAAAAGAGTTTTAGTCTGGGAAGACACAAGGTGGTGAGTGTACCATGAGGCATTCAATAACCTCACTCCTTCCAACAGTAACATTAGTACTGATTTATTACTGTTCCCAGAACAAGAGCAACACTAGCATATTCTAAAATGATAGGAAAAGATTTTTATAGCCATAGGAATACCCCTTCAGGCAAGAAACTCAGTTCTGCTCAGTAAACATTTATCATAAATCTTTTATCATCAGTGCATTCGTTCTCTTAGCTACTGGGTATACAAAGATGAAAGACGAGAAATAGCTCCTGCCCTTGAGGAGCTTACACTATAATGGGGAGATAAAGCATCTATAAGGTTCAGTGGATACAGATACTAATACAACGTCAGGGATTTTTGCTGTAGCAATGCTTTGCTAACATAAAAACAGAATACATATGTAAGAGCATTTACTATACAACTCAGTACATATTGGATGCACATCTCAGTGCACACTTAAATTTCAAATACAGGGTTCTTTGGAAAAGTGCAATAAAACTTGTGTCCAAAGTGCCCCCCTAAATAGCCTAGTGTTTTTTTTATCACTGTGTTCTTCATTCTTCAAGAAGTAGAAGAAAATCCTTAAGTTAGTGTGATATCTCGGAAAAAGAGGTAGAATTAGAATTAGGAAGACCTGGATTCAAATCCTGCCTCAGACATTTACTGTCATGTGATCCTAGACCTGTTCCTTCACCTCTCTTCCTTCTTTGTAAGGTCCCTTTCAGCTCCAAATCCAGGATCTTAGGGTCCCCAGAGGGATACCTTTAAGGGTTGAAGAAAGACACCTTACTATCTAGACAATGGGTTCTTATCCTGGGGTCTAGAAACTTGTTGCTTTTCATATTTGAAAACTGTTTTTTGTTTAGTCATTTCAGTCACATCTGACTCTTAGTGACCCCATTTGGGGCTTTCTTGGCAAAAATACTGGAGTGGTTTGCCATTTCCTTCTCCAGCTCATTTTTATAGATAAGGACCCAGAGGCAAACAAGATGACCAGCTTGTAAATGTCTGAGGTCAGATTTGAACTCAGGAATATTCATTTTTCTGACTGCAGGCCCAGCATTCTATCCACTGTGCCACCTTTGATATCTGTATTTCAATGTAATTGTCTGTGTATTTTATCTTATGGACTTAAAAACATTATTTTCAGTAGGGGTCCATAAACTTGATCAGACTGGCTGCCCAAGGAGATCACAACACATGAAAAAAAAAGGCTAAGAAGCCCTGTTCTAGAGGGTACCTTAACTAGGGCAGCCGTAAGATTTGTCACTCATCACAGTACATTATTCTCAATCATCCTGGTTGGATACCGAGTCACTCTTGGAAAGTCAATAATAGTATAGTGGAACAAGTAATAGAAATCGATTTCTGCACTGACTTTTTTCCTTTTTATGAATGCAAGAACACCCACCTAACTTACAGGTCATTTCTGATGCAGCAACGTGTTCACAATAAAAAGATAGAAGGGAAATTCTTCTGCGTTGAATCTGGGACCAAGACTTCTGACATATCACCCAAGTGTCTCCAGGCCATTATAGTTGTGATCATTGCTGTCCCAAGTGAAGATGTCTGCTGGTTTGGGCCTTGGAAATTTATCAGAACCATTTTGGCCTTGGAAATTTATCAGAACTGTTTTGGCCTTGGAAATTTATCAGAACCCAGTAGGAGTTATATGAGTTCTGAACTATTTATAATCAATACAGTATGGTACAGCACTATGACTTTGCAAACATCTAAGTGTACAAAGAAAAAAAGAAATGGAAAAGTACTTGTCTTTATTGCATTCTTCTAAAACAGTGCTTTAAAAAAAAAGTACTGACATGCACTTTAGTTTCTAAAAAGAAAACTTATTTCAGATTTAATGCTGTCTAAAATAGATGGCAGGCAAAAGTACTCCCCATCCACTGGAAAGGATTTTGTGAAAACCATGAAGATTGAAACGGGTCAGCAAACTGCATTTTGTGTGTGTGTGTGTGTGTGTGTGTGTGTGTGTGCGTGTGTGTGTGTGTGTGTGTGTGTGTGTGTGTGCATGCACAGAGACAACCTTCTGCTACCCTTCCCTATCAGTCAGTATGATAAACTTCCCATCATCTGCCACAAATAGGTCAGAGCCATGATTGAAACTGACATGGAGAACAAGCCTAATCAAGTACTAATCAGTCTCAATTACCTGGAGGAAAATCCCTGGTAGTTGTTTAGATTAAAGTGTCATGGCTCAATCTGGACTTCTTATAAGGAGGTAGCCACACTCCCGAGGAATCTCAGTGGAGTTGACAAGGCCAGGAAGTAGACCTGCCCCCCTTGATAGGAACCACAGGAAGAGTGGGCACAAGGCAAAAGAGAGAAGCTCACACTGCCCTCATTACCCTGTGGAGAGGTCATAAGGACATGCTTTTCAACTTGAGCTTTTCTTCATGGCTGACATTTCCAAAACAAAATAGTTCTTTTTCATAAATGGAAGAATGAATCTATTCTGATAGCAAGTTTTAAGAGTTGTCAAGTTCAGATATTTCTATCTCAGCAATAACATCTCTATTTCACTTGTTGCTACTACAGTTCAGAATTTACTTATGGTTTGCTTGAACTATAATAATAATGTCCAGATTTTTTCCCCAGCTAATACTTCAAAGAAAATATAGACTCCATTTTTTCTGATAAGATGGAGGCCACCGGACCTGCCATCTGCCCTGCAACTTTGCTCTCCAGACCTCTGGGCAGGGCCATCCACCCTCATGAAGCATCCTAAAGGTCTCTATGCCTTGCTTTCTACCCTGCATCTGATTGGTAGTATGTGGGTTGCCTCCTCCCTCTAATTAGAATATAAGATTTTTGAGAGCAAGAACTACTTCCTTTTATTGTCATTATTATTTGTACCCCAGCACATAGCAAATTATTTGGGAAAGGTAGTAACTTTAAATGATCTTCCCTTTCATTCCAAGACTTCCATTTCTTGCTTCTCTGAAGGAGAGTTCCTTGAAGGAAGTCTTACCTTCTACTGATAGGCCTGGAGTTAAGACTGAGACTGTCTTAAGGCAGGGACTATTTTTGGCTTTCTTTGATTTCCCAACACTCACCACAGTGCCTAGAACATAGCATCATTAATTAATCAATGCTTAATTAATACTTGTTAGCTTGACTTGACTCCAATCTATCAATACCTCTGCCAAAGTAAAGTTGCTTGCATACGCATCTGATCACATAGCTCTTCTGTGAAAAATGAAGAGCCATTCTATAGTTCCCCACTCTTTATTACCCAAGACACTGCTTTTCAATTTCCATCCACCTCTCTGCATTCTTGGTCCTTACACAGATTGTCTACCTCACCTGGAAAATCAGACAAGGTATTCACGTGATGTATCTGGCAAAAATGTCAGAGTTCTGGAAGAGGGGAATGCCAAGATCTTGCTGGCATCGCAAACAGGTAACATTTTACAGAGTCAGGATGAAAAAACTTTGAATCTTACAGTGACCATCTTAGACTTAAACTTCTGTGAGAAAGGGAGCTTCTATGATGATGGTTTAATTTCAAAATAGAGAGGATGGGGTAGATAGCAGAGAACATTGACAAGAACAGTGAGAAAGAATGGATTTGAAGGGTGTATTATTTCCTCATTCTATTTAGGAAATATGCATTTCTGACCACATCCTTTAATACTTTCTATCAATAAAATCATTTTAATTGCTGGAAATCTAACCTAATTGCTAGAAGTCTAATTGGAAACAGGTAGGTGGTGCAGCAAATAGAGCTCTGAGCCTAGAATTAGGAAGACCTGTGTTTCAATCCAGTCTGAGCTGTGTGGCCCTAACCAAATGGCTTAACCTCTTTTCATGAGAGTGTCCTTATCTCTAAAATGAGGACAATTCTGGCACCTGCCTCTTAGGGCTGTTGTAAAGACAGAATGAGATCATGTTTACAAAGCATTCAGCATAGCATGTAGCACATAGTAGGTGCTATATAAAGACATTGCCTTCCTCTCTTCCTTCCTTTTACAACTCATACTCCTCCATTTCTTGTTCTAATTCAGACTGCACTTTCTGTTCTATGGAACTGTGTCTTTCTTGCCTACCTCTAAGTATCATTTCTGACTTATTTTAGAAGAACTCAGCCTCTTTCCTTTTCATTTAAATCTTATTCCAATTCTTCCTCCAGGAAACTTTCCTCAATTAATTTCACCCTGTCTCCAATCTACCAGCACAGTTACTAGCCAGAATTAGTCCTTCAACATCTATTTAAAATTATTCTATTAATTTGAATGTGTTTGCTTTGGTCATGTTTTCTTGTCTTATACTCCCTGGTGACAGAGATAAGGGTGAGAGCGGTCTCTGTGCATTATTCTCAAGGACCCTTGGTTAATGATGCTGCAGGCCATGTTGAGTAGAGAGGGGACCCCAACTCTCACTGCAGCTGTTTCTCTTGCACCATATTGCCCATTTGTCCAAGAATGTCCTTTATTTTTTTATGAGAATCAGCCTAAATCTCAGTGTGTCTCAAATTAAGAAATGTTTTGGATCTTGCCCTGCCTCAGACACCTGATAGCCCTGTCACCCAGGGCAAGTGTTTCTGTCCTCCCATTGTTCTAAGCAATCTAGGATTGTAAAGATGTTCTTTACCAGAAATTGACTATGCCCATGAAATATCAGGTCTAGTCTAAAGCAGTAATTACTAATTATCATACAAGATAATTATACCAGAATACACAGAATAACTGTGGTTTTGTTAAGATGAGAAATTTCTAGCCTGGGAAGTCCTTTTATGACTGCAGGTAAATGATAAACCATCTCTTTTGATTATTATTTTTGGTATTTGGGAAGGGGAGCAGGTAGACCACGTCCTAGGGAATTCAGATGTACATATCAAGGCCTTTTATTCATATTTTTAAATTTAGATTGGTTCTCCCTACGTTCCTCAGGCTTGAATTGCAACGTTCATGACCCTATTGTTAATTGGCATGGAAGCTTTGAATTCCTCTATTCTAACCTGGGCTGTTTTGCCCTTCTTTAGACTAGTGCCCCTCTCCCTCCCAGGGGCTCATCATATGGGAGCTAGAACCAGTACAGATACCCAACTGACTTTAGCTCTAGCTCAGAACTCCCAGACTCAAGCACTGAATCAGTTCAACTTCTCCTTGGAACAGAGATTACAGGCACAAACCACCATACCTGGTCATAGAGAGGGTCAGACAAGGTCACACAGCTACCAAGTGGCAAAGGGTTGGGCTTGAACAGAGTACTAATTAACAAGGAGCAAGCATTGTATTCACTAGGCCAAGCTGCATCCTATGAGAATCCTAATGGTATATTCAAAACAGGTTTGCTTCTTACCTCACATTCTACAAGTGAATTTTAAATTCAACTGAAAGAAACCTGCAGACAACATAAACAGGAGTCTCATTGCCTCAGGGGTTCACTAACTCACTCAAATAAAAAGACAACTACCATTTTCATTATCCAAGCTCAAAGAAAGAGAAGCAGATCAGAGAATTGTCTTTCCACTGTGAAGATGAAAAAGACAACCTCCAGTCATGAGCTCTGAGACTCAGACAATCGAGGGGTTTCTTCCTAATTAATTTGCCTCATTTCCTAGACTTGATTTTTCCTTGTCACCAAACCACCATCCTCCATGCTGCAATCACCTCAGCTATGGCCAAGCCTTTTCCATTCTCTTCTGCCAAAGTATGCAGTAGACCCATTCAAAAACTGGCTTAACAGGTTGGTCCTCAGGGTGTACCATGTGTTCAACATTTTGAATTTGACACTCACTGTCCAGGTTGAGCCTTATCTTCCATATTGCCGACTTCTTCTTTCTCCTGTCATTTACCTTTAAGTTCCTGAAGGGTAAATACTGTAGGTATATCTGTAAGATGCCCAATTACTTTATAAAATGCAGATCAGTGTGATGAGTATAAAATAATTGAATGGTTGAACAGAACTGAATGGATTTTCTGCATGTACAAACACCCTGGTGGATTTTTATTTATTTGCTTGCTTTGTTTCCCTCCTTAGCTTTTCCCCACAATGGAGAGAGTGCCAGGCCTGGAGTCAGGAAGATTCATCTTCCTGAGTTCAAATCTGGCCTTAGGTACTTGCTTGCTGTGTGACCCTGGGCAAATCACCTGATGCTGTTTGCCTCAGTTTCTTCATATGGAAAATGGGCTGGAGAAGGAAATAGCAAACCACTCCAGTATCTTTGCCAATAAACCCCAAATTGGGTCACAAAGAGCTGGACATGACTGAAATGATTGGGCAGCAGTGGCAGCACAACATACTGTATTAATAGTCAGCAATAGTCGGAACTTCAACTTTATGGATATAGAATCATAGATTCAGAGCTGGAAGGGACGATGGGAATTACTCATCTAAAACCCTGTTTTTATAGATGAGGAAACTTGGGCTAAGAAAAATGGAACAACTTGTGGAAGGCCAATAGGTAGTAACAAGTTTAGGCTTCAATACCAGGTCTTCTGCATAGAGGTCCACTGCCATTTTCATCACACTATACCGTCTCACCAGTTTCTGAGATCTGATTTCTGTTTCTTCCCTTGTGTCTCTCTCTTAGTCTTTCTGTCTCTCTGTGTCTGCCTATCTCTCTCTCTCCCTTTCTCTCCCTCTTGCTCTCTCTCTCTAACCTCTCCACTCTTTGACAACTAAATGATAACTTCATCGTCCAAAAGGCAAAGGAACTCCAAAGAGGAGCTGTTATTCCAGACCTGCTTCTGACTAAGAAGAAGGAACTCATTGCTGCAGTAGGATTGACAGGACTTCTGGGGTCAGGGTGCTGACTCTCTCAGAAATTAGGATAGAGTAGAAGAAATTCAGACATAGTCTAAATGGGCATTCTAAAATTGGGGAGAGCATTTTTCAAACAGTTCTACAGAAAGAGAAGTAGGATATAAGAGCTTAATAATCTGCAGTAGATCTTGGCCAAGAATAGATGAGAGACTTTCAACAATGAAATTGTTGGTGTGGCCACCTAAGGAGCTCATTGACTAATTAATAACAAAAGATGTTATTGGAGGGGAAGCAAGGAAAGGAGATAATGATTAATACAAAAAAGTAGCATAGTCCCATAAGAATTGTTTCAGAAATTATAAAACTTGTTAAAGGTATGTTTGAAGAGCATTTTAAAAGGGAAACAATAGCTACTAAAAATGTATAGCTTAATGGAAAAGAAGGTAGATAAGAAATATGTCACAGAAAATTAACATCCTCTTTTTGAGGGGGCAATCATACCTAGATTTTATTGAAACATTTAACAGAGACCATGATATCCTTCTGGACCCAATGTTGAGATATAGGTTAAATGATAGTACAGCTAGGAAATGACTGAAACCAAACTGTCACCATTACTAACCCAAAGCCAAGTTGGAGGGAAAAACTCTGCTGATTGATTATTCCAAATATCTATATGTGGCTCTATGGAGATCAATAATTTAATCAATGAATTAGTTGAAGGAATAAGTAGCATCATTGTCATTTTTTAAAGACAAAAGTGCCTTGCAGATGTTCAGTTGTGTCTGACTCTTCATGACCCCATTTGGGGTTTTCTTGACAAAGGTCTTGGAGTGGCTTACAATTTCCCTCTCTAACTCATTTTACAGATGAGGAAAGTGAAGTAAACAGGGCTAAGTGACTTGTCCAGAGTCTCACAGCTAGTAAGTGTCTGAAGCCAGATTTGAACTCAGGAAGATGAGAATTCCTGACCCCAAGCCCTGTACTCTAGTCACTACGTCATCCAGATGCCAGCCTTTCACATGGCAAGCACTTAATAAATTGGGCATCAGATCATAAATTTCCAGCTGGAAGTAACCTTTGAGAGTATCAGAGCTAACACCTTCATTTTAAAGTTGAGAAAATTGAGATTAGACTAATTAAATTCTCTATGATCTTGTAACTACTAACGATCTGAGATTCCTACCTTGGTTCTTCCTGACTCCAAGTCTTGCAATCTATCTACTGCACCCTGTAGTCTTTTATTTGAATGAATGAATCAATAAAAGGATAAAGGAGTCATGTCTGAAAAAAGTTGTTAACAGTATAATGACTCAGAGAATAAAGTGGCATTTAATATGGGTAAATATAAAATTCTATATTCGGGTTTTTTAAATCTACTTGATAAACACTGGATGGAAAAAAATGTAAAAATAATTTTTATACAAATATTCTTGGAGGTTTAACCAAAGTTGAGCTCAGTATGGCTCAATAGTCTGACACAAAAACCAAAAAAGCAAGTGGTACCATTGGCTGTGTTGGGAGAGGTCTAGTGTCTATAATGAGGGAAGCATAAAACATTAGGGTAGAATGGAATGAATGTTTGTTCTGAAAGGAGAGGGCTTGCTTTTGAATCCCTTGTCTTCTTTTATGAGCTATGTGACCTTGGGAAATTTACTTAACATCTCTGAGCCTCAGTCTCATAATATGTAAAAAGGAGTAGACCACTGAGGTCTCTTCCAGCTGTTTCTCTAGGATCTTTTCATTGGAGGGTAGCATTTTATAACTTGTCCTAGTCAAATGGCAGGTAGAACATGAAACTCAATTGTGGGTACCATTATTTTGGAAGAATGGTGCCAAGCTGCTAGACTTCCATTGAGATGGTTCCCAGTATGGTAAAGAATCTTGACATGAGATAGGATGTTCAGGTGAAGCAGCTAGTTATGTTAACCTAAATAAGAGAAGACTTAAGGTTATGACAGTTGCCTTTAAGTATTTTAAGCTTTGTCAGTGACAGAAGGATTTTCCTTCTTGATACTAAAGGGAATGACAAAGAGCAAGGGTTAGAGAAGCAGAGGATAACAACAGTTAACAGCAATAATGTTTATGTTGTTTTTAAGTTCTAAAGTGATTTACAAATATCACATTTTATCCTATGGGGAGTAGGTGTTACTATTATCTTTTCTTTCACCAATAAAGAAACTAAGGATGGGAAAGGTTATGTGACTTGTCCAGGGTCATGCGGCTTGTTAGTATAAAAGGTCAAATTTGAACTCAGTTTTTCCTGACTGTAGGTCCAATGCTCTATGCTCTGTGTTAGAGATGTCCAGTAATGAAATATACTGCCATGGGAAGGAGTGGGCCCCTTCTCAATGGAATGCTTTTATGGAATGCTGGAGGGTTACTTGTCATCAATGTTATCAAGGAGATTTTTTTTTGAGATAAGGTGGGATTGGCTGATCTCCCAGATTCCTTCCATCTAATACATTCTGGGTTTCTGTGCTCAGAACAGAGTAGGTGTTTGGTTAAATAGTTCAGCTTGAGTGAAACAAAATAGTTTCCATTTGTCAATGAAAGACAGGACAGTTCTATAATAAGATTTAGCCAAAAGAATGTAGGAGTGGAAATGAAATGGAATGTTGCCCTATAGCAAATGCATATCACATGGTAAATATCTTACTTAAAACTATAGAGATCCTGATGCATATTGGAAACTCTGAAAAAGTCACAGGAAATCCTGATATTAACACAAAAATGCATCCTAAGAAATGCATGATACAATCAAGGCGATCAGTTGCCATTGATGTGGGAGCTATACTACGAGTTTCCTAAAAGTGTCTCAATATTAATCCTATTTTGGCTGAGATGTCTACGTTTGAAAAAATAATATTTGCAAACAGAGATTTCATTTCTCTTCTTTATGTACCTAAGGACTAATCCACATATCTACCAATAAAACATTCCAGTTAGATAGATAGATAGATGATAGATAGATATGTACTGATATATATGTATATTATATGTGTGTGTGTGTATACACTGATAACAAATTTATAAAATTAACTCATAAAATAATCTACCATGCAATTCCAAAATATTGCCCCATAAATTGTTTTCATTTTAAAGACTCAGTGCAACATTCCCTTAAATACAACAGATTGGCTGTGATGCTTTCCCCAGTCACTCAAAAGAGGTAAGTCCTAATGAGCTACAGGTAAAAAAATAAATGGATGAAAAATGTACATTTTCCACAATAGCAGGATGGATAATCTATTGAGTTAGTCTGCTGGGATAAGTGCTGGGTCCAGTAAAGAATGGAGATAAAAGAGTTGTCTTGATTGCATTTGGGGAATTATGGAATGCTTTCAATGGTTCTGTGCTAAATAACACAAAATTTTCTTCCTTCCTTCTTCACTTCATTCCTTCTTTCCTTCCTTCCTTCTTCCTTTCCCTGTCACTTCCCTCCCTCTTTTCCTCTATCCATTTCTTCTCTGCCTCACTCTTTGTCTGCATTTATAATCTATGCCTCCAGCTGTTCCCCCATTGAAAAATAAATGGTCACAACAAAAGAAAATAATCATTACAAACCTGCAGAATCCAGCAAAATAACTATCTATATTAGCCTTGTCAGAAAAATGTACCTGCAATTTAAATTCATCAAGGTCTCTGGCAAGGCATGAGTAGCATGTTTCTTCCTGATTCTTTCTGAACTCATGATTTGCCAGTGCACTGATCTGAGTTCTGAAGTTCTTTGATTTTTTTCTCAATAATTTTGTCATTTTGGGGGCGGAGCCAAGATGGCGGAGTGAAAGCAACGACTCACCTAAGCTCCTGGAAAAACTCCTCTGGATATCTCCGGGGGGAGAGTCTGACCAGACTTTGGAGGTGTAGAATCCAGTGGGTGACGGACTTTGACGGATTTGGAGCCCAGGCTGGACCAGAGGGTCCACGGGAGGGATCTGTTCCGCGGGGGTAAGACCCCGGCGCACAGCACAGCGCGGGTCGGAGCGGCAGGGCGGAGGGGACCAGAGGAGCCCGAGAGTAGCGGGCGAGACCAGCGGAGCAGGAGATAAGCCAGGCCGAGCCGGTGAGAGCCGCTGAGTGCCAGACATCAGCGCAGCAGCCCTTGAAATCTTCAGCCTGAAGACGGACTTCGGTGGGTCACTACTTGAACTTCCAGGAACTGGGATGGCAGAGTGATCAGTAAGTGCTCTCTCCTCCCCCCTGATGACCGTGAGGGAACCATAAAATTCTTCCCCAGATTAATCCTGGATCAGTGGGAACAGCAGAAGGGGGCGGGTGGTCTCATAACACCAGAGGCTGGAAAAGTGGCAAAGGGGGATTTTTCCTACGGTAGCGGAGATGGCTGGAGGGACAGACGACCCAGGGCAGAGAAAATTCGCACTGAGACCCAGGCAAGCCTCAGAGCCGGGAGACGAGCCCAAGGAGGGGCGGGAACACGCGTTAGCTTCTAGGCGTGCCCCAGCCCTCCAGGGGAAAAGGGAAGACAATAGGGAAGTTGGGATCATCATCCCCTGACCTTGCCTTTGCCTCAAGTCAGCTGAGGAGATATCCTGAGGACAGACCACTCCTCCCACATACCTAACAAGCTAACCCCAGGGTTGATCAGGGAAACAAAAAACAAAAGCCTGCTTTTAGCCTAGACACACATCAGCTCAACTTAAAGATCTGTACCTTGTGACCGAAAGAACCAAAAGCTACAACACTCAGCCAACATCATGAATCGGAAAAAGCAGACAAAAAGTGAAAAAACCATAGAATCTTTCTATGGGGATAAGGACCAAAACACAAACACCAAAGAGGTTAGAGCTGAGACTGTACTTCCATCTGAAACCTCAGATGGGACTATGAATTTCTCGCAAGCACAACTAGATTACCTGGAACGTCTGAAGAAGGATATAAAAGAAAAACTGGCCAATGATTTTAAAATTATAAAAAAAGAATTCACTGATGAGAACATCACCCTGAAAAAGAAAATTGAAGAAATGGAAAAGGAAGTTCAAAAATTAACTGGAGAGAATAATTCCCTAAAAGGAAGAGCTAATCAACTGGAAAAGGAAACCCAAAACCTAACTGGGAAAATTGGTCGAATGGAAAAAGAAGTACAAAAATTAAATGGAGAAAATAGCTCCTTAAAGGGAAAAATTGGTCAGATGGAAAAGGAGATGGAAAAGCTAACTGAAGAAAACACTACGATGAAGATTAGAATTGGGCAAGTAGAAACTAATGACTCAATGAGGCAACAAGAATCAGTCAAACAAAATCTAAAGAATGAAAAGATAGAAGAAAATGTAAAATATTTAATTGGAAAAACAACTGACCTGGAAAATAGATCCAGGAGAGAAAATCTAAGAATTATTGGCCTGCCAGAAACCCATGATGAAGAAAAGAGTCTGGACAATATCTTCCAGGAAATCATCAAGGAAAACTGTCCAGAAGTACTAGACTCAGAGGGCAAAATAGTCATCGAAAGAATCCACCGTTCCCCACCGGAAAGGGATCCCAAACTCAAAACCCCAAGAAATATAGTTGCCAAATTCCAGAGCTATCAAGTGAAGGAGAAAATACTACAAGCAGCCAGAAAGAAACAATTCAAATATCAAGGACACACAGTCAGGATCACACAGGACCTTGCAGCTTCTACATTAAAAGATCGAAAGAATTGGAACCCAATATTCCGTAAGGCAAAGGAGTTGGGACTTCAACCAAGGATCAACTACCCAGCAAAGTTCAGAATAACATTTCAGGCAAGGAGAAAGTCATTCAACGAAATAAGGGATTTCCAGAGCTTCCTGACCAAAACACCAGAACTCAATAGACAATTTGATCTTCAAATGCAGGTCTCCAGAGAATCATAAAAAGGTAAACAGAGGGGAAAAAACAAAAACAAAAACTTGCTACTCAATTAGGGCAAACTGTTTACCTCCCTATAAGGGAAGATGATACCTGTTAATCTTGAGAACTGTGCAGCTATTATGATAAAAGGGATATATGTAGAGGGAACAGGCATAAAGTAAATGATGTCATGTCAAAAATATGATTTATGTATGAGAAGGGAATGTAATAGGAGGTGTGGAAAGGGGAAAGCAGAAAATGGCAAATTATATCACAGGAAGAAGTACAAAACTATAGTAGAGGGAAGGAGGGGAGGAGATGAGCATTGTTTGAGAGGTACTCTCATCTGATTTGTTCAAAGGAGGGAACAATAATCTTAAGCAGATAATCCTAACTAGCTCTATAGGTAGTAGGAGGGGAAGGGGGAAGAAAGGGGAGGGTGGCTAAAAGGGAGGAAAGAAGCAATAAGAGTAAAGGGGACTAAAAGGGAGGGGGGTCAAAAGAAGGAGGGGAAGGCTGCAGGAGGAGGGGGAGAAAAGTGAATACTATTGAGGAGGGGAAGGGAGATGGGAGAGCTAAAAGCACAAATGGTGGGAAAGAGGTTGGAGGGAAATACACAGATTGTAATCATAACTGTGAATGTGAATGGAATGAACTCTCCCATAAAACGGAGACGGATAGCAGAATGGATTAAAAGCCATAATCCAACAATATGCTGCTTACAAGAAACACATTTGAAATGGGGGGATACACATAGGATAAAGGTCAAAGGATGGAGCAGAATATATTGTGCTTCAGCTCATGTAAGAAAGGCAGGAGTAGCAATCCTAATCTCAGACAAAGCAAAAGCAGAAATAGATCTAATCAAAAGAGATAGGGATGGAAACTATATCCTGCTAAAAGGCACCATAGACAATGAAGCAATATCATTACTAAACATGTATGCTCCAAGTGGTATAGCATCCAGATTCTTAGAGGAGAGGTTGGGGGAGTTGAAGGAAGAAATTGATAGCAAAACTATACTAGTGGGGGACCTCAACCTCCCCCTCTCTGAACTCGATAAATCCAACCTCAAAATAAACAAGAAGGAGGTTAAGGAGGTAAATAAAACTCTGGATAAGGTAGATATGATAGATCTTTGGAGAAAATTAAATGGGAATAGAAAGGAATATACTTTTTTCTCAGCGGTACATGGAACATTTACAAAAATTGACCATGTACTAGGACATAAAAATCTCACAATCCAGTGCAGAAAGGTAGAGATAATCAATGCATCCTTTTCAGATCATAATGCATTAAAAATTACATGTAATAAAAGGCCATGGAAAGAGAAACCAAAAATCAATTGGAAACTAAATAATCTAATTCTAAAGAAGGGTTGGGTTAAAGAAGAAATCATAGAAACAATCAACAATTTCATTCGAGAGAATGACAATAGTGAGACAACATACCAAAACTTATGGGATACTGCAAAAGCAGTTATTAGAGGAAGTTTTATATCTCTGAATGCCTACATAAATAAAATAGAGAAAGAGGAGATCAATGACTTAGGCTTGCAGTTGAAAAAGCTAGAAAAAGAACAAACTGAAAATCCCCAAGTAAATACCAAATTAGAAATACTGAAAACCAAAGGAGAGATTAATAAAATTGAAATTAAGAAAACTATTGAATTAATAAATAAAACCAATAGTTGGTTTTATGAAAAAACTAATAAAATTGATAAACCTTTGGTCAATCTGATTAAAAAAAAGAAAGAAGAAAACCAAATTACTAATATTAAAAATGAAAGGGGTGAACTCACCTCCAATGAGGAGGAAATTAAAACAATAATTAGAAACTACTTTGCCCAACTTTATGCCCACAAATTCGACAATCTAAGCGAGATGGATGAATATTTTAAAAAATACAAATTGCCCAGATTAACAGAAGAGGAAGTTGAATACTTAAACAACCCCATCTCAGAAAAAGAAATTGAACAAGCCATCAATGAACTCCCTAGGAAAACATCTCCAGGGCCAGATGGATTCACAAGTGAATTCTATCAAACATTTAAAGAACAGTTAATTCCAATACTACATACACTATTCTTGAAAATTGGGGAAGAAGGAGTCCTCCCAAATTCTTTCTATGATACAAATATGGTTTTGATACCCAAACCAGGAAGAGACAAAACAGAGAAAGAAAATTATAGACCAATTTCCCTAATGAATATAGATGCAAAAATTTTAAATAAGATTCTAGCAAAACGAATACAGCATCTTATCACAAGATTAATACATTATGATCAGGTAGGATTCATACCAGGACTACAGGGCTGGTTCAATATTAGGAAAACTATTAGCATTATCGATCACATCAACAACAAAGCTAACAAAAACCACATGATTATCTCAATAGATGCAGAAAAAGCTTTTGACAAAATACAACATCCATTCCTACTAAAAACATTGGAGAATGTAGGAATAAAGGGAACTTTCCATAAAATAATAAGCAGAATCTGTCTAAAACCTTCAGCAAGCATTATATGCAATGGGGATAAGCTAGATGCATTCCCAATAAGATCAGGGGTGAAACAAGGTTGTCCATTATCACCACTATTATTTAATATGGTACTAGAAATGTTAGCTGTAGCAATTAGACAAGATAAAGATATCCAAGGAATTAAAATAGCCAAAGAAGAAACTAAGTTATCACTCTTTGCAGATGATATGATGATTTACCTAGAGAATCCCAGAGATTCAAGTAAAAAATTACTAGAATTAATAAACAACTTTGGCAAAGTTGCAGGGTACAAAATAAACCCACACAAATCTTCTGCATTCCTATATATTAGCAACAAAGTCCAACAGCAAGAGATAGAAAGAGAAATCCCATTTAAAGTTAGGGTAGACAGTATAAAATACTTAGGAGTCTACCTGCCAAAACAAACCCAGGGATTATATGAACACAATTACAAGACACTTTTTGCACAAATAAAGTCAGATTTAAGTAAGTGGAAAAACATTAGTTGCTCATGGATAGGCCGTGCTAATATAATAAAAATGACAATTCTACCCAAATTAATATACTTATTTAGTGCCATACCAATTAAACTATCAGACAATTACTTTCTAGAGCTGGACAAAATAATATCAAAATTCATTTGGAAAAACAAAAGGTCCAGAATATCAAAGGGACTAATGAAAAGAAATGCTTGGGAAGGTGGCCTAGCGCTATCAGACCTCAAACTGTACTATAAAGCAGCAATTATCAAAACCACTTGGTATTGGCTAAGAAACAGAGAGGTAGACAAGTGGAATAGACTTGGCACTCAAGATGCAGTAGGCAAGGAATATAGCAACCTTCTGTTTGATAAACCCAAGGACCCCAGCTTCTGGGATAAGAACTCATTGTTTGACAAAAATTGCTGGGAAAACTGGATAACAGTGTGGCGGAAATTAAGCATAGACCCATACCTGACACCGTACACAAGAATAAAGTCCAAATGGGTACATGATTTAGGTATAAAGATTGATACCATGAATAAACTGGAGAAGCAAGGAATAGTGTATTTATCAGATCTATGGAGAAGGGAAGAATTCTTTACTAAAGGAGAGATAGAATGCATTATGAAATGCAAAATGGATAACTTTGATTACATTAAATTGAGAAGTTTTTGCACAACCAAACCCAATGCAACCAAAATCCGGAGGGATGTAGTAAATTGGGAAAGAATTTTTACAGCTAAGCTCAGGGATAAAGGCCTCATTTCTAAAATATATAGAGAACTGATCCAAATGTATAATCATACAAGTCATTCCCCAATTGATAAATGGTCAAAGGATATGAACAGGCAATTTTCAGAGGAAGAGGTTAAGGCTATCTATAATCATATGAAAAAATGCTCTAAATCACTATTGGTTAGAGAGATGCAAATCAAAACAACTCTGAGGTACCACATCACACCTATAAGATTGGCAAACATGACAGAACAAGAAAATGATAAATGCTGGAGAGGATGTGGCAAAGTTGGAACACTAATTCATTGTTGGTGGAGCTGTGAGCGCATCCAACCATTCTGGAGAGCAATTTGGAACTATGCCCAAAGGGCTACAAAAATGTGCATACCCTTTGACCCAGCAATATCGCTACTAGGACTATATCCCCAAGAGATCATAAAAATGGGAAAGGGTCCCACATGTACAAAAATATTTATAGCAGCACTCTATGTAGTTGCCAAAAACTGGAAGTCAAGGGGATGTCCATCAATTGGGGAATGGCTGAATAAATTGTGGTATATGAATGTAATGGAGTACTATTGTGCCATAAGAAATGATGAACAAGAAGACTTCAGAGAGGCCTGGAAGGACTTATATGACCTGATGCTGAGTGAAAGGAGCAGAACTAGGAGAACTTTATGCACAGCAACGACCACAGTGTGTGAGAGTTTTTTCTGGTAGACTTAGATTTTTGTAATAACACAAGAACTTCTTACCAAAAAAAAATCCCAATGGAGGATCTCAAGGCAAAATGCCTGCCACACTCAGAGAGAGAAATATGGAAGTCACTCACATATTGTAGCAGATCATGTTTGTGTATGTGTATGTGTTTGTGTATCATGATCTGATTTGTTATATGATTTCTTTCATTTATCTTAGTCTGACTACATAGCATGACTATAGTGAAAATATACTCAATAGGAAAGTATATGTAGAATCTATACAGAATTGTATGCAGTCGTGGGGAGGGAGGGGGGGAGTGGGGGGGATAAAATCACAATTGTATGGCAGTGATTGTTAAACATTACAAAATAAAAAAAATAATAATTTTGTCATTTTGTAAAGTGTTTTCCTAGCTTTCCTCACTTCACTCTGCATAATTTCATAGAGTTCTTATCTCTTTCATATAAAACTGTCCATTTTGTCATTTCTTATAGTACAATAACAGTTTATTACACTCGTGTCTTATAAGTGGTTTAGTTATGCCTCTGAAGGAGGATACTTCTTTTAGTTTCCGGTTTGGAGCTACTAAAAAAAGAGCTGCTATAAATATATTTATTTATACATATAGGTCCTTTTTCCACTGTCTTTGATCTTTTTTAGAGTATAAGCCTATTAGTAGTAAAGTTCATTTAAAAGAGGTATGTGTGTATAATTTTTTTGGACCTAGTTCAATATTGATTTCCAGAATGACTGAACCAATTCATGGTTCCACCAACAGTGAAGCAGTGTACCTCTTTCCCTATAGTTTCTCCAACATTTATCATTTTCTTCTTCTGTCATCTTTTCACATCTGATGGCAATGAAATAGAACAGCAAAACATTTCATTTGCATTTCTCAAATTATTAGTAAATTTTATATTCTTAACATTAATATTTTTCATACATTCATACTTTTGGCTATAAAGTATTATACACCACCATAGTCATGAGAGAATCTTTCCTGATTACTCAATGAGCATGAAGAGATAAAAACTGGCTGTGAATATGCTCCTATATATTCTGACATATTTGGGGCACAATAAATACTATAAAAGATATCCAGGAGATAAATGATCAGTAAAAGAGATGAAGTGGTCCCATAGCATCAGTGAGGGAGGCAAATGAAATGAATGAATGAATGAATTATAAAACATTTTTAACTGTTGGGTACACATTCAAAAGCTCTCAAGGAACTCCCATTCTAATTGAAGGAGATCACACATAAAAGGATTCAGGTAGATGGAAAGTTCCAGTGATATTTAGGGTAGAGTGGCAGTATAGATACCAGGGTTCAGGGGTCATTGGAGTACATATACAGGTAAAAAATCAATGCCTGGAGGTCTAGAGGGTGTAGTGGCAGGGAAAACATTGAGGTCTGGTGATCTCCATCTTACTAGAAAGATTGTGGTATTTCCTTATTTATCCAAGTAGTATAAGAGGCCATGAACACCTGGTGACAGGACTGCTGGTAAAGGGCAATAGGTACCAAGGATCCAACTAAGCCATGGGTTCTGGGTTCCTTCTCAAGAGAGGGGGAGTTAAGTAGAAATGGGAAATGCCAAGTTGGCAGGAAAGTTGATGAAAAGTTGCTTTTTTAAGTATCTACGTCTGCTGCTCCTCCTTTTTGAGCTTTATAAGGACCGGAAATCAGTGGACTATAATAGCAATAGGTAGCAGAATGGCCACCCATACTCCGTGCTCCTTCTGGGTCATCCAGTGCCTTAAAGACTACCCATGTATTACTCTTCACCCAGAAAATGTTGAGCCCTCTATCATTTGGGGGTAGATACTCTATAAAGAGTTTTTAAAACCATAAGGACAAAAAAAAGTAAGATAAGACATGGGTAAGTTGCGACTTACAAAGATGGTAACCATATTTGTGAGAGTAATCAATTTACCAAATTATTAAGAATTTAAGTCTTCAAAATAATGACCAAAGTTATCAACCTTGATGAGTCTGTTTCTCTTACATTCCTTGACTCCTAGCTTGAGTCAAGTTTTTTGTGTGCACAAAGAAAAAAGCCTTTGGATTTGAAATTGGCGGACCTGGGTTCAGGTTTTGCCTATGGAACTTCCTGTGTTATCCTTGAAAAGTAACAATACCTCTTGGCTTCAGTTTCCTCAGCTCTAAGCGAGGAACTTGAACTCCTCACTGTGGCAGATATTGTACATCCAAATACTAGGTTTATCTCAGTTCCAATCCACCAGATTGCTTATCAGTCTTGCAAATTGGATATATAAGAGATTGAGTCAATGCTAACCAATGACATTCAGGTGACATACCAACCACACAAACTAACAGAAAAAGAAGTCAGATAAAATTTGTGCAAAAATGGAACCAAGAATTAATAGTTATTCTCATTCAGTTTCACATGGTTCATCAATGAGACCACAGATCCAGAATAAGGAACATTGAAATGGAATCCAAATAGTTTCCCCTTAACCCAATCAGGTAACATGGTTATGGCATTATTGACTTTTGTTAAATTTCCTGTTTAAATCAAAGAGAATTTCTAACAATGAGAGATTTAAGAAAAAGATAAAGTTGATGAAAGAAGAATAAAAACTAACTCTTCTTAGAACAAGTCAGTCTTTTGGGAAGAGATGATATAACCTAATTTACTGAAATGGAAATTACTATGGATGTAGACTGATATGCTACATCTAAATCAATAAATAACTCAGCATCTACATCAGCAAAGACTCCTGACAAGTTCCTTTAAAAATATTAAATGCTTTACAAATGACAATGTTAAATCTTTGCTGATTTTTCAAATTTTCCAAAAGCCTAAAGCTACAACTACATAGTTTCCACTGTTATTTTTAATTGAATCTTTTCCACAAAGAACAGAATTGGGGCATACTTACTATAACCTTTTTTCCCAATTTTTAAAAGCAAGCTTCTCCATCATATAGGCAGC
The DNA here is from genome assembly GCF_028372415.1 of Notamacropus eugenii. Lineage (NCBI taxonomy): Eukaryota > Metazoa > Chordata > Mammalia > Diprotodontia > Macropodidae > Notamacropus > Notamacropus eugenii. The sequence continues at coordinate 32,093,074 of NC_092874.1, read as the reverse complement.
CAGTCTAAGGATAACTATGTATGACATTCTTTTTTACAAGAATATTGCAGAAAAATTCATATAAAGTACTTTTCATAATATTTTGATAAGAAGCAAGGCTCAAGAGTGGTAGAGAAAGCAAAAATCTGGACTTAAATAGATCCAAGTTGTCAACCAATGGGGCTGTCTTCATTGGTACAGATTTCAACTAACCCATGCCATCATGGGACATATGATTAGTAATTACAGAATTTCAAATTTCATTTGGGTCTCAGAAACATGCAAGCCAAACCATACCTGACAAATTCCCTCTCCAATGTGCCTATCAAATTGTGAAATTCCCTGACTGAAGATGTACAGTAACAGGAAAATGATCATCCACTGAGGTAGTGCTCTCCACTTCTGCGCAATTTCAGACGTTAGGAAGTTATTCCCTCACGTGCATTCATCTACCTTCTTAGAACCTCTACCCATTGCTTCTAGCTCTGTCCTCTGGGCCAAAGCAAAAGGAATCTACTCCTTTTCAATAAGAGTTACCAACTTAAAGACAGGCATCATACCCCAAAGCCTTTACTTTTCCGAGATTAAACGTCCCCAGTTCTTTTAGCTTCATATGTCTTCCTTCATATGTCATCATCAGGTAATTTACACTCATAGTCACCTTGCTCTGCATCCTCTCCAGATTAGCAATGTAATTTCTGAAATGTGGAGTCCAAAAGTGAAGACAATACTTCAGATGTGGCGATACCAGTGCAAAGTAAAGTAGTGTATCACTTCTCTGGTCCTAGAAACTGCGAATCATCAAATGCAGTCGAAGATCACAACTTTATTGGCTGCCATTTTTCATTCTGGGTCACATGGAGCTGGCAGCCTACCAGAGCTCTCAAACCTTTTGTCATACATACTTTTCTTTAATCAGACTTCCTCCATTGTTACTCATGACATTGATTTTGCAACCCAAATTGAAATCTTGACATTTATCCCTATTACATTCTGTCTGAACAGATCTGACTCAATATTCTAGAATTTGTTGGAATCCTGACCAAGTCATTAGAATGTGATATCTATCTTTCCCAATTCTGCCATCTGCAAATATTAAAGCATGGCATCTATGTATTTCTTAATTCAAGGCACTGATAAAAAATATTTAAAGGCATGGGGTTAAGTACAAATTCCTGAGACGATCCAATGGAGACCTCCATCCAAGTTTCCAAGAAACTACTAATGACTAATTTTTTGTGCCCAGCCACTGAATCAATTCAGAATGTCCTAAACAGTACAACCATGTAGTCTGTACCTTTCCATTCCATTCTCAGAACATCATGAAATATTGGCAAATGGCTTGCTAAAGTCTAAGCAAGCTATACCTGTAGCATTCTTTTACTTTGCCACTCAAGTCTCTGCCATGTAAAGAAAACCATTATTTATGTTTTAACATGTTGTTAAAGGGTTTTATTTGACTCATAGTCAATGAGTAGCATCCATTGGTTCACAGAGGAAGGGAAGTCTACATACGAGACTTGAGTACCTCATTTTGATCCATTTCTTTTAGGCTATTATAATACACAGAAAGTATATAATCATGATTGGTTCCTAATTAATAAGTCATTAGTCTTGGGATCAGTTTGCCTTATTTCAAGGAAATAAGGACTTTTAATTTGCCATTCTGTTGGTGGCCTAAGGAGTTTATAATATGGAGATCTCTATCTTTTGATGGTCTTTGCTTAAGAAATGGGGTAAAGGAAAACAACACATGGGAATTATTCATGTCAAGAAAGGGTAAATTCAGGGACTCCTTCTCTCTGTTGCCACATAACCTTGACAAAAATTTAAAAAGAAAAAAGAAAAGAAATGAGGGTCCTCAAGAAAGATTTGTTCTTGATGAAGATTTTTGCTCTTTCTAATCACTGCTGCCTGTTATGGAAGTTTGCTAACCATTTCTTTAATTATCTGTTCTACAATTTTGAAAAGAGTCAAAGTCAAGCTCACCTATAGCTTGCAGACTCCATTTTCTGCCCTTAATTTTTTCTCTCCATTTCCCCTTCTTTCTCTCCCCTTCTCTCTCTCCCCTACTCTTTCCCATTCCCCCCTTCTTTCTCCCTCTCCCCTTCTCTCTCTCTGTCTCTCTCTCTGTCTCTATCTGTCTGTCTGTGTGTGTCTCTCTCTCTCTTTCTCTCTCTCTCTTTCCCTCTCTCTCTTTCTAGTCTTGAAGTACCTTTCTTAGTCTGTCATCTTTCAAGATCACTAGGGATGGCTTAGCACTGACTGACCAACTTCCTGCCTACACATAAATCAATGTTTGCTTTGTGTTGTCTTTCTGGAAGAACACTAAACCACTGACTGGAAAGACAGATGAAAGAGAGGAAGGGAGGAAAGAAGATAAAGGGAAAACATATATTCTCAAGTTAATGGTGAACAAAGAAAGGAAAATAATTTCTGTGCTCTTCTGGGAAAGAGAGAGCCTTCAAGAGAATGATGAAGGTGACCAAGGGAGGGATTGAAACAGAATGAAAGAAACAGGGAAATCTTGATTCAGTGCCAGAAGCAAATCCACTAAAGAGCACACCCATGGGAGAGAATGCTTCATTTTACAAAGGGAGAAACTAAAACCCATATAGTTAGGTGATCTGTCCATTATAGTACACTGCCTCTTTGTTTAAGAAACGCGCAGGCACACACACACACACACAAATAAAATGAATACTCTATGAAATAATGCCTCTTTTCAATGTGCTGCATTTTAAGGTATTAGGGTCTTATCTTTGAAATTGTTGCCCCACAGTGAGCCCTATTGGTACCAATTTCCCCCTCCCCAAAGTGTTAAAGAAGGCAGGCCTAGGGCATTTTTCCTACTGCCATAGCCCAGGAAGGACTCTGCTTCAGTTAATCTGTCAGGAACATTACCTAAAATCCTCTGCATTCTCCATCTATTAAACAATAGGTAGGCATAAGGAGCCAAATTCCATCTATTTAAAGAACATTGCATAAATAAAGCAATGGTGGAGAGAAAAGTACAAAGCAGGCAGTGTATCTATGGCAGAGGGCCAGGGGTGCTTATGGGCAAAGTGGGGGAATCTCTTGGTGGCTCTGAGGTTTCAGGATCAGAGTGTTCTCTCATCAAAACAAAACCAAACAAAACATCAAGACATCACACAGTCCACTCAGATTTGCAAACCCTACAAAATCTTGTTGATAACATTTTGATTGGAAAAGTAGATCTCAGGATACTCTACACCGGAACCCCAAATATTACTGTCAGCCTTTAATAGGGGCACATAGAACTTTCCAGAACAAACACAGTAAGTGAGGGAGAAGAAGCTAGGAACTCATTCCACTTTGACTTAAGTACAATTCAAAGCATATTTTCCATAGGTTTAAATTAAGTGGCAGCAACTGTCAACAGTATTAAGCCCATTAGAGATTTCAGTAGTAACTGGGATTTTACAATAATATATCTGCTATCACATTATGTTTGTTATATTATGTCATTATGCTATATATATTTTATAACCTATCATATTATATTACAACCAAGTCCAAATTAGTGTTAATAATGAATCCCCTTAAGTGGTGTCGTATATTCAAATTTGCACTATTTGAAGTTACAACTATATAAAATATGATCATTGGTTCTAGCCAAATTGAAATATGCAGTGTGAATTCAAATAATGAAGCGTTTCAGGGGATGTTATTCTCACAAATGAAAACCAGCTGTTTGTTGCATTGCATTGTAATATATTGTATTAATCATCTTATATCATAGCATATTATATAATATTGTGGTTCCTCTTACTAAACAAAAAAAGAAAGAAAAAAGAAAAATTAAGGCTTTGATAGCTTTGTTCAAAAGAAACTCATTATTAAGTTCACACTTAATAAGCCTTCAGAACCTGATAATTTAAGGCATTTGTGCAAAAAAAAAAATGTTCCTTCACACCAGTTCCTAATTTATCCTTTCCTATTATCCCTAGTGGAAATCTTTGATGTTTTCACAGGTTCTTTAAGAGAATTCAGCACCCTTTCCCCTCTCAGACTGCTTTCTCATGATATATAATATGTCCTGTCAGAAGGTGAAATGAGAAATGCTGGGTACATTCTGTAAATACCAAAATATCAACTGAAATGCCGAGTCCCCATCCCTCTCTTCTCTATTTGCAATTCTCCTGGAGGCTAGGCAGTAATTTTTAAAGTATTTCTGTCTTCACTTAAGGCAAGCTTTGAGAAATTTGGGGAATCTTGTCCTGAAGTCTCATTGCCTGGCCTGGTGATTTGCAAAGAAATGTGTGCTGTATTGAATGAAATACGAGAATTGGAGACTAATAGAAATTGTTGGAGAAGCTAATAAGAAATAAGAGAATAAAGGGGGGAGAGGGGACAGCAATTAAAAAATATGTATATGATTCCAGATCTTTTTGAGTGTGAGGATGGGGTTTTAAACATCCAAATATTTCATTTAACCCTACAAAATGGTGGTTGTGCTATTGGTATCCAATAATTAGCATTAGTATTAGGAAATACATGATGTCATAAATGCCCCGGTTGATTAATTCTCTTATTCAAGTGAACATTTATTGCACAATGCACAACACAGAGTGGTAGCTGTCAGTCCCTCACTCAATAAACTCCAGTGGCACTTCTAAGACCAAATATAAATCCTTTTGGTGATGGAAGTCCTTCGTGAATAAGAAGTCCCAGCCCAAGCCCCACATGCTCATTGTTTGGGTTTTGATGGTTCACAGTGAGTTTAAATAGCTACTGTTCCCATTCTGGCCAGAAACTCTGAGGGTCTTCCCCTCCCAGATGATTCTTCCGTGACAGCAAACTAGATCATCTTTTGCCTTAATTCTTACCTAGCCTTAAGTTACTAAATGAGTGTTGCCTCAGACAAACAGACACCTGGGAAAGACCTTAGCTTAAAAACGTCAAGGTCTCCCACTGCATCTGGAGCCATCACCAGTCTTCCTGACCTCTCTCTTGGCAGTAGACTTTGACGAATCTGGAGGAGACAGTGAAGCTGATGACTGTACCGTGCTCTGTCACTTCAATTCAATTCACTTGCAAGTCAAGACATCAATTCCCTGATGTCACTGGTCCTCTTTGAGAAAAGAAAGAACAGTAACAAAACCCCCACTCACTTTTCTTGAACCTTACCCTTACCCCTCCACATGTCCTTTGACCAAGTGATGCTGGCCTCCTTACTGTTTCTCAAAAAACATACTCCGTTTCCCAATTCTGGATATGTTGTCTGGCAGTCTCCCATTCCTGGAATGTTCTCCTTCTTCACCTCTGCTCCTTGACTTCCCTAACTTCCTTCAAGTTCTACCTTCTACAGGAAACCTTTCCCAATCCCTCTTAGTTCTAATGTCTTCCCATTATTGATTATTTCCAATTTATCCTATAGTTTGTTCACATACAGTTGCTTACATGTTACATCCCCCACTAGACTACAAGCTCGAGGCAGATACTATTTTTTGCCTTTCTTTGAATCTTCAGCACTTAACACAAGGTCTGGCACATAGCAAACACTCAATAAATGTTTGTTGATGGACTATTAGCAAAAATGTAAGCTCCGTGAGGACAGGGGGCAACTCATTTTTATTTATATATCTCCAACATCTAGCCCAATACCTACAATGTGATGGAAAGGAATTTATTAAGCACCACAGTGTCAGTTAGCAAGCTTTTATTAAATACTTAGTATGTGCTAGGCTGGGGATATAAGGGAAAAATATAGGAGCTCACATCCTAATGGGCAAGACAAGATGTCATCAATTATATATGTGTTTGTGTGTAAACGTGTGCGTGTGTGTGTGTGTGTGAATGACTAAATAGAGTAAATAGAAGGTAATCTCAGAGGGAAGATGCTGAGGTCATCCACCCAATTTGGGATGTCAGTTGAGTCTTGAAAGAAACCAGAGAACTCAGTAGGTGGAAGGAGGAGGGAGAACATTCCAAACATGATGAATAGACAGTAAAAAGGCACTGAGCTGAGATAGACTGTGGGAGTTCTAGGGATGGAAAGAAAAGGGAAATTAATCCTAACCTTACGTTAGGGAGTAATGGCAAGAAAGAGTACTATTGCCTGGGGGAGAATAAGGACTGACATGTAGGTGCTTAGTAAAGGATTATTGATGGATGATAGCCTACTTATATTGGCCCTATCAGTGTAATTCTCAACTTTGTCTTCTCATAAATTGAGCAGATTGGGGATCTATTCTGGGAAGATGGTGGAGTAAGTCAGAAATCTCCAGGCTCTCTAGATGTCCTACACAAACAAACAGAAAATCACCATGAAATGAGCATAGAACAGCAAAAATACAAGGGGTAAGGCAGTTGTCCTCCTATGACATCCTGAGAAGACCTCAAAGAGTGTAAATACCACCAGGCCACCTCTACTGAATCAACAACCAATAGGCTCTGGAGCAGCTCCTGGGAAACAAAGACTAAGCCTCAAGAAATTTCACCTCACTCATGCTCCTCACCAACCTTCACTTCGTTGCCTCAAGAAATTCTGCCTGGAGAACTGCTATCTAAGGAACAGTAGAAGGCTGAGGGGAAGGATTGAAGGACATCCTGCTGTTCCCAAAAGCCAGGACTAGCAGTGCTGACCAGATATCATCCTGGGCTGTGGCTGTGGGATAGGAGGAGCAAGAACACACCTAGTCATTGCAGTACCTCAAGAAGCAAGAACATTTTCAAAACAGCATGGCTGGGGGCTCTGGCTGCTTTTTAATAGAGGAAAGGAGACCCTGGGATTGAACTGACAGACAGAATTCAGAAAATAACAGGAGGATCTGAAGCCTAGGGCAACATTACCTATAACTCAGGATTAAAACAGGATTAATAATGAGCTTCTAAAAATAAAATAAAATAAAAATGAGTAAGCAAAGGAAAAAAATCTGACCACAGATAGCCACTTTGGTGTAAAAGAAGATCCAGGTTCATATTCAGAGGAAGATTTTTTAAAAGTCTACTTCTACTCCAAGGAGTAACTTCAAATGATCACATTACCAAAAAGATTTCTTGGAAGAATTAAAAAGGAATTCAAAAATCAAATAAATGAGATCAAGGAAAAATTGGGGGGGAGGGGAAAACCAAGAAAATTATGAGAAGAAAGTTAACCAATTGAAAAAAGAGGTACAAAGTCTTAAGGAAGAAAATAACTGGTTGAAAACTAGAATTGGGCAAGAGGAATCAAATGACATGGTAAGACACCAAGAAATAGTAAAACTAGAAAAAAAAAGAAGAAGATAATCTGAAATATCTAATTAGAAAAATAATTAATTTGAAGAACAGATCAAGGAGAGACAATATAAGAATTGTTAGACTTCCTGAAAGTTATGATCAAGAAAAATAATCTGGATACAATATTGCAAGAAATCATTAAGGTAAATTGCCCTAAAGTTCTAGAACAAGAGAGCAAAATAGAAATAGAAAAAAAATGACTATTAACCATCTGAAAGAGATCCCAGGAGGAAAATTTAGAGAAATGTCATGGCTGAGTTTCAAAATTCCCAGGTTAAGGAGAAAATATTGCAAGCAACAAGAAAAAGAAAATAAATACTAGAAAAATACAGACAGGATTCCACACGACCTAGAAGCTTCCATTCCAAGAGACCATAGGTCTTGCAACATTATATTTCAAGGAGCAAAAGAACTGGTGTTGTGTCCAAGTATAACTTCCCCACCAAAATTAAGTATAATACTGAAGGAAAAAAATGTCATTTGATGAACTGAAAGATTCCAGGTATTTGTAATAAAAAGACCATAACTCATTGGAAAATTCTATTTAATAAAATTCTATATAATGAAAAAACTAGAACTCGGAAAATTCTATATAAAAGATTCAGAAGAAATTTAAGGAAAATATTAAAGATTAACTACAAGACACATTAAGGTCAAACTTTTTACTATACACACACATATGTAAATGTATGTAGATGTACATATATATTTGTGCATGTGTGTGTACATATATATATATATGAAAAATTATTAGTGTTCTTAAAACTCATCATTACTAAGGTAGTTTGAATGAAAGGTTGGGGCTGAGTTGTGTATGATGGGGTGATTCTCAGTTGGTACAACCAAGATGCTGGAGCAGTCTTCTTTGAATCAGTTAGTCAACAAGTATTTATTAAGCCCCTGCTATGTTCAGATACTATGACAAGCTGATGATGAATCAATTTATAAACATTTATTAAGCATCTGCTATGGGCCAGGCACTGTGCTACACAATGGGAATACAAAAAGGGGCAAAAGACTTACCCTCAAGGAGCTTGTAATCTAAAAAACCCCCACTGTGGTTAATGAAGCTGGTCCCTAGAAAGCAGTCATCATCTATTGCCAGGATCAGACTTTCCATCTTGACAAAATTTGCTAGAGCTTGTATTCTTTTGACATATTCACTGAGAACTTAGGTTCACCTCCATGCCACAATAGGAAACAGAATAAAAATTTGTGGACAAGAAGCTATGTTTACTAATATTTTTGAATGAATTTATATTTTATTTACCATCACAGTTTTAATATCCATTTGAAAACAGTAATTTACATACCAATGAGATATTATTTACTCAGCCTAAAGATAGTATGCTTGATTACTTATATATTTGCATATAGATTCATGAAGCCTTTGGAATAATTCCTTTCTCCCCACCACAGGGATCCATAGCCCACAGGCTGGGATTGTTCAATAAGGTTAGGTCCCAATTGGCAAGAAAAATGAATCCCCTGACACGGAGGTGTTCCTCATATTTGCACTGAATATTTCCATTGGACTGAAACAACTTATCATATTTCACATAATTATAACTTCTGATAATACGAATTTGAATATGTGTGACCACCTTTTAACTTTAATCAGGACCTCTGCACACAAGCCAACTTGAATTAGTCTGCCTCTGAATTTCAATGTACTGATTCAAGCGACTTAAAAAAAAAATCTCTGCTTTTTTTTTCTTTGCTTCATCCTTCTGATTAAAATTTTAGAAACTAGCTCAAAGTAAAATTTAGGAACTCCCAATAATTAGGAAAAGGAACTCCTAGCAATTGATATTTAACTTCTGAATTATGTTTCCCTTCCATTTGAATTATCCCTGTGCCTTTTTTAAGCTTAGCCAAGTTATCCCCCAAATACTCAGTCATTTAAGTTATATGTACTGGTCTGAATTACCCTCCCAATTTCATTTCTTTCCCATTTTTTTCCCAAACTAACCATGAGGTTCTCATCAGCTGCTTCTTTAGTTATAGTGATCAAGGTATTTGCAGTGAAGTCAACCATGGCAATCCTGAAAAGTTCAAGAAGTCCTTTCATAAATGGCTATGGATGGTGCCTTCCCCAGGGACTTGTAATTCAGAATGGAACAAGTCCTTCCACATTAAAGCAGGACAATTCATGCTTCATTAAATCCAGGATGTTTTTGGTATGGGCACTGCCTCCTCCATGAAAGACTAACATTAACATGAGAATGGTGACAGATGGATCGGAGAACATTGAGATTAGATCTGGTTTAATAGCCTGAATTGGGTTTAATGGTTTTCTAGTCCAAACTGTTTCAGGTGCTAGAATCATCACTATCTGTTTGAAGGAAAATATGTTTTCTATTTTAATAGTCCATTGGGCCTGATCTCATTAACACAGGTATTTACTCCAACAATATAAATCATAATTTAGCCAGCTTTTCTAACCTATTCAACTCTTCTGCATGTCGTTACATATCTTTGCTACAGGGCTTATTTCTTTATTGGAAAAAAAAATGCCTTGGTTTGCTTTTTTCTATTTTTATATCTATAATAATCTTAGCCATAAAGACTTTTTTTTTATTCTTCTACAAAGAAGCTAAAAGGTTCAAGGATGAGAAAAGGAAGACAAATCAAGATAATATTGATAGGGAACAAATGTTTTTCTTATCACAAGTGACAGTATACCACTTCTGTCATTTATTCTATTCATGAGTGTCAAAATACTGACATGAACATCATTGGTAAAAAGATAAAAAACTTAGGTGGCCCCAAGATCCTCTAGAGGGAGAACTTAAAATTGTCAAAAACTTTGTGATATTTTTAAAAGGCTAATCCAACAATTGATTTCAATTCAACAAACATTTTTTAGATATCTACCATGTACAAAGGATTTGGCTAAGCACTAGAGATATAAAGATAAAAATGAAAAAAGAATGTTCTGCCTTCAAGGAGTTTACATTCTATGAGGAAGATGCAATATTCCACGAACCAAATAAAGAGGTGAAACTGGGTTGTTGTATTTGGACAAGAGCACAGATCCATAGAAGTATCAAAATAGGAAATAACTGTTCCTAAATCAACCTTCAAGTCACTTTTATAGCACTACCTTATTTAGAAGAATTCATTCTAGTCATGCTGCTTCCTTAATGCTCACTTCAATGCATTCCCTTTTCTTTCTGAGTGATTTCAGCATCTCGTAATTTACGGAATAGGTCTAAATATAACCAGGAGTCCATTTCCATCTGCAGCGAAAGCAAAATATTTCCACAAACAACAAATGTATTCAAATGACATTGCAGCCATTATATGGCTTTGTGAATATACATGAAAAATACTATAATTCTGAAATCCAATGAGAAAGAATAACCTTCAAAACCACCATTAGGGCATGACATAGTTGGAAGAAGGAAGGGGAGAAAAAGTAATATAAATGGAAAGAAGTATTCTTTTGTATAAGTGAATATGTGATTACTTTCTTTTTTTCTTTATTAATTTATTTATTTTTAGTTTTCAACATTCATTTCCACAAGATTTTGAGTTCCTGTGGTTACTCTCTGCATGAGGGAAGTATATTTCAATTCTCCAAGAATCGGTGGTTCCTTCAACTTTCAGGTTATTCTAAATAAAGACTGTAGTATGACTTTAATGCAGACTTTTCCTCTTCCTTTCCCAGTAGAATGTAAGTTCTCTCGGGGCACAAGCCATTTCTCTTCTGCACATTGATCTTTGGAATCTGGCTCAGTATATACCTCCCCTACAGCAGAAGCTTAATGAATAGACTAGATATAATAGGTTGCACTTCTGTGATTACAATAATAAAATGCATTCCTATGACACACATGTTCATCCCTTGTCTCTTCCCAAAATTTTAAATAACACCCAGGCCACACAAAGAGATTGGGGAAAAATTAGGATTAAAAGCTAAGTATTCAGATGCAATGTAGTGTCTTCTCTACCAAATAGTAATGTCTATTGTCCAGGCCCCTCTATTCTGCACTTTTTGCCTTGGGCATGTGAATTGTCCCTAACTGAATTTATGTTCCCCTTCTTGCACAGTGCCTCACACACAGTAGGGGTTTGACAAACGATTTTTGAATCAAAAAGACAATGCCCCTAGGGAATATTTGGAGTCAGTGTGAGTCATGAAGCTAAAAGAAAAAACATATGAAGAACACCAAGGACACATCTATTCTTCAAATATCAACTCAAACTTTATTTGCTGTCAATAAAAATGAACTTTGTATACCACTGAGCAGGTCAACCTAATGAAATTAGATGCAAGAGGAGTCATCTCAATAGATTGTAAAACACTGCTTTCCTAGTACAGTATTTTAAGCATGAGCTGGAATCCTACTGAGCTGAGATTTCAGTTGATGAATAAACTGCATATAAGCAAAAAAAAGTATTTCAAATGTTAAATATTGAAATGCATATGATGTTTTTCTGTATCGACTCTGGAGAAAGTTAGAAAGTTCTGTAGAATTTAGCGATGTAAACCCATAAAAAAATAAATATTGTATGTTTCAAAAATTAGAATCTTCAGTCAAAATCCCATATAACCCCCCAAAGTCACAGAATCATAAATTAGGGCTGGAATGGGATCTTAGAGGCCATGGAGTTCAACAAACCTCCTTCACTTTACAGATGAGGCAACTTAAATTCCAAGAGGTTAAATGACTTACCCAGAATAACACAACCAGTGTCTGAGGGAGGGGTTGAATCTGGGCATTCCTGACTCCAAGCCCTACCCAACTGCCTGGGCTGTCCACCACTACCTTTCTTAACATCATTTTCTTCTCCCATTCCCCCTCCTCTGCCTAAAGATAACACAGTACTGAAAAAATTTTTTTCTCCAGGAAAAAATAAAGTCCATCAAGTAATTGATCCATCAGTTCAGATTTCTAACAAAACTTTTCATAAGACAATGAATATGATAATAGTTTTTATTTTGTTTTTTGGTTTGTTTGTTTTATCCCACAGATCTTCCCATTGGAAAACTTAGGAGTTTTGTGTGCCCTTATGGTCCATGTTCTTTCAATATCATTTTGCACTTAAACTTTTTGCTGAACTGAATGTCGTCAATTACCTAGGGTCAGAACTTTCTGTTAAAAGAAACCTGGGTTTTAAAAGTTCATACAGATCTTTTGGCTTAATAGTCAATCCTGGCATTTAAGAGTTGGAAGTATTTTTTCCTAGCAGTCTATTACAATGTATCTCTTATGATCTCATGATGAAATATTCATTTTTAGGCCAAAAGTTTAAAAATATTTTTAAGATTAAACTGGAGGTACACCTCCAGTCATATAATTAAAACCTAGAAACACTTATTTGAGGAAAAAAATGTCACAGTTCTTTCCCTGAAAGGGAAAAAAATCTAAAACAAAAATAAAAATGAAGTAGGGCATATTCAAGCCACAGAAACAAACATATTTGTCCATTCATTCATGTATTCCTCCATTCACTAAATACTTATTAAGAAACTACTATGGTTCAGGTATCAGGGATGAGAAGACAAAAGAGAAATAGCTTTTACCCCAAGGAAGCTTACATTCTATTGACACAGATGAATTAAATACCCATATATGGGGAGAGGAACAGCTACTGTATTACATTACTGGATGGTAAAACCATTGACTTGATGCTAGATTTAATTTATTTTAAAAAAAATAAATGATGTACCCAAATAATTAACTTTTAATCCATCCATGTAATATTATAATGATTCTCATTTCCTCATACATGAAAATCTTATTGAAACCAATCATACCCATCACTGAGAAATTTAGGATGCAATGTAAAAGTTATAATGCAATGTGCATAGTTTCCCTTGTTTTATACTAATATGTGTGACTTCCAGTGAGATAGTCAATAATGGGCAGTTAACTCCCTTGGAAAGGAGTCATAATATTAATTTATTTCACATATAATAAGTTCCTTGAGGGCAGGCATTGCTTTACTTCTGTCTCTATATCTCAAGTAGCCTAGCACAATGCTTGACACAAAGTAGGTATTTGGTAAGTAATGACTTTTGTCATTCATGATGGATATGGGAGTAATTTATAGTCCAAACATTACATTTTAGTTTTTGCTGTATATGGCCAAATACAGCATAGGTTCAGTCATTTTTCAACTGTCTGACTTTTCACAACCCTATTTGGGGCTTTCTTGGCAAAGATGCTGGAATAGTTAGTTAACTATTTCCTTCTCCAGCTCATTTTTACAGATGAAGAAACTGAGGCAAACAGATTTAAGTGACTTGCCCAGGATGATATAGGTAGTAAGTGTCTGAGGCCAGATTTGAACTCAGGGAGATGAGTCTTCCTGACTCCAGGCTGGGTGCTTTATGGAGCCATCTAGCTGCTCTTAAATATGTGTGTGTGTGTGTGTGTGTGTGTGTGTGTGTGTGTACACAAATGATTATCTTTTTAAAGGATTTTAATTTAGCTGTATTTTAAATCATTGCAAAAAAGATTGTCCAAACAACTCTTTTATAAACATTTTTTCATAATACTGACACATTGTAATAAAAACCTTTAAATTAACACAAAATCTATTTATCATAGAATCATTCTAAAACATGAAACAATTAGTAGAGACAACATTAAAGATAAATTTTTACTCTATAGAGAGGAATAAATGACCATTGTAAATAAAAATTAACAAGTGGTTTTGCTGATAAAAGTCTTTGAGTTTTAACAGGCTCACAATGACAGACAACTCTGAAAGAAGAATATGAGAGAATTAATATATTGCAAAAGGTTACTTAAAATAACTCATGTGAATTGCTTGTGCTACCACATCAGTAACTTATTTTATGCAGTTTTTTATATAGTTTTATACTTATCATATATTAATTTTGATGGGAAAAAATAATTTAACTCCTTCAGGTTTTTTGCCTTACTACGTTTTCTTGATACTTAATCTCAAAAGTGAATCAACTGGGTACAATGAAAAGACTGTTCAATTTAAAATCAAAGAACCTGAACACAAATCCCAGTTCCGGGATTTACTAGCTGTGTACCTTCGGGCCTGATATTTCAACTCTCTAGACCTTGGTCTCCCAGATAGCTAGGTGGTATAGTGGTTAGAGCCCCAGACCTGGAATCAGGTATCCTTAGTTTAAATCTGGCCTCAGATACTTATTAGCTTTGTGACCCTGGACAAGTCACTTAACCCTGCTTGCCTCAGTTTTCTCCTCTGTAAAATGACTTGGTGAAAGAAATAGCAAACTACTCCAGTATCTTCAAGAAAATCCCAAATGGTGACCCCACTCATGAAGAGTGAAACCACTGAACAACAATGAGGTCTCAGTCTGAAAAAAAGAAAAAGAAAAGAGAAAAACTGGGGCTAGATGATTGCAAAGTACCTTTATAGCTTCAAATCTGCCCTAAAATAGTGAAGAATCATTAAATAACTTTAGTTCAATTCAAGTCAACTCAACCAACATTTAGTCAGCCAATCAATAAACATTTATTAAGCACCTACTGTGCGCTAGGCACCTACTATGTGTAACACTGTTACATAAATATCCGCTGAAAAGCTTAATGTCAGAATAGGTTAAAAACAAAAAGAAAAGAACATTCCAGTCAAGTATTTGATCTGTGACTGCCTGAGGATCTTTGGCCTCAGAGCTGACAAGGTGAAGATGTGTCTGAGCAAACAGCAGAATGTGTCACTCAGGAAAGACCAATTCAAGAAAAGTTTATTCTACTTTATTCTACGTCCATTGCTTACAAGTAAATATGTCTGCATGGGAATCATACTATATGATTTCTTCTCTAAGTTTTCTTTCCTGCTACTCAGTTCTAAACCAAATACCTGGAAAACAAGGGGTAGAAGCCAAAAGCTAAAACTGAATATGGATTCCCAGTGGTGCAAAGGGCATCTAGGTGGGGCTGCAGTGCATAGTGTGGCAGGTTTGAGTCAGAAAGACTCATCTCCCTGAGTTCCAATCTGATCTCAGACCTTACAAGCTGTGTGACCCTGGGCAAGTCACTTGATCCTGTTTGCCTCAGTTTTCTCAACTAGAAAATCAGCTAGAGAAAGAAATAGCAAGCCATTTCAAAATCTTTGCCAAGAAAACACCAAAATGGGGACACAAAGAGTTGGACTGAAATGACTGGAGGAAAAAAATCAGATACTCTCTAGCTATGACCCTGACCCAAGTAATTTAATCTCTTTGGGCATTGTCATCATCAATAAAATGAGGGGGAGGGACCGCATAACTTCTCATTGGCAAGTTCTTTAACATCTCTGGGCCTGTTTCCTCATCTATAAAATAAGAGGATTGAATTAGATTACCTCTAACATCCTTTCTACATGTAAATTCTGTCATTCTGCTCTTCTCTCACTGGGATTCATTAAATTTATTACAACCACCAACGATAATTACCATCTGTGGTAATTCAGAAATAATCTTTTCTCCATATAACAAATATTAAATACTAGATGGAGGGAAATGGAGTGTAAATAAAGTGAGCAGTAGATGGACATGGTGAACTAACCTTCACTTATCTCATGGTGTGGTAGATCTTTTGCCAAAAATACAGTTTTATCGAATATCTAAAATATTCTTAGAATTTCCTCATCTTCCTTCCTATATAACTTTGGGACAAATCCACCCAATTTTGAAAACAACAAATTATTTTTATAATTACTATATGTATATATGTATCATTAGTTTGTTTCCTCAATAAAATAACCCAAAGGTGTAATTACAAAGTAACTAATTTTCATGTGTAAATATCACTGGAGGTGGTCACATCAATTAGAGAATGGATGAACACATCGTGTATGATTGTGATGGAATACTATGGCTCCATAAGAAATGACGAATATGACACTGTCAGAAAAAGCTGGAAAGATTTACATGAACTGATGCAAAGTGAAATGAGCAAAACCAGGAGAACAATGTGTACAGTAACAGCAATACTGTATAAAGATCAACTGTGAGTAACTTAGCTATTCTCAGGAATACAATGATCCATGATAATTCTCATGGATTTATGATGAAAAAAATGCTATCCTTTTCCAGAGAAAGAACTGATGGAGTCTGAATGCAGATCAAAAGATACTTTTTCTTTACTCTCTTTATTTTTGTTTTTTTTACGATATGACTAACATGGAAATGTCTTTTCCCTGGCCACACATCTATAACCTATATCAAATCATTTTCTTTCTCAATGAGCATGGAAAGGAAAGACAAGAGAGAAAGAATTTGGAACTCAATTTTTTTAAATGAATTAACAGGAGTTTGTTTTTTACATGTAATGGGGAAAAATAAAATATTAAATTAAAAAAGAAAGTTATGTTATAAACATCACTGGAAATGAAGTAGAGGCTATTAAATTAAATTGTAAATTTATAAAATGTTATAAAAGTATAAAATAGATTAAACCAATAAATACATAACTGTATCAAATACTCAAAATCTCCTACATGTACAGAAACATTTTAACACAGAGAAGCATATTAGACAATATCAAAACCACGTGGGAATGGGACAAAGAACATCCTGTTGCCAGAGCTATCTGGGAAATGTTTTCAATGAACTTAGAGATGATAACGTTACATCCCAAGGCTAATACTATTCAATCATCCCCCAAAAGTAGCTATTGTATCCATTTAACAATAGTCCAAGAAATTAAATATAAAAGAATCATATCAGAATATCAGAATGAAATAATATTGTTAATAATAATAGACATTTTAGATGGATTATGAAGAAGGCATGCCATATCTACCACAAAGGACTTTTGTGAGACTCAATGAAAAAAGCGTGTGCAAAGTATTTGTCAACATTCCTTTAGGACACTATGGCAACGTGAGCTGTTGTTATTAAGCAATAATAAAATATTGATAAAGGAATGCCCAGAAAGCAAAAGCCCCCTGCAGAGGGGACTGAAGCAGATGTCTCCAAAAATCATCAGTCTCATGAGAATCAACTACATACGACAGGAAGCAAATAAAAGGACACAAAAATCTCAGAACTGTCAGAGAGCTGAGAGCATTAATTACATAAAGAAAAAGCAATCCTGTACGACATGGACAGTTTGGGCACAGGTGGTCTCTGCCTTGGAATGAGTCCTTCTGAGCCCTGTTTTGGGGACTTGTCTGTGCCACTTTTGTTAAGCCATGGTGCTATCAAATACAGAAGCTTCCACACTCTTTAATAAAGAATATTGGAAACACTGATACAAAACACAGGGAAAGTATTAGGAGTCATATCAAATAATCCAATAATTTATGAAACACCTAGTATAGGTTAGATACTGCGTTAAGCACCAACGATACAGCAAAGTAGTATAGATAATGAGATAAGTGACGTAGCCCCTGCCCACAAGGAATTTATATTCTTATTAGAATATGGGAGGGCAATCACATAGGTGAGTTGTGAGGGGGTCATTTTTCTCTAAAAAAATTCTCATCACATATATATGTGTTCATCCTTCATTGCCAAAGAAGACCATGCCATCAGAGAAAGAATGACAACTTGCACTTGACTTTGTTTTGAGTGAGGGAGGGCTGTGCAGGTCACCAGCCTCACTTCTCCTCCAGAGTTATATCTGAGTCCAGTGACCAGATATTCATCAGGATGGCTGGAGATAACCCAGGATGAGGCAATTGGAGTTGAACCACCTAGATGCATATATATGTGTGTGTGTGTGTGTGTGTGTGTATACACACATATATACACACACATATATATGTACATATATACGCATGTATGTTCGTATACACACATGTATATACATATACACACATATACACATACAGACATATATACACATACATATATACACATATACATATATGTATATGTAGCATATATGTTATACATAAATGTATGTGTTACATGTGCATATATAGGTTAAATTATTCTACACATACATGTATGTTAAAATACAATTTTACATACATAAATATATAATTCAATTATGTAATGCAATATATAAAAACACACTATATATAATACGATTATATATAACAGTCATATATGCAAATTATCTCATATATACATTATATATTTTGTATGCATACAAGCTACACATAACAGACTCTCCTTGTATACTCCTGGACACTGCATTCCTCTCTGATTCTTCAGAATGACATTGGAAAATAGAATCTGTGCATTGCTCAGCACCTAGAAGCCTTTCTTTATGTTATAACCAACAAAGATGAGTGATCAAATACACTTACAAAATAAAGATTAGCCTCATAAAAACCCTTAGAATTTGTCAAAGTAAGACCGAATGAATCAACAAAACTACCTTTGGTTACAGTTTCCCCATACCTATTATTATATCATGAGAAATGATATATTCAGAGAAGCAAGTATAGGAAGGCTTATACGAACCGATGTAAAATAAAATGAAAGGGACCAGGGGAACATTTTATAATGAGAAAGAAAATGTGAAGAAAAGTAACTGTGGATGACAAAGGAACTCTGATCTGAGTAGCAAATGACAGCAATGCAAAAGACTGATGAGGAAACATATCACTCACCTCTTGACATTGAAGTAACACATGACATGCCGTATGAAGGATGTATTCCCCAGAAATGACCAATGTTCTGATTTCTTTAGCAATATTATAAATATTTCTTATAACATCTACTGGGGCAATAATAAATATTAAAAAAGAACATTGGCAAAACATTTTAAAATGTACAAAAGAAAGAAAAAAGTTTAGAATGAAGACTAGAAAAATAGAAGTTTTTTTTTGCTATCACGTGAGAAAAGTAGATACATATAGATGTAGATATGTATGTGTGTCTGTTTATATGTACATATATATATAATATCTTACTTGTCAAAAACAGATTGAGCACAACATTTCACAGTTTTGTTTTCAATGTAATCCTCTTTTTCTTTCTTGTGTATTTGCATACTTGAATTTGTCAGAGCATAAGTACACAGGAAAGAAGACAATTTAATAAAAAATGAAGGAGGTGAGAACCTCTGCTTTAGGTGGGGTGGAGGTAGAAGTTGAGAGCTTAAAAAGAACTGCTTCACTACTTCAGAAGATGAAAAAGACCCCTTCACTTTATTTGCATTATATGACACAACATTTTGGAGGGACGGAGCCAAGATGGTGGAGTAAGCAAAGATTCCCCTGAGCTCTCCTCCCAAACCCTCCAAATACCATTAAAAAATGACTCTAAACAAATTCTAGAAGGGCAGAATCCATAAAAAGAGGGAGGGAAACAAATTTCCAACCCAAGGCAACTCACTAGGTCAGCAGGATAGGCCTGTTGCAACAGACTGAGAGGAGCAAGGCAGTCCAGTGCATTTGGGGTGGAGCAGGCCTCAGGGCAACTGAATTGCTGGCAGCTAGAGTGGTTTCTGGATCTCTCAGCAACAGACACCAAGACACAAAATTTTGAGATTTTAATCACTTTGTAGTGGATTGTTTCCCCATGACAAACCCAAAGGATTGTAGTGGGAGGAGAATGGGGGAAAAATCAAGGCAGTTTTGTCCAAGATGCACCATTGGAAGTCTGTCCTTTCCTACTTTAATTGGGCCACATTGGGCCTCTACCAACTGTTAATGGCTATCCTCATTTTTCCCTGGATTCCGTTCCGGAATCTATGGACTTCTTTGTCTGCCAGGATCAAGCTGCCTTTTCACCCTGGGAGATCACCTTGTCTGTGCATCATCTTTCTCTCATTGCCCAAATCTTCCTGGTGCCCCTATTTTAAGCAAAGTGCCCAGGAAAGTCATGTTCTCTCCCTTCCTCTTCTACTTGGTCTTTCTCCAAACACTGGACTTCTTCTCCACTTCCCCATCTCCTACTTTTCCACTCCCTTCTTCTGTGTTGTCTCCCCCCATTAGAATGTAAGTTCTTTGAATGTAGGACTTGTCTTTTGTTCGGCTTCTATTTCTATCCCCCATGCTTAGAGTAATGCCTGGCAAATACTAAGCACTTGATAAATGCTTGCTGAATCTCAAGTCTCCAAGCAGAGGAACCTGTAATCCATATACTCAGGATTCTCAATTTCCAAGCAGAAAATGTTCAGCTTCGTGTGCTAAGGATTAGACAAAAACCAAAGACATTCCAGTCAGATGATGCCCCAAAGGTGAGGTTTGTTTTCCTTTTCACTCTTATTCACAGTGCAAGACTAGAGCCCCTCAGTCAAATACCTTACCCAATTTTATGGTCAGCATTGTTTATAGGTCATGAGCTTTCATCTTAACTTTTTATTTTGATCTGTTAGGGCTAGACTATAAATAAGCAAGTTAATGACCCAGCCATGACTAAACATCTCCAGTGTTTGGGGTTCACCAGTTTTAAACCATAAGCAGATGGTTGGGTAGGTAGAGGAGAAGAGAGAGACAATACCAAGCAAAAGTTAGAAGGTTTCTGGTAGCTGCTTAGCTACATTGCTGGTCCCTTCACATGCAGATTTAGCCAACATCCGAAAATCACTTCACCCCCATACACACACACACACAAACGCACGCACACGCACATGCACACACACACAGGGAGAAAGAGAGAGGGAGAGAGAGGGGCAAGGGAGGGATAACGATAACTTGAACAGACCTCACAGAGATTATGAATACTCTTATTATAGGAATACAAATAAGAGGGAATAGTATTTTAGGGAGAAAGCAGTTGAACTGTCATTCAGAAGACTAATAACCATTATGGGTGGAGAGAGAGACTGCATGTGACATAAGGAGAGAGGACCAGGTCTTAGTTTCTTCACAGAACAAATTTCCTTACTAAAAGGATTTGTTCTGTAAAACTTGGACTCAGTCAAAAGGCCATACTTGAGGACCTAGAAGGGCCACATGTGGCCTCAAGCTTGCAGGTTCCCCACCCTTAGATTAAGAGAACTTCTTTCACAGGAGACTGAAGAAGCCTACTTGCTATCTTTGAGAAAAAACTGTCTGAAGTGAGTTTAACTCTAGTGCTGTGGGAAAAAATAACCTAAAGAGAATTCTTAAGAGACTTTGACTAGTCTCTGGAGAAAGCTCAATGGTGGGACTCAATTTTCAGAAATGAAGACATCAGTAGCTACAGCTGATGATCTGAGTTGACTTAGGCTGTGATGTTTCTTAATGCTGTAATGTCATGGACCCAGATGACTCAGGAGAAGAACATGAGGTTGCTGACCTCGCATAGCCCTCCCTCACTCAAATCAAAGTCAACTGTAAGTCATGTCATCGTCTTGATGTCATGGTCCTCTTCCAGAATGAAGGACAAACACAACAACATCAGGCAAATTACTTAAGCATATATTTGCATAATTTCTTATACTATTAATAAGTTCTATAGACAATACTATATGTGTTTATATAAGACTATGGAGGGGTGCTATTGCGAAAGAGATGGAAACAGAGATAGAGAGATGGAGATGGAGGGAAACACAAAGAGATGCAAAAACTTATAAGAAAAGAGATTTCTTCAGTTTATTTGACAGACTGAGGTAGGCGCTCAGAAAATGTATTAACTGGGAGAAAGCACATATTTATTTTCGTTTATGACAAATATCAGAATATATCCTATGATTGCCTTAGAAATTAGGCTTAGAATAAGGTAATAATACAAGTAACAGCCTGACAAGTCAATTTGGTATAGTTTTTATCTTGTAAAATGTATCATGCAGCCCATCAACTCCACCTGGACTATATGTGTGATTGTCTTCAATTTTAAAGCCTTTTACAGGTGGAGAATATACTGTCCATAACCCCTCCTACACATGCGATTCAAGTCTCCTACATACATGTATATGTATAAATGTATGTATACACATATGTATGTATAATAGAGCTTACTATGTGCCATGCACTGTGACAAGTACTTTTCAATTATTATCTCATCTGATCCTTACAACAACCCTGGGAGGTAGGTGCTATTATCTTCATTTTGCTGATGAGGAAACTGAGGCAAACAGAGATAGAGTGACTTGCTCAGGGTCACACTGCTAGGAAGTACTTGAGGCTGAACCTGAACTCAGATCTCCCTGAATTATTCAGGCTTGGTGCTCTATCCACTGCAATAAATAGAGATAAAGAGAATGATAGAAAGACATAGATAGATCACATAGATATATGTACACATATAGTCTGCATATATGTACATTATATGTGTATACAATATGCACATGTATATACACATGCTTACATATGCATACATCTGTATATCTATTATATAATCTATGTGTGTAAACAAGTACATATTCACGAACATACATATATAATATTACATATATATGATATACACGTTTCCATGTATATTTCTAATTCCCTTCATTAAAATGCACTATGATTTGTTCTCAGAGCCATTTCTTTAATTTAACCCATGATCTATAAAGATTTTATGAAAATGATTAATCGATTTCCTAAATGTGCTGCTAGGTTAAGATAATGTGCTTATAGTCAAATACTCTATGTGGACTTCATTTCATCTACTAAATTATTTAAAAATTTTTCAAGCCCTTCATATCTGATGCATGAGGGTGGCAGGTGGAATGCATTCCTCTCCATACATTAAGTCGATATAAAATAAAATAAAAGGCAAAAGCCTTTTATGATGGACCATGGTTAAATATTGAGTTCATACTTGCTTAAAGCAGCAACTCATTTATGTTTCATTTTTATTTCCAAACTGTGGCTAATGGTTGAAATAATGGAAATATTCCGTCTTTCTTGAGTTCTTTTCTTTCTTTTTCCCCCCTGTTTTTCTTCCAATTACATGGTAAGCGTGTTCTAGAAGACACAAATTATTATGTAAATTTATTTTGCCGTTTCAAGTTGTGCTAAATAATTGCTAACAAAAATGTATTGTTTCGCTGCGGGCCATTTAGCAGCATTAAAAAGTGACAGAAGCCATTGCTATGCCTCGGATCGCCAGCAATGTGACGCTTCTCTGCTCCGAATGCCATTACCACAGGCTCCTCAGCCGGTGTCTAAGTCTACCTTGTTCTTGAGAAGGAAGGAGCAGAATTATTTATGGGCTACATCTCACAGAGGTTATTTTGAGAATGACATTACTGCAGTAAAGTAAGCTTCATTATGTTCTTCCATGAAGTTTAATTATGAAGACCATATCCAGTTTATTAAAACATTATGGCTGAAAGTTTTGGAAAGTCAAGCTAGAGATTTATGAGGTGTGGCCCAATGATTTGTTTATTGGGTAAATTGAGATGTATCACACACAAAAAAAAAAAAAAAGAAAAGAAAAAAAGAAAAGGAAGAGGTAAGAATCAGCGTAGGAGGAGAACAGGGAAGATTGGACAGAACGGGCTCCCAAAGCTCCAGCCAAGAGAACAGTTGGGTTAGATTTAAATAGCTTAGTACAAAATAAATGTTTCATGGTGTAATAGGTTATTTCTATGACCTTTCACAGCGAATATTAGCTTAAACTAAGTTGGACAACTCAGATTTTATGCTGTCTCCTTTCTCATCAGGGACCATGTTTTTAGATATATAAGGGGTCACAGAATGGGAAGATTGATGTACATAGGGGATAAGAAGTTTTGGGTTTGCATTTAAACCTACCCTTCCAGGTTAGGCAAATCTTTTAACCTCTCTGGGACTTAGTTTTCTCATCTATAAAATGAAATAATGCTCACACTTACTTTGAGACAATGGAGTGTAATAGACCAAGGATTTCCCTTGGAGAAAGGAAGATCTGGGTTCGAATTTTGCCTTTGATGCTTACTTGCTGTGGGACCATGTATCAAATCAACTAAACTCTCCACACCTCATGGAAGTCTCTAAGATGATAAATTACTGTTACAAGAGAACAGTGTCAGCAATATGGCACCCTGTTCTAGGCTGTTCAGCTCAGAAGGAGCTAGAGTAAGTTCAAAACTGGGGAAGGCAGACATCTGCTGGAGTCTTCATGAAAACTTAAGAGGAGAAACTTGACCTGGGCCTTGGTAGAACAATAAGCCACAGAGTTACAGATATGAGCAACAACATAAGGAAAGATCCAGAGGTAGAAAATAAGTCTGTCATGTGTGAACAACACCTCACTGAAGAGAAGGATTCCTATTAAGAAATAGTGAAAAATATGCATAAGCCCATGATGGTACAGGTTTATTAATGATGACAAATTAAGCTATTTTTAATGGTAGAGGTCAGGGGACAGAGAGAAGCGTAAATCTTTGCTCCCTTCATTTTGGGTCCAACCAAAACAATATCGGCTTAGAATAATCTAGGCATGCTAACTATGTGGAGAGAAGACACTCTGTTGGGAACAATGAGGATCCTTTGATTCAACATCAACTTAGCCCTTAAAAAAGGATTTTTCCACTGACCTTTATAACTAACCTTAAAGGCATGAAATACAGAAGGTACAAGTTGGTCTCCAATCCTTTAAACAGCAGAGTTGAGAAGGTCTAGGATAAGACTAAAACCATGTGACATCACCCAGAATAACAGGCAGGTTTTTAAAGACTCAGGTCTGCTGAGAATCTTTGTTATTTTATAGTTCCATTTAATTCTTTGTGGGCAATAGAACAGAAGACAATTCCAACTTTCTGGTGAATAAAACAGTGGAAAGAATTACTAGATGTTCATCTTCTTTCTGGACTTTGGTGGACATAATGGCTCCTTACCTAATGGATAGATGAGTCTCTGTTTCCCATTCTCACTTTCATTCTGTGTGTGTGTGTGTGTGTATCACACACACACAGGTGTTACAAAGTTATACTTTTCTTTATCTCACTAAAAGGCAAAGCACATTTTTTGAGGGGATGAGGGGGAGAACTAATTACATCAACAATGGAAGAATCTAACTGTTCTTCCCACTGTTGTACTCAATACAGAAGTTCCTCTGCCTTGATCATTGAATAGTACTACCAATTCTGAATTCCCAAGAATCCCAGTGTGCTCTTGGTTACAGGTACCTAACCTATAAGGAAAAAGCAGGAAATAAGGTTCTGATCTTACTATGTCCTCTACAGACATGGTTCAAGGAATGGTGCCATTGATACAAGTTGGATTTGACATCAGAAGAACCACTTCTGCCGCCTGGGTGACTTTGGACATGTCATTCAACCTCTAGCTCATTTCCTCAGGTGTCCCATAAGGAGGCTAGACTAAATGATTCAGAAGGTTCTTCCAGGTCACTAAAATCCTAGGTTTCAATAATCAGGATTAGTTCAAAACAAAAATTTTGCTTAGCTACTCCCATCCTTCATTCATTCTTGACTTTGTGATATAATGAATGCTAGGATCATTGATTTAGAGACATAAAAATGTGTCTTGTTCAACTCCTTCATTTTACAAATGAGTAAACTGAGACCTAAAGGGATCAAGTGACTTGACCAAAGTCACAAGGGTGGCAAAGACAGAATCTGAATCTCTTACTCCAAATCCAGTAGTCTTTTCATTGAAATACAAGAGTAATCTCGGTTTATAAAACACAGAAATTCATCCCCAAGCAAACTCTTGGTCTCTTTCTCTAGATTTATTTCTAAAGAGGCATTAGTGTAAGGCAAATCCAAGCATTGCTTAGCCTCATTGCTCAGCCTGAGGTTTTCTCATATTAAAATCAATCAAGGTATTAGGTTCACGGATAGGGTATGACCCCAGTCCAACTTGCATTCTGGAAAGTCCCATCATTCAGGTGCTGTCCAACTGCTAGCCCTGAAATTAGTGAACTCAAATTATTTTGGAGGAAAGGATGTGGGGGAGATCCTTGTTTTTAATTTTAATACCATGCAAATGATAAATGCATTTTAAAATTTCATTTGAAGGCAGTCTTAGGAGACATGGGAGGTTTTCAATGAACCCTCAAGTTTCCTTCCATTCTTAAAATTAAATTCAATTTAACAAACATTTGTTTATTCTCTCTTGCATAAAAGGCACACTAGGGGTTGCAAAGATCCAGTTCCCATATAAATCATATGAATAAAACCCAATCGCTGTCCATATGGAGATCAATAATAAATCACAATTACATAGCATTTTGAAGTTTGAAAAAAATCACATTTTTCTACCACAGCAAGCCTATGGGGTAGGTCATACAATTATTGGTATTTCTGTTTGAATTATATGACTCATGGTATAATTTTCCCAAAGCCACACATTTGAATTGAGAAGTTTCAACTTTAATTTTAATATTCTTTTCACTGTTCTGTGGACAGTAGTTTTCTATCACCAAAATCTCACCATTTACTACACAATCCTGGGTTTAAGTCTTGCCTCTTGCCTGGCTGGGTGATTCTGGGACAGTCACTTAACCTCTCACAGCCTCAGTTTCCTCATCTGTAAAATGGATATCATACATATCTTACATAACTGTTGTGAGAATTAAAGGAAATAATCTTTTTAAAGTTCTTCATAAAATGTTAAGTGTTGTATAAATGCTAATTCAGGGAGTCATTCTTAATAGCCTTATCCCAGGACCACAAGAAGACATAGATAATCTGAATCTCCCATACCATTTCACAAATTAGGTTTACAAACTAATGGCCAGTTAGCGTTTCACTTCATGTTAATATCCCACCAAAGCATCAAGAGTATTCATGGGAGGAGCTTTTGTGGGCTGTGTGAGTAGTTTCTAAGAGGAAAATAAAAAGTTTAAATACAAAATAATTGGATATTTTTCTATAAGGAAAAAGATCTCTTAATACAAATTTAAAACAAAATCATTTTACATACAAATAAAATAAGAGTCGAAAGTATTGTAAAGGTGAAGGGGGTAGGGAAAGGAAGGAGAAAAAATATAAGAAAGCAAATTAAGGTACATATAGTGCACAATCTAGTCTTTCCTAGAAAAAGTCGAGATAACAGAGTGGTTTAGACATCATTGACCCTAATCTTCTCTCACTCATATAAGGGATGGGTAGGGGGTTGGGGGGAGGAGGGGATTTATGATCGTTAATGCATCTGTTATAAAGGTGTTGAAAACAGAAGCATATTTCCAAGGAGAAAAAAGCATCACTCTTACTATTAGACTTAGTCCAAGCATGTGAAATCTCAAAGCCCTAGAAAAATACTTGGCCTGATACAGAATTGTACGTGGTCGTGGCGGGGAGGGGGGTAGTGGGGGGTAGGTGTGGGGGGGATAAAAATCTTAATTATATGGCAGCGATCGTAAACCATAAAAATAATAATAAAAAATTAATTAATTAATTAATTTAAAAAAAAAATTCTTGGCCTGGAGCAGAGCAAAGGAGGAGGAAGACTAAACCTACAATTTCTCTAGTATAATACCTTTCTCCTTTACTTCTTCCAGAAAGCAGCCCCCCCCCGTCATTCCCCCCACCCAGGATAAGACAAATATATATGTATATACCTTATATCTCTGAAATTGGTTTGGAAACTAGTTTACACTATGCAACTTGGACCTCAGAACACATTATTCCAAAGAAATAACACTATAAATGGTGGTTACTTCCCCACTCTGATCTCTCAGCTACTTGACACATCCTATGGGATATTTTTCCCACTGAGGCAGATAACAGCCCATATGAAAAGTATCATTTTTGAAAATTGCCTGAGGCTCAGAGAAATCAGGTTAGTTACCCAATGTTAAACAGCTAATATCAGCAGCACGATTTAAAATCAGATGTTCAGGATTCTGTTTTGTTTCATTTTTTTTTATTTCAGGATTTGGAATCATCTGCCTTCTTACTGTGGATCTTCCCTCACTGCCTGGAGCTTTCTCATCTTGGCACATCCCTCCTTCAAGTCAATCCCTTTCTCCCACTAGTGAGTTCTTTCGGGGGAGGGGGCATAGTATCTTGGCCCAGGCTGAACATGCTTCATTTCCCTCTTAATTGATGCTCCTGGTTCTCTGGCCTCCTCCTACTGTGCCTCAGCTGCCTTTCCCCTTGAAATTTCCCGCATGGCATGAGGTCTTCTTGTGCTATGGCTTCTCTCCACCATGCTGCTCATCTCCCTGCCCCACTTTTCAGCCCCCTTTTGCCTTCAGTATGGTGACTGGTCCACAGTAACCACTTAGACAATGCTTCTTGTCTGGCTGCCTTCCTAAATTCAGATCCAGATTTAATTCGTGAATAAAATAAAGTGAGATTCCGGGTGGTTCAGTGGAAATGGCAGTCACTCTGAAGTCTGATGATTCAAATCCTTCCTTTAATTTTAACTGTATGGGGCAAATCACTTAATCTCCTTTCCTGTTTAAGATCTATGACCACTATCATTAAATGTATGCTGGATGTGCCTAAGGAAAAAGAAAGAAAATGATAGGAAAAGCATTGTCAGACAATTTCTTGCATGTTGCCAAGTGGTCATTGCTGTTCAGTCATTTTTTAGTCATGCCCAACTCTTTGTGATCCTGTTTAGGGTTTTCTTGGCAAAGATAATGAAGTGGTTTGCCATTTCCTTCTCTGAGTCATTTTACACATAAGAAAACTGAGAAAAACAGGGTTAAGTGACTTCCATAGAGTGACATAGCTAGTAAGTGTCTGAGGCTGGGTTTGAACTCAGGAAGATAAGTCTTTCTGACTTTGGGCTTGTCACTCTATTTATTCCCCCACCTACCTTTCAAGTGGTCCCATTTGCCAATAACTACTGAGAAACTGGCTAGGGCTCAGGGTAGATAGGTGGCTATTACTAGAAAAAAGAAGCAACATGGAATATGTTATGTGTACTCCTGAGTTTTTCATTAATATAATCTTTTTAGGAGGGGGCGGAGCCAAGATGGCAGAGTAGAAAAATGCACATACACATAGCTCCGAACCCACAACCCACAGAACGGCTAGAGGGGACCAACTCACGGTGAATTCTGCACCCAGAGGCCACGGAATATTGGAGCGAGGGAGATTTCAGTTCCGGAGAGACCTGCAAACCTCTCGCGGGGGGTCCTTCGCGCTGCGGACTGGGCGCCGGGACTGGGAGCTGAGTGCAGCCCTGCAGCGGCCGCGACACCGTGAGGAAAAGATCTGAGCGGGCTACGGGGACGGGATCTCCAGCGGCCATGCGGGTCCCTCCACCCACAGAGGGACCTGCAAACCTCTCGCAAAAGGTCCGTTGCGCTGCAGACGCGGAGCCCAGCCCAGACTTGCGGCAGCTGCGGCTCCGAGAGGTACAGATCCGAGCAGGCTTCAGAGACAGGATCTCCAGCAGTGGCACAAGCCCCTCCACCCACAGGTGACGGGGTCGGTGAGACAGTCTCTTTGGCGGGTCGAGAGGGGAGTGGGGTGCCCCCATGGCTCGGCCCCCCCCCCGGGAGATAGAAGCTGAGAGGCGGCTGCAGACAGGGGCTCCCCAAGCGGGCAGGAGCCTGGATCCATTGTGGAAGGTCTGTACATAAACCCCCTGAGGGAACTGAGCCTGAGAGGCGGCCCTGCCCCGACCTGACCATCTGAATTTAATTCTCACACTGAATAGCAGCCCTGCCCCCGCCAAAGGCCCTAAGGCGGGAAGCAGCATTTGAATCCCAGTCCCCAAACGCTGGCTGGGAGGACCAGGAGGCGAGGTGGGTGTGAGGAGAACATTCAGAGGTCAAGTCACTGGCTGGGGAGAATGCCCAGAAAAGGGAAAAGAAATAAAACTATTGATGGTTACTTTCTTGGAGAACAGACATTTCCTCCCTTCCTTTCTGATGAGGAAGAACAATGCTTACCATCAGACAAAGACACAGAAATCAAGGATTCTGTGTCCCAGCCCACCCTATGGGCTCAGGCGATGGAAGAGCTCAAAAAGAATTTTGAAAATCAAGTTAGAGAGGTGGAGGAAAAACTGGGAAGAGAAATGAGAGGGATGAAAGAGAAGCATGAAAAGCAGATCAGCTCCCTGCTAAAGGAGAACCAAAAAAATGTTGAAGAAATTAACACCTTGAAAACTAGCCTAACTCAATTGACAAAAGAGGTTCAAAAAGCCAATGAGGAGAAGAATGCTTTCAAAAGCAGAATTAGCCAAATGGAAAAGGAGATTCAAAAGCTCACTGAAGAAAATAGTTCTTTCAAAACTAGAATGGCACAGATGGACGCCAAGGACTTTATGAGAAAGACAGATATCACAGAACATAGCTAGAAGATTGGAAAAATGGAAGATAATGTGAAATATCTTATTGGAAAAACAACTGACCTGGAAAATAGATTCAGGAGAGACAATGTAAAAATTCTGGGAGTACCTGAAAACCATGATCAAAAGAAGAGCCTAGACATCATCTTCCATGAAATTATCAAGGAAAACTGCCCTGAGATTCTAGAACCAGAGGGCAAAATAAATATTCAAGGAATCCGCAGAACACCGCATGAAAGAGATCCAAAAAGAGAAACTCCTAGGAACATTGTGGCCAAATTCCAGAATTCCCAGGTGAAAGAGAAAATATTGCAAGCAGCTAGAAAGAAACAATTCAAGTATTGTGGAAATACAATCAGGATAACACAAGATCTAGCACCCTCTACATTAAGGGATTGAAGGGCATGGAATAGGATATTCCAGAACTTAAAGGAACTAGGACTAAAACCAAGAATCACCTACCCAGCAAAACTGAGTATAATACTTCAGGAGAAAAAATGGTCTTTCAATGAAATGGAGGATTTTCAAATTTTCTTAATGAAAAGACCAGAGCTGAAAAGAAAATTTGACTTTCAAACACAAGAATGAAGAGAACCATGAAAAGGTGAACAGCAAAGAGAAGTCATAAGGGACTTGCTAAAGTTGAACTGTTTACATTCCTACATGGAAAGACAATATTTGTAACACTTGAAACATTTCAGTATCTGGGTACTGGGTGGGAATACACACACACATGCACACACGCACACATACATAGAGACAGAGTGCACAGAGTGAATTGAAGAGGATGGGATCATATCTCAAAAAAAAAAATGAAATGAAGCAGTGAGAGAGAAATATTGGGAGGAGAAAGGGAGAAATTGAATGGGGCAAATTATCTCTCATAAAAGAGGCAAGCAAAAGACTTATTAGTGGAGGGATAAAGAGGGGAGGCGAGAGAAAATCATGAGCTCTACTCTCATCACATTCCACTAAAGGAAAGAACAAAATGCACACTCATTTTGATAGGAAAACCTATCTCACAATACAGGAGAGTGGGGGACAAGGGCACAAGCAGGGTGGGGGGGAGGATGGAGGGGAGGGCATGGGGAGGAGAATGCAATCCGAGGTCGACACTCATGGGGAGGGAAAAGATCATAAGAGAATAGAAGTAATGGGGGACAGGATAGGATGGAGGGAAATATAGTTAGTCCTATACAACACAACTAGTATGGAAATCATTTGCAAAACTACACAGATTTGGCCTATATTGAATTGCTTGTCCTCCAAAGGGAAGGGGTGGAGAGGGTGGGAGCTAAAGAAGTTGGAACTCAAAGTGTTAGGATCAACTGTAATGTTCTTACCACTAGGAAATAAGAAATACAGGTTAAGGGGTAAAGAAAGCTATCTGGCCCTACAGGACAAAAGAGAAGACGGAGACAAGGGCAGAGAGGGAGGACAGAAGAGAGAGCAGATTGGTCACAGGGGCAATTAGAATGCTTGGGTTTGGGGGGGGAGGGGATAAAAGGGGAGAAAATTTGTAACCCAAAACTTTGTGAAAATAAATGTTAAAAGTTAAATTAAAAAGAAATATATAATCTTTTTAAACTCAAGAAGTATCAATAATAAGCTCCCCTTTCCTGCGATGTCTACTACCAGCTCAAGGATCCTCTGGAAAGATTCTTGCTTCCATATCCTCCTAAGACAGAATAGAGGAAGGGTCCCTCACTCCAGGAGGAATCATTGTTGGCATCTTTCTTGGTGCCAAAAGGAGAGTCAGAACATTTTAACTAACTCTACTTTGGAGAAAGGGAGAAAATTTCCATTATAATATAACCATGAATAAAATGAAAGGAACTCATAGTCTACCTGGAGGACAAACTAATGATTCAAGGAAAACCACTGGCCTGGAAATGATGATTAAGACTATAAGTTAAATAAAAGTATTTGAAGAATATTATAATGCTTAATGGTTCCCTGTGGAAACATGGATGATTCTACTTTGTATAAATCTTTAATGATCTTTAATGTTTCACAGTCCTAATATCATGCAAGTATGAATAGCGCTCACCATGGTTGGCCAATAATACAATCACCACCAAGACTACATTTTCTTTACTCTTTCTTTTTCTAACTTCTAAACTATTGGAAACTGAAATGAAATGCTTCTATTCAACAATAACAATCATGTTCTCTTTTGTGAAATTGAAGAAAAATGAAATGGTGAAAATGGCATAACAAGAGATCCAAGAAATGTACAGTAGTAAGTAATAATTCCCTGTAGTCAACCTTAAAATTGAAAAAAGAAAGCATAGTCTTTCAAAAATCAAGGCCCACCATGACTTCCTTCTACATCTAGGCAAGTAGGAGGTAGAGTATTTAGAGTGCTGGACGTGTAATTTGGTCTCAGACATGTACTATGACATGTATGACCTTGGGCAATTCACTGTCTACATTTATTTCCTCATCCCTAAAACAGGAATAATAATAGCATCTCCTTTCTAGGGCTTTTGTGAGGGAAAAAAATCTATTTTTTTGCAAGTCTTAAGTTGTTATGTGAATACTAGTCACTATTTTTGTTATTATTATCTTCCAAGTTAAAATTTTAAAATTATTTAATCAATTTATTAATAAACATCTATTGATAATCTACTGTGTCCCAGGTGCTGTGCTAGTTATGGAGAACAAAAAGATAAAAATGAAATACTCCCTATAATCAAGGATCTTATGTTCTACAGGGGGAGAGAATATGTACACATCTTAGTATATACAAGATAAGTCTATTCATCAGGGAAGACTGAGGCTGGGCAGTTAAACCCAACCCTTATGAGCATATAACAGTAAAGCAGATATAATCCCCACATAGACTTTGGAACATGCACAGACATTCTATAACTGGTTCCTAATGACTAACCATGCGGTGAAGAGATGGCCTCTTTATTGGAGGCAGAGCTAGAGCTAGGATTCATTCAAAAGATGCTAACCAGGCAAAGCTCATCTCTTTCTTCCTCTTAACTAGCTCTATTTGAGTAAGAGACAGACAGACAGATAGAGGGAGAGGCAGGGAGAGTGAGACAGAAAGAGAGAGAGTGACATACAGACAGACAGACTCTATAAACCTCTGGATAGGCAACAGGTCCAATCCCCTTCCCTCACTCCAAACTTGGGCCCAGCATGTGGCCCATTCTTTGCCTCTTTTGGTTTTTTCTTTTTTAGTTTTAGGTGAAGGAGCATTGGTGACAGCTTTGAAATATCAGAATGATGAGCTACTAAAATCTGATAGCTGGAAAATAGTCTGAAGTTTAGGTCCAGCTGAGCCCAGGTCAACAGCACAATACAGTAGAAGACAGATCCCCAAAGTCAAGATGCCAGGCACTGTAAGAAAGGGATTGATTGTCCATCAGCTGTGTCACACTTGGACAATAACTTGGTGTATTCCATGATTTGAGGGTCCCTCTGAATTCACTTTTGCCTAGCACCTTTCTGCTCTAGAAATATCACCTCTTCTGGTCATTTTTCTGGAAACTTCCACATCAGTCTGATACTCAACAAGAACCATAATCCTTAGCATTTCCTAGTCTCTGACACATAAAATGAAAAACCAATTAGATAAAGCTGAGTAAGAAGCTTCCTACTTTTTTTTTTTGAAAATGCTGAGATTCAGTTCTACAACCCAGTTCCCTGGTGGGGAGGAGATGCATTCTACTATCTCTTATCAGCTAGGAGGAATGATAGAGAACTGGTCATGTTGGGTACCCCAAATTCGAGGCTATTAACAACTATCAATGACCCCTCCTTTCTTTTTTTGCCATAGCCTAAGGGGCTGTACACCCCAGATTTCAGGATCTTCCTCCTTGTGACCTTTCCTTGTTGTTTTTTTTTTTCTCCTGTGTGTCTCAAGTTAGGCCTTGAACCTTCACTCATGAGAGTTCAAGCTTCACACATTACATGCCTGGAGTTGTATGTATTCCTAGCCTCTCCTCTGAATACTTCCTCTTAATCCTCTGACCCACAGATATGGCTTATGGGTCCATAATCCTGATTCACACAATTTAAAAGATGAATCACACCTGAATTGCCTCTGAGAGTGAAAGAATATGGTCCACTTGCAGAGAACAAATGAACCATAGACCTTAACGATCTTACTATAAGTGGGCAGAACATACACAGTGAGGTCTCAAAAGCATTTCCAGCCAACATACTTATCCTTTCAGGTTCCTGTTTCAAAGGTTCCCATGAACACATGCTCACCCTGATTTAGACAAATGTGCCTGACTTTCGGATAGTCTCTTCTCACCTCCCTATCACCCTCCTCTAATGACTTAAGGATATATAATACATGGCTAGTGATAACAGATGGTAATGACAGATGATTAAACTGTCTGGGAGATTGTCTTTTCTGCTAGAGAGACATGGTATTCCATTTTCTTAAGTGACTAGTATGTCACTAATCAAATTGAAAAGTGATTAGCAAATCAGAGATCCGATTAGCTCTTTCCCTGAAGCAAAAAAGAAAAAAAAAGAAACTAATCAAAGAGTTACACTGAGAATAACTAACTAGTCTCAGATGCCAAGCACCTGTGTGAAAAAAGGATGCCATTAAAGTTGGTTGGCACAAATGAGTTGGGGACTTTCCTGGTTGGAAGCAAACTTGTTTTTCTTCTACTTTGATCAAAGCAATTATGTGATACAATGACTCTTTGGAGGTTTACACTGTATTTAACTAAGTCAGATATTTTTCAAGACTGTTCACTCACTACTTAGGAAGTCAAATGATATAATGACACCTAAGAATGGTGCTAATATGATTTCTACTAAAAAAAACTTAAATAGTTGGATTTTAGTCTTAGGGGATAAAATTTGTTTCAGTAGTGACATATTTGGGGATTAGTGAAAGCTAGCTCACAAGGTTCTCTTTAACAGAAAATCTGCAGCAGCAACAGCAACAAAAACCGTTACATAAAACATCTGGTAGTGTCAGGATATTGCCATGCCAGAGTTCCGGAAGAGGGGCTGTTTTCCCTGGATTAGCTCTGCCCTTGTAATTCCAAGTCATTACAGTCAATGGGAATTATTCCAAACTGCTGGAAGGATTTAGAGGTAGCAGTGCAAAAACTAAAACTATATGTTATCATGAATGAATTCAACTCAGTTCTGACAAGAATTTCTATGGCTTCTGGGAACTTATCAGAAGTGCCAGGACACAGTCTTTGGTATTTTAAAGCTGAACTAAAAATGCTCATCCTCCTATAATGTGTTCATTCAATGATCACTGTAAACTCTAATCTGGTATTTTTCATTCCAATTATTTATGTTTCCAGTTAATAGGCATTGAAGACACAATTTATCACACTAATTGAGCAGAGAACATGATTCAAAGTAGACTTGCTAGCATACCTGGGTTTTACCATACTGTCACTTGCTACGTTATTCTGCAAGTCAATGAGCCTCTCTGAGCATCAGTTTTCTCATCTATGGAATGGGGATAATTATTCTTGTTCTGTCTACTTCACCTAGCTATCAAGAAGATAAAATCAGACAGAGTATTCAAGAATGTGAAAGCACTTTGGAAATGCATTAGTTCTTGGCAAATGTAAGGTTTTATCATGCTTTATGTTGAACAATAGAATTCAACCTCTAGTAGGTTCCTATTATGTGTAAGACCCTGTAGGTGCTAGAGATATAAAAAATAGTAATGAAATAAAGTAACATTCTACCAGCATGGGAGATACATGTACACCAATAAGAAAAGATAAGTCACATACAAAAAGAAAGTAATTTTGAAAGGGAAAGAATAATAATGCAGGAGATAACACAAAGGCAGTATGTAAGTGGTGACCTGGGGATTCCACAAGCCAGAGGTGAAGAGAGAATATACACCAGACATGCGGAAGAGCTTTTTTTAAGTCAAGGATTTGGAAGATTCACTGTCCGTACCAGGGGAAGAACTAGTAGACTAGTTGGAATGGAAAATGCATGAAGAGGAGCAAGATGAAATAAAACTGAAAAATGTAGTACAGATGACTCTCAGTACGTTTCACCAAAGATTTTAAACTATGTCATCACGTACATTCCATGTCATTCATCTTTGGGGAGGAAAGTCAAATGGGATAGTATCACTCGTTTATAACTGGGTATGGAGTTGGACCCTCCTTGACTAGCTTTGGCACATTTTCCTACCCCATTACCCCCTCAAAAAAAGAAGACAACTAAATTAATTCTGTACCAACCTTTTCCCTACTTCCTTTAAATAAGAATAATATTTTTTGACCAAGTCAAAAGCTACTAATACAGTCACACTACTCCATACTGTTTTTTTAGGAACAATAAATAGGAACAATTCTAATGGGAAAATTTGGTGCTCTTGGATTTCCTAGTACTCTCAGGTCACATAGATGGAGGGAGTGGGGGGGGGGCGGGACACAGACCAAGAGTAAATGGCAGGCCCCTGTCTATACTATTTGGGAGATGATGCAACATGTCCTTTCTAGTTTTCATTTCCAAAGCACTGGAATACTATGCCTTTGAATTTTTGCCTGGAGCATCTCTAGGACTAGTTTCTGGAATTTTTCCTCTCGCTTTACAGTCTATTCTAGCTTTCAGATTTGTTGGAACAGTCAGATCTCATATTTGCACTCATTCTCTTCCTTGCTTATTATTTGCAGATGCATCTGTTAGAGCTATACATAATCCACCCAGACTTTCATTGGATAGATTTGGAAGATTCTGACATCTTCTAAAATTTCTTCTTTTGAATTAAACTTTGATTCTTTGATGACATGTGATTTTGTTAGTATAGGTACTTCCTTAGCTAATACAGACCTTAATTCCTTCGTGATTCAGTAATGATTACAACAATAATTATAAATAAAATAATTAATATTTCCATAGTTTTCTAAAGTTTGCAAAGTACTTTATATATGGCAGCTCATTCATTTGATACTCATAACAACCCTGGGAGGTGGGGGCGGGGGGTTCTAGTATTATTGTCCCCACTTTACAGATGAGCAGACTAAGGCACAGAGAAGTTAAGTGACTTTTCCTGGGTCACATTGCTAATCCAGTGTCTGAAGTAGGACTCTCAGGAAGCAGAGGTTGTCTAGTTTACCATACCCAGCATCTGCAATACTTCCCAGCTGTGTGGGGATCAGCTTTATACCGTGCTATGTTGACACTCAGAACCTTATAACTTGTCGGCATGTGTGTCTGCTTCAACTTCTTCCAGATGGGCCAATCCTCAGCCCTATCCCAAGACCTTATTGGATTTACTTCAAGTGCTATTTCATGGCTGATAATGATTATACTTTTACAAAACTGACTTACATAGACTTACAAGCAAAAATCCTAAGAGATATCAGTAGACAAGAGCAAGAACTCAAAAACTTCTCAAGTAAAGCTTACATCAATACCATCACTACTACAGAAAACCATCTCTTAAGCAAGAAGCTTATGCATTTTCAATTATAGACATTTTCAAATGTCCTAAGCCACCCGAACCACATCTATCAATACTAAAGCCTATGGCAGACCGCAAGTAACACTGGTGCCTCAAATACCATTAGTTCTTGTGGCTGATTCTAATTCTGAATACAATTCTATCATTGAAAAAGCTTTTCATTTTTGGACAGGAAAAAGAAAGGAGAACAAGCATAAACCACATTACCCAAAGAAAAATATTTCACCACTTCAGAACACTTGTCCTATGAATCACTTTTTCTTGTGGAAGGAATTCAATGAAGAGAAACATAAAAAAAAAACCCAACAACAATCTTGATTTTAAAATGTCAAAGAAGAAAATAAAGGCATGTTCTGGGTGTTTTAAAGACAAATGTCTTTATTGATAGAGTCTATTTTTCTGAACAAAATAAAATTTAGGCTTGTGTCTTGGGTAACCTTGGCAACATAAGAGCTTTTCGTCCTTTTATTGGTTTCTGTGTTTACTTGTTCTTCTAGTTCAGGGGTGGGGAACCTGTGGCCTTGAGGTCACATATGGCCCTCTAGGTCCTCATTTGTTGTCCTTTGACCGAATCCATGAAGTTTGGACCCATTTGTTTTCCTCCATATTTGCCAAAAGAAGAGTTTATTGGGATCAGCTTTATACAAGTCAACAATTATATGATACTTGAGATACTGCTCAGAAAGACATTTTAGAAGCCCCTTTGCTTACAACTTTCAACCATTTTTCTCTCTTTCCAAGTTCAATACTATCTTTCTATTTTCATCTTAGAGTTGGGCAGGTATCTTTTGGCCTTACTGAATTTTAGTGGAGATTGACTATTAAAAAAGATTGGTAAAATATCAAGTTTTCTTGAGTTGTTTGGTTTAGTTGGGCTTTTTAGGGGAAGATGAGTAAAACATGGAGATACTATTTTAACTATATAAAGAATTTTTTCTTCTTTTCAGAATACCATCTTGATTTGTAATAAAACTTGTTTTTTTCCAAGTAATACAATATTCCTGAGAATTCACTTAATATTAATATTTTCAATTAGTTATTGAAAAAAAGAGTGGATATAAACATTACAAGCCAAGCCTCACAATAAGTAAATAGCAGAATTTGGACAAAAAATTCAGGAGTTTCTGACCTACAGCCTTGGCTCTTGACCAACTATCATGTCTCAACACTTCCCCAATGAATTGATACAAACTCAGCTGCTATGCAAATGTGAAGAAATCAACAGGACTCAGAATGTGGAAAGAAATCTGAATAGATTTAAGATAGAATTTTATTTTTCTTGAAGCTAAGTCAATAAATACTTTTCCCCAAACTAAGGTTTTCAAAATAACTGTAAAGTAACAGATAGCAGTTGTGTTGGATTTGTGGTCCTGACAATAAAACCTTGATTAAATGGAAGGTTCAAAGACTGATATATTTTGGCGATTTTAGTTTGATTTTTCTGGGTTTCTTTTTGGTAAAACTTACATGATTAGTGATGTGAATAAACAGTGAATGAATAACTGAAAAAGCATTTTTTGAATATTTGCTTCAAGCAAAGAACTGTTATGAAGTCAATAATGTGAATGTTCCCTCCACCAAGGCAGATTGCAACTCCTCTACTTCAGTAAAAAAAAAAAAATTGCAGTTGTGTGCTGTTTTCATAGCAAAAAAAAGTAATAAAGTGCCTGCTCATTGATTGGGAAATAGCTGGACAAATGGTGAACTATGAATGCAATGAACTCACAATATAGAGGAGAAGAAAGGAAGGAAGGAAGGAAGGAAGGAAGGAAGGAAGGAAGGAAGGAAGGAAGGAAGGAAGGAAGGAAGGAAGGAAGGAAGGAAGGGAGGGAGGGAGGGAGGGAAGGAGGGAAGGAGGGAGGAAGGAAGGAAGGAAGGAAGAAAGGAAAGAATGAAAGAGAAAAAGAAAGAAAAAAGATGGATGGATAGATAGATAGACAGACAGACAGACAGACAGACAGACAGATAGCCAGAGCATTTTATAGAATGTTTACTATATGCCACACACTGGGACAAGAGCTGGGAATCAAATACAGCTAATTGAGACAATACTTACGCCAAGGGAGCTTAGACCATTGAGGGAAAGACAATAGATAAAAGGGTTGGAAAAGTGAAGGGAGGAAAGGGTGTCCACTCAGGGCAAGTGCTGCAATGAGTAAAAGATGGAGTCTACATAGAGTCTAGGTGAAAAGGATGTGAATCATGGCCAGAAATATTGGTCCCAGGGAGGGAGTCATCAGTAAGATGAAAGTCTTATGACTAAAGTTTGCCTTAGTTGGAGTGCATAGAGGAGGAGAAGCAACTGAATCTTCAAAGATTGTACCATAAGAAGTGATAAAAACTAAAGAGTTCAGAGAAATATTAAAAGACCTGCATGTCCTAAAGCAGCACAAAGAAAGCAGAAACCAAAGAATAAGATAAACAACGATGATGACAATAATGTAGATTTGTAGGCTGTAAAGAACATAACATAGCTGAACTCAGATTAAATGCAATGCCCAATATTGGTCCCCAAGATCAGATGATAAAGAGAAAATAGAAAATCCCTCATCCTCACAGAAGTGAGAGATTATAGAGAAAAGCTTGATCCCTTTTTTGGTTGGCTTTAACTGTTTTTCTTTCAGCAGGGAAAAAGATGAGAGAAATTACTGGTGTAAAAATTAAAAGTATCAATGAAATCTTTTTTAAGAGTTATTACAGCTGAAAAATTCATTATTCTGTATTCAACCCCCTAATGAGCTTCTCTGACCTTGGTTCTGCTGGCCTTTGGACTATAGTCATCCAATCTGTCACAGGCCCCTTGTTTAAAGATCTTCCAATTCCAGCTGGGCCACCCCTCCCAGAGACTGCATTCTAGTGACATAGGCTTCAAGAACTCCGGGTCACCTCTATGCCACCGTAAGCCAGTGGGATAGGATCTTAGCTCATGTGCTAGGGAAGATCTTTCTAAAACATATAATAACACTTCTCTGCCAAGGCAGAGTATACTAAAGATAACTGAATCTGTTCTTTTGATCATCATTGGCCTATAATTCTTCAGAGTTAATATTCTGAATATCAGTGATTATTGAATATCATCATAATACATAACACATATAGATAACTTTAAGTAATAAAAAGTGTTTGAAGAGTTCCAAAGTGCCTTTTAGCCTCATTCTAGCCTCACAGAAATCTTTTTTTTAAGTTACTCCTGGTATTACCGTCTTCATTTCTGCAATGAACAATTAAGACTTGGAGGGTTAAATGACAGAGACAACAAATATCAGGAGTGGGATTTAAAACCAAGTGTTTCTCACTCCAAGACCTGTAAGTAGTAGTAGTGAGGGAGGGCTGTGCAGGTCACCAGCCTCACTTCTCCTCCAGAGCCATCTGAATCCACTGACCAGATATTCATCAAGATGACTGGAGATGATCCAGGATGAGGCAGTTGGGGTCACACAGCTAGTGAGTGTCAAGTGAATGAGGTGAGATTTGAACTCAAGTCCTCCTGACTCCTGCTCTATCCACTGCGCCACCTAGCTGCCCCTCCTAGGTTTGCTGTGGGGAGTGTGGAAAAGGTCTCTGCAGAAGGTAAGACATGAGCTGATTCATGAAGTACAGCACAAAGGAAGATGGCAGAGTTGGCACATTAAAAGTTTTGATGGACTAAATGATAATATCTTTTCTACAATTTTAAATAAATACACCATTTTTAAGTCTTCTGAAATTTTCCTTTCTCTGTGATATGGATGGATGAATGGATTAACGAATGAATGAAAGAAAACATTCATTAAGCACTTATTATGTTATACTCTATTATGTTATACTATACTATACTATACCCTAAATGCCAGGGTGCAAATATAAAAAGCAAAGACAGTCTCTGCCCCTTTCTCTTTATTTGATATTTATTTTGATCTATTAATCAACCTGAGGCCAATAGGTGGTGAATGGATAGAGCACTGGGCCTGGAGTCAGGAAGACCTGGGTTGAAATCTAGCCTCAGATACTTACTCCCTGAGTGATCCTGGGCAAGTCATTTAATGTTGTTTGCCCCAGTTTCCTCAACTGTAAAATGATGTAGAAAAGGAAACAGCAAACCACTACGGCGTCTTTGCCAAGAAAACCTTAGATGATGTCACGAAGGGTCAGGCACAACTGAAATAACTGAATCACACAAATCAATCAATCAACAAATATTGATTCATGGGTCAAAATGAAAAGAAAAAAGATCTATGCTCTGACAGAACGATGATTTGAGAGTTGTCTATGTAAGCTAGTATATAAGCCTTCTAGTACAATCATGATTTAGGATGTAACACACAACTCCTAAGACTCTTAGAAAATACAAATTTACGAGTCTATAGATTCTCATGAACAGGAATGAGCAACAGTTTGGCCATGACCCCATACAATACAGCTGATCTCATGCTAAGAGGAAGCATGCTGTCTCAGATGGCCACCAGCTGTTCTATCATTCAGCCCCTCTTGACTCTGTCTTGAAGAAAGCATTCCTAATATGTCGGCAGAAAAGCCTCCAAGGAAACTACAGATCTTCTGCTTCTTTCATCACTTGAGCCTAATAACCACATTTTCCAACATAATTTTCCAGTCCTCTGCTTGGAACATGCAAGTTGATATCTCTAAGTATGGATAAACATAGTGACATAATTTGAAGGATCTCATCAAGTCTTTTTTCAGAGCATTTCTATTTTATCATCTTCCACAAAGGACAATGGCAGGTAAAGTTGAGTTCAGTTATGTTCACAGTGTTCTGGTTCATATTTTTTTTTTTTAATGTTCATCTTGAGCAACATGCTCATATCTTGCTATCTTTGTTATCTTTGGATACTTGATGAAAACAATATTTTTATTAACTTCATCACAAGGAGAATATGAGATGTGTGTGTGTGTATGTATGTGTGTACAGAACTTTCTAGAAAATCCATAAAAATTGTGGATAATTGCTGTTTTAAAAATAACACCTGTTTCCATTAAGAGAGTTCCCAAGGAGATAATTATTTTGTTTTCCAGTACCAAATTTAGACAACATCTCAAGAGGCAGAGTGGTTCAATGAAATGAATTCTGGGCTTGGAGTCAAAGAATCTGAGTTCAGAATCTGACTCTGATAATGTTTGAACTTGGGCAAGTCAGTTAATCTCAATGGTGTTCAGTTTCCTCAGCTGTCAAATGAAGGGATTATACCAGACAGCCTTTAACAGCCCCTCCAGTTTTAAATCTAAGTGAATTAACTTTGTGAAGCCTCAGTTTCTTCATCTGTAAAATTAGAAGGTTAGACTAAATGGTTTCTGAGGTCTCTCCCAATTTTAAATCTATGATCCCA
Organism: Notamacropus eugenii; assembly: GCF_028372415.1. Classification (NCBI taxonomy): domain Eukaryota; kingdom Metazoa; phylum Chordata; class Mammalia; order Diprotodontia; family Macropodidae; genus Notamacropus; species Notamacropus eugenii. Next base: position 32,050,138 of record NC_092874.1, on the reverse strand, counting down.
TGTCACTTAAACACTCTTCCAGTCCTAATTTTGTGATGCTATTTTAAGTTGTACTATATTTCCTTGGGGTTTGTATCTGCAAAGTCACAGGAAAACATATTAATTAATTAATTAGTTAATTTTCACAACTCCTGGGCTCTAAGTTTGTCCCAATTTTCTAAGTTGATTCTCTTATTATGGCATCTTGCACATGATACCTTTTGATACCTTAATGGTACCTTTGGATTTGTCCTGATTATAAAAGTCATTGTTTAAGTCTTAAGATGCTCACCAAAGCAATATCAATCCACAGAGATGCTGCTGGAGGGACCATCGTCAAGGAAGCAGATGACATCCCACTGAAAGGAAAAGCTATACAGCTCTGAGTAGCTCAGGAACTGCTACCAGCTGCAGGAGCAGACTCAGCAAATAATTCATGGTTTCCTCTTTGCCCTTCAGGGTACAGAGAATATAGGAACACCTGGCAAGGCCCCAACTGTCAAAAGTTGGGGAATGGCCTGAAAGACGCTAGAAACAATCTGAGAGAGGACGGAAGTGAGCTAAAAGACAAGAACAGACTCAAAGACTAAAAGAAAATAATAATTCTGTAACACAACATTTCTGTTGTTGGTTTTCATTGATGTCTGACTCTTCATGACCCCATTTGGGGTTTTCTTGGCAAACGTACTGAAGTGGTTTGCCATTTCCTTCTCCAATTTGTTTTTACAATGAGAAAAGTGAAGCAAAAAGGATTAAGCGACTTGCTCAGGGTAACACAATCAGTGTTTGAGACTGGATTTGAACTCAGGACGACTCATCTTCCTGACTCTGGTCCCGGCATTCTATCCACTGCACCCCTTAGCTACCAACATGTGTCTACAAGGTCATAAAAATTGAGGCATCATTCTCAAAGCCCCACATACCCAATCTGTTGCCAAATCTTGTCATTTCAACCTTGCCTTCACATCTACCTCTTAAGTTCCCTGGCTTCTCCCGAGATTCAGTTCAAATCTTATCTTTTTCAAGAGGCCTTTCCCAATTTCTATACTGGAAGATTGCCTTTCCCTCTGATGCCATCTTGAATCTGCTCTATTTGAATACATATATGTATATTAGCATGTGCTTCACTATTTGCATGTTTTCTCCGCCATTAAAATATAAGTTCTTTGATGACAGAAACAAATGTGCTTGGCTTTTTTTCTATTCCTACTGCTTAGTAAGGTACCTAGTAAGCACCTAATAAATACTTATTGATTGAAGTATATACAGAGTAAATATATCATCACTGGGATGGGCAATGGGGCCTAGAAGCCAAGGGTTACAGGAAAGGCTTCACTTAGAAGGAGGAATTTAAGCTGATCTTTAAAGAGACCAGAGGGTCTAAAAGCTAGATGTCAGGAGGGCGCACAGCAAAACCTATTCAAAGGCAAAAAAAAAAAAAAAAAAGAAGTGGCAAGTATGAGGAAGAGAAAGAAGTGTGGTTTGGCCACTGTGTAAAAAAGAGCTATGTAGGCCTAGGTCTGCTAGACCTAGAAAGGTAGGGTGAGGATCTTTTCTAAAGCCAAGCAGAGAAGTTTATGTTTGATTGTAGAGGTCCTAGAGTGAATACCACTTCAGCCACGTGTATCAGAAGGACCCTGACATACACAAGAGGTCCTACTGGACAGGTTCTTTGATTCCCTTTTCTAAAAGGAAAGGCAACTTTAGAGGGATCAACAATCACTTTAATCAAGCACACACACACACACACACACACACATATATATACATATACACATATATATGTACATGTGTACGTGTATATGTGTGTGTGTATGTGTATATATATATATGTGTGTATATATATACATATCACTCACTTAGTTCAGGAGGAAAACTCAGCACCTGAACTTCAGAGAAAATACAAAGAAATAATAATCAACAGACAAGGCTTCCAACCGTCTGACCATAAGCAATACATACATCACAGATCAACAGACAGATCCAACTGTCTGACCATACATACATAGTTACCAGAGAGAGAAGCACCAACATCTGGGTTTTCAAAGCCAGGGGGCACCTTAGTGACTGCCCAGAATTTCATCTGGCATATAAACCTTCCAAAAACGAAGCCCCAAAGTAAAACCTCACCTCAGCGTATTTATACACTTTTCAGAGCTGTAGGGCAGGACCCTCTGACCCAGTGTCTCAATAGAAATTAACAAAAGATACTTGAGGTCTATTAATGGGTCGCGAAGATCTAATTAACATTATACCTTGTCATCAACTGATAAAGCTCTCCTGACTCTGCAAATGCAAGCTTAAAATGATCTCCCTTAAAATTTGGTTTTTTTTAAGTGACCACTTTAGCCCTACCTCTTGATTTCCCCATCCACTACCTTCATCTATGCTTTTTATAAAGCATGATTATTTCAAGGATTTGGGGACTACTGCTTTTACTATTATTTTACTACTATTCTCATAATTATTACTTCTTGATATTATTAATATTAATCATTACATGTACCTTTCTCTCCTGAAAATTCAGAACACTCAAAGGACCTTATTTTCCCCATTGAGGATATGGAGAGTAAAGTGAGCAGCTGGAATGGTTTTCTGAGTTATTTAGAAAGAGACAGAGAAAGAGAATGTTAATACCCCCTTCCAAATACTCAGGAATAAAGTCACTAGGCAACAGAACCAGCCCACAGCACAACCCATAACTATGCATTATCAGAAGCTATGCAGTAAGAAGTTAAGCGAAGGACAAGTAACAAATGACTTCCCCTAGTGTCTCAGAGGCATATTTAATCATCATTCTGTACCACTGCATAAAACCCTCCCTAAGATGGTGATACTAACAGGAATTCAGATAGCACCTTGAAGCTTGTGAATTAGTTTTACATACATTCTTTCATTTTGGTTTCACAGTCAGGAAAGACTGTATTAAAGGTATTTTTATTATCATGCCCATTTAACAGATGAAGAAGGGAAAGATCAAAGAGAGTCAGGGGTGGGGAACCTACAGCCTCAAGGGGCCCTCTAAGTCCTCAAGTGCAGCCGTTTCACTGAATCCAAACTTCACAGAACAAATGCCCTTAATAAAAAGATTTTTTCTATAAAACTTGGAGTCAGTCAAAAGATATCACTCAAGAACCTAGAAGACTTGAGGCTGCAGGTGCCCCACCCCTGGCTAGGTAATACCCACAGTCACAAGGCTGGTAAGTTTCAGAAACCAGATCTGAATCCAGATATTCCTGAGTGTCAATCAGCACTTGTATCCATTATTTCATGTTGACTATGTACATTTTATGGGGGGTTGGGGGTGCTGTGCAGGAACCATTGTGCACCAAGCAGTTGGATTTTAAAAGGTAGCATGATGATTCTATGTCAAACACAAAATCAGTACAGTGAGGCAAGGGGATGGGGGAGTGAGAAAAAGTACTTTGCTCAGCTTATGCTACTCCTTAGTGACAAAGTTGGAATGTGAGCCATCTCTCAATCTTAAGCTATCCTCATTTTCTCCATCATGGCACTATAATGTCCCTTTGTGCTTAAAATCTTTGATCTTATGATTCTTCTTCTGTAGAGTCTTGTCCAGGAAGGTAAATCAGAAGAAAGAGCTATACTGACCAATTAATCTTGATTAATGAATGGGCTCCATTACCTTATATTGGAGGTATGAAACATGAGAGGCTGAAACATGACTGCTTTACACCAAACACTTCATGGCCACCTCCACTCACTCCAGCCTTGATCCTCACATCCTCCTCTCACGAAACTCAGACTCTTGACTGAGAACTTCCCTGGGCTCTGATAGCCAAACTTTTGCCTTATCTTACCCTGTCTTCCCCTCTACTTCATTTTGCAGCCATCTCCAAACCAAACCACCATGACCCACCATTTGGAGGTGAGACCTGGGGCAGCCACCTTTCATTCTTGGGTCTTTACTACCATATCCTGATGCAAGTACCTTTCCCCCACTCCTTTTTCTAGCTTCCATTCATGTGTTGTCTCCCCTGTTAGAATGTAAACTTCTTGAGGGCAGGTACTATCTGGCTTGCTTGTATTTCCAGTACTTTCCTTAGTGCCTACAACATAGTAAGTACTTAAAGAATCTATTTATCTATCTAAAATTTGGAACTATGGCTAAATAGTATGACACCTCTTTTGAAGCCACCTTGTCAGTACCATAGTCTGATCCCCATATGACAATACAGGGCTGGACATGGATGGGAAATAAATGGTAGAAGGTTTGTCAAGCATAAGTGTTTTAAGAAACAGAAACAAGGCTGATAATATACATGGTAAATGAGGTAGAGTTTGTCTTAAGTGCCCTTCCACTCTTACCCATCTCTCCCTTCTCAAATACTTTCCGTTATCTTCATGATGTTCTTACCTAGCTAGGGAACCTCACTATAATACTTATACTCCTGGACATCACCCTTTAAAACCAGATAATAGTTTTCAAGTTGAAAAGAAATATTCAATGGTCACCTACCATTCTCATCATGCATTGGTTATACCTTATTGAGTTGGGTCAGAGACCACTGACTCAAATAAAAATCAGAGACTTCTCAAGGTAGAAGCAAAGCAGAAAGATTTTATTACAATCTCATGAGAAAGGACATCTCCTTTCTGATAAGCAATCAGGAGAGGGAGGCAATAACAGAAGGCAAAAATAGAGATTATAGAGCCCTAATGTAGATCCCACCCTGCTGCTGGCCTTTAATCCCATTGACTGCAAGGCAGACTCACAAACTAAACACAACAGTCTACCCTGTGAATGGGGGACAAAGTAGCAGTGGAATAACCAATAGTCATTATGTTGATGTGGCAACCCAAGGGGGGTTGTTTAAGTTTCATATTACCAAAAGTCACATGATTTCTGGAAAACTGAAACTTAGGCCTAACCATCTACTAAAAGCCTTTTATTAAGCACTGAGAAGTCTTCAATAACTTCATGCCATTCACTTCTTCTTATAAGGCACCCTCTCCTTACTTCTTGCTTTTAAAATATATTGTTAACTTTCCTGATGCCCAACCCCAGCTCCTAGTGCCCTCCCTCCCAAAATTAATTCATTTTTATTTCATGTATATGTGTTTGATAGACAGTTTGGAGTAATGGTTAGAGAGCAGTGCTTGGAATCAGAAGACTAAAGTTCAAATCCCACATCTAACATATAACTGGTTTGTGACTCTGGGCAAGATACTTACTCTATCAGTGTCCCAGGCTACTCTCGAGGACTCTTAAGTTCACAAGAAAGTAACACTGTATTGATAAAGAAAGTTCTCTATACCATTGAAATAAAAGATTCTATAAAAAATATTCTGTACATACTTAGATATGTTTATGCATGTTGTTTATATGGATAAAATATAAGTTCCTCCAGGGCAGGAACTGTTTATTTTTGTCTTTGTGTTTCAAACATCTAACAGAATGCCTGGCATATTGTAAGTTTTTAATGAATGCTTGTTGTACAATATAAAATAAAACACATAAATTGTTAGCATTTCTGTATATTACCAACAAAGTCCAGCAGGAAGCGATAGAATGAGAGATTATATTTAAAATAATCACAGACAATACAAAATACTTGGAAGTCTACCTGCCAAGACAAGCCCAAGAATTATATAGATATCACTATAAAATATTTTTTATACAAATAAAGACATATCTAAACAATTAAAGAAATATTGCTGTGGTAGACTGAACCAATATAATAAAAATGACAATTCTACATAAATTAAATTATTTATTCAGTGGCATGGCAATCAAAGTACCAAAATTTGTTTTACAGAGGTAGAAAAAATAACAAAATTCATCTGGAAAAACAAATCAAGCAAACAAAAGATTTTCAATGGGAGTCAATTTAAAAAAAATTTTAAAAAGTAGTTTAGCAGTACCAGATCTCAAACTATATTACAAAGTAGTAATAATCAAAACAATATGGTAATAACTACTAAATAGAGTAGTAGATCAAGGGAATAGAATAAGTACACAATACACAATGGTAAATGACCATAGTAATCTAGTGTTTGATAAACACAATGATCCAAGCTTTGGGGACAGGAAATTACTATTTGACAAAAATCGTCAGGAAAATTGGAAAGCAATTTGGCAGAAACCAGGTATAGACAAACATCTCAAACCCTATACCAGGATAAGTTCGAAATGGGTACATGATTTAGACATAAGGGATGATATCACAAGCCAACTAGGGTACATGAACTAACTTACCTGTCACACCTACAGATAAGGGAAAAATTTATGACTAAACAAGAAATGGAAAGCATTATGTGATGTACAATGGATAACTTTTATTGCATTAAACGTTTTTTGCACAAACAAAACCAATGCAGCCGAGATTAGAAGGGAAGAGGAAACTAGGGAGATTACAGCAAGTTTCCCTGATAAAGACCTCATTTTTCAAGCATAGAAAGAACTGAGTCAAATTTATATGAATACAAGTCATTTCCGAACTGATAAATTGTTGAACTGGCAGTTGTCAGAAGAAGAAACCAAAGCTATCTATAGTCAAATTTAAAAAAAAAAATCTTAAATTTCTACTGATTAGAGAAATGCAAATTAAAACAACTCTGAGGTACCATCTCACAACTTTGAGGTTTACTAATATGACCAAGAAGGAATATGACAAATATAGGAGGGGATGTTGAAAAATAGAGACACTAATACATTCTTAGTGGAGTTGTGAACTGATCCAACTACTGCAGAAAACAATTTGGAACTATGTCCAAAAGGTTATAAAACTGTATATATCCTTTGACCCAGCAAAACCACTACTGGGACAGCATCCCAAAGAGATTAAAAAATAAAAAAAGGAACAGGTTCTATATGTAACAAAATATTTATAGCAGCTCTTTTTGTAGTGTCAAAGAATTCAAAGTTCAGGAGCTGTCCGTCAATTGGGAGCAGACCAGGGCTCCCCAAGCAGGCAGGAGCTCAGATCCATTATTGAAGGTTTCAGCATAAACCCCTTGAGGGAACTGAGTCCTGTGAAGTGGCCCTGCCCCCACCTGAGCAGCTGAACTTAATCTCACACTGAATAGCAGCCCTGTCCCCGCCCAAAGCCCTGAGGCTGGGAAGCAGCATTTGAATCTCAGACCCCAAGCACTGGCTGGGTGGATCTGGAGGCAAAGTGGGTGTGAAGAGAATATTCAGAAGTCAAGTCACTGGCTGGGAAAATGTCCAGAAAAGGGGGGGGGGAAAAAGACTATAGAAGGTTACTTTCTTGGTGAACAGGTATTTCTTCCCTTCCTTTCTGATGAGGAAGAACAATGCTTACCATCAGGGAAAGACACAGAAGTCAAGGCTTCTGTACCCCAGCACACTCAATGGGCTCAGGCCATGGAAGAGCTCAAAAAGGACTTTGAAAATCAAGTTAGAGAGGTAGAGGAAAAACTGGGAAGAGAAATGAGAGACATGCAAGTAAAGCATGAAAAACAAGTAACCACCCTGCTAAAGGAGACCCAAAAAAATGCTGAAGAAAATAACACCTTGAAAAATAAGCTAACTCAATTGGCAAAAGAGGTTCAAAAAGCCAATGAGGAGAAGAACGCTTTCAAAAGCAGAATTAGCCAAATGGAAAATGAGGTTCAAAAGCTCACTGAAGAAAAGAGTTCTTTCAAAATTAGAATGGAACAGATGGAGGCCAATGACTTTATGAGAAACCAAGAAATCACAAAACAAAACCAAAAGAATGAAAAAATGGAAGATAATGTGAAATAGCTCATTGGAAAAACAACTGACCTGGAAAATAGATCCAGGAGAGACAATTTAAAAATTATGGGACTACCTGAAAGCCATGATCAAAAAAAGAGCCTAGCCATCATCTTTCATGAAATTATCAAGGAAAACTGCCCTGAGATTCTAGAACCAGAGGGCAAAATAAGTATTCAAGGAATCCACAGATCACCACCTGAAAGAGATCCAAAAAGAGAAACTCCTAGGAACATTGTGGCCAAATTCCAGAGTTCCCAGGTCAAGGAGAAAATATTGCAAGCAGCTAGAAAGAAACAATTCAAGTACTGTGAAAATACAATCAGGATAACGCAAGATCTAGCAGCTTCTACATTGGGATTGAAGGGCATGGAATAGGATATTCCAGAACTTAAAGGAACTAGGACTAAAACCAAGAATCACCTACACAGCAAAACTGAGTATAATACTTCAGGGGAAAAATTGGTCTTTCAATGAAATAGAGGACTTTCAAGCATTCTTGATGAAAAGACCAGAGCTGAAAAGAAAATTTGACTTTCAAACACAAGAATGAAGAGAAGCATGAAAAGGTAAACTGCAAAGAGAAGTCATAAGGGACTTACCAAAGTTGAACTGTTTACATTCCTATATGGAAAGACAATATTTGTCACTCTTGAAACTATTCAGTATCTGGGTACTGGGTGGGATTACACACACACACACACACACACACACACACACACACACGCACACGCACATGCACACACACATAGAGACAGAGTGCACAGAGTGAATTGAAGAGGATGGGATCATATCTTAAAAAAATGAAATCAAGCAGTGAGAGAGAAATATATTGGGAGAAGAAAGGGAGAAATGGAATGGGGCAAATTATCTCTCATAAAAGAGGCAAGCAAAAGACTTATTAGTGGAGGGAAAAAGAGGGGAGGTGAGAGAAGAACATGAAGTTTACTCTCATCACATTCCACTAAAGGAAAGAATAAAATGCACACTCATTTTGGTATGAAAACCTATCTTACAATACAGGAAAGTGGGGAAGAAGGGGATAAACAGGGTGGGGATTATGATGGAAGGGAGGGCATGGGGAGGAGGGAGCAATTTGAGGTCAACAACATGGGGAGGGACAGGATCAAAAGAGAGAATAGAAGTAATGGGGGACAGGATAGGATGGAGGGAAATATAGTTAGTCTTATACAACATGAGCATTATGGAAGTCATTTGCAAAACTACACAGATATGGCCTATATTGAATTGCTTGCCTTCCAAAGGGAAGGGGTGGGGAGGGAGGGAGGAAAAGAAGTTGGAACTCAAAGTTTTAGGAACCACTGTCGAGTATTGTTCTTGCCACTAGGAAATAAGAAATACAGGTAAAGGGGTATAGAAAGTTATTTGGCCCTACAAGACAAAAGAGAAGATGGAGACAAGGGCAGAGAGGGATGATAGAAGAGAGAGCAGATTGGTGATAGGGGCAATTAGAATGCTCGGTGTTTTGGGGTGGGGGGAGGGGACAAAAGGGGAGAAAATTTGGAACCCAAAATTTTGTGGAAATGAATGTTAAAAGTTAAATAAGTAAGTAAATTTTAAAAAAAAGAATGTTAAAATATTTTATACATAATTGAGAAAAATAAAAACATTCTTTTTTTGAAAAGAAAGAATTTTGGGAGGTAGGTTAGACAATCAACTGACCTACTATGTGCTAGTCTTCCAACACCACCATTATTCTAGTATTACTTTTCCACTTGGTCTTATTTTATGGGGGTTCCTGCTGGTGCTGCATGTCCTTCATTCTCAAAAAGGACCATGACATGTGGGAGGTGATGCTATGACATGCAAGTGAATTGACTTAAGTGAGGAAGGGTTGTGCAAGGCACTGGCCTTACTTTCTCCTCTGAAGCCATCTGGGTCCAGTGGCCTGATGTATTGGGGGACCTTGACCTTTTCAAGCTAAGGTCTTCAACAAGTCAAAAAAGCATCCTTATCTCTGACGGCCTCCTTCTCTAATACTATCATTTAACTCAAGGCCAAAACTAAAGCTTCCAAGTCCAGAAGCAACGATTTTCTAAAGAGCTCTTTGGTGATGTCACAAGATTACTTTAACTTCCACAGTCTAAAATTTCTTTTTCTTCTTTAAGCACTGAGAAAACTGAGCTTTAGGTGCCAAAATGGCTGGAGCAATTATTAAATTGAAAAATAATTTACTCCAGATGCATTTTCTCCCTCATCTTATGTAATTACTCATCATTTCAAAATGCATTTTATAACTGAAGGAGGGAAAGATCAAATTATCTTCCCTTGACAAGGATCCCATAATGTTAATGTGGTATTCCATCCTGCTTGCTTAGTAAGATGTTTAAGGAGAGGGGGAGAAAATAAAACAAAACATCTATCCCATCACTTTCAGGAACTTTGAAAATGGAATTGTTTTGCATGATAAATGGAACTGCATTGGTGACCTACACTCTTGCAAATCAGAGCCCTCTGCGCTTTAGGGCCTTTACAGGGGCAAAGAAAGTCACAAAAAATGGTGCACATCATTTTCACTTAGAGTACAAAATGGAAGAATGCAGTAAGTGGGTATAGGGGTATAAGAAAGTGCTAAAATTATGTGTGTGTGTATATGTGTGTGTATACATATACATACACACACACAAATATCCATATCTTCATTGGTGATGGCAAATTGGTTAAAGTCAACTAGATCTAGGAGAAAGTAGAGAGAAAGGAGGTAGACAGGAATTGTGTCCATAATCTACATTAAATATGATCATATGTAAACTCTCATGCAACACAAGGATCAGTTGAAGGAACTGGGGCCACTTAGTGTGGAGAGGACTCAGGACATGACAAATGTCTTCAAGTGTTTGGAGGTTTCCAAATGTTTGTAGAGTATTCAACCACCTGGAGAAAGCAGAAATCTCCCTAGACCTGATAAACACATCTTAACTGAAATGGGCAATCACCTTTCTTTGATGGGGCATGAGCTAGTACTCTGATCATCTGCATGTTAAATAAGATTCTTGCTGTGTTTCTGAAGATGTATTCCTATTGAAGATAAACATTAAGTTGGATGAGTAGAGGCATCTCCCAATGGTGTTTCCAGAGTGCGTTGGGTCTGAGCAATGTTGACCTCTTGACTCTTTGTTAAAGACCCAAAAGGAGGGGGCACCTGCTGCCTCTTGAGATGCCCTATTCTCCTTTTCAATAGCTTTAGTTGCAAGAAAATTTAACTTTATACAAAATCTCAGTTTTCCTCTGCACCTTCCTCCCATTATACCTACTGTTTTTTTAAGCCAAACAGAACAAGTCTGATCCCTTTTCCTCAGAACAGCTCTGCAAATACCTGAAGTGCATGATTGGGTGTTCCATGAGTCTTCTTTTCTTCAGGCTAAACATTGCTTCCTTTATCAGATTTTATATGTAATAGATGTTAAGCCCTTCACCACACGGGTCATATTCCTCTGTGCTTTCTAGTTTGCTAATGTCCTGCCCAAAATATAACACTCAGAAAAAAAAATTCAGATTTGGACTGATCAGGACAGAGCATAATAATATCTACTTGATTCCTGGAAGCACTTAATATGTTGTTAAATGTTTAATGTTCTCTTAATATGTTGTTTAATCAGAGAGGGCAAAATTGAAAGCTATGGGTAGAAGGGATTGAGGCAGATTTCAGCTATTTCACCAACAGAGAAAGAAAAAATAAAGAAAGGAAGGAAGGAAGGAAGGAAGGAAGGAAGGAAGGAAGGAAGGAAGGAAGGAAGGAAGGAAGAAAAAAGAAAGAAAGAAAGAGAGGGAGAAAGAGAGAGAGAAAAAGAGAGAAAGAAAGAAAGAAAGAAAAAAGAAAGATGTAAATTTCTTAGCAAGCATAGATAAGTAGAATGGGATGAATGTCTTGTGAGGTAGTGAGCTCTCCTTCACAAAAGTTCTTCAAAGAAAAGCTGGATTTTCTATTTCTGGGGAGATAGAGTGATCAGGCATGATTTGGATGAAATAGCCTTGATCTCTTCCAACATGATGCTCAGGGTATTGGGGAAAAAATGTTAAATAGTATCATCTAAGTCTCTAATAATTTAGGGGAAATATCTAACTACAAATTGGTTGATTTCTGCATCATTTCTGCAACAATATAAAAGTTGATCAAGTGAATTTTTCCATTTTCCGTACTCATGAATATGCTGCCAGCAGGAAGTAACTGGACAACCACAGGGCACTCAAGGGGCGCCAAGACAGTCTACTAATGGAACTGAAATAGGAAAACCCAATAAAGGAAAAAAGGGCCACTGTGCTAATCTTCAACCTATTCACCTTTTCACATATCAGACCTAGGCACAGAAAGGGCTGGCAAGATTTACCTTTTTAACGTTCTTTTTTTAAATGAGTGTCAGAATAATCTTCAGTTCTTCTCTACAGTTGCTGCTATTTTAAATAAAATGATTTTCCCTGTAATTATTTACTTATCTCTGTCCTATGGACTTAAAACTTCAATTATTCATGTTGAAATCCTTCCACTAATACAGCATGCAGAAGAGGAGGTACGGTCTTCTCCCCTTAGCATTTCTGGGATTAAACAGGGAGGGGGTTCCTTTGATCCAGGGCCTTGTAGAGAAGTGCACAAGGGGAGCTGCCTTTTAAGATCCAACTCTATCTATTTGACATTAATATCATGGTAGAGAATGAAGCTTTTCATGACTTGAAAATGAATACAAAGAGTTCCTCTTCTACCAGAGCTAACAAACCTATTACTCCCTAAAGTGAAATGACAGTTTGATGGAACTGAATTAGCTTCACGCTGAAAATAACGGTATAAATTCTTGATCAGTTCCTAAAGATATCACTCTCTCAGGTGGCCCCACAGCCTGAATGGTGACTGCCTCTCTAAACCACGATTTCAGTAAAAACCCTAGTCATACTTTATTTGACTCAATTCTCTCTTTTCCATGCTGTCCCTCCCCTGGCTTTTTCTGATAACACATGAACTAGGATTGAAATAACTTGGGGTCGTCAGTCTGTTCAGCTACAAACCTGTCACAACCCCAGTATGTTATAAATTGAAGTGCCCCTCCATTGTCACTTTGTATGGTATTTCCCTATATGGATATAAGCTTCTTGAGGGCAAGGACTGTCTTTGGCTTGATAGTAAACCCATTTTTTTAGCACTGTTCTTAGCGTGTAATAAGGACTTATATTCTTTTTATTCCTTTACTACTATTACTATCACTACTACTATTACTACTACTACTACTACTATTGCTACTACTACTATCACTACTATATATGTGTATATACAGTATATATACTACCAATATATATTATATATAATTATGACATATGATAATATAGTAACATTAATACTAATACTACCATTATTATTATACCCATATGCAGCCTTTAAACTTTGGATCCATTATGTCATTCAGGAATCCCAATGATCTTGTGGAGGGGCAGTATGGTTGAAGGATAGAAGCTGCTTTTAGAGGTAGCAAGTCCTAGGTTCAATTCCAACTTGCCACATACCATTTGGGAGATCCTGTTAGAGTCACTTAACCTCTCAGTGCCCCAGGCAATGCTGTAAGACTATAAGTTGCAGAGAAGGGATCAACCAGCATTGGTAAAGTTAGCCCCTCATTGGCTTCACCCTATTCTGATGAAATCACAGATGTGGTAGAAAAATAAAGACGGGAAAAAAAAGCCCTGTGAGACAAGGGTTTTTGTTGTTTTTTTTTTTTACCAAAAAACCTTGGATATAGTAAGTGTTTAATAAATGCTTATTGATTATTTTCCCTGTTTTACAGAAGAAGAAAGTAAGACTTCAAGCATTAGAGCAGCTTGTCCAGGGTTACATTGCTACCAAACAACTGAAGCAGAATTTAAATCCATTTTTTTCCGACTCCCAAGTCTAACTGGGTCCATTCTTTATATCACAAGACTTAGCATTTGTCTATCAACAGAAAATGCTTGATCAGTCAATCAAGAAGCGTTTATTCAATGCCTCCTATGTAGCAGAAAGTGTGCTACACGCTGGACATTTAAATTAACAGCAGATGCTCATACACCACATCTAGAGGCAACTGGATGTAGTCCGCATTTTAGCACCATTTTATTTCCTCCTGTGGGAATCCCTGAAGGTGTTGGTGGAAAAAATCATCCAAAATTCATAGTGTGAGAAAAAAAACAAGCACACAAGCCCCACCCTTCCAAAAAAACCAAAAAACAAGCAACCTCAAAATCTATAAAGGATTGTCTATAAAACTTAGCATGGAGTTGCTATCAAGTTGTCAAGGATAGGAAGAGGCACTTTTTTTTTTTTTACCACTATTCTCTATTTTTTCCAGATAAATACAGGGAAAGAACAGTTTCAAAAATTGTAAGTCAAGCTTATGGAAAGGCAGATAGATAGATCAATCAATTACAAAAGTCAATTTTGGCAGGCAATGCGCTTTCAAATATATCCCTAAATGTGGAGGTAGAAGTCATCCTGCCCCTTAGGCAGCTGTTCCATGTTCGGTAATAAATTATTCTGAATGCACTCCCTTGCAGCATGAGAAAGAAGCCCAATTCTGCATAATTTAAGGAGCAAGGTCAATGGAAGGGCTTGCTTTTGTTGTAGCTTTCCCCTGGACTAGATCCTAAGATCTATGAGGGCAGGAGTAGTCTAAGCTCTGTGGTTCCCCTAGCACTTGATACTGGGCTCTGCAAAGGAAGTGATGAATCATTTCATTGCTGCAGTGCCTGGATGGTATCTATGTTTCATTGCTTAACTGTTTGCCATTGATTAAATTATTGGAGCACTATGGGTTAAACTAAACAATAATGAGTTATCAAGAGCCTGAGTTGAAAACAAAGACTTGCTATTTTAGCGATAGGGAGAGCTTTCCTATAGCCCTGAGGGTCCTCTGGTAAGTGAGGCTGGGACTTGTGGGGGAGCAACATGTACAAGAACCTCTGGAGATGATGGGGACATAGTTTTGAACAGTAAACACAATGGAAGGTTTTCCCAGAGGTGGTAACCTAGGAAGGTGACAAGCGCCATCTGCTGGAGCCTGAAGGAAACCACCCAAAATGAAGAAAACCATGAGTGGGAGCTAGCAATGAACTTATCACTGGAGAGGCACACTAATATTGGGAATAGAAGCCATAGGGAACTATGTTCAGTCCTTTTTCAGTGGTGTCCAACTGTTCATGACCTTGTATGGGGTTATCTTGTCAAAGATACTCAAATGCTGTGCCATTTCCATCTCTAATTCATTTTACGGATGAGGAAACTGAGGGCAATAGAGTGAAGTGACTTGTCCAGGGTCACTGTTAACAGTAAGCATCCCAACATAAACAGGGGGCCCTGCTAACACAGGTTCTTAGATCTGTATTCATAAATAGAAAGGCAACTTTAGAGGGGTTAACAATAGCTTTAATCAAGCACATGTATCAATCCTTTAACCAAGCACATATATCATTTACCTAACTCAGGGGAGTCAGCACCCCAACCTTCAAAGAAAATAGAAATTAAAGATCAACAGACATGGCTTCCTCTGACTGAATTCAATAGACAGTTGCACCCCAACTATCTGACCACAGTTACCAGAGAAGGAAGCACGACATCTGAGTCCTCAAAGCCCTGGGGATCCTTAGTGGCTTCCCAGAGTCCTCATCCAGTCAACAAACCCTCTTACAAAAACGAAGCACCAAAGTAAAATCTCACTCTCAGAGTCTTTATGCACTTTTAATAGCCAGAGGGCATCACATCCCTTGAGAAGCAGTGCCTCATTAACAAAAGGTGTGGACCTTCTTACAAATCTTCCCAGACCCAACAAGGGGTGGAAAAGATTCACCCCAGTTACATTGGAATAGAGGGATTATACTTCTTGATTATACTGAAACAAAAACAGCAAAGATCCTACTTTCCTTGCCATTATAGTCACTCAGCTAGAAAGTGTCTGGGGCAGGATTTGAACTCTGGAAGATGTCTTCCTGACTGTATGCCTAGTGCTCTGCAGGACTAATCCACCTAGCTGCCTTTAGTTGTGAAAAATACCTTTGGAGAACTGGGAGGCAAGAGAAACAAGAAAGCATTTACTGTGTGCCAGGCACCATGCTACACAAAAAAGACAACTAAAGTCCTCAAGGAATTTAGACCCTAACAGAGGAAGACAATCCAAAAGGCAGCTGAAAAGTGGCAGTGAGGAGGAATCTACTGCTGGAGGCATGGTGGGAAACATGGAGCATGGAAGGCAGCTGATCTGGGCCCTTCCTTAAAAGGGAAGTTCAATGGAGAAATCCTCAATAGGAGAAGAGCCTGACAGAGACAGAGGGAAAAGACAGAGAGCATAGTAGCAAAGTCTGGAGAGTAAAGCATTTCTGGTCTAGGTCTTTCCTCCAAATGGAGGAATTATCTCCCTCTTGGGAAATTATACAAGTTTCTATGGGAAATGTAATTCCCTGAATAGTATTGCTATTTTTTTATGATCTTCTGTGAGGATCCTATTCTCAGGAACAGGGATTTCCTTTTACATTAAATTATAAATATGACTATTCATGTTTTGTGCCTGAGTCTACGTTTATCAGGAACATTTGCAACCATTCCCTGTAAGGCATTGAACATTGACATTCCTAGAGCATCTCTTCCTTGAACTAGACATTGATCCTTCATATAGGAGAGGGACCTGAAGCATAAGATTACAAAAGACAGCTCAAAATGTGGATTTTTGCTAGTATGAGATGTGTCAGGAAAAGAAATGGAATATTCAGAGTGGTGCACTCCTCAGTAAAAGTAGCCTCATGTATGTCCTGAGCTCCTCTGAGATCTCTCTCATGCATCCAAGCCCTCCTCCTTCCTTCAACTACTAGTCATGGGCCTTGTCTTCTGTCAGGAACCTGTTTCTACACAAACAATTCCTCCAGGAAGCCTTTCCAACCTCCCTGAATTGAAGCACCAGTCCTTTGTCTATTATGTCTGATTTAGCCGATATGTTGCTTGCCTCCACATAATTTTTTGCATTTTGTCTTTTCCATTAGATGATATGCTCCTTGAGGACCAGGACTGTATTTTTGCCTTTCTTTGTAATCATAGTGCTTAAAATGTTATAGGTGCTTAATAAATGTTTAATGACTAACTATTTGCCCAGGTAACCATGGCAATATTGCTTAAGTTATCAATTAATAACCAATTATCTACAGTTACCTGAAATGTGAGGTAGAATAATATCCTTCCTCTCATTCGGCTTTATCCAGGACACCTGTCCTGCTCCAGGTTCTTGTAGGGTCAGCATCACCTTGCTCTTCAATGTTGTAACCCATCACTTCCATTTACTCATAAACCTCTTGCTTCCCACTGGTCAGCCAAAGGCCACTCATTGCATGGAGTGGAAAGGGGCAAAGAGTCAGGGAAGCAGCAATTAATTTCAATGTCAAAAATGAAATTGGATTTGGAAATAGCACCTAACATTTGTATTATCAGATTGATTTTCTCAGGTCTGGCCCCAAATTGCTTCACTTTCCCTTTATTCTTGGTTCATTCCATGTTCCAGAAGCTATATTTACAGGGTCATAGAAGCACAGATTTAGAGTACTCCAACTATAAATTAAGAGATTTGTCCAAGGTCATATAGGCAGTAGGTGAAGAACTAGGTTTTGAACCCAAGTACTCCAACTATAAATCTAGCATCCTTTCCATAACACATTATCTCTCATTATGTAAATCCATCAATATGTTTCAAACCCAAGTGCTCCAGGGCTAAATTTGTTATTAAGATAACATGTGTAAAATACTTTATAACCCAAAGCTGATAGTTAAGCATGAGCATTTATTTTTATAATAGCAGTAGAAAAAACCAATATTTTCATTTTCTGACATATGACTGTACCTTTCAGAAATGACAAATGAAGGTTACAGGAGAAACTCTGCAGTGCAGCTTTTTAAATGTCTCAGTTTTAGAAAGTATAACACAAAGATGAACATAAAGATCACCTAATTTGTACTTATCAGTTTGTTGCCTAATTCAAACATTACCAAGGATAAGGAGGCCCTAAGAGGCCAAAGGGAAAGAAAAAAGGAGAAAATAAATAGCGCCCAGCAGAAATACATTCATACCTGAATTTTGGTTATGACTGCGCTTTCCAAACTTTTATGTCCATAACAAATGTAACCAAAATATGTGAGAAGATACTTTTCTCAGAGAGGCTTTGTAAAGGCCAATGCCTAGAACACAGTTGGTGCTCAATAAATGCTTTTTGACTGTTAAGTGATTAATTATTTTAAAGTAAACAAGGCTTACCTATATAGCCATTGAATTTAAAATGTTGCCCTCCTCCCATCTATCCCCATAACCCCAGTACCAATTTAAAAATCTTAGCATTTTAGTCTTTCTCCAGGAGTCTTTACCAATACTTCATCAAGATTATAAGGTGACCTTGCTCCATTGTGCTGGAAATATCGCAAGCAGGAACTTTGTGGCAGAAGATAAGTCTCTTGTCTCAGACAAGGCACACTCAATTTGCAAATTTCATGAAGAAGTAAGACTTTCTTTATCACAAAACTCTTGAAAACAATTTGCTAATTTGAATGAAGTTGTAATCTGCACCAGTGAAGAGAATGCCCCAAGCATGGAATTACAGATACTTGAAATATTGAAGGGATAATCAGAAGCACCGACATCTCTCACAAAAAAATTGTTTTTTAAAAAAACAAAGAATCCAAATCAATATGAGAATACTATTTGGAAGCATGATTTCCACAAGTGTTTCATTTGAATAGGATCCTTTTTTTTCTAGCTCTTTTTTCCTCAAAGTAAGAACTTCATCTTCCATAGAGTGACAAGCAAAATTCAAAAGTCAGTAAAATGGGTAGAGAAGGAGGCGAGAGGAAGCATTTTATATTTCCCTCCATGGTGGGTCAGTTAAGTAAAGAATAAGGAACTTCATTGTAATTAGAAAATACCTTATAATAAAGTAGAACCAACAGCATGGCACACCACTCCCACTCCTACCATGCCAGAACGCAACTTTCATTGGACCTAGGTTTCTTCATAAGTAAAAGGAGAATGAGCCAAAATGATCTCTAAGATATCTTTGCTCCTCTAGACTTCAACTATTCAAAAAACTATAATTTAACAAGAGTCTAATTGGGTCCTGGATGTGTGTATACAAATATACATATGGATACATAGACAAATATATGTATATACACACATATGAAGGTATAGATCCCTGCTCTCTTTTGTCTGAGAAATAAAGGTTAAGGACACAAAAATACGGAATCATTCCTCTCTTTCTCAGATGCTTAGATGATTCTAAGGTTAAGTAGCATGACAAAGTATTTCTATGGCACTAAATCACACCAAATGGCACCATCATGAAACTAGGGAATATTTACAATGACCTCTGCTTCTCAGTTCATTAGCACCATCCCTGGAGTGAAGAAAGGGGCGGAACCGAAATAGACTACTAGCGGTTCTCTAATTTGTTACAATTTCTGTATCTGTGTATAGAAAGGTAAAAATGACCAACTTAATTGAAGTTTGTAAATTACCTGCTGACTCATTTATCATCTAGGTTCCTTTTTCCCTTTCCAAATATATGTATGAGAAGTAGTGGTACAAGGAAAAGGTAAAACCAAGCAGATTGTATTCAATAAAAAAGGAAAAAAATGTTTCACTAATCCATAAAGGGGCTTATAGGTGGTGCAGTGGATAGAGCCCTGGGCCTGACATCAGGAAGACTTCCTTAATTCAATCTTGCTTCAGACAGTTACTAGGTATGTGACCCTGGGCAAGTCACTTAACTCTGTTTACCTTGGTTTTCTCATCTCAAAATGAGCTGAAGAAGAAAATGGCAAATCACTCCACTATCCCTGCCAAGAAAACTCCAAATGGGGTCACAGAAAATTAACCAAGACTGAAAATATTCAACCATAGCAACACAATCCATAAAGGGTGAGAAAGTGAGAAGTAGGGGGAAAGGTACCTCATCATATGGCAATAAGATGGAAATATATAGAAAGAAACAAGAAATACCACTGTCTTGTTTGTCAGATAACAAATACTAAAAAAAAAGTAAGATCAATAGAGAGGTTTGGCATAACTTTTGTTTTAAAATCCCCCTTCTGTTTTTCTGTTTCACATTAACAACTTAATTCTATCATGCAAGTACAGAAGCTGTATTTCAGTGATCTGTAGAAGCATACTATGCAATTACTTTTCTTTCAGGCAATTTATGAATGTTGAATTTGTATTTAAGAGCATCAGTTACTTCACAAGACACTTTCCGTCTACCTTTTCCTCATATTCCTGAGTTCTAAAGTAAGTAACAAAAAGCCATCAGGATGAAAAGTCACACTACGCTGATGAAAATGAACAGAATAAGTGAGAGGCATGTAGAGAAACAGAAAAAATGAGCAAACACTTTTGTGATTGCTTTGCCCATGTCCTTCCATAAATTCTTCAAGCAAAGTCCCACCTACATGCTAGAAACTTTCTACTTTATGTACTTAACAATATAATAAAAGAGCAATCCATTTATAATTCTTTGCTTGTCTTCTATATCTTTGATGGTGAGTTTTATGTGAGTTCATGAGTACAATTCATCTTTTATAATTTGCTGCAGTTGAATCATACCCATTATGTAACTCTCCATTGCTCCTTTGACTCCTCAAAGACCATGATATTCCAAGATAATCATGAGGAATTAGAAGAAAGGGTTTGGGTACAAAAAATGGGTTTTCATTTTAAGAAGGAGTTGGGTGATCGATGAAAGCACTGGACAATCGTTCAAATAGAATACAGTCTTCCTTCTCCCTTCCTTCAAATTACAAACGCAATCTGTTTTCCATGTATAATATGTAGGCAACATCTTTCCATCATTTGATGGAGTATCTCTTGAACTGTCCATCAAACAGCATATCATATTTTAAGACAGTTCATTCTCAATTCACTTGTTATTTTTCCCAATTAAAATTTTAAGGAAATATACTTTATGTTACCATAGTTACTATTTCATAAAGAGGGGAAAGGTCAAGTCATTATGAGTATCATCAGTTACCTCACCTGTTAAAAAAAAGAATAACACCTGTGGACATTATCTTGTAGGATCATGGATTTAAAGCAGGCAGAATCATAGATTTAAGATATCATCCTGTCCAATACCTTCATTTTACAGATAAGGAAACGAGGTCCCACTGAAGTTGACTTTCATTGGTGACACAGGTAGTAATGAGAAAAGCAAGGATTTGATCCCAAATCCTATGACTCCAGATCCCAAGACTCTTTATAATACTCTGGATTAAATGAGAGTGTGGATATATAGTATCAGAAATATGACAACCAATCAATTAACAAGTATTTATTAAGCACTGATAATGTTTCAGGCGTCCCACTAGTGAAGGGAGATACACGCACAAAGAATGAAACAATCTCTATTTATATGCAGAACAAATACAAAGAGAACGAATTTTTAAAATAAATGCAAAATTGTTGAATACAAAGTAGTTTTGGAGGTAAGACACTAGCATTTGGGGAATCAAGAAAAGCTTTTCCTAGAACAGGAATTCGCCTTTTTATGTCATGCTCCCCTTGGGCAGTCTAATAAAGCCCTTTCTTGGGACGCTTTTAAATGAATAAAATAAATAGAATTACTATGGAAACCAATTACATTGAATTTCAATGATCAAAAAACAATTAAATTCACTATTCCCAGGTTAAGAATGTATAACTTAAAATTACAACTATTGTTTGAGCTGGATATTTAAAGAAAAAAATTATGAGGTACAAGTGACCAGGGAGGGCATTCCAGGCAGTACAAAGCAAAGACATGCTTAGACTCTCATAAGTGTGTGTGTATGTGTGTGTACACATATGTGTGCATACACACAATACATACATATCTATATACATACGTATATACATATATAATTCAATTATAAATACAGAGGAAGAAGTAAAAATATGAAAAGTATCTCATAAAACAATGAGAAATAAGTAGAGAAAAAAATATGACTGATGGAGTTTGGCTGGAGACTCAAATGAATGTGTCATCTCAAGAAAACTGAAGAATAGTGGAAGGAGATCAGAAATATAACATTTCTGATAACATTTTCCCAACAAACTATTTTATCTATCAGTGGAAGCACCACCTCTGCACTCTAACATCATAGTACCTCATGTGTTTCATTAAGAAGTAGAAAGAAAATGTAGATAAACAAAGAAACTAAGAGCAGCTTGACCCCTGCATGATCCAATAGGCATTAAGAAGCCATATAGCAGGGATAAGGAGGCTGCAACAAATTATCAATAAAGAATTGTTTAGAAGAAGTAGGATGAGGTATAATAAAAAAATAATATGGTATGAATTCTCCATAACAAGTTGCCAGCCTACATTCTCCACTGATATCCAGTCAATCATATCATCACTGACTATGCCAATTCCTCTGCTATATGCTAAACTTAAAATACAATGAATGAAACAATAAACAAGCTCAAGAAGCTTATATGCCATATATCCCTATTTATGTAGAGGAAAATATGAAAGCATTTGGGTTGAAATCACAGTGAAGGATTTATAGATAGATATGGATGAGACTCACTCAGCATAAAAAAGCATGGATGAGCTGCGCTCAGCAATGTTGGTGGGAGAATGCAAAACCACAGGGTAAATTGAGTCAAGAATCAAGCAAGCATTATCAATATTATGAGAGTTAGGGTCAGAAGAAATTTAGAGTCATGTAGTCTCAGAAGTAATTATTGTGCATATCACAAGATAAGTAGCTAGTAATGAGGGATTTGAGGGGGAGGATGGAGTAAGTGGGGAGGATGTTTCTGGCTAATAGTCAAGCATCACCACAAAGAGCAAAGGGGCATGTGCTCATGATGTGCTATCATACAGGTAGGTGTTGGTGGCATCTAATCACTCATGAAAAGCTTTCTGGCCTCCATTAAATGTTTCCAATATGAAAATCATAAAGTCTAAAAGTTTATCTGCTTCAGATGAAGGCTATACAGAATGACTAATAGATTCTACTTAGCTGATTAAGTATGGGTGGAATAGGGGTACTGCCAACGATGACCAAAATAGTGCCCTATTGATTGGGATAGAGTCATTTTTAAGAACACATTTCTCAGACACTGATTTTGTTAATCAAACCATGTAGAAAACTTGGGATTCCATGATACATATTAAAAATAAGCACATTAAAAAAACCCTCTACATTTACCTTGATAGTCAAATTTGTTAATAAAGATTTCAATTGTTTTAATAACTTTATTTACCTTGCTTTCAAACAATTTCCTCAATCAATATCCAACAAGTTTCTTTTTGTTTTACTTAGTGCACCCTGATGTCATCATCAATGTACATCACTGAAATCAATAACAATAAAAACGTAGGACTATGCAACTGTCCTTCAAACAAAAACACAGAGTGACCTATAAAACTCAGGGCTTCCCACATTTCCTGCAGAATATTTATCACAGACCACTGATATTTTCAAATAGCTCTAACTAAAAATAGAATTTACATGAGCCAAAAAGCAAACAAAGATAGTGTTCCCAGGAAATGCTAGAGGAAACAATCTGACAAAGAAAGCATGGTCAATTCAACCATTACATCATGGTGGTCTGGTGACTAAAACAGTATAATCCACTTTTGACACAAAGCTGGGAGGAATAGATAAAAGAAATAGATCACATTTGGATAACAGTGCCAGGCTCTAAAAAAGATCTTGGAAGGTTGGAACATTGGGACAAATCGGACATGATGAAATTTAATTAGCACAAATATAATCTGTATACTAGGATTAATAAAAATCAATTGTCTAAGTCTAAGATAACAGTCAAGGTTGAATAGTAATTTGCTTAAAAAGAGGAATAATCCTGGGGGTTTAGCACACCACAGTCTCAATATGCCAATAGTATATTCCAGAAGTAGGAAGAAATCAAATGTAATTGAATACACCATGGTACAACTTCGAAGAATAAGGAAGACACAGTTTCACACAACTGAAGCCCTTTAGACAACACATTTTACCAAGAGCTTTGATAAGCTAGAGAGCATCTAAAGGAGCGTCAGAATGGTTTTGTCTCCAGTGACCACGCCAAATAAGAATTGATTGAAGGAACTAGGGATATTGAGCTTGGGGAAGACTCAGGGAGAATATGACATTTACCTTTAAGTATTTGAAGAACTGTTATATAGAAGAGGGATTACACTTATCCCAGCGGGACCTAAAGAGCAGATCTGAGAACAATATAGAGAAATTGAACATAGGAAAGTCTCGGTGAGATATAAGGAAAGAATTTCTCAATAAGTAGAGTAATCCAAGAGGGTAAAGATGCCTCATGACAGACTTGGCTACTCTACATTAGAAGTATTCAAGGAAATGCTAGATGATCACTTGTATACAATAATTATCCTTACTCAGGTATGGGTTTGATTAGATGGCCTTTGAAGCTCATTTCAGCTTTGATATTCTGTGATTTAGTGAGTCAATGACCATATTTGCTATCCTCATTTTAAATTCAACACTCAGATATTTAGGTATAGGAAGTTGAACTAAGTTACTTCCAATTTACATGCCCAGATCTATTTTAATCCTGTAATATTAGTCAACATATGCCTTCCTTGTTAGTTTCCTAATTTATCCAAGAATAGTAATTCTAATGGAATATGGAAAATAACATGGTGCTAATTTCACTAGTTAACCAAATAATAACCATTGATCTCTATAATGAAGTCAAACAAAAATGGGTCCAGGTGTTCTTAAACCATCTCTGTCAATTCTTTTCTTTACTGAGCGACACAATGACATACAGTCCAAAACTGAATGAAGCCTGGAAAAAAGTGATCAAGGCCCAACATTAATTACCACATTATAATTATAGAAAGTTAGAGTAGGAAGATCATCTCATCCAATCCACTTCTGACCACATACTCTCTCCAAATATCTGACCAACTTAGTGCTTGGAGATCATCTTGTTGTGGCTGGGAAGTAAAGTGATTACTGATGAGTTCACAGTAGTAGAATCAAAATTTTAACTCAAGACCTCTAACTTCAAATGTATTATGCATTCTACTATGCTATGGCGTTGGTATCCTAAAGTCTATATTATCTCTTCAATGTCATATCTTCATCTCCATCTAGACCGAGGTGCAAACACAAACATGTGACTGTTCTATCTGGTGATTGTGATAAGTTTGATTCTCTACTCAAAATTACCTCCTTCAAATAAGACAATTACTCTACCTCTATTCTGTTTTCCTCCA
Source organism: Notamacropus eugenii (assembly GCF_028372415.1). Classification (NCBI taxonomy): domain Eukaryota; kingdom Metazoa; phylum Chordata; class Mammalia; order Diprotodontia; family Macropodidae; genus Notamacropus; species Notamacropus eugenii. The sequence goes on along the minus strand of NC_092874.1, from coordinate 32,025,198 downwards.
GTGCCCCACCAAGCCCCATCCATCTTCATGAACTTTCAGGAGTGATCTCTTTCTTTCTCAATTTGTCTCTCTGAATGTCTGTCTTTTTCTCTTCCTCTCCATCTTTCATTCATGAATGATCAAATACACATAACAATTCTCCAAAAACAGATATCCATAAATCTACTTGTGTGGTTAAAACTCATGGTCAAAATAGAACCAAGGAAAATGAGGAGGTACAATTCTAAAGTCTTTCTCATCCTCTAGCAGTATGCACTTAATAATGCAGAAACTTCATTTGCAAAGCCTCATTATGTGAAGAATTTGGAGCTTGTGAAATTGCTAAAAGAGAATGAGTTCAGTCTACGTTCAGACTCATGGAATTCTTCAGGGAATGATTTCCTTCCCTGATTAATCATGTTAGGGTTCTTTCAAATTCAATGATACTGATGTCAGCTGAAGGACTAGATCCTAAGTAAGTCACAACCTCTCAGAATTAGTTTCTTAATCTGTAAAAGGGGAATAATTATCTCCTAAGGTTGTTGGAAGGATAAAACGGCATTTCTAAAGGTTGTTTTACAAACTTTAAAGTATTATATACATCATTAATATTAACGTTCCTCCAGAGGTTGATCCATCTCAAGACCAAACCATTTAAGGTCTTCAAATGGGTTGGAAATAACCAAAAGTCAAGGATCCAACTTTCCTGTCTACAAACATTATTAAAGGAAGTACAACAAGAAGATTATATTCAACATTTGGAAATTCGCTGGATAGTCACTGTTCTATTTCACACTTTTGAAAAGTTTCTCTATCCAAATGATTTCATAGCAATAGGGTCAAGGACTATTCGAGAAAATAATTTCCTTTCTCACAGTTGGACAGAAATGAAACTTACATAAAGTCATCCAAACAACTTGTCCTTGTATAAAGTAATGTCTCTCCCTTAGCCCATTCTCTAAGCAAAGTTAATGGGTCCCTGGTAGGGATACCAATCAGTTGTCAATTTGATTTATAAATCAAAGGATTGGATCATTGACCTGCAGAAATTTCTTTCTACTTTACTAGACCAGCATTTGTCCTCGTCAAATAAAGCAGGAGGGGTCTGGATACCATAATGATACATTTAACTTGGCATAGTTAGAAAACAGAAAACAGAGAATTTAAATTGCCTTGCTAATGAGGAAAAGAGGCACTGATACAAAGGCAAATAAGTTGGCAGTGACTCTAGTGCTGGACCTCGTGTCAGGAAGACCTGACTTCAAATCTAGCCTTAGACTTTACTAGCTGTGTGACCCTGAGAAAACCACTTACTTCTGTTTAGCTGTTTCCTTATCTACAAAATACAGATAATAATACTTCCCTCCCTGAGTTGTCATGAAGATCAAATGATACAGTAATTGTAAAGCATTTAGCACAGTGCCAAGCACATAGTAGGTACTACACAAATGCTTATTCTTCCCCCTCCCACTATTGTAGGACTCAGAAAACTGTCAGCTACGTAATAGAGAATGTAACCTATGCAGTATCAGATTTCCAGAAAGCAATGGCTTTTAATTTTTTTCCTTTTTATTTGTCATAGGAAGAGAGCAAGGGTGGGGAAAGGGACAGGGGGAGAGTGAGAGGAGGAGAGGGAGACAGAGAGAGGGAGAGGGAAGGGGAAGGAGGTAGAGAGAGAGAGGAAGGGAAGGAATAGAGGAGGGGAAGGAAGGAAGAAAAGAAAGAAAAAGAGAGAGGGAAAGGAGGAAGGAGAAAGGAAGAGGGAAAGAAAGAAAAAAGAGAAAGAAGTCTTGGCCATATCAGAAGCAAATTTATGGAATAAAATTATTCATCTATACCCCTGGATTCCTTTGTACCTTACTTGTTTCAACCCCCACCCTATCCCTGCCACCCACACACTCAGAATGGCTCTATGCTCCATGTACCTCTTAATAAAGACAAACCATTCCTTTCACAGAGAAAATTGTATATTTCAGTCCTTTCATAAATCCCAAAGAGGTAGCATGGCATAGTGGATGTATTTCTGTCCGAGAAATCTGGAAGCCCTGGGTTCAAGTCCTTTCCCAACACATACTGCTTATGTGACCCTGGGCAAATCATTTAACCTCTCAATCCTTCAAGTAACTCTCTGAGAACCTAAATTTCAGAGAAGTCCCACACCTGCATGTACACCGGGAGCTTCCTCTTTGGGGTCTCCCCCAGATCAATTAAATCACAAGTCTAGTCCTGAGACCCTATTCCTGACCCACATATCACTGGTAAGAATTTCCAACACAATGCTACTTCCACAAATTGTGTAAGCAGCTATAAAATTTGCAAAATCCAAAAGTAAACAGGACCACTCCCCATCACCAGAAAATATTAAAAAATGCTCTGTCTCTTTTCTGTTCCAAAAAGCAAATTCATTATAATGCTTCTAAAAATTAAGCCCTTTTGCGTTGGAGTTGGCCATGATGTGATTTAACATGGTTGAGTTATTACAGGCTAAAATGCAGAGTAGGGGTGGTTAATGGAAATACCAGCTGAGACTTAAATTGTTTATTACAGCATTAATGTTAATGAGTGACATCCTTAAAACACACAGAACAAAGACTGCTACATTATTTTTTTCCCCACAGCAAAGAATAAGAACTTATTCAAAGAGGGTGGAGATTTTATGTATCTTGAATAGGCACATATAGGACTTTTTCTTTACCCATAATTACATGATTCAAATAAAGAATCCTGCAAGCATGTTCGACTGCCTGCTGCTACAGATTGGAAAGTCATTTAGAATTATAAATTTAGTAACTTTTTGGGTCATTCTGGGGATATTTTATGGGCCATTACAACATTTGGAGAGTAATCAAAGGTCTGAAATAAAGCTTAAAATTTTCCATCAGATTTTTTTACGTACAGTGCTCATCACATGAATGAATAGTTCCAAATTTTATTAGAATACCAAATTTATTAGAACCACATCTTGACATCCTGAACCAGGCAAAATGCCCATTGAGTTCGACAATTATACTAAGTATATAGGCATGGAAGGCAAAAGTCCTTGGAATTCATTTTTATCCTTTGGTCCAACCTTGAAAATGTGTACTCTCTTGCATGCACAGATCCTAAAGAAAATTAGGATTGGTCCAATGGGAACCAAGCAGCAGCCAAAACAGAAATTGGCCAGCAGACCTTCAAAAATGATAATATTGCCAGCCTTCATTTTCTTTTCATATTAAGTATTTATATTAATCATGTGAATGTACTATGGAAGAAGAAATCTCTGTACTAATGGCTAGTCACTCACATTTATCCATGCCAACTCTGAGACAAGCTGGCATAGGTTACAACGGGGGAAGATGAGGATCACAATCCAATGACTAATAAGCCAAATGAGAGGGCAACTTTATCATCCACAAGCAGAGGAAGGGGTGATGGTTTGGAGCCCCAGCAGCTGGGCCCTTTTCAATGTATCTGCCCATAAGATCATAGACCTTGACTGGTATGGCTTCCAAAGGCTATAAAGTTTAACTCTACTGTTTGATGCATGAGGAAGCAGGTTCAATAAGGCTAAGGAACTTGTTTAGAGCTGAGACAGGTGTTAGACATTTATTCTGGGGCAGGCACTGTTAAATACTGTAGATACAAAAGCTGAATAGCTTTTCCAGAAACTCACACAGTGTTTACCGAGTTAACATGACATATCCAGAGATTCGTAACAAGATGATTTCAAGAAAAAGAGGGCACTGGCTCCTGGGGGAATCTGGGGAAACTGAAGATAAAAGATAGCCCCTTGGTTGAGCTGTGAAGGAAGGTGAGGATTCTCTACGGTATAGATAAGAATGGAAGACATCACAATCATAGGAGAGGCAAGGCATAGAGACATAGAGTAGAATATCTTGTGCAGAGAAGAGATAAGAGTACAATCTGGCTGAAAGAGAGTTCACAATGGAAAATAATACATGAAAGTCATGAAGTATAGTGAATGGAGTGCTAGCCTTGGAATCTGGAAGAAATGAGTTCAAATTCTGCCTCCAAGAATTATTTGTGTGACCCTGGGTAAGTCACCTAAAAATTCATAGACTCAGTTTCTTCACATGTAAAATTCAGATAATAATAACCACCTCCTCCAATGGTTGCTATCAAGATCAAATAAGATGGCACATAAAATGCTAACTACTAAAATTCTGGTCCATGAAATCACAAAGAGTTAGACATGATGGAATGACTGAAAAACAACAACACATTAAAAATATTTTATTAGACAGATTTGGATAAGTAAGTGGCAACCAGATTGTAGAGGCTTTAAAAACCAGACTAAGAAATTTTTATTTTATCCAGAAGCCATTAAAAAGAAAAAAAAGTGAAAAAAGAATTTTAAAAATTACTACAAGAGAATATGTGTACACATATTTACATGTTTATATATATGTGCAGATATATGTCTGTATGTGTCCATATATGCATATTATATATGCCTCTTGAGTTGTACTCATTTTAATTATTTTTTTCACTTTAGATGACATTAATAAATGTCATCTTTTCTTATCTCATCAAGGCCAAAGGTTAACCTGAATCCTCAAAGGCTATACCAGAGGAAAATACATGCCAAGTGAGAGTTTCTCATTCTGTGTCTCTCAGTTTCTCTATCTCCGTCTCTCTCTTTGTCTCTTAGAATGACTTCCTTCCACTAAACTACTTTATTGTGGCCACTACTGTTCCTGGCAGTTGGACAACCATTCCTGTAGCCAATAACCCACAGTTGGGTGCCCAGGAAGTTGGGGGTATGGGAGAGGGGAGATTTTAGCTACTTCTCAAGAGGGAAAGACTTTGAGTACAGGGCTAAACTGTGCATCTGTTGCCTGAAGACTGGCCTAGCAAAGTTTGGAAAGACTCACCACTAACCTCGTTCCAGAGAAGTAAAATTTTAAACCACAGAAACTCTCAGACCAGCTACTAAATTGGAGAGGAACTGGGTTGGGTTTCAGAGGAGGGGGTCATCACACTAATGAAGTTCCTGCTCCTTGAAGAATCAATTAATACCCTTAGTAAGGGAAATAAGACATGGAATGGAAAAAGGTCAGATGTATTGACCAAATAGAAATTCTATATATTTTCCTTTTTTTAACTGTATGAACGACTGGTTTCTGTCAAGTCTGCTAGGTCTATATTCACCAGTTGATGCTCCTCTAATGCTTACTCTTTACCATTTCTGAGTATTTTTTCATCTCTCTTTTGCTACAAATCTCTACAGTAAATAATGTAGACAACGTACATTCTTTTAATATGAATTTCTAGCTTAGAACAAAGGGAGGTTGAAATAAGTGAAGGGAAAAAAGATCTTGTGGTTCATTTATTTTTCAGGTGTGTCCAACTCTTCATGACTTCATCTGGGGTTTTCTTGACAAAAAATTCTGGAGTGGTTTTCCATTTCCTTCTCCAGCTCATTTTACAGATGAGGAAACTGAAGCAAACAAAGTTGAGTGACTTGTCCAGGGTCACATAGCTAGTAAGTGTCTGGGGCTAGATTTGAACTCAGTTCTCCCTGACTCCAGGTCTGGTGCTCTATCTACCACAACATGTAGCTGCCCTTCTATCATTCATAGAATCTACCAACAATGGCTGGATTATCACAGATCACACTGAGCTAGATTTTTCACTCAAAATGTCCCAGAACTCTTAGAAGAATAATTTATATAGTTTTACATAGTGCTTGCTATGTGCCAGATCCTGTGCTACGTGTTTTATAAATATTTCTCATTTCATCCTCACAACAATCTTGGCATGGGGGTTGGGGGGGCATAGCAGTCCTGTTATTATTTCCACTTTACAGATGAAGAAATTGAGGCAAACAGGTTAAATGACTTGCCCAGGGACACACAACCAGTAAGTATCTGAAGTCAGATTTGAAATCAGGTTTTCCTGTCTCCAGGTCTGGTGTCCTATCCACTGCACCACACAACTGCCTAATAAAGAATATGGTATCTAAATGTTTCCTCTTCCAAATGACTCAGAAATAGATCCATCTGTTTTGCAAAAACAATCTTCTTCACCCATTCTACCTCCAGTTTTCATCACTTTGGGAGTGCTCTTGGTTCAAATCATAATGAACTCCTCTGCAAATGAAGGATGTTTGTTGCCACAAAACATTTAAAAGGTTTTAAGCAGCTAAAGCACACATGAGAAATATTTGAAAATTGATTTCCTTTTGCTACACTTACCCTAAGTCAGATTTTGATTCTATTTTTCAGCTGGGAATCAATTTAGGAATTAATGACTTGAACTAGGAAGGGAAAGAGAAAACAAAAGAAAAAGAAAGAAAGAAGGAAGGAAGGAGAGAAGGAAGGAAGGAAGGAAGGAAGGAAGGAAGGAAGGAAGGAAGGAAGGAAGGAAGGAAGGAAGGAAGGAAGGAAGGAATAAGCACTGTCGGAATTTCAATTACTTTTGTAGGTCATGATTTTATGGTCAGCAAACGAATGCCTCTGAGCCAGAATATCCACATGGATAAAATTAGGATACTATTAATTTGCATACCTATCATAACAGAATATTTGCGATGCAGAAAACACTTTGTAAACTAAAGAATGCTGCATAAATGTGAACTATTACATATAGCAAATGCACATCTTTTCAATATTTATTTCAACAATCTGAGAACTCATGATTTGATCTGTTTGAATACGTCCACCACTGACACAGATTGCAAACACCCAATAGTACAGTAGGTAGTCATTGAGAATTAGAGCCACTAAATAAATCATGACCCTGACTGGCCTGCTCCTGACCTTAAACTTAGATATGTGTGTGTGTGTGTGTGTGTGTGTGTATGTCTGTGTGCATGTGTAGATGTATGTGTGTATATGTATACCTATATGTGGTGCCTTGGTGCATAGAGTGTGTGTGTGCATGTGTGTGTATACTAGAATAAATTAACTGGATTCATGTTCCTCCTCCATTACATACTGGCAGTTTGATGCTGGACAAGCCTCAAAACCATACATAATTCACCAAGACCATGAGTTTCAGAGCATCTGTGTGCTCAGTCATGGGGAATTCCTGATGCCAGTGAAACTGTTCGTTTAGTTCTCTCCCTCTATCTCTGTAGCTATATACAAACACAGATTTTACCAAATGACGTATTTCTGTCTGTATATTCTAAAGGCATGATCTGATGTCCCTTGGCAGTCTAGAGAGGATCTTTAGTCCTCAAATGTTATGCTTAGGAAAATCAAGTGGTGGTTTGCCTTCCCTACCAATCTGGAAAGGCTACAAGTGTGAATTCCATGATGAGCTACATGCTTTTCATATGAGGACTAGGCTATTTAAGTTCAAAGAGGTCACCACTGAAGTGGCCAGGGTAATGACTTTTTCAGGCACAGAAACTCTCCAGGACCACTTACTAAGCTACTGAGAGTTTATATAATCTGTGTCAACGGAGTTGAGTACTGAGACGAAATTATGAATGGCTGAAGCATTGAAATGTGTATATATACAAACACATATGTATATGTTCATACATTTATTTCTTGCATATGTAGTTATACTGTAAACATAATCTTGTATATAAGTGTCTGACTATATATCTAATTCTAATATACAATTAATTCTAGTATAGAATTGTAATTCTAATATACAATTAAGCAGTCTTTGTTTCTTTGTTGCTTTATACATACAAATTTCAGGGAGTTAACACTCTTCCACAATATCCAGTCAAAAGGTCTTTTCTCCAACATCTCTTTTGACTTTTCTGCACCATTGGACATTGGATCACCTTGTGTCTTTGCTACTCTTCTCTCTCTAGGTTTTCATGATATTTCTCTCTCCTGGTTCTCCTTCCAAACTCTTCCTTCTCATTCTATTTTGCTGATTATTGATTCAAGTCAATATTATTTCAACGATCTGAGAACTCATGATTTGATCTGTTTGGATATTTCCACCACTGACACAGACTGCAAACACTCAGTAGTATAGTAGGTAGTCATTGAGAAATAGATTCACTAAATAAATCATGACCCGGACTGGCCTGCTCCTGACCTTATACTTAGATATGTATGTGTGTGTGTGTGTGTGTGTGTGTGTGTGTGTGTGTGCGCATGTGTATGTATACTAGAATAAATTAAAAAGAATAAATTAATTTCTAACCATCAGTCAGTACCTCCCAAGACTGTTCTGGACCCTGTTTATGCCTCGCTCTGGACCATTTCATTTAGTAATCTCATCAGCTCCCAGACATTTAACTACAGGTTTTAAGTAAATGATTCTCAGATTTACTCATCCAGTCCTAACCACTTTCTGATCTCCAGTCTCACATCTCCAGGTGAAGATAGCCTAGTAGATTTTTTTAAATTTTCAAGTAAATGTCTCAAAGACATCTTAAACTTAACATGTCCAAAACTGAACTATTGTCTTTCTCCCCAAAACCTCCCCCCTTCCCAAATTCCTTATTACTGTTGAGAATAGCACCATTTTCCCAGGCTCCCTACCTACGTACCATCTTCAACCTCTCATTCTCTTACACCCTCCCTATCCAATTTGTTGCAAGGGATAGTCAGTTTTACCTTTTAATATATCATGCATCTGCCCTTTCTCTCCTTTGACATTGACATCATGCTGGTCCAAGGCCCTCATCACTTCATATCATGCTGAGTGTTCTTCCTGCCACAAGTCTATTCCTACTCCAGTTTAACTTTACCTCAGTTGTCAAAGTTGTCTTCCTAGAACTCTCACATCATCTACTCCCCCGACTCAATAAAGTCCAGTGACTCACTCTCATTTACAGGATCAAGTGTGAAATCCTCTGGCATTTAAATCTCTTCATAACTTGTCCCCCATCCCATATACTCTTAAATCTAGTAACATTGGTTTCCTTGCTATTTCCCAAATAAAACGCATCATCTCCCAAGCATTTTCACTGACTATTTCCCAGGCATGGAATATTGGCCCTCCTTTCCTCTCTTAGCTTCCCAAGCTCTCTTCAAATCTTAGCTAAATTTCTACCTTATAAAGAAGACTTTCCTCATCCTACTTCATCTTAATGCCATCCCTCAGAGAGATTATCTCAGATTTATCCTGTCTACATAATTACATGCTATCTCCTCTGTTGGACTGTGAGGTCTTGGGGAGCAGGGAATGTTTGGGGTTTTGTTTGTTTCCCCAGTGTATCCCACAGTGCCTGGTACTAAATAGAAACACAATCAGTGTTGGACTGTGGAAAGAGTTTCAGTAGAAACAAAATCTGGTTTGACTTGAGTTCCTAGACTTTCATCTTTTACTCAACATGAGTAAATAAATCACTAGTTGCTCTGTGAGGACAAACTCTTGGCTGAGTCTACAGTGTTGATGACCTCAAGGCAATTTCATGGGAACAGAGTTTCATATTCAATTCAAACATTTCTTTCTCCACTGCTTCCTACGTGCAAGGTCACAGATCTAGAGCCAGAAGGATCCTCAGAGACAATCTCCTCTAGCATTTTACAGATGAGGAAACTGAGGTCTTGTGACTTATCCAGATTCTCATAGGTAGTGTCAGAGGAGAGACTGTGGTATGCATTAGGCCTGAAATATGACATAGTCCATGGCTTGAGAAGCTGTCATTTTACTGGTGGTTCTTTGAATGATTGATTTTCCTATTAAACTGCAATTTGGACATAAAGTTAATATCAAAGTTATGATATAAAGACAAATTTTATTTGGGTTAAAAATTCTACAAAATATTTTATGTATATCCCAATTTCCAAGGAAAGCTGTTCCCTCTTTCTCCAAGTCTCTACCTTTGCCCCATTTCCACTTTAAACAAACAAGCAAACATGGCCCCTGTTATTTCTCAGAGTACTCATCCTCATCATTGTAACATTCTGTTCTGGATCATGATCAGTCAAACATGTTTAATATGCTAGCAAGACAATCTACAACTTGCTTATTCACCTGTGGAGAGGGCCATCTGTGTTCCTTTAATCCTCTCTGATCTAAGTGCCAAACCACAGCATGCTAAATCAAGAAACAAACACAAGTCAAAAAAAAAAATAAAAAAGAGAAGAAGAAGAACCATTTCACCTACCAAAAATTTATTGAAGAGCCTGGAGCAGCTAAAATGACATCGGGATTCATAGTGTTTGTTGCCAGACTTTTTTTTAATTACCCCTTCCTTTAAATCAGTTATAAAATATTCCATTTACTAATAAGAAAATCCCACTAATGCAATAGATCACGTAATACTTTGCACAGTTCCCAAAACATCTTTTTAACTTACTAGTCAGAGATAACCCACAACAGTCAACAGAACATGCCAAAGAAGTATGTTCATTTTCTTAAATAATCTAAAAGAAACTCATAGTTGACCGCAACACATAATTGGATATAGAAATATTCTCCTATCTCACATTCTGTCCTGCATTTATGTTTCTAAACTGAAACTAGGGAACCTATTTTGAAATTTCATGGATGTAGGAAGGATGTGTGATTTCATCCATATGATAATTTCTCTCTGTTGCTATAACAAACAAGGTGTCTATGTCATGGGTCATAATCACTTTAGAGACAGAAGGGACCTTAGAGATCAACTAACCCAATTTCTTATTTTACAAAGGAGGAAACTGAGACCAGAAGGCCCAAGTGTATCAATTGATACAAAAATCTATTTGGTCATTCAAGGTATTCTTAAATTCTGGTTCATTTCATGACTTGTCATGGGTCAAACAATTGGTGTGTATGTGTGTCAGAGATGGAATGTGTACTTGGATCACCTGATTCTGAGCCCAGTACTTTATTTGGCTGCTACTGTTGTTCTTTTAATGGTGTCTGATTGCTCATGACCCCATGAACCATATTCTCCATGGGGTTTTCTTGGCAGAGATGCTAGAGTGGTTTGCCATTTCCTTCTCCAGTTCATTTTACAGAAGAGAAAACTGAGGCAAACAGAGTTAAGTAATTTGCTCAGTCACATAGTAAATGTCTGAGGCTGTATTTGAACTCAGATGTCCCTGATTTCAGGCTAACACTTTATCCTCTAGGCCATCTAGCTGCCTCTTCTAAGTATCTTTAAGGCTACCTAATCCAACCACTTCAATTTAGAGATGAGAAAACTAAGGCCCAAATGTTTCCTGCCCACCAGGTATTGTGTTAATCTTTGGAGATTTGATGAAAAAAATAATCCCTGCTCTCAAGGAGTCAACAGTCCAACTGGAGGAGACCATACATAAAATGAGACTCCATTTCACAAAGGATGTAAAGCCTTGGAAGCCCTTGGATGGCTAACACAGCCTGGGGACCCTAAAGGTTTACCAGTAGACCAGGTGGCAGCGCTGGAGATCTGGAGAGCGTGGTGTCAGTGCAGACGATAAAGCCTTGCATTCTTCCATTTCATCCAAAGGAACAGAATTTATTGATACCATTTCATGCAGCCCATATGATTGGTCAAACAGCCAGGATAGATTAGAGATGAGGGAGTCGCAAAAGGAAAAGGGAGAATGGGAAACACCTTGTCCAGTTCCAATCCAACAGCTGAACTTCTGAGGAGCTGGCTTCCGCTTAAGAGTGGCTAGGACGTTATGTTGTGTTGTAGCAAAGTTTCTGGCTGGCTGTTGCCATTTTCTTGTTTGTATCTCCAGGGCTTAGCACAGTTTCTGGTACATAGTCACTGCTTAATAACCGCTTCTTGTCTTGATTTAGCTCTTGAGACAAGAGGCCCAAAGCCAGACCAGAACTGAATACACACACACACACACACACACATGTGCTTACACATAAACACATGTGCACCACATACACATGTGCACATACATACACACATGTGCTCACACACATACACGCACATGTGCGCATGCACATGCACACGCACATGCACACACAACTTTCCCTTTTCCTTCTATTGGTGGATGAGTCAAGGATCACTGTGGCCACCCAGAGATGGAAGGGACAGTGATTGCCTTCGCTCCAACATGGTCATGTGCTCATGAAGTCTCTTTTCTCTCTTTCACATTTATTATTTTTTTCTCATATGAATGAGTTATCAGAAGATGGAACCTGCTACGTTACAACCTTGTGAGCTTTGAAAAGTGATTAGGGACATCAGAGACCTCTCTGCAACCAGTATTGGAAGCAGCAGCAGCTGAGTCAGAGAAGGAGTCAGCAAAATAACTGGGTGACCTGCTTGAGCCAGCCTAGAAGGAATTGGCTCCTCAGCAGAGTACTTGATCCTACAAGGAGCTAGCTTATATGGACATTAAGTAGTCATCTCCCAAATAGATATCTAGGTATAGATCAATCTTTAATATGTCTTGTATCTAATAAATATTTTTGCTTATGTTTTGTTTAATTTCTAGATTCTCCATCTTCTTTCTGAGTTTGCAGATGTACTTAAACCCATATAATGAATTAGAGGTGGAGGGAGGAAAGAAGAGAAAGATAGAGATGGAGATGAGAGAAAAGAAAGAGAAGAAGAGACAAGGAGAGAGAGAATGAGAGAAGAGAGAATAGATGAGAGACAGATAAGCAGAGAGAGAAGGTGGAGGCAAGGAGGAAGAGAAGGAAGAAGAAAAAGAGAGAGAGAGAGAAGGAGTGGGAGAAGAAGGGAGGAGAGAAAAAGGGGAGAAAGAGGCAGAGTGGAGGGGAGGGGAAAGAAGGGGATGAGAAGGAGAGTGAGTTAGTTCCAGTCTGGCATCACTATGACAGTGCACATCAACCCCAACTTGAATGAGTTCATAACTGTGTCGAAGGTCAGGAATTCCTCACAGTAGAAAGGCCTGCTCTAAACCCCAGTTCCAAGCATTAATGTAGGTTGAAGGACCCTTTGTCATTCCAAATTTAGCCTTAAAATGGAGCCAGATCTCAAAGAAAGAGAAGAATCACCTGCATTCCCCTCCCTGCCCCTTTACTGGCGCTTTCTTTTCTGTGCGTGTCTTGTCTTTACCTCCCGTGCAGCCCGTGGCCTGGGATAAAAGGAAGTCCTTTGTCTGCACTTATCTCAGCCAGCCACAGACCTTTACACTGTGTCAAAGAAAATATGATTCCACAGAACAATGCATATTAGGAACTTTTTTTTCCTTTCTGAAAGGACTGGGTGATCTGGAATCAACCCAGAAGCGCAGCCAATTCCATTTCCAATCTTCTCTGGAATGCATGAAAGAAAAAAAGCGAAGAAAAAAAGGTCACTGATATTTATTTTCACTTTAAATTCATGATGAGTGACCAATCAGTACCAATTTGATGTTCTCTCAGTAGACCCACAAACATCCAAAAGCAGACAGAGCATGCACCAGACTCCCTGCAGCACCCACCCATAGCCTCGCATCTCCAGCAGAGATCAAGTTAATTTCAGGTGTTATTGTCCCATTTCCACAATTTCCCAAAAATATTTCCTTTATTTTTGGCAGAGCCCACTGAATTTTCAGCTGTGATTTCTAGAAGCAAACCTTATAATCCTCTCCAAATGACAGAGCTGGGTAAGGGTGGGAGGCAGGGATTGCCAATGGTAACAAATGAAAAAAGATTGCTTCTCTCCCTAATAGCATAGTTCTCACTTCTTACATTAAAAATGTAATTTTTTTTCTGCTAAACTTTTACTTGTTTATTGATACAGGCTGCTTCGTTGTTCAGTCACTTCCAACTCTTCATTAACCCCATGGACCAGACTATCCATGGAGTTTTCTTGGCAAAGATATTAAGAGTAGTTTGACATTTCCTTCTCCAGTGGATTAAAGCAAAAGAAGTTAAGTGAATTTCCCAGGGTCATACACCTAGTAAGTATCTGAGGTCATATTTGAACTCAGGCCTTCCTTCCTGATGGTCCAGACGCAGAGCTCTATCTACTGAGCCACCTTGCTGCTTTTAATGACACAACCACCATCCGAATGAGGACAGTGAGATTGTCCTCATTTGAAAACCTAAGAATAAGTCACAAAAAACAAACAGCCAAACAAAAAGACTGTGAAGGGCAAAATTCTGCTTTTAAGTACCTTCTATGTTGCAACCTCTGCTCCAGACACTGGGTCTACAAGTACTAGCAATTTAAATGACAATAGGAGCACAAGTTTTCAAATGAAACTAAGTAGTCGTCACACTAGTTCTTTCATTCTTACCAGTCCACTGAGCGGTTGAGCATGAGAGAACAGAAAAAAGAAAATATTTGAAAATGTGTAACAGGTGAAGAAATGGAGACTTGGTGCTATTTCACGTAAGCAAAGAATTTTTAAATTACTCATTATCGTTGTTGCTGTCTCTGTTGGCCCACCCTTTGGTGGATATTTCTACTCCATAGCTCTGGTCTTTATCTGTCTTAGAGAATTGCCTGGATCATTGAGGAGTTACAGTCATCCTCCAAAAGGAGTCTTCCCTCCACTGTTCTATGTAGTGTCTTTAAACCATACTACAAATGCAAGACCAGTTCAATGTAATACCTTTTACCCTCCTATAAAATCATGGAAGGTGTACCTTGGGATCTCCAAGGCTATGGCAGGGAGAGCAAAACCTTTGGCAGTTTCTCCTCCCTACTCAAAAGGACTTCAAGTATAGACCTTGTGGAAGACTGCACATTGGTCGTATTTTGAACGGTCTTCTAATTTCAGAGATGTCCATCTCTTAGGATCCACTAGGTGATGATAATTTTGACCACAGCAGCTCTCAACCTCCATTGAACTAAGTTACAGAGATGCTTCCATCTAAAGATGTTATTAAAGAAAGTATCCATGACAAGGAAATCATGGATCTCTAACAAACATTAACAATAATAGAGATTAAAAAGCAGCATGATGGAGATGATAGGGTACTAGCCTTGGAGTCAGGATGACCTGTATTCAAATCTTGCCTTATGTTGCCTGCGTGAACCAAGGCAAGTTCCTTAATATTTATGCTTCAGTTACTCAACTGGCCTCCAATGTTCTTTTCAATTCTAAATTTATAATCCTTGATGTCACATATTTGCTAAAGAAAGCCAAACAATAAGCATTTATTAAGCACCTACTATGTTCCAGGCAGTATGCAAAGAAAAACAAATTTGGTCTCTGAGTTTAAGGAGTGTCTGTTCAAAGCAGGGGTTCTTTTGATCTGGGATCCACAAATTTTCTATTTTTTTTATAATTATATATACATATAACTTTAACTTTATAAACTTAAATACAACTGGTTTCCTTTATAATTACATTGTTTTATTTTATCTATTTAAAAGTATTATTCTGAGAAAGGCTCTATCAGTTTCATCTGTTTAGCAAGAATTCTTGTAAGAAAAAATACAATAGACCACCCATTCTACTAGATGGCACCCAAATAGAAATTGGTCCAAATATAAAGGATATGCTTTTCTAGATTCTTTTATGAATATATTATTGGGTACCTCATCTGTAACATCTAAATTTAAGATAATCAGTGAAAAGGAACATATAATTTAACAAGACCCACCAAGTTGAGGAGAATGACAAATAGGTAACAATCAATGAATGGACCCTTGAAAGAAGTGCTTGCCCAAACTAAGGGTGTTTGGGAACCACGCAAATGAACGCTAGAGCATAATACAATTACTTGCAAATTTTTGTTCCCTGAATATATAGATGGTTTCTTCAACTGACACTTTACTATCTGAGGGAGAAGGAAGAAAATGCTTCAGTAAAAACAAAATAAAATTTAATTAGCCAGAAAATTTCGAAAATCAGCCCTAAACTTTCAGAATAATTAAAGGAAATCAAAATTAACAATGCATCTTTCAAATGCTCAACATATTGAAATTGTTCCAGTACCAGAGAGTAGGCAAGAATTAATGCTCAAGGTCTCAGACAGCTATTTTGCACGTAGTATATTTCCTTGATTAATCCAAAGGATTCTCTTTCCCCTGCTGAGAAATAATGGCAATGTGAGTGTTATCATGTCTTTATGCATAAGCTAAAAAAGAAATTTCCCAGGCTAAAACACACATCCAAATCTGCTGCTTTTTGGTTATCCACTATCACCACTGCCTACACACCCCAAAGCTATTTGCAGCTCTGGTTGTTGCCGTTCAGTCATTTCCACTGTGTTTATTTGTGAAAAGGCCTTAGCCTAAAAGGCCAAGGTCTCCCATTGCATCCTGGGCCACCTCCCATCATCCTGATGAATATCTGGTCACCGGATTCAGATGGCTCTGGAGGAGAAGTGAGGCTGGTGACCTGCGCAGCCCTCCCTCACGCAAAATAAAGTCAAGTGCAAGTCATGTCGTCATTTCCCTGATGTCACTTCCCTCTTCAAAGATGAAGGATGAGCACAACCTGTGAGTACACCAAGCCGCCTGAATGGGGACCCAGGTAGCTGGGTAACTCAGTTCATCCTCACCTCAACCTAGCCCTCTCCCTTTCCTTCTCCTCTCCAAAAGAAGACAAATTTTGATGATCAGAAGCTTTTCAGTTAACTTGGGTGCATTAGCTAGATTTCTTCCTTCCTTCCTTCCTTCCTTCCTTCCTTTCCCTAAAACCTTAGACCCAGTGTACCCTGAAGCCCATGGATCGAACAACAATGGGTGCCTGCCCCAGCTCCACTCAATGGCTGTTTTGGACCTTCCTGGATTAGAGTGAATATCAATCTAACAATTTCACTCTTCAAAACAACCCTGAGGCTTCTGCCCCTCCCAATGTAACTTATCTATTTTTCTTTTCTAATAAAGGGGCCATCCCCCTGACTATTTTTTTAAAGAGGCCTATTCACTAAATGGGCATTATGTCACTTAAAATGAGTATCTGAAAAGGCCTTAGCCTAAAAGTCCAAGGTCTACCATTGCATCATGGGCAGTGTCCACCCGAACTCTTTGTGACCGTATTAGGGGATTTCTTGGCAAAGCTACTCATTCTTCTCTTGCACAATGCTGCCTCCATCCTTTTCTCAAGGCCAATGTCATCATGGCTTTTGAGCAAATGAGATGCTGCTCCTCAGGCATCCACCACATGTTTTAAGCTCCATCTTCCCAAGATGCTTTATGAGTTCTTCCCAACACCAAATAGTGTTTGTGTTTTAGAGAAACATCTTCCATGGATGTCTCATTTTCAGCTCAAGATGTTCCAGTTTCTTTAAGCCCTGGGCCAGTTATTCCCACATCATAAATAATTTAGGGAACTCTTGATGCTACCAAGGTCTAGGAAATGCAAAATCTTGCAAGGCATCTTGAGTGTATAAGAATGTTCAGTTGTTTCAGTCATGTCCAACTCTTCATGACCCCATTTGGGTTTTTCTTGGCAAAGATACTGCAGTGGTTTGCCATTTCCTTCTCTAATAAGAATGTTAAACTTTCAAAAACAACTATACTGATGATGATTTGAACTAACTGTATTTGAAATGTTTCCTCCTGTTTAGCTTTAGTCCCTAAAACGAGAAACATACCCGAAGAGAAAGTTAGAACCCTATTAAAAACTTATAAATGTTTTAATTCAAATCAACAGATATCTATGATAGTCACTATGGTAAATGTTAAGGAAACCAAAATATAAGTTTCTACCTTCAAAGATCTTCCAATATAATGGAAGCATACAGTATGTACCCAGATGAGCAGACAACATAGCATCTAACTGATTTTAAGGGAGAAGTAAATAATAATAATACAAGTGATGAGGAAAGGTTTCATGTTATCAGGTGGCATCTAAATTGGACTTTGAAGGAAAAGAGAGACTCTAGCAGGAGAAGCAAAAATTATATTTTAGAACCTAGATGGCATAGTTGATAGGTACTGGGTCTAAAGTCGGGGAAGATTCAGCTTCTTAAATTCAAATCTGACCTGAGACAGTTACTATATGTGTGAACCTGGGCAAGGTAAAAATGTTGTTCCCTCCCGTTTGACAAAATGTGGCAAACTCCATTCCAGGAAAGGAGGAATTGATGAAAGAGGGAAATGGGTTAGAGATAGACAGAAACAGACTGCCACTATGATATAAGATAATCAATTAATTAATTTCAACTTGTTAGCATTTCAGAGCAGATAACGTGGCATTACACTTCTGATGAGATATTAGGATATGGAGGCATTTCTTGAGTATGTGTGGGTTAATAGATTTTTTCTAAAATAATGGAATGTACCTATTTTCCCAAGTCCTTCTATAGTTTTCATTTTCCTTCTGGTGAACTTTGCCAAATTGATAGGTATGAGGTAGAACCTCAGAGTTGCTTAATTTGTATTGTTTTTCTAATTATTAGTGACTGGATCACTTTCCTTATGGCTACAAATTTCTTGTTTTTCTTCTCTTGAGAAGTGGTTATTCAAATCCTTCATCTGTTAACAATTGGGAATGATGTACACTCTTATAAATTTGAATTGTAAACAGAAACAGTGTTAGAAGGTCCAATGCTACATATTTCCTGACAAAAAGGTAATATCCTAAATAGCCAGAAGGAGACACACATTTTTATATTTGGCCAATATAAGAATTCTCTCCTACCCACTCCCATTCCAAGTGGGGAGGTGGGAGGAAAAGAAATGCTTGTTAATACATACACACACACACATAAGTGTATATATACATATATATATATATACATATACACATACAGACATATACAAACATACATATACATGAATTTTTAGGTACAATGGTCTTAAAAATAATGCCTTGTGAGTAGTTGACATTCTCAGTCATTATGAAACTCAGTTGTTTCCCTCTTCCATCAATTCTTCCTTTTCTGGAATGGAGTTTGCCATATTTTGCCAAATGGGGGAACAGCATCATGGCATACCATACATGCTGGTAGGTACCAAAGAACTAGACACCTTTCTCCCCAGGAAGCATGTATGAGTGATTCCCTGTCTTCTCTAGTTGAAAGGATTTTGCCTATCTCAAAGATAACAAAGGGATCTTTGAACAATGACAAGTTATTTTTAATTGGATAAGTGGTAAGACAAACAATGACCAGCAAAAGCCATATCATCAGGACCAACAAGTACCTCCCAAAGAAGGTGATCCATTTAAAAAAAAAAAGATATATTGTCAAATAAACCAATATCATTAACCAAAAATCACTGAAAGTATGAATCATCTTTTATAAGGTTTATAAACAGATTCATATTGGAAATAAGTTCTTTAATTAAATTATAGTCTACAATATAGATCTCATGTTATCGAGAGAGGTTTTGGTAGAGGAGAGGAAGAGAGCAAACGACTCTGAGAATAGAACTTCTAACTAGACAAAACTACTAAGAATTAATATGGCAAGGCTCCATTCTGGTCACTTACCTGCTCAGCTTGCCAACTAGAAAGGTTGATCATTTGTCCACTGGGCCTGAGCAGAATTGATAGAAAACATCCCGGAATATTTTAATTTTCTGATAATTATTATATATTAGACTGACTCCACACAGAAAAGAATAATCACCAGGAACAACTACTAATTATTTTGTAATTAATTAAATTAGGTTTTCTTGCACCCAAATGCTGCTCTGACCACCTCTTTATTATTAAAAAGATTGCCTTGGTTACCCAGTCCTGGAAAATGCAAGCTCTCTAACAGGTATTCTTAACATGGGGCCCACAGACACCCTTCCCAAGGAGTTCAAGGATAGATTTTTTATGAGATCCATGAATATGGATGGGAAAATAAATTACATCTTCATTTTCATTATACTCTAACTGATATTTAGCATTTCAATGTTTTCAATAAAAATTATTCTTAGAAGTCTATACCAGACTTCAAACTATATTATGAGGAAATAAATATCAAAACTATCTGGTACTGGCTAAGAAATATAAAGGTAGATCAATGGAACAGAGCATATATGCAATACACAGTAGTAAAGGAGTATAGTAATTTTGTGTTTGACAAATGTAAAGACTTAATTTAGGGGATAAGAATTCACTAAGCTAGAAAGCACTCTGCCTTTGCAGATGATATAGTGATATACTTAGAGAATTCCAGAGAATCAAGTAAAAAACTATTTGAAGTAATAAACAACTTTGGCAAAGTTACAGATAAATCACCTGCATTTCTATATATTACTAACAAAGACCAACAGCAACAGATAGAAAGAGAAATCCCATTTAAAGCTACAGTATTACTATAAGACACTATAAAATATCTGGGAGTCTACCTGTCAAAACAAATCCAGGGTCTATATGAACACAATTACAAAACACTTTTCACATAAATAAAGTCAGATCTAAGTAAGTGGAAAAACATCAGTTGCTCATGGGTAGGCTGAGCCAATATAATAAAAATGACAATTCTACCTAAATTAATTTACTTACTCAGTGCCATACCAATCAAACTACCAGAGAGTTATTTTCTAGAGCTAGAAAAAATAATATCAAAATTCATCTAGAAGAACAAAACGTCCAGAATATCAAGGGAACTAATGAAAAGAAATGTTAGGGAAGGTGCCCTAGCCCTATCAGATCTCAAATTGTATTATAAAGCAATAGTCATCAAAATCACTTGGTATTGGCTAATAAATAGAGGAGTAAACCAGTGGAATAGGTTAGGCACTCAAGACACAGTAGTTAATGAATATAGAAATTTACTACTTTATAAACTCAAGGACCCCAGCTCCTGGAATAAGAACTCACTGTTTGACAAAAATTGCTGGGAAAACTGGATAACAATGTGGTGGAAACTAGGTATAGATCAATGGCTGACACCATATACAAGAGTAAAGTCCAAATGGATACATGATCTAGGTATAAAGACTGATACTATATAATAGGGTATTTGTCAGATTTATGGAGAACGGAAAAACTTTTAACCAAACAAGAGACAGAGAACATTATGAAGTGCAAACTGGATAATTTTGATTACATTAAATTGAAAAGATTTTGTACAAACAAACCCAGTGCAACCAAAATTAAGAGGGAAGCAGAAAACTGGGAAAGAATTTTTGCAACTAGTGTCTGTGATAAAGGTCTCATTTTTAAAATATAGAGAACTGATTCAAATGTACAAGAATATAAGTCATTCCCCAATTGATAAATGGCTAAAAGATATGAAAACACAGTTTTCAGAGGAAGAAACTAAACCTATCTATAGTCATATGAAAAAATGCTCTAAATCACCATTGATTAGAAAGATACAAATCAAAACAACTCTGAGGTATCACATCACACCTATCAGATTGGCTAACATGACAAAACAGGAAGATGATAAATGTCGAAGAAGATGTGGGAGAGTTAGAACACTAACTCATTGTTGGTGGAGCTGTGAGCTGATCCAACCATTCTGGAGAGCAATTTGGAACTATGCCCAAAGGGGTACAAAAATGTGCATACCCTTTGACCCAGCAATATCACTTGTAAGACTCCCCAAGAGATCATAAAAATGGGAAAAGGTCTCAAATGAACAAATACATATACATATATATATATATATATATATATATATATACATACACACACACATATATATGTGTGTATATATATATATATATATACACACATATATATACATATATATTCATATATATTCATATATCTCTTTGTGGTGGCCAAAAACAGGAAATCAAGGGGATGCCCATCAATTGGGCATGAATTGGCTGAATGGCTGAACAAGTTGTGGATATGAATGTAATGGAATACTACTGTGCTATGAGAAATGATGAACAGGAAGACTTCAGAGAAGCCTGGAAGGACTTACATGAACTAATGCTGAGTGAAAGGAGCAGAACCAGGAGAACATTGTACACAGCAACAACCACAGCGTGCAAGGAATTTATCTGGTAGATTTAGTCCTTCACTGCAAGGCAAGGACCTAAAAAGTTCCCAATGGACTCTTAATCTAACATCTTCCACATTCAGAAAAAGAACTATGGAATTGGATCACAGAATGAAGCAGACTATTTTCTCTTGTGTCATGTTTTGTTTGGTTTGTCTTTTTTCATGATTTCTCCCATTGATTTTAATTCTCCCATGCAACATGACAAAGGTGAAAACATATTTATTAAGAATGTATGTGTAGAACCCATATAAGATTGCACACTATCTCGGGGAGGAAGAGAGGGGGGATAATCTAATATTTATGGAAGCAATTGTAGAAAACTGAAAACAAATAAATTTATATATACATATATATATATATATAGAGAGAGAGAGAGAGAGAGAGAGAGAGAGAGAGAGAGAGAGAGAGAGAGAAAGCACTCTGAAAGAAATTGTTTATAAGCAGAAGTATGTATAGTATGGTTTTACATATAAGTGTGTTGTGTCTGTGTGTCTATATGTGTACAACCATATATATACATATTTAATTGTAGTCTCCTCTAGAATGGAGTGGAAAGGAAGAGAGAAAAATGAAAACAAAAAGTGAACAGCTGAGAACAAAAGAAAATAGACAGAGTCACAGAAAAGCTGGGTAGATTTGAAAACAGTGTGTAGTGTTTATTACATAGTTTGGGTTTTTTAAGTAAATAGTGTGAAATGAGAATGCATGGTTTCATATTGAATAGGTTCTGCTGTGTACGGAAATACTCTTTTTATTTTCATTTTATATTTAAATTCAAAATGAATTTTAAAATCTAAATTCTATTTACTCAGTTTTCAAAGGAATCCCTATCACACACACACAAACACACACACACACACACACACACACACATACACGTACATGCTTAAGAACTCCTGCTCTAGTATCTCCTACCCAGCAGAAAAGGTTTTGAATATTGGACCAGAAATGCATTATAATCTGAGGAGCAACCTAGCTAAATCTAAGAATATTCATCATCAAATATTTGGCTACCAGATGATGAAGTATTTTTGTTTGATTTTGTTTTCAACATAATAACCCATGAAATTATTTACTAAGTTACGTGTTTTAGGGGGCACATATAGTAGTTATCAAATAAACATAATAATGGAATTATAAATCTTTTGAATATTAAAAATAATCTCTCATATTTTGTCATTTGCCCAAGCCAAAGAATTTTTGAGCAGAGGATGGATGACCTTGTGCACACTTAGCCAGGTTGATAGACAATAGTGCCCACCAACACACCAGAGTCATTTCCAGGTTACAACATAGCATCATGGAACAAGACGAAAGTGTGATAGATGAACAGACTGAATGTTGTACTGATACCTGCAGAATACAAAGATATCTAAAAAAAGGCTTCCTGCATGGTGGGTAAATCTTCTGAGGATCAGTGAGGGGCCTGGAGGCAGGAAGAACACTGCAAGGATTGTGTCAGATGTGAACTCATGGATGATCTGAGACCCTTGCCCACTATTCTTCACTGGAAATTACCCACACCAGTGAGACCTTCTGTCTGTTGTCTTCTAGAATAAATATTACTTCATCTATATCTCATCTTATTTAAATTATTTTTTGGCAGTTTTGTTAAGTAGATATTATTACCAATGAGCATGTGTATATCATTTTTAAAGAAGTAAACATATACAAATTGAGGGTGGATGCTTACTTTTTTAAACTGATAGGGATGCATGATCAAACAATTTTGGAAGCCATTGCTCCAGGAGACTCAGAAATAAAAAACACTTTCTTAAATAATTCAGTCTCTTTGTTGGCAAAATATAAGAAGCAAGGAGGAACTATGATGCAGAGATAGAGCAAAGAAGGAGAAAACATCCCAACCGATGTGATCAGAGATCCTTTGGACCGTTGGAGCATTTTGAAAATTTAACTTTATAAGTTGCACACACAATTAATTATGAAAGAACATTCCATTTGGAGCAGCAGTACAAAAGAATATGTGATTTTAGTACAGAAGGCCCTTGTCTCAACTTATCCTAGAACAATGTAATGAAGAAGCAGTGTGGTACAGCAGAAATAGTCCAAGATCAGTAGTCGGTTCACCTGGGTTTAATTTCTGCCTTCGTCTGTTTTCACTATGGGACCTTGGGTAAATCAATCTCAGTTTCCTCAAGCATAAAATATAAAGGACAAGATAAGCTGGAGAAGAGTTTTAAGACTTCTCTTCCTCAGTTCAAATCTGGCCTCAGATACTAACTGTGAATCTACATAAATCACTTCACTCTGTCTGCCTCAGTTTCTTCATCTGTAAAATGAGCTGGAAAAGGAAATGGCAAGCCACTCCAGTATCTTTGCCAAGAAAACTGCAAATGGGGTCATAAATATGACTGAAACAACTGAATAACATAAAGTGTTTTAATTAGTCTTGTAGTCAATAAGTACTAGGAATACAAATTAAAGCAGAAAGAAAAATAGCCCCTCTCTCAAGAAGCTTCCATGCTAAAAGGGGGAAGACCACACACCAAAGGAAGCTGCAAGTGGGGAGGGGAAAGGCACAAAGGAGAGACAAATGTGGAAGCTGAGGAAGGGGCCTAGGGAGGAATGAAGGAATGAACTGGACTGGGCTGGGTCTTTCCTTAAAATGAAGGTTCTAAAGAGTCTAACGAAGAATGCAAACCTTGAAGCATACCCTGGGCCTTCACCCCCTCGCAGTTTTCTTGTCTTATTACTGCTCAGTCATTTCAATCATGTCTGCGTCTTTGTGACCCCATTTGGGGTTTTCTTGGCAAAGATATTGGAGTGGTTGGCCATTTCTTTCTCCCACTTATTTTACAGTTGAGGAAACTGAGGCAAACAGGGTGAAATAACTTCCCCAATGTCACATAGCTAGTGTCTGAGGCTAGATTTGAACCCAGGTCTTCCTGACTATAGGTCCAGTGTTTTATCCCTTGCCCTATCTACTTGCCTCTTATATCTCACTCACCTCTATCTATTCCCTGATCCAGAGACATTGACCTCCTTGCTGTTCCTCTATGTATTATTCGCAGGTTGTCCCCCATGCCTGGAATGTTCTCTCTCTTCATCTCTGCCTCCTGGCTTCCCTGGATTCTTTCACATTTCCGCTAAAGTCTCACCTTCTAGAAGAAGCTTTTTCCTGTCCTTATCTTAATGCCTTCCCCTTGAGACTATCCCCAAGTTATCCTGTAAATATCTTGTTTGTACGTAGTCATTTACACATTGTCTTCCCTATTAGACTAGGAGTTCCTTGACAACAAAACTTTCTTTCGATTTTCTTTATATTCTCAGGCCTTAGCATAATGCCTGGAAAATTGGAGGCACTTAATAAATACTAATTGACTGACTGACCTTGTTATAAACACCCTAAATTATGATCTGAGAAACTGATTCATACTTTCGTTGCATTCATTCCAGTACTACAGATTTTGGCTATCAGCAGCTCTGGTAAACATAGGCATTTAAAATGTCTTTGAATCTGTGGTTCTTGGAAGCCCCAGGAATTCTGGGTTTGTCACTCCAAAGAAGTTATTTCTAATATACTTCTAAGAACTGCCTTTAAAGAATTACCTTAATATATTAACTAATATTATTTGAAATGGTCTCTGCTACTCTGAGCGAGGTCTTTGAAAAATTCTTCCCTTTGTGGTATCTCTTTTACAATCCCCAATCTTTTTTTCTTCCAACAAACAACAGAAATGATTCAGAAAAGTGGTTCAAGATTCCCTCCTGGTGATTTTCATAGTTTATTTTAACATGAACTTTCCTCCCAAATTTCTGGTGCCAAATCAAGACCAAAATACTTCCGTTACCCAATGGGGTGGGGTGCTGCTTGGACTTCAATTTTCAAATGAAAATTCAGTTCAACTGAGCAAGTAATTACTGGACATCTGATACATACAAGGTGCTGCACCAGGTGCTGGGACTGTAGAGACAAAGGCAAAACCTTCCCTGCAACAAGAAGCTTACTTTCCATAGAAAAGTAAATGCAAATTTCAATAAGAGGTCACTAGGTGCTTGCTGTGTGCCAAGCCCTTGCAGAGAGGCAAAGAGGTTACCTTTCTGTGGTATTTTATGATTTTCAAGTTTCTTCACTTTGTATTCTGTAAAGTACTGAAGTATTGACTAATAACCTCCATTTTCTTTCATGGATAACAGTTTCTTATAACTTGCAACCTTCAAATGATGAGACAGAGCACAGAGAGGCTGATGGGAGTGGTTGGTGCAGGGGGAACCATAGTGAACTGTTCAGCTGAGTGCAACTGAACAACTTTGAATCTTTTGAGAATATGAAGGGGATATGAGAATAGTTCAAAGTTACCTGGGAGAATATTACAAAGGTTGGAAATTGATGAGGATATACACAGCTGAGAGAGTCAGCAAGGCTCAGTAGGCATGTAAGGGGTTTGGGGATATTCTGAGAAAGTGGTAAAATATGAAAGGATAATTGATTTCAACAAGTTGGCCAAGCAGTTACATTATTCTCCCTGAAGGCAGCAAGGTTTCCAGTGAGTAAGTACTTGCCCATAGTCTTTCAGGATAGTAATATTTACCCTACCCATAGTCCTTTGCAGCAATAGCCAGCTTACTAGAAGGACTACAAAATAAGCTTCTGTGAATTATCCTCCATCTCCCCTGAGGACACAACAAAGACAACAGATTTAAAGTATATTAAGATATATAGATCAGTTATTAAGAACTCTACTGACTGCAAGGGATACTGAATACTGATGTAGATTAACAAGGGATGGAAATGATGGGATCCCTGTTATTAAAGAGAATCTATAAATATCTGTTAGTTGACTGATGGTTGTGGGGTTTTTTGTGGATTTTTTTTAACAAAGAGTTTACTTTCTTTTTAGAAACTCTGTAACTTAGGGCAAGTCATTACATCTTGGGGTCTCAGCTTCTGTGCAGCATAATGAGGGAACTAGATTAGATGCACTTTAAAGTTCCTCCCCGTTTGGAAAAGTTATAGTCCAGGGGTTCTGGTACAGACATTAGAACAGTCTGTTTGTAAGTAATAGAATTTATTTTATAGGTCCTTTCACATGTATCTTTCTAATTAATTACAAGGAATTTTTCATATACTTTAATTGGACAAATATAATATGATGGTCCTTCCTTATACAGGTATAAAATCATCTCATATAACATAACCAGCATTGTTTAACAAATTAATTATGTTAATATTATTAATGCTGTTATTAATAAAATTATTAATATTAATCATGTAACATTAGGCATAATAACAAAAAACCATGATCTAGTTGTGAAGAACCTGAGAAATGGAGTTGAAATATTATTTCTGCCTCTAACTACCTATGTGACCCTACACATATCATTTAATATGGATGGACCTCTTTTTCCTCATAAGTAAAATGAGTGGGTTGGAGAAGATGAACTCTAAAGTCTCTTCCTAAATCTATAATCCTACGTTCCCAAATGTCTCATAATATTTCATAAAAATGACATTTTTGCAGAATCAATGAAGCAGGATATGTCTGATTAAAAACTCGGCTTTACTAATAGTAAACAAGCAGTTTGTTGGGACTGAGAAATCTTTTTCATACAAATCTTTAAGATTTGAAGAAAGAAAAAGAAAGTTATATGCCCATTTAAGTGGCTGTAAATCATGGAAAACAGCTCTTTTTTTGCAGGGGAGGCATGTTGGGTTTATAAACTTTGTTTGCTTATGATGAAGAACAACTTTTTCATTAGAGCTGGCTAAGTGGTGCAATGGATAGAGTGCCCAACCTGGAATCTGGAAGACCTGAGTTCAAATCCAGCCTCTGACATTTACTAGCTATGTGACACTGGGCAAGTCATTTTGCCTCAGTTTCCTCACCTGCAAGATTATTGGGAAAGCTAATTGGTGCAGTGGATGGAATATCCTGCCCTGGAGTCAGGAGGACCTGAGTTCAAATGTGACTTCAAACACTTACTAGCTGTGTGACCTTGGGCAACTCAACTTAATGAGCTGGATAAGAAAATTTGCAAACTACGTCAGTATCTTTGCCAAGAAAACCCAAGTGGGATCATGAACAGTCCAACATGACTAAAATGATTCAACAATAATACTAGATTATCATGAGGATCAAGTGAGATAATATTTGTAAAGTGCTTGGAACAGTACCTGACACTTAATAAGCACTATGTAAGTGTTAGCTATTATTGTTATTAATGTTCATAATAACATTATTATAATCACATGCTTCTGATTTTTAAACAACAAAAAGGTTACCCTTTAAGCTATTCCAAACAGAATAACACATGCTCAGTCTACATTTGTCCAGAACCATCAGAGAGTGAATAAGTGAATAATCTAGGAGAATTCAAGTGACTCCTTTAAGTGCCAAAAATGGATTTTAGTCATTGTTCATGGAAATATTTCCCAGGTGTACCTCTCTCTTCACAAATAGAACCTAATGAACAGGTTATGTTTTCTTAGAAACATTCATCATTGCACTGTAATATAGTGATGCCCCTGAGGTTCTTGAGATAATAACAATAACAATCCTATTAGCTGACATTTAAATCAGGATTTAAATTTTGGAAAGACCTTTACAGACATTCTTTCCCAGCATTCTCACAATACAATCCATTTAATAGATGAGGGAAGGGAGACTCTTTTTTCCCAAGAGGTTAAATGACTTTGCTGAGGTCATGCATCTAGTCAGCACTTGAGGCTGAATTTGGGCTCAGATGTGGCTGACTCCAAATATCAGCACTCTATCTACTGATAAATTAAATAGACCCAAGTGAGATCTGTTTTAGGCTTTCTTTGTCTCTGTATTACAGCTTTTCCTCCTGACATAAGATTGTCATTTTTTTGTTAACAATATAGACCTACCACTGTCAACATATCCCTTTCTGGACTCCCAATTCTCAACATTTAGTCTACTGAGCAACATGAATTTCAGTTGTGTTAGAATTATATTTGAAAAAGAGAAAGCGGGCTCTGCTTGATTCCAAAGGAACTTTCCCATCTATTTCATCTTCCCAGTCACCTCTTGTCTTTTTTTTTAATTTTCTTACTGCTTCTCACATGAATTTTGGATACTTTCATTGGTGTAAGAAAATTCATCCTAAGAATACAAATCAAGAACTGGTCTACAATCCATAATTTCAAAGAATTGTCTTGGACATATGGAAATTAATTGTGTTTCCCAGGGTCACACAACTAACATGTGAATGGTGGAACTTTATCCATGATCTTCATAACTCAGAAGCTAGATCTCTTTATTCACTAGGCCTCACTACCAACACAGAGTTTTAACAAATAGAGTATGTTGGCAATCAGGATCTCTTTTCTCCAGCTGTCTTCTATCCTCTCTCCCACCCAATTCAATCCTATAATTGATCTTATAATTCAAAGAGCAAAAGGTCCCTGGGATTAAAATTGGACTGAGAGTTACCCCTACAATAAGAAGAGATGAAGACTTTTGAGAGCTGAACACCGAGTCCATCAGCAAAAAATCTGGACAGAATTATTTAGATGACAAGATCAAGACTACTACATAGTTTCCTGTATCTGTGTATACATTGCCTCACTCAAAGAGAGTCCTTGATAAAACCTTAGCTTAAAAGGACCAAATCTCCCACTGCATCCTGGGTGATCTCCAGTTGTCCTGATGGATATCTGCCCACTGGACCCAGATGACTCTGGAGTAGAAAGTGAGGCTGGTGACCTTGCACAGCCCTCCCTCACTTAAATCAAAGTCAGTTGTAAGTCATGTCATCATCTCCCTGATGTCACGGTCCTCTTCAAGAATGACGGACAAACCACACAACTATGAACACATGTGCATATATATATGTATATGTGTGTATGTGTAATGCATGTAGAAGTATATATACATAAATGCACATATGTGTTTATGTGTGTGTATCTACATGTATATCTGTATATATATATTCCTTATATCTAAACATATATATCTATACCTATGTAGATGTCTCAATAGCTATAGCTATATCCATATCTCTACCTATATCTGTATCATCTATATTTATACTCATATTTGTGTTCACACCTCTATAAATATATTGAGGGGAGAGAGAGCCCAGGCTTTGATTTCTCCTAATGTGGAAATTCCTTCCACCAGTGTAAATTACCAATCTTTTGTAGTTTCTGGCCTTGGAGAGTTGTAGGAAGCAAAGAAAGTTTAAGTGACTTGTCCAGGGTCATGCAACTAGTATATATCATAGAAGGGACTTGAACCCATGTCTTCTAGACTCTAAAGTCAACCTCCTATCTATTACACTCCACTTTTTCTCCCCTTTCATAGAGCAGACCCTCACTTGAGGTTTGTGAAACTGAATATTAAAGGAATATATCTCCTTTTTCCCCTGAAAATTACATTCTAATTTACTGTATTTCCATTTCATTTTTATCTTTTCTCCAAATTTATTCTGAAGATATCAAATGGATAACTAGATATTATAGGGTAAGGATTTAAAATAGCTAAAATGCACCATTTTAAAGGTACTTTCCAACTTCAATTAAACAAAACATCTAAATGTCATTTGTTTCTTTTTTTCCTTTTTTGTTGTTTTTCTATTTTATTACATATTTCTAAGTGAAAAGACTAACTTTATATGAAGTTTTAACTTTTGGAATAACTTTTTATGGAGTCCTTAAATAGATAGCATCCATAAATATTCATTTTATAAAGCCATTGATACATCTAAGATCTTTAATTTTGTCTGGATAGATCACAAGATGCCAATAAATTCACAGAAAATTTTTAGAACACTGTCTAAGATTCAGGAAGGAATGAGTGACTGGTCCAGAGTCACACTACTAGAAAGCTTATGATTTGGACCCGGATCTGTCCAGCACTCTATCCAACTGCTATAAAGTCTCCCTGGATGAGGATTTAAAAGAGAGATAAAAACCATGCCCAACCCCTGCTGTTCAGGTGGTGAGATTTTAAATAAGGAAGAAGAGAGTGGCTGTTAAGTAAAACAATATAATCCCATGTTCAAATTCTGCTGTAACAGAGCACTGTTATCAAAGGCATATGTGTTTTCATTCCATAAAGTGAATGCATTAGGAGCTCCCACATGGATAATCATGATATAATGGAAAAGAAAAAGGAAAGTGTTGATGACAATTAGATTTAATGCATTATATATTTACTAAGTGCCTACTCTGAAGGCCATTGTGTTGGGTGTCTGGAAAGAGAGAAAGTTTTAACACTGCATTTGACAGACACTGTCATGCTATTCTTGTGAAAAAGTTATCGAGATCTAGACTAAATGATACTAAAGTTAATAGGATAAAGAAATAACTAAAGAAGCAAGCCTAAGGAATAATCATTAATGGTTCAAGACCAACTTAGAAGGTGGTCTCCAGTGAAGTATCAGAGTGATTTTTATCAATGACAAATTATTGATGGCACATTTATGAAAATGGCTATCAGAGATGTCTAATTGGACAAATGACAGCACCACGATCCCAAATATCTTGAAGATCAAGAGCAGGGGTACCAAACACCCAACATTCCCTAGTGCAGACAGAACCAGATTAAAATGTAACTGGGAAATATGTGACAAAATGAATAAACATGGAATAGAACATGGGCAATACTAATGTGTTTTTCTAAGTCACTATGTGACTCACAGGGATCCTTATAATACTGGTTAGTGGCCCCCACATTTATTCGAGTTAGACAATATCGGACTGGAGTATTGGGTCAAATCTAACCCAAAGTCATATGCTCAGAGTCAAAAACTCAAATTTTCTAAGAAAAAGATGGTAGAGAACAATAAACCTATGTGTGAGAGAACACACTGAAAAAGAAAAGAGGATTTTCACAGACTGTAGGGTTGATATAAAGCAATACTGTGGTGTGGCACCACAAAATGGTAAGGCAATCTAAGGCTATATTAAGATGATCATCCTGTACAGAGATAGGATATTCTAGTCCTTCTGTATTCTATCCTGATCAGATGATACACTGGGTACTTGGTTCAGTAGGAACAATATTGTTGAGCTGAAAGTAGGGTCCAGAGCAAGGCAAGAATGTTGATGGAAGGGCCTCAATATCATACCATGTGACATAAAAGATGTGAAGATGTGTTTAATCTGAAGGGTTGGAGAAAGATGCTATATGATCATTGTTATGGAGAAAGAGGATTTGACTTATTCTACTCAACCCAAGTCAGCAAAACAACAGGTAGTGAGTAGAAGGGACAAAAGGGCAACTATGGCTTTCACAGGAAGGAAAACAAAATGTACTTCTTTGTCATGAAAGCTATTTCCCTAACTGGAGATAAGCAATGTTAAACATGGCATTCTTATTCAGGTATGAGTTGGATAAGATGGCTCCAAAAGTTTCTTTCAACTGTTTTGTGAAAATTTAAATAAGGGTACCATGAACTTTATAGAATAATAGTGAGAAATGATGCATATGAATAATTCTAATAAAAAAGATATATGCAAGTATCAGGGAATTACAAATGAAGTGGTAAGAAGCCAAGATGGAGGAGTAGAAAGACAGATCTGCTCTAACTCTCCCCTCCACCCATAACCCATAAAATACCTGTAAAAGATGACTTCCAACAAATTCTAGAGTGGCAGAAGCCACAAAATGACAGAGTGAAAGAGATTTCCAGCCCAAGGCAGCCTGGAAGGCCAAGAGGAAAGGTCTGTAGCACTGGGGACCAAGAAGAGTACAGCCCATGGAGCATAGCCTTGGAGCAGGCTTCAGGGTGTGGAATCACAGGTAGCAGCTGTGGTTCCCAGATTTCTCAACTCACAAACATCAAAGGCAGCTTCAAAGGTCAGTGAGAAAGCTCTCCCACCTGGGTGAGAGAGGAGTGCAGTCTGGCCTGGCCCCAGGGTGGTAGAAGCCACCGCAGCACAGCAACCATTTTTGGAGCCCTATACCTAAAGACCCTGGGGGAATTGAGCCACTGATCTGCACCTCAGCCCTGAGTGGCAGTCCTAGGGTGAGGAAGAGCTATGGTGTGGTAGAGTTGGTGGAGGTTCTGGAGAGGGAATTCTACTCATAGATGCTAGGCAGAAGAGTGCTTGTAGTTGCTCCTAGACAAGAGCTCAGGTCAGAAGAGGAGTAAACACCTTTCTCTTGATTGTGCCACCTTAGAGGAACTAAGAAGTTACAGGTCCCTAAAGTATACCCTCCACTTGACAAAGGATTCAAAAGTCAAGTAACAGGTTGGGAAAATGCCCAAAAAAGGGGAGAAAATAATACTATAAGGTTACTTTCTTGGTGAACAGGTATTTTCTTCCATTATTTTGGATGAGGAGAAGCAATACATACCATCAGAGAAAGACATAAAAGTCAAAGCTTCTACATTCAAAACCTCCAAAAAAATATGCAATGGTCGCAGGCCATGGAAGAACTCAAAAAAACTTTTGAAATTCAAGTAAGAGAGGTGGAGGAAAAGTTGGGGAGAGAAATGAGAATGATGCAAGAAAATCATGAAAAGCAAGTCAGCAGCTCCTTAAAGGAGAACCAAAAAAATGCTGAAGAAAATAACACTTTAAAAAATAGACTAACCCAAATGGCAAAAGAGGTCCAAAAAAGCCAATGAGGAGAAGAATGCTTTAAAAAGAAAAATGAGCCAAATGGAAAAGGAGGGTCAAAAACTCACTGAAGAAAATACTTCTTTAAAAATTAGAATGGAGCAATTAGAAGCTAATGGCTTTATGAGAAACCAAGAAATTATAAAATAAAACCAAAAGAATGAAAAAATAGAAGACAATGTGAAATATCATACTGGAAAAACAACTGACCTGGAAAATAGATCCAGGAGAGACAATTTAAAAATTATGGGACTACCTGAAAGCCATGATCAAAAAAAGAGCCTAGACATCATCTTCCATGAAACTATCCAAGAGAACTGCCCTGATACTCTAGAAGCAGAGCATAAAATAAATATGGAAAGAATCCATTGAACACCTCCTGAAAGGGATCCAAAAAGAAAAACTCCTAGGAATATTGCAGCCAAATTCCAGAGTTCCCAGGTCAAGGAGAAAATATTGCAAGCATCCAGAAAGAAACAATTTGAATACTGTGTAAATACAATCAGGATAACACAAGATCTAGCAGCTTCTACATTACGGGATCAAAGGGCTTGGAATATGATATTTCAGAAGTCAAAGGAACTAGGATTAAAACCAAGAATCACCTACTCAGCAAAACTGAGTATAATACTTCAGGGGAAAAAATGGTCACTCAATGAAATAGAGGACTTTCAAGCATTCTTGATGAAAAGTCCAGAGCTGAATAGAAAATTTGACTTTCAAACACAAGAATCAAGAGAAGTATGAAAAAGTATGAAAAGGAAAAAAAAGGATGAAAAAGAAGTATGAAAACAGGAAAAAAAATCATAAGGAACCTACTAAAGTTGAACTGCTTACATTCCCACATCGAAAGATAATATTGGTAACTCTTGAAACTTTTCTCAGTAGTTGGTAGTTGGAGGGATTATATATAAATACATATATGTATACACTGAGGGCACAGGGTGAGTTGAATAGGAAGGGATGATATCTAAAAAAATAAAATTAAGGGATGAGAGAGGGAGAAATGGAGGGAATAACATGCACACTCAATTTGGTATGAAAATCTATCTTACACTACAGGAAAGTAAGTAAGAAGGGGATAAGTGGGGTATATGGGAGGATGATAGAAGGGAGGACAAATGGGAGGAGGGAGTAATTGGAAGTAAACACTTTTGGGGAGGGACAAGGTCAAAAGAGAATAGAATAAATGTGGGGCAGGAGAGGATGGAGGGAAATATAATTAGTCTTTCACAACATGAGTATTATGGGAGTCTTTACTCATGTATAGCCTATATTGAATTACTTGCCTTCTCAGTAGGGATGGGTGGGGAGGGAGGAAGGGAGAGAAGTTGGAGCTCAAAGTTTTAGAAATGAATGTTGAGAATTGCTTTTGCTTGCAACTGGGAAATAAGAAATACAAGTAATGGGATATAGAAATCTATCTTGCCCTACAAGAAAAGAGAGAAGATGGGGATAAGGGAAGGGAGGGGTGTGATAGAAGGGAGGGCAGATTGGGGGAAGGGGTAATCCGAATGCACAGTGTCTTGGGGTGGAGAGAGGGGAGAGATGATGAGAAAATTTAGAACTTAGAATCTTGTGGAAATGAATGTTGAAAACCAAAAATAAATAAATTAAAAAAACTAATGAAGTGGTAAAGGTATCCTGAACAAGTCATCTGACATCTCTTAGCCTCAGTTTTCCTACTTTAAAGAGAAAACTGTGCTCAATGGTCTCTAAGGTCCCTTCCAACTCTAAACCTGAGAACCCATGATCATAACATGATAGAATTATAGCTCTAGGGCTATAAGGGTCCTATAGGGTCATAGACAAAGAGGCAGAAAGGACCTTAGATGTCATCAAGTCTATCTTCACCTCTTCCTCACGTGAAGAACTTATGGCCCAAGTAATGAAGTGATTGCCCAAAGGTCACAAAGTAGTAAGTAGCAGTAACAGATCCCTTTTTATACTCAGATTTTGATTCCAAATTCAACAGTCTTTGTGCCTGACTGGGCTACCTAGAAAAATGTCATTGCTTTCTATTAGAAGAGTGTGTGAAGGGATTAAGGCAATCTTCATGGAGAAAATGACACTTGAGTTGGGCTTGAAAAATAAGAAGGATTTCAGCAGAAAAAAAATCAGGAGGGATAGAGATAAAGTGAGATAACTGTGGCCGAGGAAAAGAATAAGCTCAGTTGTCCCATTTCCTCAGGATAATAGTCCTCATATCAGTGAGAGCTTTAATTACTTATATTTGCTTAACTCTTTGAGATCTCAAAGAACCTTACGCATGTCATTTCAATTGAGACTCATGGCAGGCCTTAAAAAAACAGGACAGTGAGCCTCAGAAGAGATTAAAAACTAGTTCCAACATGATCAACTACCCAATGCCATTCCTTCTATCAGATCAATTCCTGCTGTTGTCATCATGAAGACTCCCAGTGGCACAGGCAATAGAATGCTAGACCTAGAGTCAGGAAGACTTGAGTTTGAATGTACTTCTGATAACCCACAGCAATATGACCCTGGAAAATTCATAACTTCTCTGAGGCTAGGTTTTCTCTTCTGTAAATCAGGAATAATACTGGAAGTTGCACACATATATAGGATTCTTCTGAGGCTCAGATGAAATGATATGTGAAAACACTTTGCCGTCCATAAAGCATTATATAAATACGAAATGTTATGAAGAACTATAGAATTCTATAGAACAATAGAATTCTCTTAGTTAAGATAATGCTTCAAATACTGTAGTGTCAGAATTGTAGGCTCATAAATCTGTAGCTAAGAAGAACCTTAGAGGTTAGCAAGCTGATCTTTTTCAGAAAAGGGAAACTAGAGAGATGAAGTGAACTTGCCTGCATTTTTGATAAATGGTGGAACCAAGAGGGAAACACAGGTCCTCTGATTCTGAATCTAAATTTCTTTCTACTTCACTACCCTGTCATCCACAAGCAAAAGGCAAGAGATTTGAATCTTTAAAGTCTTACCTCTTGAGTCACTTGAAGATCAAGAAAGGGAATGGGAATATAAACTAAATATGAAATTGTTACCCAATAGTGGTACCCAATGAATATAGAGAATTCAAAGTTTTCATTTTGGGTGACTAGGTGGCTTCACAATGCATAGAGTACTGATCCTGGAATCAGAAAGTCCTGAGTAAAAATCCAGCCTCAGACACTTGCCAGTTTTTGTGACCCTGGGCAAGTCATTTGCCTCAGTTTCCTCATCTGTAAAATGATCTGGAGAAGGAAATGGCAAACCATTTGTATTGCCAAGGCAATTTTCACAGCACTGGTGATGACTATGAATATTCCAGCATAGTTCTCAATCACAAAATATAAAAGACTCTGTATGCAGAAGGCAGAAGAAAAATATTTATTTAGACACCAGAAAGCCAAATCCCAGAATGAGAAAGCAAAATCCATCATGGTGACCAAGAAGTTAATGAACATGATTACTGCAGGAAGGAAAGTCATTCCCAAGCCTCCCCTTCTCAGTCAGTCTTGTTACAAGCAAACACTCATGAGCCTGATCCTTGTAACATGCACCTGCTTGCATCCTCTCCCCTCTGACCCGGCACTCACTCACTTCTTCCTTGTTTTGCTCCACCTTTAAGTAAACTCCTCCCAACACAGGGTCCATGTGACTTAATGGGCCTATTAATGAATAGGAAACATTTTCCAGTTAAATTACCATTACACCATTCTAGTATTTTGGTCAAGAAAACCCCAAAATGGGGGTCACAGAGAAATGACTGAACAACAAAGCTCTCATTTAGTTATCATTGAGCAGAAAATAAAGCAGGTCTTCATTTAATTATGTCAAAAGAAAATATACGTGGTATAAAATCCCAAATATAAGTGCCATAAAAAATCAAGCAATTCTTTATTAAGTGAGCAAAAGTTTCTATACAGGAAACAGCCGTGATACAGAGATGATAAGACATGAGACTCTGAGTTGTAGTTTGTTCTCTACAATTATGTTGGACATATTAATTATATTTAAAGTAACCGAAATACACATCAGAATAAAAGAAGTGTATTTGCATCATCAAGAAGCTCACACACACACATAATTATATGGTACCTTTTTCTGACTCTGACACAATGAAGCTTTTCACAGCCAAAAAGCAGGGCAGTGTATCATTATAACACAAACTCAAAGCAAACAAGAACATTTCTATCATGCATCAGTTTAAGAAGTTGCAAAGTGAACTAGCCTGCAACTCTGGTAACTAACAAATACCTATTTTATTATTGGTTGACTTGTCCTTATCTTGGTACCAGTCCACAAGGCCACAACCACTTAAAGTTTATCAAGTGCATTCCTGAAAACAGCCCCCTTTTTACAGAAAAGAGCCTGGGAATCAGAGAAGTAATGCTTCTTGCCCAAAGTCACATAGCTAATAAGTATCAGGATAGAGATTAGAACTCATGCTTTTCCTGACTCTTAAACCCATCACTCATAAGCCACTACATATGCATGTATATGCATGCGTGTATACACACATGCACACACACACACACACACACACACACACACACAGAGTCCAGCTCAGTTTGGCATAGTCAATCAAATACTAAGCTTTGACTCTGGAAGACCTGAACTCAAATACTGCCTTTAACACTTATTACCGGTATTCATCCTTGTTCAATCCCTCAACATTTCTAGGACTCAGTTTCTTCTTCTATAAAATGAAGGGGCTAGACTTAATGATTCTAAGGTCCTAATCTATGACTCTGTACAATAGGACATTTCCAAATGCCATTCCTATCAACTGTGAACCATTCAAGTAAATATTCAAGATCAACTGTTATATCTTTAGGCAGCAGATTCTAACTTCCAATTGTCTTAATGCCTATGATGCAGATTAGTCTCAATACTCCATTGAAAGTCAAGAAAAAGACTGAGAAAATGAGAAAACAAAAAAAAACTTGACCATAGAAAATTAGTATGGTGACAGGGAGGATCGAAACACAAATGCAGAAAAAGACAATGAAGTCAAAAGAGCTACATACAAAGCGTCAAAGAAAATGTGAATTGCATACAAACCCAAAAAGAATTTCCTAGAAGAACTCAAAAGATGTTTTAAAAGTAAATAAAAGAAATAGAGGAAAAACTAAGAAAAGAAATAACAGTGATATAGGAACATTATGGAAAGAGAATCAACAGCTTGACCAAAGAGGCACAAAATAATACTGAAGAAAATGGCACCTTGAAAAGAATTGGCCAATTGGTAAAATAGGGGGAAAAATACACTGAACAGAAGAACTCATTAAAATGTGGAATTAAACAAATTGAAAAAGAAGTACAATGGCTCACAGAAGAAAATCCTTCCATAAAAATTAGAACTTGGCAAGTAAAAGGTAATTAATTACTCCTTGAAGTATCAAGAAATAATAAAACAAAATCAAAAGGATGAAAAAATACAAGAAAATGTGAAATACCTCACTGAAAACACAATTTACATGGAAAACAGAGTGAAGAGAAAGAATGTATGAATTACTAGACTACTTGAACAGGCAAAAAAAAAATGAACCTCAACATCATATTTCAAGAAATTGTCAAAGAAAACTGCCCTGATATCCTAGAACCAGAGAGTAAAATAGAAATCCAAAGAATTCTTCAATCACCTCCTGAATGAGATCACAAAATAAAAACTCTAAGGAATGTTGCAACCAAATTACAGAGCTCACAGGTCAAGAATAAAAATATTGCAAGCAGTCAGAAAGAAACAATTCAAATATCATGGAGCCACAGCCAAATCACACAATATCTAGTGTCTTTTTACATTACATGATTATAGGGCTAAGGATGTGATATTTCAAAAAGCAAGGGAGCTACAATTATCACGAAGAGTAACCTATCCAGCAAAAGTGAATATAATCCTAGTTGGGGAGAGGGGATGAACACTTAATGAGATAAAGGACTTTCAAGAATTTCTGATTAAAGTGTCAGAGTTGAATAGAAAATTTAACATTCAAACATAAGACTGAAGAGAAGATAAAAAGGTAAACAGGAAAAAGAAATCATAAGGAATTCGATAAAACAATATGTGTTACTCCTAAGAACTTTATCATTATTAGGTAAGTTAGGGAGGGCATACATAGACAGAGGGCATGGGAACAAATTGACTATGATGGAATGATTTCTAAAAAAATAAAATTAAGCAGTGAGAAAAGAAAAGAGACTGAGAGAAGTGGAAAGAGAGGGGCAGAATGGGAGAAATTACTTCATGTAGAAGAGGCCCCAAAGGAAGAACTTTTACAGTGGAGGGGAAAATGGGGATGGGGATGGAGGGGAATGCTTGATCCTTACTTAATCTTATCAGAATTGGCTCAAAGAAAAATGCCTCAGCTGTTATATATAAAAAATTACAATTAGGTTAGTGGAAGTTATTGACTTCATAAGATACTTAGAAACAATGAAATAAAATCAAAAGAATGAAAAAATAGAAGAAAATATGAAATGTTTCATTGGAAAAACAACTGACCTGTAAAATAGATGTGTTAAAGAAAAAAATGGACTACATGTAAGATATGATTTTAAAAAAGAAAACCTAGACATCACAGTTCAAGAAATTATCAAGGAAAATTTTCCTGACATCCTAGAACCAGAAGTTGAGATAAAAATTTTAAAAATCCATGAATCACTTCCTGAGATTACAAAATGAAAACTCCCAGGAATATTGCAGCCAGATTCCTGAGCTCCCAAGTCAAGGAAGAAGTATCAAGAAGCCAAAAAGAAACAATTCAAATACTACACAGTCAAAGTCAGGAATACACAAAGCTTAATTGCTTCCACATAAAGGGCATGGAGGGCTAAGAATGTGATATTGCAAAAGGCAAAAGAATTAGGATCACAACTAAGAAAAACTTACCCAGAAAAATGAAGTATAATCTTTTAGGAATGGGGAATGGAGACTGGACATTTAATAAATAGAGAATTTTCAAACATTCCTCCTGAAGAAACAAGAGCTGAACATAAAACTTGACTTTGAAAGCTAAGGCTCAAGAGAAGCATAGATGAGTAAATATGAAAGAGAAATCATAAGGGAATCCATAAGAATAAACTATTTACATTCTTACATGGGAAGATGATAATTATTACTCTGAAGAAATTTACCATCATTTGGGTAGTTAGAAGAAATACACATAGAGAGCAGGGGTGTAAATGGACTATGATAGGTTATTTAAAAAAATAAAGTTAAGGGATAAGAAACATGGACATACGGGAACAAGGGGAAAGGCAGAGGAAGAATAGGGTAAATTATCTCATGAAAAAGAGGCAAAAGGAAAAGTTTTTACAGTGGAGTGGAAGGTAGAGGGTGGAGAATGATTAAATTTTACTCTCATTTGGAATTGACTTAGAGAGAGTATAGCAGAGAATTTGGAACTAAAAATTTGAAGAAAAAAGAATGTTAAAAAATGTTCTTACATGTAATTGGGAAAAAATAAAATTTTAAATAAGATTGTTTAAAAAGAGTATAGCATACTTATTCAGTTAAGTATAGAAATATATCTTAACCTACAGGGAAGAAGGAAGGGAAAAGGATAAGAGAAGAGGAAGGAGGCTGAATGCAAGTGAATTGAGAAAGGTAG
Organism: Notamacropus eugenii; assembly: GCF_028372415.1. Lineage (NCBI taxonomy): Eukaryota > Metazoa > Chordata > Mammalia > Diprotodontia > Macropodidae > Notamacropus > Notamacropus eugenii. Next base: position 31,984,461 of record NC_092874.1, on the reverse strand, counting down.
TGGTCAGAAGCAAAACAGACTTTTGGGGAGGGATGAGATAAAAGGAGAGAGGAGGATAAACAGGGGGGAAATGTCTGTCTGTGTTTGTTCTTCATTTTCCAAGAAGACCATGACATCAGAGAAATGATGACATGACTTGCACTTGACTTTGATTTGAGTGAGTAAGAGCTGTGCAATGTCACCAGCCTCACTTACCCCTCCTGAGCCATCTGGATCCAGCATCAGGATGACTGGAGAAGGCCCAGGATGCAATGGGTTTAATGAGCAAAATAAAAAAATAAGTAAATCAAGTTGGGAGAGAAAGAGCGACAATTACTATTGATAATCACTCTGAGGCCAAGAAGGTTCTGAAAAGAACCATTAGTGGAGTTTGGGCAGGGACCTATTGTTGTGCAATGTATGGGATTCAGGGTGCACAGGGAAAGAAAAAAAAGGGAGAGAGAGAGAGAGAGAGAGAGAGAGAGAGAGAGAGAGAGAGAGAGAGAGAGAGAGAGAAATGTCATAGCATCTAAATTCTTAAAGGAAATATTAAATGAGCTATAGGAGGAAATAGACAGGAAATCTATACTAGTGAAAGATTTCAACTTTCACCTCTCCAAACTAGATAAATGAAACAATAAAATAAACAAAAAAAGAAGTTAGAAAATGAAAATAATTTTAGAAAACTTAGATCTGATAGATCTCTGGAGAAAACTGAATGGGAATAGAAAGAAGCTTTTTCTCAGCTATCCATGGCATCTACACACATATATACATACATACATGTATACACACACTCACATACACACAAACATGCACACACACACAGAGAGAGAAAACTGATCATTATTAGGGAATTGAAACCTCACAACTAAATGCAGAAAAGAAGAAATATTGAATGCATCATTTTCAGATCATGATGCAATGAAAATTATATTCAACAACGGGTCATGAACACAGATTAAATTTTTTTGGAAACTAAATAATTTACTCCTAAAGAAAGAGTGGGTCAAACAGCAAATCCCAGAAATAACAAATAATTTCATTAAAGAGAATGACAACAATGAGACAACACACCCAAATTTATGGGATGCACACAAAGCAGTACTTAGGAGAAAATTTATATCTCTAAATACTTACATCAATAAAATAAAGAGCAGCTCAGTTAATTTGGCATGGTACTTTAAAAAAATTAGAAAAAATTAAATCCACAATTAAATACCAAAGTGGAAAGGATACCCTGAAAATCAAAGAACAATTAATAAAACTGAAAGTAAGAAAACCACTGAACTAATAAATCAAACTAAAGGCTGATTTTTCTTGGAGGAAACAATAAAATAGATAAATGGTTGGCTAATTTGTTTTCTTTTAAAAGAAAAAAACAAATTACCAGTATCAAAAGTGAAAAGATGAATTCATCACCAAGGAAGAGAAAATTAAGACAATTACTACATGCTATTTTGCCTGATTTTATGCCAATGAATCTGGCAATCTGAATGAAATGGATTAATAGTTACAAAAAATATAAATTGCTCAGATTAACAGAACAGGACAGGGAATACTTAAATAACTCTGCCTTAGGAAAAAACTGAATAAACAATAAATGAAATTCCTAAGGGAAAAATACCAGTTAACACATGCATTCACAAGTGAATTCTACCAAAAGATTTAAAGAAGAATTCATTCCAACACTATATAAACTGTTTAGAAAAATACTCAAAGAAAGAGGCCCTACAAATTCCTTTTATGGCATAAATATGGTTCTAAAATTTAAACCAGGAAGAGTAAAAACAGAGAAGGAAAACTATAGAACAATTTCCCTAGTAAATACTGATGCAATTAAAGCAAAAAACACCAGCAAAGGAATTACAGAAACATATCACAAATAATATGCTGTATCCAGGTGAGATTTATGCCAGGAACGCAGTCCTGTTTCAGTATTCAGGAAAACTACCAGCATAATTGACCATATCAATAACAAAAATCATATGATTACCTCAATGCATGCAGGAAAAAGCTTTTGACAAAATACAACACTCATTCCTATTAAAAACACTAAAGAGCATAGGAATAAATGGAGCTTTCCTTAAAATGATAAGGACTATCTATCTAAAACCACATTTTGTGTAAAGACAATAAGATAGATAGCTTCCCTGTAAGATGTGTGGTAAAACAACAACATCCATTATTACTGCTATTATTCAACATTTCACTAGAAGTGCTAACTAAATCAATGACAAGAAAAAGAAACTGGGGGCAGAGCCAAGATGGCGGAGTAGAAAGACACACATACGCTAGCTCTGAAGCCACAGCCCATAAAATATCTGTAAAAAAGAACTCCCAACAAATTCTGGAACCAGCAGAAGCCACAGAACAATGGAGCAGATGAGATTTCTGTTCCAGAGAGCCCTGAAAACCTCTCACAAAAGGTCCATCATGCTGCAGACCTGGAACCAAGCCCAGCCCTGCCTTGGCCACGTGGCACCAAGAGGAGCAGATCCGAGCAGGCTTCAGGGACAGAATCTCCAGCAGCTGCGCAGGTCCCTCCACCCATGGGCCCCAAATATTGGTGAGAGGGTCTTCTCGGCTTGCGGAGAGGGGAGAGGGGTGCCCCCATAACTCAGGCACCCTCGGGAGGCAGCAGCAGAGATGGGAGCAGACCAGGGCTCCTCAAGCAGGCAGCACCCCGGATCCATTGCTGAAGGTCTCTGCATAAACCCCCTGAGGGAACTGAGCCCCTGTGAGGCAGCCCTGCCGCCACCTGAGCAGCTGAACTTAATCTCACACTGAATAGCAGCCCCACCCCTGCCCCAAGCCCTGAGGCTGGGAAGCAGCATTTGAATCTCAGACCCCAAGCACTGGCTGGGTGCATCTGGAGGCAAAGTGGGTGTGAAGAGAATATTCAGAAGTCAAGTCACTGGCTTGGAAAATGTCCAGAAAAGGGAAAAAAAATTAGACTACAGAAGGTTACTTTCTTGGTGAACAGGTATTTCTTCCCTTCCTTTCTGATGGGGAAGAACAATGCTTACCATCAGAGAAAGACATAGCAGTCAAGGCTTCTGTATCCCAGCCCACCCAATGGGCTCAGGCCATGGAAGAGCTCAAAAAGGATTTTGAAAATCAAGTTAGAGAGATGGAGGAAAAACTGGGAAGAGAAATGAGAGACATACAAGTAAAGCATGAAAAACAAGTAACCACCCTGCTAAAGGAGACCCAAAAAAATGCTGAAGAAAATAACACCTTGAAAAATAGGCCAACTTAATTGGCAAAAGAGGTTCAAAAAGCCAATGAGGAGAAGAATGCTTTCAAAAGCAGAATGAGCCAAATGGAAAAGGAGGTTCAAAAGCTCACTTAAGAAAAGAGTTCTTTCAAAATTAGAATGGAACAGATGGAGGCCAATGACTTTATGAGAAACCAAGAAATCACAAAACGAAACCAAAAGAATGAAAAAACGGAAGATAATGTGAAATATCGCATTGGAAAAACAACTGACCTGGAAAACAGATACAGGAGAGACAATTTAAAAATTATGGGTCTACCTCAAAGCCATAATCAAAAAAAGAGCCTAGACATCATCTTTCATGAAATTATCAAGGAAAACTGCCCTGAGATTCTAGAACCAGAGGGCAAAATAAGTATTCAAGGAATCCACAGATCACCGCCTGAAAAAGATCCAAAAAGAGAAACTCCTAGGAACATTGTGGCCAAATTCCAGAGTTCCCAGGTCAAGGAGAAAATATTTCAAGCAACTAGAAAGAAACAATTCAAGTATTGTGGAAATACAATCAGGATAACACAAGATCTAGCAGCTTCTACATTAAGGGATCGAAGGGCATGGAATAGGATATTCCAGAAGTCAAAGCAACTAGGACTAAAACCAAGAATCACCTACCCAGCAAAATTGAGTATAATACTTCAGGGGAAAAATTGGTCTTTCAATGAAATAGAGGACTTTCAAGCATTCTTGATGAAAAGACCAGAGCTGAAAAGAAAATTTGACTTTCAAACATAAGAATGAAGAGAAGCATGAAAAGGTAAACAGCAAAGAGAAGTCATAAGGGACTTACTAAAGTTGAACTGTTTACATTCCTACATGGAAAGAAAATATTTGTAACTCTTGAAACTATTCAGTATCTGGGTACTGGGTGGGATTACACACACACACACACACACACACACACACACACGCACATGCACACGCACATGCACACACACATAGAGACAGAGTGCACAGAGTGAATTGAAGAGGATGGGATCATATCTTAAAAAAATGAAATCAAGCAGTGAGAGAGAAATATATTGGGAGGAGAAAGGCAGAAATGGAATGGGGCAAATTATCTCTCATAAAAGAGGCAAGCAAAAGACTTATTAGTGGAGGGAAAAAGAGGGGAGGTGAGAGAAGAACATGAAGTTTACTCTCATCACATTCCACTAAAGGAAGGAATAAAATGCACACTCATTTTGGTATGAAAACCTATCTCACAATACAGGAAAGTGGGGGATAAGGGGATAAGCAGGGTGGAGGGGATGATGGAAGGGAGGGCATGGGGAGGAGGGAGCAATTTGAGGTCGATACTCATGGGGAGGGACAGGATCAAAAGAGAGAATAGAAGTAATGGGGGACAGGATAAGATGGAGGGAAATATAGTTAGTCTTATACAACACAACTATTATGGAAGTCATTTGCAAAACTACACAGATATGGCCTATATTGAATTGCTTGCCTTCCAAAGGGAAGGGGTGGGGAGGGAGGGAGGAAAAGAAGTTGGAACTCAAAGTTTTAGGAACAACTGTCGAGTACTGTTCTTGCCACTAGGAAATAAGAAATACAGGTAAAGGGGTATAGAAAGCTATTTGGCCCTACAGGACAAAAGAGAAGATGGAGACAAGGGCAGAGAGGGATGATAGAAGAGAGAGCAGATTGGTGATAGGGGCAATTAGAATTCTCGGTGTTTTGGGGTGGGGGGAGGGGACAAAAGGAGAGAAAATTTGGAACCCAAAATTTTATGAAAATGAATATTAAAAGTTAAAGAAAGAAAGAAAAAGAAAGGAAGGAAGGAAGGAAGGAAGGAAGGAAGGAAGGAAGGAAGGAAGGAAGAAAGAAAGAAAGAAAGAAAGAAAGAAAGAAAGAAAGAAAGAAAGAAAGAAAGAAAGGAAGGAAGGAAGGAAGGAAGGAAGGAAGGAAGGAAGGAAGGAAGGAAGGAAGGAAGGAAGGAAGGAAGGAAGGAAGGAAGGAAGGAAGAAGGAAGGAAGGAAGGAAGGAAGGAAGGAAGGAAGGAAGGAAGGAAGGAAGGAAGAAAGAAAGAAGGAAGGAAGGAAGGAAGGAAGGAAGGAAGGAAGGAAGGAAGGAAGGAAGGAAGGAAGGAAGGAAGGAAGGAAGGAAAGAAAGAAAGAAAGAAAGAAAAGAAGAAAGAAAGAAAGAAAAAGAAACTAAAGGAATAAAAATAGGCAATGAAGACACAAAACTATCACCCTTTGCAGATGATATGATGGTATAATTAGAGAACACTAGGAAATCAACTAAAAAACTAGTTGAAGCAATCAACCACTTTGGCGAAGCTGTAGGATATGAAGTAAACCCCCATAAATCATCAGCATTTCTATATTACCAACAAATCCAGCAAAAAGAGGTGAAAGAGAAATTCCATTTAAAATAACTACAGACAATATAAAATACGTGGCAATCTACCTGTCAAGACAAACCCAGGAACAGTATAAACACAATTACAAGATACTTTTCACACAAATAAAATCAGATCTAAACAATTGGAGAAATATTAATTGTTCATGGGTAGGACAAGCCAATATAATAAAAATAACAATTCTACATATGCTAATATATTTGCTAAGTGGCATACCAAAGTACCAGAAATATTTTAGGGAGCTAGAAAAAATAATAAAATACATCTGGAAGAGCAAAAGATCAAGAATATCAAGGAGATTAATGAAAAAAGTGAAGGAATCTGGTATTGCCTTAGAAATAGTATATCAGTTAACTAGATTAGATACACAATACACAGTAATAAATGACCATAGTAATCTAATGTTTAATAAACAAAGAGATCTAAGCTTTGGGGAAAATAAATCACTATTTGACAAACATTTCTTGGAAAACTGGAAAGCAGTTTGATAGAAAATAGACCAATATTTCATACGTTCTATAAAGTTAAGGTCAAAATGTATAGATATAAGAGGTGATGTCATAAGTAAACTAGGGGGGCATGGAATATATATTTGTCAGATCTAGAGATGAGGGAAGAATTTATGACCAGAGATAAAGAGGTAGATTACAGGATGTAAAACACATATTTTTACTACATTAAATTAAAAAAAAGTTTTTTTGCAAACACACACACATACACACACAAACACACACCAATACAGCCAATATTAGAAGGAAAGTTACAAAAAAGATAAAAAGAGGGTGGGTGAAGCAACTTTCTCTGATAAAGGCTTCAATCTGAGAAACAAATAACTTAAAAAAGAAATTGTAAATTGGAGCCAACAAAATAATTCTTTTAAAATATTTTTTCAATTACATACAATGATTTTACTATTCATTTTTTTAAATTGAGTTCTAAATCCTTTCCCTCCCTCCTTCTCATTGAGAAGGCAAGCAATTTCATCTGGATCATACACATGCAGTCATGCAAAATATATTTCCAAATTAGCCATGTTGTGAAAGAAAACACAGACCAAAAATGAAAAAAAGCAAAAGAAAGTAATAAAAAAGTATTTTCGATCTGCATTCAGACTCCACCAGTTCCTTCTCTGGAGATGAACAGTTATCTTCCATCCTAAGTCCTTCAGAATTGTCTTGGATCATTGTATTGCTGAGAATAGCTAAGTCATTCACAGCTGATCATTTTACAATATTGCTGTTATTGTGTATAATGTTCTCCTACTTCTCAATTCACTTTGCATCAGTTCATGTAAGTCTAGGGTTTTCTGAAAGAACCCTTCTTGTCATTTCTTATAGCACAATAATATTCCATCATAATCATATACCACAACTTGTTCAGTGATTCCCTAACTGATGGGCATTCCCCCCAATTTCTAATTCTTTGCCACCACAAAAAGAACTGCCATAAATATTTTTGTACGTACAGGTCCTGTTCCTTTTTATAAAATCTCTTTGGGATACAGACCTATTAGTGGTATAGTTGGGTCAAAGGGCAGTTTATAGCCCTTTGGGAACAGTTCTAAATTGCTCTTCAGAATTAAGATTGGTCCACAGTTCCACCAACAGTGCATCAGTGTCCCAATTATCCCCCATCCCCTCCAATATTTGTCATTTTCTTCTCTTCTCTCATATTGGCCAATCTGATAGGTGTGAGGTGGCACCTCAGAGTTGTTTTAACTTGTATTTCTCTAATTAATAGTGATTTAGGGCATTAGAAAAGTTATTCTTAAATTTGGGTCCACAAGGGGTCTGTGAACATCCTTATTTGAATGTGATTGGCTATCTTTTTAGTCCTCTGCATTTTATTTTAGGCATTTAAAACCATCATTTTGAGAAGGGTTCCGTAGATTGTACTGGGCTGACCAAGGAGTCCATGATACAGAAAAGTGAGACTTCCTCCATTAGGGAAACTCTTTTAAAGTTTAATTAATTGCCCCAATATTATACAACTTCTATAGGAATCTCATATCCCATTGTTCAATTACATGAGACTCCAAAACCTCTTATTTCCATTCTTGGTTCAGTTCCTAATCAATGCAATCAGTTACCCTCTTTTTGACAGTGAGTAAAAAGAATGCTGCTTATATACTCCTTGTCCAGAATCTAAACCTGTGATTAACCACCAGGATCTAAGTGTTGAATAGCATGGGGAACTGTAATTATGAAAAGACCTCCAAGCGAAGTAGATTTCAAAGCAAACAAATTTAATCCATGGTAATGAAGATATGTGAATGGCTGGAGAGTGCTTGTGTTCATATTAAGTAAGGTGGCCTGAAAATAAAAGAGGAACTTCTAAAAATCCCCAAGAGAAATTCTGCTGATTGTGAATTACAATCACAATGGGAGATCTGGAAGGGACCTTACAAATTATCATATCTAACACTCTTATTGCACAGATAGGGAAATTGAGGCACACAAAAATGGGAATGGTTTAAGGTAATTAATTAATTAAAGGTAAGAGCAAATATGAGAGCTAGAAATTGAAATCCAGGGCACTTAAAAACCAAATCTAGGGTTATTCCGTCATATAAGCAATTCAAGATAATAAACATTCATCAAATCCATACTATATGCAATGTACTATACTAGGCAATAAGGTCACAAAGACAAACCAGACAAATTACATATTCTTGAGGCAGACAGGTAATATAATGAAGAGACTGCTAAATGGAGAGTCAGGACATTCTGAGTTCAAATCTGACCTCAAATATTTACTAGCTGTGAAGCCCTGGACCAGTCATTGTTTACCTTAGTTTCCTCTCTTCAGTCATTTTTCAGTTGTGTACAACTCTTCATGACCTCATTTGGGGTTTTCTTGGCAAAGATACTGGAGTGGTTTGTCATTTCCTTCTCCAGATAATTTTACAGATGAGGAAACTGAGGTAAACAGGGTGAAGTGACTTGCCCAAGGTCACACAGCTAGTAAATGTCTAAAGCTAGATCTGAACTAAGGAAGATGAATCTTCCTGATTCTAACCCCAGCACTCTACCCACTGCGCCACATAGCTACCCTAAAATAATAATAATATCTTCTCAGAGTTGTTGTAAGGGACAAATTAAATGATATTTTAAGGGTTTTGTAAATATTCCAAAGTTTTATTAGTATTATTATTATTAACCATTATACATGATAATTTTCCATAAATCTTAGAAGCAAAAAGTTGTAGTGAACAAAAACTCCAGTTTTGGAATTAGAGGACCTCATTTTGAACTGTGCCTCTGTTACTTGTTAGATGAGTGACTTGGACAAGCCATTTTACCACTCTACACCTCAGTTTCCTTGTCTGTATAATGGGTGAGATTAAATGACCTCAAAGCCATTTTCCAGTTCTAAGTCTATGATCTTAGTATCTCCTTCTTAATCAAGGGATAAACTTAATTTGACTCCCCACCCACCCAACAATTAGGAACTCAAAGACAAGTGTTCCCTTTCTTTTGACTGCTAGGTCCCATCAGTAGTGGTTAGAGGAAGTCAAATTCAACATTACGTTCTCTGTACATATTCAATAATTATTGAAGAATTACAATCCCAATAAAGCTGATTTTCACCTCTGTCCCTCCCTTACTTGAACAATAACATTTCTAGTCTGTGAAAAAGAGAGACATAAATAGGGGGAAATCTCTAGAACAGGAAAAAAAGTTTTGAATTAAACTGCTTAAAATAATAATTATGTAAACTAATTAAAGATAATTATTCTCTTTCTAAGGATTTTGAATTCGAAGTGGGTATAGGAGATAGAGAATGGACTGATATTTCACTGATGCAGAGCAGTGATTCTCAATCTCTTTGTTTTCAGAATCCCTTTACACTCTTAAAAATTTTAGAAGTCTCATCAGAGAGCTTTTGTTTATGTAGGTCACATCTACCAATACTTACTATATTAGAAATTAAAACATCTTTGTATTATTATGAAAATAGTTTTGATCTTGTTGAGCTCCTCAAAGGGTTTAGAAGGTACCCAGGGATCCCTGGAAGGCTCTAAGGGGCACTAAGAGAATTCTTGAGTGAAGAAACTACCTTTATTAATACACACAGCTATCTTCTTACAACTTATACTATTAGGCAGCTAGATGGTACCTTGGACAGAGAGCAGGACCTTCATTCAGAAAGAACTGAGGTCAAATCCAATGTGTGACCCTAAGAAAGTTATTTAAACTCCATCTGACTCAACTTCCTCATCTAGAAGATAACCTGCCAAAGTTGTTATGAAGATAAAATAAAATAATTTCTGTAAAGCACTTTATAAACTAAGTTCTATATAAATGCTAGCTATTAGAGTTGCCTAAGACACTAAGAGGTTAAGTGACTCACTGAGGGATTAAACAGACAGTGTGTAACAGAATCAGATTTGAACCGAGAGTTCGTTCCTGATTTTCAGGCAAGCTTTCTGTGCAGTACAGGGCAGCTCAGTGGAGCAGTGCATAGAGAGCTAGACCTAGAATCAGAAAGACATGAGTTCAAATCCAGTGCAGATAGTTACTAGCCTTGTGACTCCAGGCAAGCCACTCACCCCTGATTGCCTCAGTTTTCTCATCTATAAAATGAACTGGGGGAAAAAATGACAAAATCACTCTAGTGTCTTTGCCAAGAAAACCCCAAATAGGGTCAAAAAGAGTTGGACACCACTGAAAAATGACTGAACTACAACAATTATATACAATATATCATGCTGCCTGCTCTGGTGGTAGAAGAGCCAGATGGAAATTCTAAATAATAAAATATTACAAAGTTAATGATAAATTTTAGTGAAATGGAAATTAACTGTGACCCATATAAATAAATGTGAAAGACCATGTGGATTGTTTAGCTACTGACTAGCTTCTTGAAAGAGTTATATGATTATGGTTTCATTAGACCATATAGCCCAAACTATTCAGGACCTCAAAAGCCATATAATACAACCTCTAATTTTATAAATGAGGAAACCGAGGCAATAGAGGGGACTCACAATCATAGAGGCAAAGCTTGAAAGGACCTCAGAGACCATGTATTCTGTCTGGTTCTCTTATTTTACAGATGAGAAAATGGGGGCATAAGGAAATTAGGTGATTTGGGATTATATACAGAGAGAGAATTTTAAGAGATCTCAGAAACCTTCTAGATCAACAGATGAAGCCCAGAAAGACTGATTTAGGTTCACAGATGTACATTTTCAAAGCACTTTTAAAGCCATATAATCCAACCAGCTCATTTTACAGATTAAGAAACTGGAGCCAGAGAAATTAGAGGACTTAGAATCATAGACAGAGAACTCAGAGGACAGCTGGCACAAGCTCCTTGCTTTATAGATGATAACGCTGAAATTATTGAGAAATTAACTGAGATTTTGAGGTAGGACTTGAACCCATGTCTTTTCAACATTAGGGCCAATGCTTCTTTCACCTTTATGAAGAAAAAAACAACTGTCACTGAAATGAGTATTAGAATTCTGAAGAGTAATTTTTAAAACTAAGTCCAAAGGACAAAATTATCTGGGATAATATTTCTCTACCAATATAGTAGAAGCCAGAGGGAAAATATAATTTACTAGATCAAGATTCATAATCCATACAGCTCCTATGTAAAACAAGGTTAACCTGTTACCAGACATTATGTAAAGTACTTAATTACAGATGACCTGATCATAAAGTTACACCTTGTGGACAAGGATGTAACGCATCTTTGAAAATCTTTTCAGCTGATTTTCACAACTTATGATTTTTTTCAGGAACTAAATACACTCTGGCTCATTGGCTTATGCCACATAATTTGTAGAACAGATTTTTCCATTAAGAGATTTCCCTAGTAAACTTATTCTGTCAGAACCAACTACCTTTGTCATTATCCCAAGAAAGTGTGCCAATACATCCTGCATATCTCTGATTTCCAGAAATTTTTAAATTTATTTCTTTTTGAATTTGTATATAAACACATGAAAGGAAAGCAGTCTTTTACATTATTTGATACAACAACGTGACAATTCCGAGTCCAAAAACATCACTCAAGGTGTTGCCTCACAGTCTCTTAGAGGATCCATTTCCCCACAGCACCAAAAATGTATCCTATAAAAGTGTTAAAAGTCTAATTCCTAGTAATTTATCATAATCATATTTTGGCGTGCTCTTTTTATTGACATCTCAATATGGGATGACTGCCAAGATTCAATGCTTTTTTTTATTATTATTATCGCAGTGACTTAGCAATGGAAGACAGTCTTGAAAATTCTTTTTAAAGGGAACACCTGATGTCATTCCGTGGTCTGTTCCCAGTAGGGAAGTCGTAAAGCAGGTTGTGTTGGCATATGTTGGCTCACTGTGTGTCCCTCTGCTCAAACCATGCTGCTAACTGTTCTAAACAAAAGGAAGCTTTCTTCTGATACCTTGTCTCTTCTTTTTCTGTGAAGTAGTTCATGAAGTAAAACTGAATCAGTGTGAATCTCATGAGCTTTAGAGAATCAGGTTAATCACTCTACCAGTTTTCTACCATATTTCTATTTTAATAGCCTGTAAATTAAGAGTTTTCTGCTATTGTTTGGCTGTAGCCTTTCTCCCAAAGTTGCTTGCTATGATCATCCTAAAATAAAACTTTTTTGATTCTAAGGTATAAAAGACGACATGAAAACATCCCATTTGATTTTCAAGGAGGGAGGAGAAATAAAGTAGGCCCATTACTGCTCAAACAATGCTTGTCAAAGACCCATCTCAAACATATTTGGGAAAGTAGTTAAGCTGCCAGGTTTCCAATTATCACAGGGATGGGAAGAAAGACAGTCAACAAAAAACACAGACTTTCCAGCATAGTTAACAGACAAGATGATTCACTGTTCTAATATGGCAAGATAAAACAGAAAGCCAATGGCTGAGACAACAAATGAAATACAAAGACTGGAAACTCATACTGTCTAGAAAAAGCAAGTGTTTTCCCATAATTCAGAACATAATATGCTGCAATAAAATTTAGGGGGATCACATTTTACAGGACAGACCTCATCTAATCTAGATGAAAACATGAGGAACCCCATGGCAATCTAGGATGCTAAACCTGGAAAGAATTCATAACGTGGCAGCCATGAGAATTTTCCTCAGGTATCATATCAAGCTATAGCAATTAATTGGGGATATAGAGAGAATTTAGGCATTGTAAAAACAAAAACTAGCAATGGAATTTATTTGTAAGAGAAAAAATAATATTTAGAAAGACCACCTACACATTAGGATTAAAAAAAATACTACATATTTGCTAAACTATAATGAAGGTGTTGCCTTTGGAGAATGCTTTATAGTTTTTGAAGTGCTTTCACATAGAAGGCCTCCCACAGCACCTGGCTCAACGTAGACACTTCATAAATTCTTGTGGGTTGGTTAATGTACCATTATCATCACCATTATGGATGGCATTCTTATATTGTTTTAAGGTTTGCATTTGCATATATTATCTCATTTAACAAAAACTGCTATGAGACAGATGCTCCTAATATTATCATTTTTCAGATAAGGAAAGTAAGGCTTACATGGGTTAGGTGATTTGACTGAGACTATACACTTGGTAAACATATGAAGTAAATTTTAAACTCAAGTCTCCCTGACTCTCAGCCCAAAACTTCATCATCTACACATTCTCATAGATCTTCCTTGAGTAAGGAAGGGAGATACACTAAAAAGAGGCTTGCATTAGAGTCAGAAGGGTTGATTTCCAATCTTCTTCTGATGCTTTCTAATGATGAGATGTTAGACAAGTCACTTAATCTCCCTGGGCCACAGTTTCCACACATCTAAAATTAAAACCATAACCTAGTTGACCTCTGAGGTCCCTTTCACCTCTAAATACATGATCCTCTGACCCCAACAATGAATCACTTAATTTCCCTGGCCCTCAGTTTCCTCCTCTCTAAAGTAAGGAGTTTGAACTAAGTGGCTGCTGAGGTCCCTTACAACTTTAGAACCCTGACCTTGATTCCATCTTGCCAATGAGAAGAGTGCATTTCTACAAAGCTAAAGGATTTGCCAGGTTATCACAGGTGGGGCTAACATTAGAACCCTAGCCTATAAACTAGCCAATTTATCTTTCTACCATACCAGGCACATATAACTAGGTTACCAGGCAATATATTTCTAAGTCATTTTCAAATTTCAGTTTTATTAAATATATCCTCAAGATCTCCCCTCTTCAACAAAGAGGGGTGATTGGAAAGAAGATGAGAAGTGTAGAAAGAACTAAAGGATAACATCTGAACTCTTCCTCTGGCACATATAAGTTCTGTGATTCTGGAAATCACTCAACCTGTCAGGGCCCCCAAGAAATTCTCTTAAGTCTGTAAATTGCAGAGCAGATACAGATATATGCTGGTAAAAGACACCTCCTCATAGGGAGCTCTCTATGGTGATGAAGGCACAACAGGTTGATCATAAAATGGAACAAGATCCTCAGTGCTCTCATATCAGCATCATCTTCTTTTTTTCTTTCATACTCTACACCATTGTACCTCGTATTTTACACCTCATGGTTGGAAAAATAAGTATTGAGAAATTAAGCTGGTTTTCATTATTTTACTTCTGAATAGAGATAAATTGTCCCCATCAATCAATTTAATGCACAAATGATTTTACTGATCAAAATCTTAATATATCTGCACATTTGTATCCAAGTTTTGTGCTTTACTTTTTCTTTTTCAGACTAAAGCATTCCAACTAGAGTTCTGAATCTTTCCTAAGGTCACCTTTTAAGTCTTCATAATGGCTCCCCCTTGCTGTTCCTTCTGAATGTATAGAATCATCAAAGTAGAGGTAGAAGAGACGTTAGAGGTCATTAGGTCCAGTTCATTCAATATACAGATGAAGAAACTGAGGTCCAGAAAGATTGGGTGACTTGTCTAGCATCTGAAGTGACATTTAAACCCCACTTCTCGAGTACAAACCCAGTCCCCTCTCCATTGGTCCCCACTGCCTTACCATGTTCTTAGCTTGGAACTGAAAAGGAAATTTTAAGAGGGGGAAAAATCTTTCGTCAACTTTTGAAAACACTTTCCATTTCCCCAGGAGCACCATTTATGATGGAACATTGATATGCATTTATGGAGGGATAGATGAGGACAAACTGAACATCAGCCTTACTTTACAATTCTTAAAAAATTAGAAAGTCACCTCAGTAGGTTTATAAAGAATTTACAAACTCAACATATTGACCAAGCAAAAGAACAAGCTGACAAGACCAGAGAAACCCCAAAGCCATATTTTAAAAATGCATTTTCCAAATGATATGCCAAGGTATCTTTCATAGTATGAGAACCCCAAGCAACCAGAAATCTAAACAGAGTTCTTTCCCATCCCGGATATTTCTCCTGTCCCAAAAGATGCTAAAGACAAAAAAGCAATCTTCTATTAATCATTCTGTTAGGAAGTCCCCGAGGATATCTTGGACACAGTATATATTCAGCCTCCAACTTCTAAGTATCTACTTCTCTACTGGGCACTGAAAGCCAAGATAATGGCCTTGAGAAATGGTGAGGCCCTCAATTATCAAGGAAAGGTTCAATTGTGTTCACTGTGTTATTAAGGCCCAAATAGAGTTTCAGAAAGATTTTCAATAGCAAGGGTTGGAAATAAAAAAAAAAACATTTCAAAGCTCCCATTAAACAGGAATGCCATTTAATTGAAAAACCCCATTCCTTGAGCTTGTCAGTTAACTGAGATGTTTCCCAGCACTTGCTTATCTTTTTTTCATGCTTTAATGTAGTATTTCTTACTGTATAATTTCCAAATATGGAACAATGGAAAAAATCACCCAGCTTAAAATCAAAATTAAAACATTCCTTCTATTCTCAGCCTCTGCTACTGGCAACTCACTTCTTCTCTCTGAGCCTCAGCTCCTCTCTATGAGATTAATAGGTTGGATGAGATGATGGCTAAATTTCCTTCTAGTTGCAAAATTATGAATATCATCTTCAGTTCAAGCAAAGTGTAAATATCAGAGCCATAAAGCTTAAAGTCAAGAAGACCTTGGTTCAAATCCTGCTTCTGATGCTACCTCTATGACCTTGAGGAGGACACTTAAACCTCAATGTGTCTCAGTTTCCTTAAGTGTAAAATGAGAATGGTGGACTAGATGACCTCTAGTCTGTTGCTCTAATCCTTATCTAGGAAAAGCACTGTTTCTGAATTCCTGGCACTTCTGGCACTTACTGCCTACCTATTCTTGGGCAATTCACTTTTCCATCCTAGATCTCAGTTTGCACATTGATACATCTATAAAATATGCAGATTGGATTCCACAGTCCTATACATAGAGCACATATTATGTACATAGACATACATAGGGAGATACATGTATAAACACAGTCAGGCTTAGAATTGATGGGTCACACATCTAGAGCTAAAAGAAGTTTTTTTCCAGAGGCAAATGATACCTAGCCACCTCATCTTACAAATGTGGAAATGATGAGCCAAAGACGTTATATAATTTGTTCAGTCATCTGCCTTAAAGGTACCACAAGTGAAAAAAGTAGATATGTGATATATATACGTGTATATATGTGTGTATGTATGTACATATATAGCATGTATATGTGTGAATATGTATATACATATATATGAAAAACAAACAATGAGAAGGTTTGACCTGTATTTTTTTGATGATAACACAGGACAATTTTCTCCTTAAAAGTAAATTTTTGGTGGTATTGTAATTTTGATAATTTAGATTATTCTCCACACTTGTTCTCCAAAGTATAAATATGGACCATAAAAATAAAGCAATCCATTCTTCCTGTGAATTCTACATTTGCTTTTCAAAGTTTCTGAAGTGGATATACAACTGCTTGCTTGATTTTTCCATGAATTTTTATTTATTCAAACCCTTATTCTGAGAGCTCTTGTTGGAAAATTCAGTACAATCATCCATCTTGATTTCCAAGCTCTTGAGTTATTTTAAATTACAGATGCTTACCCAATACTAGTTCATTTGAAACTGCAATGTTTAGATGGGCCAAGATATAGACAAGATTTGAAATTCTCTTTCAAAGATTCAATTTTCTTATTCCATCAAGCAGGACCAAATGAGATGGAGCTTCACCTATGTAATTCTATTTCATCTAATTTGAAATTTAAACCCATGTAAGGCAATAGGCAAAACAGGTGATGTTCCATTAAGAAAAGGAGACTATTTGTGTCTTCCTAGAGACAGTAAACCGTGTTTAAAACTTAATCACCAGCAGTTTGTGGTCTGACCAGTTTCAAGTTACTAAATCAAATAACTAGCATTTATTAAGTTCCTACTAAGGGCTAGTCACTATGCTGGGTTATAGGAATATGAAAATGAAAATGCTATCTATTATGTGTAAAGTATCATGCAAGATATAAGAGAATGTCCCTTTTCTCATGAAGCCAACAGACTATTGAGAGAGTAATTCATCAGCATAGATATAAAATGGAGTGTGCCAGCCAAGCACATTACATTGTTACAAAACAGAGTGCTATTCCAACCATATTATGTACTTTGAGAACAAAACCTTCTAGGCAGGTTGCTATTACGATGTTGTGGGTCATTAATAAGTGCCCATGTGTTTAGGAATGGATCTTTGCCAGTGGGAAAAAATGTTTAAGGAAAATAATTCAGCCATCCCAAGTAAGGAGATGAAGATTATGTTCGATTTTAAATGAGTAAATTCAAACAGGAAATAGAATGAGCCCCCTGCTCCCTCACACCAAAGGGAAAAAAAACAAAAGACATTAATTCTCAGTCTATTGGTATTTTTAAGATACAGTTGTGTGTCAAGGCCCTAATGAGCTGCTTATGAAAATAAAAGGACAAGTGATAAAATATCTAACTTCTCAATGAGGTCCCTTTTCTAAAAGCTTCTCCCCATATTCCCTCCCCCGCCATCTGTGATATGAACAGCATTATTTTCCCAGCAGACTTCCCCAAATTTCATTTGAAAATACCACTTATAGACAGACACATACAATATCAGAATGCTATTATTTCCAAAACAATCATAATTTTGATTGTATATAGTGATAGGAAAAATATATTCTAGCTGCCTTTCTTATGCTTAATGTAGAAAAATCTAAGCCATGTTTAGACTAGTAACATTTATAACTTGTAGAAATGTAACATCTCAAAAATCCGAAGTTTTACTCAATAACTGGGAAACTGGGGATCACAATAAGCATAGGTACCACTTTTAGTTACTTACATGCAATATAATATGTTTGTGTATATATGTATGTATACATGTTGCCTGTCCTTCATTCTCAAAGAGGACCATGACATCAGAAATGCTATACCATGATAAGCAAGTAAATTGGATTTAAGTGAGGCAGGGCTATGTAAGGTTACCAGTCTCACTTTCTTCTCCAGAGCCTTCCGGGTCCAGTGGCAAGATGTAGATCAAGACGACTAAAGATGGCCCCCATGTATACATATATATATATATATATTTGTATGTAGTTGGAAGTTCTTAGTATGTATATAGGTGTGTGTGTGCACGCATATATATGCTAAGAAGTACAGCAACTTAATGAAATTTTAGGTAGAAAACAGCCTCCTACTAGACTTGAATCATCGTGCCAGAGATGTCACTGTAAAACAAACATTATTCCTCCTTGCACAGCATACATTCTTCATTACTGAACTTTGGACTCACCTTGTAAATAGCAAATCACAGCAGGGGGAGTAATTGTTTTGAAAATACTGTGGAAAATAAAAAAAAAGGAAGCAAGAAACCAAACTAAGAGTAGCTCTTAATGGAAATCCTGAATCCCGCTAAGCAATGAGCATTAATTATAACCTGGCTGAAGTGGGCAAAATCCACACAGACTGTTAGGGCCACAACAGCATGCAAATCTGTTGCACCAACTTTTAGATCCTAAGTTGTACATCATGAAAAATACCACACAGTGAAATAATATGACCTGAGCATTAGTGACAATTGTTATACTTTAAGGAGATGTATGGAGGCAGCGATGTTGCACACTGGATGAAGTGTTGGCTTGGAGTCAAGAAGACTCCTCTTCCTAAGTTCAAATCTGGTCTCAGAAACTTACTATTGTGTGACCCTGGTCAATTCCCTTTCATCCACTTTGCCTTAGTTTCCTCAGCTGTAAAATGAGCCAGAGAAGATAATGGCAAACCATTATAGTATCTTTGCCAAGGAAACCCCAAAAAGGGGTCATGAAGAGTTGGATCCGACTGAAAAACCAACTGAACAACCACTCGTAGACATAAAGTCTACAAGTACATGCCATCATATATAGCTGGAAGACTGAACAATAAGCAGATAATTAGTAGTCTCTATCCCTAGTAGCACAGAGATTATCTTGTTTGAACCTCAAGAGAAATATGTAAGATAGCAGTCAAATAATCAATCAATCAAAAATCATCTGCTATATGTTACCTCTGTGCTAGGTACTGTGCTAAATTCTAGGGATAGGAAGAAAGGCAAAAAATAGCTCCTGCTTTCAAAAAGCTCATTTTCTAATGGGGCAGACAACATGTAAATATACTAGACCTATACAAGACATGTGCAGATAGGAAGGAATCTCTGAGGAGAAGGCACTAGCAGCTGAGAAACCTGGGAAAGGCCTCCTGCAGAAGACAGGATTTGAGATGATATTGAAAGAAGGTCAGATAAACTAAGAAGGGGTTGTGAGGTAGAATGTTTTAGTTGCATCTTACACATAAAGAAACTGAGGCTCAGGTGGTTACTCCAAGTCCACCAGCTAGTGAGTGCCTAGGCCTGGACTAAAATCCATGTCTCCCCCTTCTAATACAATGTGCTTAGAGCATATTCTAATGGCTTGCTCTTGAGGTCCAGCGCAGAGCAATAGATAGAAAGAGCAGATCTTTGAGTCAGGATGACAGTTTAAAATCCTACTGTTGACACATGCTGACTGTGGGGCCAGGCCTTTAACTTTTCAATGTGCCACAGAACTATGACTTAGAACAGATGATGATCTGCACCAATAGAGGGAATTTCTTCACTAGTGAAATCTAAATTCAGAACAATATAAATTTTTTAAAATTGCCTCATACATTTTTGTTCATTCAATCTTGATGATTCCCAAAATTACTACCATTTTCAATATTAAGAAATCCCTATAGATAGATTCCCACAGTAGTGTGCTCCTTATACCAACCTTGGAAGGCTGTGAATTTACTATGACTGCTGGTGCTAGTAGTTCTTAAAAGTTGTGTCAGCTGGTCATATTCTGGGATGCCTGATTAAGCTAGAATACCAGTCTACATAAATTCAAAGACCATCATTACCAGAAGATTAAGTCACCAAATGATTTCTTCAGCCTCAACAGATCATCAAATCTATATATTAAAATGTGAAGGGGTTGCAATATTTATTGCAACAGTCAGTCAACAAACCTTTAGCTCCTGTAGGGAGTACCCATACCACAAATTCATATATATTCCAAATATTGGATTGAAAAAGAAATACCCAATAATATACAGCAAATCAAGCTTCATACTCATCTCTCCAAATCAAACTCTCAGAGTAAGCTCCTTGAGGACAATGATTGAATTTCTTTTCTTTGTTTCTCCAGCACCTAGGACAGTGCCCAGCACATAGTAGGTGATTAATTAATATTTGTTGAATGGAGTGTTCAGGGTAGTTTTTAAACCACACCTTGAACCAAACAATCTCTGTACCATTTTAAACAGTCTATATCTGCTATATGCAGCCTCGCTTATCGGGCTTGAAGGAGTCTAGAGACCTGGGTTGTTCTGAAATCCTCTCCCTTCTCATCTCTGCCTCCTAATTTCCTGGTTTCTTTCAAGCTCCAGCTAAAATTCCATCTTCTACAGGAAGTTCTTCCCTAGCTCCTTTAATTCTAGTGCCTTCTTTCCATTGATTATTCACTTTATTCCATATATAGCTTGTTTGTACACATATATTTCATGTCTCTTGCATTCGGTTATGGTAGGGACTATTTTTGCCTTTCTTTGTAGTCTCTGTATTTAGCACTGGGCCTAGCACTTACTAAATGCTTATTGACTGATGGAGTTCAAATGAAGTTTCTGGCTAGTGCCAGTTGTAGACTCCTGGGCAATTTTCCCCTTTCCTCCAATGAGTCTCTAGAACAGGAGTTTTTAACCTGGAGTTCACAGACACCCAAGGAATTCAGTGGACAGATTTTTTAGGAGGGTCATGAAATTGAATGAGAGAAAACAATTATATCTTTATCTCATTATAATTAATTTCTTTTGTAATACTATATGCTTTATTTTATGAATTTATGAACATTCTGAGAAGGGTTCTATAGGTTTCACCTAACTGCCAAAGGGTATCACACCACAGAAAAGATTAAGAACCACCACTACTCTAGAAATTATGCACCAAGACACAAAGGGTTTGGGATTTGCTTGAATTTGAATTTCCTGTGCTGAGGAAATCCCAGCTCCATAAGGTATCTTACATTCAAGTTAAGGTTACCAGAGTTAGAACAACTGAACTACACAACACAGGACAAAAGATGGCATGAAAACTCAAGGGAGATAAATCTGCCCTTGGGATTGGAAGGGAAGACACAAAGAGAAATGTGTAGCAATTTGATAGATGGGCAGTTGACTCAGCATCACACAGCTAAGTGAACAAGGTTGCCCTCAGCAGAACTCAATATACCCCCAGAATAATGTCCTAGGAAAGGAACTGGAGGGGAGGGGGGCAGTATACAGAGGTCAATAAGGGATTAATTGATTACTCCACCTGAAGGTTTCTCTTCATGAAGAGAACATGAACTATCCCAAATCAAGCTTGCTGCTTAGAATCAGAGGTTCAAAATCCCAGACAACCAGAAAATTAACCAAATGAAATCTGAAACATTAACCCAGACACACGCAATCATTTCCAAGCTCTGGCTCCAAGGACACACATGTGAGACTGATGGGGCTGGATGTCTGTCCTAAAGGTAAAAGTGAAGCTGTATTTCCTTATGGAGAGAAGGGGAAATATTTGAGACTCTAATGCCAGTTAGAATCCACTTTCAAATCACTCCTTGAGAAACAAGGTGTCATAAAGCCAGCAGCGCAACCTGGTGGGTTTAGCTGAAAGTAATTAAGAATCATGTGGAGAGAAAGCTGCCGTTTGATTCCTAACTGGACCCAAATAGTCACCTGCTGGTCCTTTAGCTGCCTCTACCCCAAATGCCAAAGAGCTAGGAAGAACGAGTGACTTTTTTTTTTTTTCATGAGAGGAGGTGGAGATGAGAGAAGAGAGAGGGAGTGGGGGAGAGAGGGGGGAGAAAGGGAGGGAGAGACAGACAAACAGAGAGAAGGAGAGAGGAGGGAAAGACAGAGAGAGAGAGAGAGAGAGAAAGAGAGAGAGAGAGAGAGAGAGAGAGAGAGAGAGAGAGAGAGAGAGAGAGAGAGAGAGAGAGAGAGAGAGAGAGAGAGAGAGAGAGAGAGAGAGAGAGGAAGGGAGGGAGAAGGAGAGGGAGAAGGAGAGGGAGAGAGGGAGAGAGAGTCAATGGATTGTTCTGCACTCAGTGCAACTTCATGGGGCTCTCGGGCTCCAAAGGGAGACAAGGGGCACGGGGCTGTGATTTGGTCAAAGCTGGACTGCAACTGAGGCTGCTGCCCTGGCAAAGCGCTCCAACTGGGAGGGCATCCGACCTTCCGCTGCTGGCCCTCGCGGAGCTGCCAGGGCCACCGCTTCAGCTTCGCCCATGCCCTCTCGGGCGCCCACTCGAGCCACCCGCCAGGCTCTAGTCCTCCTCTCTTCCTCTTGGGGCAGCAGCGCCGGGTGGTGCCCGGCACAAGAGCGGACTCCAACAGACTAGCGCCCTGCACGCCCCCTCCACTACTGTGATACCAGAAAGCATGCAAGGGGTCCGAGGCACGCTCAGTCCACCACTCCGAGACTCCCCCACCCTTCCCGACCCTCAGCTTACCGTGCCGGGGCTGGGGCTGCTTGGGGGCCCCGTGCAGCTTGTCCCGCCTGCCGCCCAGCGAGCCCTTCATCCTCCGAGATGCTGCTCCCCTGCCCCCTGGCCCCGCCATGAGGGAGCGGCGGCTACCCAGTGCAGGGGCACAAGCACACGCCCGCCCTCTGGCTGGCTCACAAGCTGGGGTGGCAGAGGCGGCGGCAGCAGTGGAAGGGATCGGTGGGGCAGGCGCCCGCTCGCTTGCCTGCTCTCTCCCTGGGTCCCTCTCCTTCCTTCTCGGGCTCGCTCCCTCTCTCCCTGGCTGCTCTCGGGCAGGGTGGTCCAGCAGGCGGTCCCGCCTCCTCTCCGGCCGGCAGCCGCGCTTCTGTCACTCAGCCTAGGGCTGCCTCCCTGCCCGGACCCGGGTCTGGAGGGGCGGTGCGCTCCCTCCCGCGCTCAGCTCCGCTGGCCCCCAGTCAGGGGCTGGGACCAGGTGGCATTCAGGGCATCCCTGCCCTTGGCACCTCTCTCTTTAGTGCCACTGGAACAGAAGAAGGAGTGGAGTCTGCACGGGGAAGGTAGAAATGAAAAGCAGAGAGCCCACGAAGAAATCGCCTTAGACGGAGTGACTCAGGGGTGGAAGTGAGGTGGGGGAAGGGCAGAAATGATGTGTGCCAGCAGTCAGAAGACTAAGTATTACCGATGAGCCCCGTGCCCTCACACCACTCACCAGTGTGTACTGCCTCCGGTGCCTCATCTTCCTACTTTTGATTTAGTTGTACCTTTTCTGTAGACTTTGGACGCCATCATAAGACAAACACACACACACACACACACACACACACACACACTCACACACACACACACACACTCACACAATGCTCACCTTCTTAAGACACCCGTATTCTGTTATCCTTCGAAAACTTAGCCCAGAGACCTTGAAACTCGGGAAGAGCATCCCTGGGCCCCAAAGCCTAAAAGGACTTTTTGTAACATTCAGTCAAACTTGCCCACCCACTCCTACCCCTTCATTTTTCAGATATGGAAACCGAGGTTCAGTGAGGTAAAACTACTTGCCCAAGGTCAAGTGAACATAATAGAACCAGAGGAGGAAGCTTGGCATGATGAAATGAGCATTGCTTTTCAAGTCAGACAACTATCTGTAGACACCCCACCTCTGGCACCTTCATGACCTTGATCAAATTACTAAAAACTTTCTCGGACTCAGTTTACTCATTTATAAAATCAAGAAGGGTGGGAATAAATGGCCTCCAAGAGCTCTTCCACCTCAAAATTTATGATCCTATTAGAACTCTTCATTCACCCAACATTTAAGCCCCCACTGTTTGCAGAACACTGTGTTAGACACTGAGGCAAATAGAGGGTTTAGCTAAGACAAGGGACCCTGGCATCATGGAGCATACAAGAAATACACAGATATATCTACCTTTATGCTTTTCTAGTCCACCAAGATCGTTTTGCTTCCCTATGCCATTCACCTCCTGCCTCCACCTGAATGTCAACCAGCAAAACCTGGAAATAGTAGACCAGCAGTAATGACTAGAGTTTTAGACAAAACTGTCCCAGTCTAGGGAGAAGACCCTCAGTAAAACTATGTCTCCACTCTGGGCATCATTTTAATGAACGATAAAATGGAAATACTCACACATAGAACTAGCTACCTGGAAGAACCTTGTCAAGAAAAAAATGAGGCTAAGCAGTGGAAAGATGTTGGGTCTCTGGCCCCAGAGTACCAGGGCTCAAATGCCACCTTACATGCTTGCAAGCTGTGTTACATCAGGCCAATCTCTAATTTCCTCAGCCAATCTCTAATTTTTCCTCAGCTTTGATTTCTTCAGCTATAAAAATGAGTGGGTTGGATGACATAGCTTTTGAAGTCTCTTCCAGTGTGAGTTCTGTAATCTTAGGGTGTTTGCAGGTTGTCTTACCCATTAGAATCTAATTTTCTTTAAGGTAAGAAATGACTTGCCTTTTTTTATCCCCAGGGCTTAGCACAATGCCTAACACATTGTAAGTACTTAATATTTTTTAACTGACTGCCTGACATAATCTTATGGAAAGACGCTAACATTTATGAAGAAATATGTGAATAGATTGTATCTAGTTATTGCTATCAATTAATACCTGTTAGACCACAGGCAAATTTTGCCATATTTCTGATATGACCTCTTCCTCTGTCTTCTTAAGAGGTGATCTTAAACCTCTGCCATTAATCTACCTATTAAAATAGAGAAGAGACCTTTGCCACCCAGTAGAAAATTCCAGAAATTAGGGTAGGGATGAAAAATGAGATAAGGAACTGGAATACCTTCTCCTAACAAAGGCTAGTAGAGAAGCTGACAGTCCAAATCCTGCTCTAAGGTAGGTCAGAGAGATGTGATGTTTACTTCACAGAAATTAGTTATATTGAATGAAGGCAGAGTCTTCAAAGACAACATTCTACTGCAATCTCAAAGGCAAACCCTTCCAACCCTTCCTTAGATCAGCTGCTCAAAGCAACAGCAACTACAACCATCCTACTCCTTTCAAGTTACAAAATATTCTGCAGTCTCCTCTAATAAGCCTCTGTAAGCAGAACTGATGGGCTTTCCCCATGGCAAACACAAGAATCCTTCTACCTTTCTTTGAGACCCATCCATTATTTACCCTCATCCCTTAGGATCCCTGCCTTAAAGCTTCTATTAATTAAACAAACAGATAGATAGACACACAAATCATCTTTTTCTGTAGTTAGGGGTTTCTTAGTTCCCATTCTTTCTGCTTCATGCAATCTTTCAGGGTTTTGAAATGCAAAGGGAATGTGAAGGGCATGATCCATGAAAAGCTTGAACTCCAAAAGAAATAGATACCTAGTTTAAAAAAATCCTATGCAATTTTATTCCAACTGTAATATTAAAAAAAAACCCGAATATTATAACTAAGCATAAGCCCATAGCTGTTTTACCTGGATATCTTTCTTCAGAAGACTTCATACAAGAAAGAGCTTGATTGAGGATGTCAATAAACTAATATGAATTCCTAATGTATTCTAGGGGGTGTATCTATTTTGTTTTAAGATAGCAGACTGAGACATTTTTCTCTCTCCTTTTGATAGCATTGAAGCCCATGAAATATTATAAGAGTTAGGCCCACTTTGAAAATAATATTGGCTGCCATTTTGCTTCTAGATGAAAAACTGGACCACAAATCAAACTTGATACCTTTTAACAATAAAAAAACTCCCTCCACATCAGCCAGTTACTGTATTTTCCCCATTAAAATTTTGCAACATTAAATAATGAGGTCATTTACTCAGGTATAGGAGCATGCCATCGTTAAGCTCTCCTAAGAACCAATAAAAAAAAAGTCTGAAAACTTCTTTACATTTGCATTCAGCCATTTTAGTTATGTTTAATTTTCCGTGACCCTATTTGGGATTTTCTTGGCAAAGACAATGGAGTGGTTTTACATGCATGAATGCATATATTGATCTAGGCAGATCATCAGGCAGCTTATTTTATAGGTGAGGAAACTGAGGTAAACAGGGTTAAGGGACTCACCAGAATCACATACTAGTAAGTCTCTGAGTTCAGATTGGAATTCAGGAAGATGAACGTTTCTGACTTTAGGTCCCATACTTTACCCACTGCACCACCTAGCTGCCCTTATATTTAACACTTGTTAAACCTTTTTTTACATTATTTACATAGTATAAATATTATACATCTATACAGCATATGGTATAGCGTTCTATATTCGCCATGGTATTATAGTGAATACAAGCTCTGGAATCATAGGATCTGAGTTCAAATCCTGCCTCTCAAACTTACTACATGGTTGACATCAGACAAGTCACTTAACATACCTGGATCTCAGTTTCTTCACATATCAAATGAGACCATTGGAATATATGGACCCTGATGTCCCTTTCAATGTTAGATCAACTCTCTTTAACTTTTTTAAAAACTATAACTGTAGTTCAGGTGGGTGGTAATAAAAAGCAATGGCTTCAATGGAAAGACAAAAGAGGAAATGGATCCAAGAGATATCGGGAGTTAATCAATGATAGTTATCTGTGTTTAGAAAAAAATTTCCAAGAATCTAGACTAATTTGTGCTTTCTTCAATTTGAAGCACTATTATACCACTTGCAAACTGGCACCTACATGTTACTTTTGATTATGATTTTTTCTTGCACTGTGAATCCAGTGGCAAATTTTACATGCATGCATGCATATATTGATCTAGGCAGATCATCAAAGCACCTTACTTATAATCAGAAAGGCAATGGCACAGTTAAGAATTTCTGCCTCCTGGTACACTAGATAATCCTAGGTCATGCAGCCTGTCAATTCTTTAAATCTTTTGAAAGTGATTGCTTGCATCAGTAAAATAGAAGAAAAGGCAGATTAATGAATTGGGCATGAAACTAAAAAAAAAACTAAATAACAAATGAAACCTCCAGTTAAACACCAAAATTGGAAATCCTGAAAATCAAAGGAGAGATTAATAAAATTGAAAGTAAGAAAGCCATTAAATTAACAAACAAAACTGGAAGCTGGTTTTATGCAAAAAACAATAAAATAGATAAATCATTGATTAATTTGATTTAACAAAAAAAAAAGAAACCAAATTTTACTAGCGTCAAAAATGAAAGGGGTGAATTCACTTCCAATGAAGAGGAAATTAAGACAATTGTTAGGAACTATTTTGCCTAATTATACACCAATAAATTTGACAATCTAAGTGAAATGGATGTATATCTGTAAAAAAAATATATAAATTACCCAGATTAACAGAAGAAATAAAATATTTAAATAACTTAATCTTGGAAAAAGAAATTGAACAAACCATCAATGAACTTCATTAAAAAAAATCCTTAGGATCAGATTCACAACTGAATTCTACCAAACATTTAAAGAACAATTAATCCCAATACTATATAAAGTATTTGGAAAAATAAACAAAGAGGGAGTCTTACCAAATTCCTTTCACAACACAAATATGGTGCTATACAAACTAGGAAGAGTCCAAATACAGAATAAAAAAAAGATTGGCCAATTTCCCTGATGAATATAGACGCAAAAAAATTTTAAATAAAATATTAACAAAGAGATTACAAAAATACATCACTAGGGTGATACGTAGTAGGAGAGAGTTACTTAACCTGTCCTTAACTTGTTCTTTAAATGTATTAATAAATACATTTCAATATGTATTTTTCCTTTTGCAATGTGATGCATTTCACTTCCAATATTTGAAATCTTTTATTTTCTTAATAGTCCATAGGTTTCACCAAATGGTAAAAGGAAGCCAGGATGCAAAAAAAACAAAAAAAAAAACAAAAAACAACAGGTTTTAGAACCTCTGGACTAAAAGAATTTAGCTATTGCCCCTTTAATGGATAATGAAGGATCACTTTTAAATCAAAGGGAATGAATTTTTTGTTGTTGCTTTGGTAAAGGATGTAAGTAAAGAATGTTGTCACATAAATTGAAATTGCTTTATAAACAGAGGATGGTAACATCCTCTCAGTAATTAGGAAAGTGTCACCTGGACGAAAAAAAGACTTAGGGGCAATATGGAAACTGTCTTAAATATTCAGAGGACTTTCACTTGGGAGAATAATCAGACTTATTTGATGTCTTAGTTGTAAATTATGGTAAGGAAGTTTTCAGTTCAACATGAAGAAGAAAGTTCTCATGATTAGAAAAGAATGCATTGAAAAGTAGTAAGCTTCCTACCACTGGAAGTGTTCAAGCAGAGAATTTAGCTAGCCACCTGGCAAGGTTCACTGCATTGTCTAGGTGTCTGAAAGTGACAAGGGAGGGTAATTAAAATTCACTGAATTCCCTGCTAACTCTCATAGTCTACATGTGATTCCATAAATCAAAATGTTTCCTTCTTACTTTCTCAGTGAGCCACTCTCATCAATTTCCCACCTATATACTTGCTTGTTTCCAAGCACAGTGTTTTCAACTTAATCTACCACTTCCCTTCTTGCCAACCTTATCCTTGATTAAATGTCACTAGTCCACACCTCTGGAGTTGTAACGAATGAAAGTCTTTCTACATAGATTTTTCTCAGTTGTGGCACAATAGAACCTGTATACAGTAACTCATTCACGTCATTGTCTCTTTAGCAGGGTGCAAACTGGAAATTCCTGTATATTGGGCAGATTCAATAGTTCAGATAAAAGAAGAAGGTGAAAAGCTCATCATGTTATAGTCACAGCTATCGAGGAAGGTGGACCTTGGTAAAGAGGAAGGAGCTGTTGGGGAAAACTGAAATAAAAAACTAGACAAAAGAAGAGAAAAGTCATTTTACATTCATGATACTAGGGTAACATGATGGCTCCAGTAAAGTACCATGGAGAGGAAGTATGTCCTCTGGATGTTAGGGCCCTGCTACAGCCCCATTCACCCCCAAACTAATTAAGTTATGCTCAGCAATGTTTTCAATATCACAGATTTTGCCAAGCCCATTATTCTAGAATCCCAAAATGCAATGATGTTCAAATGAATTATTTTGATGACACCTCAATGTCACTCTTTTGGCATGCTGCTCTGGGGTGGTAAGTTTCACTCCCTGATCATTGGATCAAAGACCTGACGTTTGTGAAAGAATGCAGGGGAAAATTTTCATCCTCACCTAATCCTTTTCAACAAATGTTCATCATAGTATCGACACTTGGTATTTAATCACCTTTTGATGGAAAGGAAAATCTTTTATTTTTAGATTTAATATCTTAAATTAAAAAAAAAGAATTTATCAATCTTTATCTTGCCAGATTTTTAAAGAAACATAAGCCATCCCTTATGTTTCCTCCTACACATATTTCAATACATGCATGATAATTACCAAGAAGTAACGACAAGTTGGCATGTGCCAATCCTCAAAATTAAAAAAAAAAAGAGGAAAGGGGGAAAAATCAAGTAATCTGTTTTTAATCCTTGGGATCAAATTGCTTGCTGCAGAACTGAGACATTTTTTATACTAGAGATTTTCACAGTGGGATCTCATGAAGAAAGCAGAAAACAACTTGAAGTTATCTACCCCAGCTGGAAGCTGCTGGATGTACTTTTCTCAATTGCACAAGGAGGGAAAAGGTCTTCAGAATTAATAGCAAGGATAGAGAACATAGTAGAGGCAGAATCCCCAGAAATGAGAGAGAGGAGGCAGAGTATTTCATCAATGAATTAAAAAGTATTCATTAAGTGCCCATTACCTACTAGGTGCTATGGCTATACTATGCTAGACACTGGGGCTATGAATTAAGAGACTGAAACAGTACCTTCCCACAATGAGCTCCCTTTCTTATGGGGGAGAAAACGAGTTCTTATAAAAATACATACAGGAGAGAAGGAGAGAGACAGAGACAGAGACAGAGACAGACAGAGAGAGAGAGAGACAGAGAGAGAGAAAGTGAGAGAGAGACAGAGAGAGAGACAGAGACAGAGAGAGAGAGACAGAGAGAGAGAAAGAGAGAGAGAGAGAGAGAGAGACAGAGACAGAGACAGAGACAGAGACAGAGACAGAGACAGAGAGAGAAATCTGTGTATTTAGGTACATCCAGAAATGAACAGAGCCAAGAGACCACTGTATATGATAACAGCAATATTGTTTTAAGAACAACCTTGAGTGAATATGTCATTTGGACTATTATAAATACCCAAATTAACTACAAAGGACATATGAAGGAAGATGTTATCTGCAATCAGAAAAAGAACTAATAAATAGAAATATGTATAGAATGATTTTACATATAGACAGACACATTTATATACATACACATACATATTTCTATACACATATATGCACATACACATATGTATATATACATATACATATTTGTGTCTAATGGTAGCTATCTCTAGGGTGGGGGAGGGAAGAAAAAAGAAATTTATATGATAATCTTATTATATATTTAAGATTATCATATAAATTTCTTTTTCTTTTATATATTTAAAAGGGATAGCAAGTTGTATATAATAGATTTGCAATTTAATGTCCAATCATCTTTTTTTACATACTAAGTAATGGAAATGCTTGTTTTATTTCATAAACAAAAAAATAAATAAAAATTTAAAAAGAGAAAAACGACATGCAGTGTGAATGTGGAGTTAATAAATACACACACGTCACATCCAAACTGGTCATGTGTACAAAGTGGTTCAATGAAAGAGACTATGAGAGGGAGGAGCCTCATACACCGCATGGCAGATAGTAAGTGTTAACAAGTATTGATGGGCTGACTGCCTGGAAGGCATTAGCAGTTGCAGGGATCAGGAAGGCTTCATGCAAAAGTTCCTACCTGAGATGCTCAGAAGGAGCTACAGAAGGAGCTGTGTGGTACAGTGGAAAGAACACTGAGTGGCATAATAGGAAGAGAGTTCATATTTCACCTCTGATACTTATTCTGATTTTGCATGACCTTGGACAAGTCTCTTAAGCCCCTGGGATTCAGTTTTCTCAACTGCAAATTAGGTGGTTGGATGGGTAAGCATTTAAAGTCTGTTCCAGCTCTTGATCAATGATATTACGTTCTGTTTGGATCTATGTGTCTACAAATGGAATAGATACAATGCCTCCTGAATGCTAAGCAAGAGCGGCAACCAGTTTTATTCTCCAGTATCATTAGCTGGTACTCTCTGAATTTATAAGAAAGGAAATATGGTGTAATGGAAAGTATACCAGAGATTTACAAACAAGAAGGCTAAATTGGTTGAGTGGATATAGTGCTGAAATTGGTAAGACCACTTTCCAGTTGTGTGACTGTGGACCAGTCACTTACCTTAACGTCCCTCAGCCTTAGTTTTCCACATTTACAAAATGAGAGCAGCAATATCAACTAGCTCACAAGATTATCTGAGGATCAAGTGAAAAAAGATTTATAGCTTTAATAGCTTAAAACTATACTAACACTTTAGAACACTGTATAAAGCATGGTATAAATTTCAGCTATTATTAAAAGGAAATCTGCTATAAAAAACATGAGCTACTATTATCCTTGAACAAATGACACTTTTTGCTGTTTAGGGAAAAAATTGGGGGCTACTTCAATAATGTTCAACCAGATAGTAAACTTGCCCATTCCTGGGGGTGAGGGTAGGATGGGCTTATATCTTTTTTTCTTCCCCAGTGCCTGATAGCACTTTGTATACAATAAGGGATTAATATCTGCTGCAAATTAATGTACATTACTTAAATGAAAAAATATCCAGATTTTGAATGGGGAAGTTTATTCTTATACTTAAGAGCATCAATTCAAAATGATTTATATGTCTCCAAAATATGAGTATGTAAAGTATGTACATATATATATGTACGCATATTTGTGTGCATGTGTGCAATGTTATTTAGTAATTTAAAAGCATGTAAATATAATTTTTAAAACATTGAAGGATTATAATTATTTTTGAAAGAAAAATGTGAAATGGAATAGCCTTGTTCGTTATTTCCATAAGACTTCACTGTTACCTTTTAATAATTGAAATTGTAATTTTATATAACAGCTTGGGCTCCCCGCATCACCGGGCCCTCCAGAAGTATCAATGTCAATAAACGTTTACTAAGTGTCTACTATGTGTCAGGCAGTATGCCAAGCACTGGGGATACAAAGAGGCAAAAGGTAATCCCTGCCTAAGAAGTTCTTCTAGGTAATTTGTGGGTCAGCATGCTCTCTCCCAATCACACTTTATAAGCCCCATGATATGTCCACTTTTATTAGTCAAAAATAAAATACATGTAAATGAAAGCAAAAAAAAGTCAATGGAATTTAATACTTATAAAGATAACTATACAATATCCTCTCATTAACCCGGAATTCATTCTTTCCTGGATATACATTATGTTCAGTGTGAAGAGTAAACATGCCTAGGGGTCACATATGGGGCATAAAAGCAGACAATAGTTTGACCAGCGTCACCATTGTGACAGGGGACTAGTGAACAGGAAGCACATATTGATAATCAATATTCCGGCATGCAATGCTGCGCAAGTGTAATATCTTCAGATGACTTTATATATTCTGCCTATTTGACTTGTTCCCTACTTGTTAGCTCTTTGCTACTCTCCTCCACATGTCTCTTCTCTAATCTATATAGTCTTTTGTCTTCTGGCTAATTTCAGAACTCTCTAATACTCTGACATCCATCACTATGGTTAGTAAGCCTCTCCTCTTCATTTCTTTCAGCCATATCTAGAATCTGTTGGGAGACTGGGTGCTTAGTTAACCTTTCCCATGCATAGAAACTTCTCTTTTCATTTAGCTTTTAGCAGCCCTACAATGCCTGAACCATAATTTTGTCTATATTGATAATATGGTCTTAAGCCTAATTCTTCAATTTAAGTTTAACAAGCACAACAAATGTATTTAATTCCTAGTCTACTAAGTGCAGATGGTGTTTTTCCTGTGTTCTACGTCCACAGCCCCAAACTAATAAATGAAGTATTTCCATGATACACATCTATGATAATATTCTAGACAACAGCCGGGGAAAAACCAGAGCAGACCAGTCATTTTGATGTACAGCAATCAGAAATAAGGAGTTTCTTATTGAATACAACATTGAGTTATCATTTATAATGCAAAGGTTAATCTGTGAATGGAGACTGCAAGAACAGAAGAGACCATTTATTATAAAAACACTGCAAAGGTCGGTAGGCCATGAATCCAACCCTTCAGTCACACTAGTCATCACATTCCAAAGCACCATGAATCTCCACCTTAGCTACACTTCTTGTGCTAGAGATCACAAGCTTGGGTACAAGCTCCCCCAGAAAGCATGAAAAGCTTGTCAAGGGAGTACAGAGAATATTTGGTAAATAACTATATTATCCTATTGAAATGAATTGATCGCTATTTTATGTGCATATGCACAGTAAAGCCTTAAATGTATTTCATTATATATTGAATAGGGAGTATAGGAAGTTTAGGCAAAAGCAGAGCACAGAGATTTAAAATTTGGGGGAGTGTCCACCCTACGTAGCATCTACAAATTAAATATCTCTGCATCATAGAATGGTCAGTGCACTTCAGGACCTTAAAGATCATTTAGTCCAACACACTTAAAAAAGCAAAAGAGATCAACCAACTGAGCCCCGAATATTGAAATGACCTTCTCCAAAGATTGGTGGCAAAGTTGATGTAATCTACTTATTTGTCCCCTCTCCTCTGAGGAATGTGTATTCTCCGATTGCAAAAGGGAAAGAAGTCTATTCTTCTATAACACACCTCGGTGGTCACCATTTGAACACAACATGTGGTTAGGTCATTGTGCTAGGCACTAATGCTGTGAAAAACTACATATAATCAAATTCAATTAGATTAATCAAGTATATATTGCAGGCCTACTATGTGACTTGCCTCATGCTGGCTGCTGGAGATAGAATTAACAAGAACACAACAGACTTTGCTCTTAAGAAACTTAATTCTATGATGCAGATAAAATACGGGCAGGTAAGGAAATGCAGAGTATGAACAGTGTAATAAAAAAAATCACATTCAAAGAATTCTTTGTCTTACTTGTGCCTTACACGTGTTACCTAATTTGATTCTCATAATAATCTCACATTGGAGGTATTATTATTATTGCCATTTTATAAATGAGAAAACTAAGAGGACTTGAGTGACTTACCTGGGATCACCCAGCTAGTAATTATCTGAAGAGGGATTTGAACCAATGTCTTCTTGATGCTGAGTTCACTGCTCTAATCACTACACCAAGCTGCCCCATCCACCCATCAGCTCCCCAAATCAAGTGAATTCCTAGACAACTAAATTGAGACTGTCTTCTCTGGGTTCTATCCACAGTACAAAACTGTGTCAAATACTTCCAAGACACATTCCTCATACAGAAGTAGATATAGTTTAGGGGAAGGGAAAGCACTTACCTTTGAGGAGTTGACAAAGACCTTGTTTAAGATGTGACACTTGAGTTGAGTCCTGAAGGAAGTCAGAGTATATAAACGGGGTTATCTATTGAGGAGAGAGTGTATTATGGTTATGGGGCAGGGGTAATGCCCGAGCAAAGATCTAGAGGTGGGAAATGAAGTGTCATGCACCAGGAACAGTGCATAGCACAGTTTGACGTTTACACTCACTTAGCTCTATAGCATTTGGAGGAGTTAGCCATGTAGGTGGATGGTCTGATGACATATCTCCTTGTCTTTATGCTATTCCAGAAGGTACTCTTGTTACGTGTTCTACATGTGTATATGTCTCAGGTATGATCCCTATGAGTGTTTATTCTCCCAGTGAAAGTGTGTATTTGTGGACAAGTGAACTCTAGGTTAATGAGGGGCTATTTTGTTGTTATGTATCTGAAGAAAAATCACATGGATTAATAAGAATAATGGGATGGACCCAGATTGTGAAGGATTTTTAAATTAAAGAAGAATTCATATTTCATTTTAAAATAGAGAACTCTTAAAGGTGCTTGCATGACATCATCATATGAGTGATTTTGGAATATCGGCTTGACATTGATGAGGTGGAGAGGGAAGAGGCTGATGGGAGACCAATGAGAAAGTTACTCCAATGATCCAGGGAGGAGACAAAAGACTAGATTGAGTGGGTGGAGGCATAGTTGGGAAGAGGAGTAGTCGGGAAGACTGAGACCTGAACTTGGGGTCAGCTCTACGGAATGAACTACTGAGAGCTGATGAGTTCTATAAGGTCATTGATTGAACCCGTTTCTTGACTTTCTTTGAAGAAAAAATGGTCTGCTCTCTAAAGAGCACTCAGGAAGCCTGTAGAGCTTAAACCAGCTGTGGGAGTAAATGGGAAACATATGCTGTATGTGTTTCTCTTTCCACATGGATGTGAGGAATTGCCCTTTGCATCTTTCTACCATCAGCCAACCCTTCAGAAATTTTACCTTTAAAGTTTCACATAAGCGTATCTATCCACTTATATAAATAGTAATATATGAAACACCAATACTACTCCCACTCCATACACATACACTTTTTACCTCTCTCAACAGTGAAAGAGGTGAGACCTACCTTCCTTGCAGATCTGTCCCTTTTGTGCTCAATGAAAGCATATAGTGCAGCTTCCAGAGAATATACCAACCCAAGTAGCCCTGAGTAATTCCTTCCTGTATCTGAGGATGAGAGTGGCAGAGGGCAATGAGCTGAGATGAAAAGAGAATCTGTGCCAGAAGGGGATATAGAACCAACATTATTTCAAGAAGTAAAGGTGTTGTGGGAGCAGAGATCTTTCTCTAGAAGGAAAATCAGAAGGCATCTAGTCCAGATGTCCCAGCCAATACAGCTACTTCGGCAGTTGAGTGGCTTGGTGGATAGATGCTAAGCCTAGAGTCAGGAACACTCATCTTCCTGACTCAAATCTGACCTCAGAAACTTACTGTGTGACCCTGGGCAAGTCACTGAACACTGTTTATCTCAGTTTCCTTACCTGTAAAATGAGCTGAAGAAGGAAATAACAAACCACTCCAATATTTTTTCCAAGAAAACTCTGAATGGGGTCATGAAGAGTCAGGCACAACTGAAAAGGATTCAATAACAACAAAGTCTAGACCTCCCACTTTATAGGTGAGGGCACTGAGATGATTTATTCAAGATCACACAGGCAGTAAGAACAGAGCCAAGAATCTAACTTTAACCCAGTGGCTCCCTGTTGAGTTCTTTTCACTATAACATATTACTAATTGTTAACACAGGAAAAGAAAAACAAATCTCGATACCATACGAATTGAGAGGTAGTATTGCATAATGGGTAGAATGTGAATTGTCCTGCCTCTGACACTTACTAACTTTGCGGAGGAGCTGAATTGTTTTGTTTTAAGGGAGTCCCTTATGAAGGAGTTCCACTCATCAATGACATTTTAAAAATCAATTTCATATCATATCCTAAAACTTCATCTAGTCCAGTCCCCTCCTTTTAAAGATGAGGAGAATGAGTACCCAAGGAATGAAAAGATTTGCCCAAAGCAAAGATATGGAAAGTAGCAGAGGCAAAATCTACACCCCAAATCCAAACGAAGTGTTTTCTAAATCCACCATGCCATTCCATGCAGATTTTTTTTTAATTGTCCTTCTTTTGCCAACAAGAGTACCTTGCACATGGAGCCCATACATGTTCCAAGAATCCTTACCCCAAACCCCACTCTCACATATGAATGTAAGGTCCTAGCGTAAGATAACATCTCTCCCTCAGTGTTCTAGGTGTGCCCTTGAGAAGTCAGGGATGATTCTCTAATGTCATCAGTTGCATTGTTGGTAGAGATTCTTCCTCCACCAAGATTACCAATTGAATATTCCTCACTTCTTCTGGCCTTGACTCCTCATGCAGATGCTGCTGATGGGATGCTTGTGCTTAGATCCCACTTCCAAGATCACATTTCTCCCTAGCCTCAAAACACTATCCCTGACAGTTTTCTTACTGAACCAAAAGCCAACTCCTTATCATTCCCACCCACTGATCCTAATTCTTCCCTCTGGAACCCTTACTATTGTCAAATAGGAGTCTAGGTACTTAACGAGAGAAGGTCCCTATGGAACATTCTCTACTGCCCTGTTCAGGGGGGGAAACAGTTTCTTTCCTACCACCATTGCTCTCAATTTCAAGATTATCCTTAGTCACAGAATGTAAGGAAAAAATAGATTTGAATGACTAGTGAAATCAGTTCCCAAAAGTGACATGTCTCAGTCTCTTCCCCAATCAGAATCCTTGTTACTCAGGGCCAAGACCACTTTTCCTTCTCTGGAGAAGTATAATCTTGAAATTGGGGTCCAAGCACAAGCACCCAAGCACCCTATCACTGTCATCAGCTAATATTGTCTCAAGAGGGTGATGCTAAAGGATGATGATGAGAAGATGGCAAATTAAAAACTCTCTGGCCTCTTCAAACCTTTTAATCTCTAGAAAGGTACATCAAGAATAGATGTCATATATCAGACCACTTCAAAGGGCTTACCTAGGCAAACCCAACCAGGAACTAGAAAGATTCCATGTTCGCCAATATACTGAAGGATATTCCTTTCAGGATCCATTCAGATCAAAAGCAGAGACTTTGAAAGTATATGACTCAAAGAAATTACAGCTTTGCTTGGCATTAAGATGTGTGGAACAATGCTTTCCCACCCTCAAGGGAACCCATAACCTGAATGATTTAACCATACACCAATAAAAATGTTAGGCATGCGGATACAAAGACAAAAATATTAGTACAGACAACATGTGTCTGTCTTGGTACATGCATACTCCTCTACCAGGAATGATGTCACTGGCTTTACACTTTACAGTTTACTTGTTCATATCTTTAGCATGAGCCGTGCCTATCTACTCATTTGTGTTTTGGAGTCTCTGGAGACAGAGATGCTGCAGATATCCACAACCAGCCTATCTCTCAACTGAGAGAGCAACTGCAAGCAGGCTTAACACCTAAGCCCAACTTCAATCCAGATGAACAATGAAACACATAAACAGTAGTGTTAATACCCAAGTTCAGCGTTAAGATCTTCATCAAAATAACAAAGTTCTGCTGAGAAATCTTGGTGCTCAAGGGGCACACACATGATCAGATCAGTGAAAAGTTACTGTATACTTAGTAGTAGTGGTTGTAAAAGACTGGGCAACTCATCTTTTCACAAAACAGTCCCAGAGGGTGAGGGGCAACCTACAAAGAGGATCCATCTCAATCACTTACTTAAATTAGTTGGACTTCCTGAGGAGCATGTTGAAAGTGAAGGACTTCCATCTCAGTGTTTTCTAAGCCAGAGACTAACTGTGAGTCACTGACCTAGACACTGGCTCAAAAATAGAGATGCTTCAGATGGACACTTTGCGTACTATACCTCAAGAATAACAACTCTTCTAGTTGGTGCACAGCCTCCACAAGCCCGGGTTTAGGAAGACAGGACTATAGCTCTGATGAAGATTATAATAATCCACTATCATCCATTAACACCAATTTAGCCAGAGCAAGGACCATCCAAGCCATGATCAGTCTGACTTATGATTTCTAGGCAAACCTGAGAAATCATCCAATGTGAACTTTGACTTAAATTACATGTTTTCATTGATATACTGAAATGGTCTAATAGAAAGAAGATCTGAGCAAGGTGATGCTCCCTCTCTGAGAGGCTAGAACTGGACAAATGCAGCAAACTGCAGTATTTAATGTGTGTCTTTGGAAATTGAGAAAAACTCTTTAATGAGAAGACATACACCCACAAATTAAGAGATCAGCTTTTTTCTGTAATTTCAAAGAAAAAAGAAAAATGCTTTGTGTCCTTGAAACTAGTAGTAGGAAATTACTGAGGATTTTGAAACAAAGATTAATTCTTTGCTTAGGTATTGTTAAAGCCTAGTTGTTAAGACATAGATGGGTTTTAGAAATAACAAGAGGAAAACAAGTTAACTAAGTTTATTTTGACAGTTAAGATATGGGTGGTTCTGAATTCTTTAAAATAAAAAAGGGAACTTATCATAGCAGCATTTAAAAAAAATCTCTGTACTCCATTTACCTCAATGTAATGTTTAATGCACCGCTCTTTTCCATCATACTGTGAACTCTCTGTAGCCAGTTTCTAAATTGATCATTATGTTGTCTGGAAAATATACTATTGGGGGGGAGTCAAGGAATTGTACTTTCTAGAAACTGTCTGGAAGATTTAGAGATGTGAAAAATAGCATTTACATGTACCAACATGTGTACATATGTGTGCATGTATGTATATGTATATATACACACATATGATTGTACTTATATACTATGGTTTATGTTTTCCACTTGGTTTAATTCCTCTGGACTGGTCCATCATGCCCCAGGAACCTCATTATCCTGCAAAATCACTTCAGCCCTAGAATTCACACATCCTCAGCACCTTCTGAGTCTGGGGCTCTTCCCTTTAAATAGAAAGTGGAGTGCTCTTCCTAGAATCTCCGTTTAAGGAGGATCCCTAAATCAGCCATCTCTTCATATCCTGCTCTGTGCCCCTCTGGATTTCTCCATTACACTCCCTACCCCTTCCCTTCTATTCATCCTCCTTATTTTCAGTTTCCTTTAGTGTATTGTCTTTCCCAGTTAGATTATAAGCTCCTTGAGGGCAAGGATTGCGTTTCTTTTTCTGTATTTGTCATGTTTGTATTCCCAGCATTTATCACAGCACCCAGCCAATAAGAGGTGCTTAATAAATAACTGACTGACAATCTCTCCCACTCTTGTCCAAGTTTGGTGTAATTTACATGGTTGGTAGAATTGATGCTGATGAAACTCACCCCAATTTAAAAGGAGAAAATCGAATAACAATATCAGTGCAGGAACTCAAACTGATGTTATTGACCAGCAAACTTTCTGAGCATCAATAAGTTTCTATGGAAATTAATTTCATGCTTGTCTGCTCTGGCAAAAACCTTTTATTGAGTAGTTATGAAAAGGGAAAGATTGAAAATGGTTTGAGAATACCAAAAGAAATTTGATGCAGTTCAAAAGAACTGTCATGTTTACATGTTTTAGAGTATGAAGAGCTACCCTTACTTTTAACCCTAGCTTCAGGTATAACTGTCACATGTTGAAGTAAGGACTGAAAACTTGCATGGCTCACTCACAAGGTTTATAGGAAAAGTAAAGGATTATGTCTCTTCATAGGTTGGGAAAAAAGTTGAAAAACTAGTAAGGTTTTTTAAGATCATATATCAGTGTACTAAAGTTAACTGTTTGCCAATCATCAGCAGAGAGAGAGAGAGAGAGAGAGAGAGAGAGAGAGAGAGATGTACATATACATATGCATATATGCATGTGTATGTGTGGGTATTATATATAATATATATGCATGTATATATATTAAATTCCCATATAAAGTCAAACATGGACAAGGCAACTATTCTCCAAACCTGAGACAATGAATCAAATCCTATGAGACATAGATATCAAATACCATATGAGACAATCACTGGCCCTGTGGCCCTGCACAAATCATTTGATCTTCCTGAATCCATTTTCTTATCTGTAAAATGGGAGTAATAGTAGCACCTATATCATGGGATCTTACTCCTCAAGCTGGAAGGAACCTCAGAAGCCAACCAATGCAATGCATCATTTTTTAGATAAAGAATTTGAGTCCCATGGAAGTTATGTGACTTTCCCAAATTCATATAGTTAATAATCATCAAGGTCCTCTGATTTTAGTCAGTGATCTTTCAGTGTATCATGTTGACCAAAGGATTTGTTGTGAGGATTAAATGAGATAATGCAGATGCAGCACTTTGTATACTTTAAAATATTATATTTTGTTATTGTTTAGTCATTATATCATATCTAACTCTTCATGACCCCAGGGACCATAGCATATCAGTAGAATCATAGGGGTTTTCTTTTTTAAAAAAAATCTTTTATTTTCCCACAATTACACATGAAAACAATTTTTAACATTCACTGCTTTATTTTTAAGTTTTGAGTTCTAAATTCCATTCCTCCTTTCATCTTCTCCCCTTCTCCCTGAGGTGGTAAGCAATCTGATATAGGTTATATATGTGCAATCATGTAAAACATTTCTACATTAGTCATCTTACAAAAGAAGAAAGAGAGAGAGACAGAGAAAGAGAGAGAGAAACAGAGAGACAGAGACAGAGAGATGGAGAAGGAAATAATGAAATTAAGAGAGAAAGAGAAAGAGTAAGAAAAAAAGAAAATGAAAGAAATGAAAGAAAAACAGCATGCTTCAATCTGTATTCAGACAACATCAGCTCTTTCTCTGGAGACAGCATTTTTCATCATGAGTCCTTTGACACTGTCTTGGATATTGCTGAGAATAGTTAAAATCTCACAGATTTTCGTTGTACAATATTGCTGTTACTAGGTACTGTGTTCTACTGGTTCTGCTCACTTCACTTTGTATCAGTTCATGTAAGTCTTTCCAGGTTTTTCTGAAATAATCTCACTTGTTATTTATTATAGCACGATAATATTCCATTACATCCATATACCATAGCTTGTTCAGTCATTCGCCAATTGATGGACATCTCTTTGGTTTCAAATTCTTAACCACCTCAAAGGGAACTGCTATAAATATTTTTGTACAAAGAGATCCTTTTCCCTTTTATAAAAATTCTGTTTGGAATAAAGATTTAGTAATGTTATCACTGTATCAAAGGATATGCACAGTTTTAAAGCCTTTGGGGCACAGTTCCAAATTGCTCTCCAGATTGGCTGGATAAATTCACAATTCCACCCATAGTGCATTAGTGTCCCAATTTTCCTACATCCCCTCCAACATTTATCATTTCCCTTTTTTTGTCATATTAACCAATCTAATGAGTATGGGGTGGAGTATGGGGTATGGATGTGCATTTTCCTAATAGTAATTTAGAACATTTTTTTCTTCATATGATCATAACATAGCATTGTATGAAAACTGCCTGTTCACATCCTTTGACCCATTTATCAATTGGTGAATGATTTGTATTCTTATAAATTTGATTCAGTGTCTCTATATATTTGAGAAATGAGGCCTTTATCAAAGATACTTGCTGTAAAATTTTCCCTTAGTTTTCTGCTTTCCTTCTAAATTTGGTTGAATCAGTTTTGTTTGTGCAAAAACTTTTTAAAAATATATATGTTCCAGATGATGCATTTTACATTTCATAATGTTCTCTATATCTTGCTTTGTCCTAAATTCTTCCCCAAAATGTGCTCTGGCATGCAAACCATTCCCTGCTCTCTTAATTTGCTTGTGGTGTCACCAAGGAGGTTTTTTGACAAAAATACTAAAGTGGCTTGCCACTTCCTTCTCCACTGGATTAAGGTAAACAGAGGTTAAGTGATTTACCCAGAGTCACACAGCTAGTAAGTGTCTGAGGCTCAATTTGAACTCAGATCTTCCTGACTCCAAGTCCTGCACTCTATCCACTGAGCCATCTAGGTGCCTCAAAATATCACATGCATGGAAGCTTTTATATTTATCTTCATCATAATTACTAATCTGGCTTCATTATTATTACCTAATTTACTTGTCACTCCTATACTGATTAGACATATGTTCTAGCTGAGTTTGAGAGACATCCAGAAAAGTTATGTTCTCTAGAAATGTGCCAGTGGAAACTAAAATGTTCCTCATTTTGCACTGGCAATTTCCTTCGAGGTAAAATTTGAAAAACTGACCTTGATTTATAATTACATTCCGTGTTGGCCTTCTAGATGATTTCCTTCTCCCCCTATCCTCATCCCTGTGAAAATAGGTTGGGCATGATACACACACCACCTTCTGCTGAGAGAGAGAAGAGCGAGGGACAGAGGATGATTGACCTTTATGTGCAATCAAGTTCTTTTTAGTGGCCCGTGCATCATCATATTGGAGAAAATTAAAGCACTAGCCTCATGTTACTTTCAGGTCTAAAAGGTGGATTTAACAGCCGACTGATCATCAATATAATTATGAAAAGAC
The DNA here is from genome assembly GCF_028372415.1 of Notamacropus eugenii. NCBI lineage: Eukaryota > Metazoa > Chordata > Mammalia > Diprotodontia > Macropodidae > Notamacropus > Notamacropus eugenii. Next base: position 31,941,536 of record NC_092874.1, on the reverse strand, counting down.
TGACACAGGCACATGTACTCATCTACTGTGATCCCAGCTTTGGATATGTTATTTTTAAGGTGCCCATAACTATCCAAAAAAAAAAAACCCCAAGTGTATCTATGGCAATAATTTACTCGAGGGTACAGCTGGAAAGGGGTAAAGAAGCATTCATCACCAAGTTCCCAGAAACATACATTAGAAAAAATACACAGAACATGAAAGCAATATTGAATAAAACCCAGACTTAAATGGGCCAAACCAGATAGTAAGATAAATAGAAGTCTTATCCTAACTCTGTAAGTGGTTCTAGCCCATTTCTCTCTCTCTCTCTCTCTCTCTCTCTCTCTTGCTCGCTCTCTCTCACTCTCTCTTTCTCCTCTCTGCTCTCTCTTTTCCCCTCTTCCCTTTTCATACCTTTCTACATAAATTATATGTAATATATACATATATGTGTATTGTATGGATATATAGTATATATACATTTGTACATTTGCATTTTATATGTATTCTATATAAAGACATAATCACTTAAAATTATGCATGAATATATGTATACATACATATATAAATGTGTGTTTACACATACATATGCACATACAATAAACCCTGATTGAATGCAAGGTCACTGAGAGCCTGAATTATTCCATTTATATTATTATTATAATATAAAGCTTAACACAGTGCCTGGTGTAACACACAGCATTAATAAATACTCATAAATTGATTGATTGCTGCTTCTCTCATCCCCAATAAGGGGTAAGAATACTGGTACTGCCAATGTCGTAGGATTGTTGTTAGTGCCAGCTGAAGCTCATCAACCCCATGTTAGGCTCAGTTGACTTGAGAATTAGCCAGCTCTGAGCAATACCCAGGGTTTGGAGAGTGATGGGGCTACATGTTTGTCTTAAAAAATCCCCTTCATTAATGTTGCCTCTCTATAGAGCATCATCAGGCTTCCTTGGATAGTCTATAATCCCATGACCCTAGCCAAGCCATTTGCTTGACATTCCATTCTAATTCTCTCAGCATTTTATTTCCATTTTTTCCTTCTCTTGCTACAGAGATAGAATCATGGATGAGATTCTGGAATGCATTTCAACCATGTTTCTTCCTTTCTATCTCTTGCTTTTTGGATGCCTTCTCCAATAGCACTGATGGTGAATCTTTTCAGGTCAGTTTCTTTGTAGAAACGCCGCCCCCCCCCCCCAGTACCAAGTGGGATGGATTATGAGAACTGTGTTCCTAAACTGCAAATCAGAGATTCCCTACCTTTTCAAGGATGAAGACCTCTTTTGATACAAATAAAATTGTATCTCATGATGCTCCTATCCATTTACATTTAAAATACATGATGATAGAAACCTGTTTCAGATTCAGTGACACTTTGAAATGAACTTGTACTGCATTAATCACAATGGAATCTATGTGCATTTTAAAAATAGCAATGCAAACATGACATGTGTACAATGTGCAAAACAGATTATGCATTCAGTCTACTGAAAGTATGTTTGCTTATTTTGCTGGAGCTAAAGAGGGATCAAAATAACAATGCTCAGTACATCTGTGAATTCGGTAACCCCTTGTAGAACTTGACAGCCCTCAGGTTGTGAATCACTGTTGTGTATGGTATGCAAATGTAAGCAAAATCTTGGTTAAAGTACAACCTTATTAGTATATGAATCAGAAAGATCATTTTACCTAAAATATCCTGAGTAGGACAGTGAAAACTATACTGGATTTGGAGTCTTGGGTCACGATTCCAAATTCCTCCTCTCCTGCTTATTACGCATGAGGCCTTGGATATATCACTAGACTTCAGTTTTCTCATCTATAAAATACAGGAGTTGGACCAGGTGACTTTCTAGCTCTGCACTTTCAATCTTCATAAACTATAAATGGTATTCTTTAGACCTTTTTTAGCACAAATCCATTTGGAGAATGGGAAGTATTTTTAGTAACTTTGGGGCATTTATCTGAATAGTAAACAAGAATTCAAAAGTCTGCATAAGTTATTTGAGTTTTTAGGTAGACACAACTTCTTCAGACTAAATTGTCTAAATAATGCCTTTTGTTTGCAAAGACAGCTTCAATTTGACATTTGAGAAAATATCATAATTTCTTTATAAAATGCTCTTTGAAAAAATACAATGAATATATTCATTGTTCAGTCAATTCAACTCTGACTCTTTGTGACCCCAGGGACCATACCAATCCACGGGGTTTTCTTGGCAAAAGATACTGGTATATTTTGTCATTTCCTTCTCTAGTAGATTAAGGCAAATAGAAATTAAGTAACTTGCCCAGGGTCACAGAGCTAATAATTGTCTATGCACTGAGTCACCTAAAATATCTATCTATCTATCTATCTATCTATCTATCTATCTATCTAGATATATATAGAGAGAGATATATAGATATAAAGTCTCCTAAAATATATAACTATTATGAATAGATTATTGACTATTATGAATACAATTATTCATAAGATTTTCAAGAGCAAAACAAGCTTCTATCCCCACCCACATGGTAGCTACCATTTTGACATTTCTCTGTTCTTTGAAAATCTTGTACTTTGTCCATCATACAAGTGTACTTACTTAGACACCAGGTTGGAATTCATCAATGTAGGTACCCTAACCAAACAGATAGACTGCATCCTGTTCATGCCTTCTCCCTCCATGCATCTCTTATCCATGCTATCCAATAGCTCTGTCAAAGGAGATCCACCCTACTTCTTCCATCTGTTTTCTTATCTTATGTAGATAACAATGGACTTTGTAGATTGTCTTCCATTGGTTATTCTTGTTTCTCACCATGTGGTCAGCCCATCTTCCTTTCTAGCCAATCTTTTCCTGATGGAATCAATGTTCCACTTTTCCTGAATAATTCCTCTCTTAAACAATGTGCTGAATTATTGCTCTTTTGACTTACCATGTGACTCTCTTTGGGTGAATTTCTGTCTCATTTCTGAGGTTACATTTCCATCAGAAATATAGTTTGGTCTTCATTAATGTCCTGTTCCAATCTTTAAAGGGGATTGGGGATTGATTTTGGTTCAGAAAGGTCTGAGTTCAAATTTCCATTCTGCTACTTAGCACCAGTGTGATCAAGATCAAATTACTTACTTAGCCTCACCAAATTCCCTTTACTTCATTGGGGAGAGAGAGAGAGAGAGAGAGAGAGAGAGAGAGAGAGAGAGAGAGAGAGAGAGAGAGAGAGACAGAGACAGAGACAGAGACAGAGACAGAGACAGAGAAAGAAAGAAAGAAAGAAAGAAAGAAAGAAAGAAAGAAAGAAAGAAAGAAAGAAAGAAAGAAAGAAAGAAAGAAAGAAAGAAAGAAAGAAAAAGAAAGGAAGGGAGAAAGGAAAAAGAAAGAAAGGAAAAGAAAATATTGTGCTGAACGTCAAAGATCTCTTCTAGATCCATATGGTCATGGAGACTGAAAAGCCATATCAGCATAATATATACTTCGGTATTTCTACTAAGGTGAAAAGATTTTGAGGATGGATCCAGTGATGAAGATTGTATCTGTCATCTATAGGCAAAATAAGCTATGTTCAGAGAGATCCAGCACTTCCAATTCTTAAGAACACAGATTTAGAGTTAGGAGAGACATTAGAGGACAACTATTTCAACCCCTTCATTTTACAGATGAAGAAACTGTGGCATAAAAAGAATATGTGACTTATCCAATGCCCATAACTGTCTGAGATGAGATTTGAACTCAAGTCTTGCTAGTTCCAAATCCACTATCCTATTATACTAATAATGTCAAATTCAAATAAAACTGGCAGTCACTAAACTACTTAAGAATCCCTGTGGGCTGCACATTGACATAGGAAACCACGTATTTAGCATTATACATGTTCTATTGTGGTTTATGTATTTTGTTAAATCATTCCTATTTACATTGTAAACTGATTTTGACCACACTGGAGTATTTGGATTTGTGAGTTTGACATCTCTGCATTTCAGCAAGCTACGTTTCTAGGTGGTGAATACTTCCATCCAAAAAAAACTGACAGGAGTATCTATGAACCAGGGACCTACAAAACACTACCAGCATACCCTGAGGGAGCATAACCACTGGGCTTTCCCCTGCCATTTATGGCAAAGGCTAATGGGAACCCTCCCCCAAAATGTACCAGCACCCCTAGCTCTCTGATCGTTGGGCATAGGAACGACCAAGGCAAAGATAGATTGTGTCCTCCAAAGGTGAAGGGAGTAACCGCACCAATGAAATCAAGGACCCTTGAAGTATTCTGGTCTTCACATAACCATGGTCTTCAGCAATGAGCACATTTGCTTCCATGGAATCATTTTTAATGTTTGCTTTGCTTTTTTGTTTTTCGTTTTGTTTTTTTGCTATTGACCTTTGACTTTTCTTCTAGCCAACATGGCAGATTTGAGGAAGGAAATATCCATAGAGTAATTTAAACTCCTACTTCTCTGATGATTGTTCTGTATCTTTTGCAGTGAGACAGCTTACATGGTAGCATAGCACAGAAATGATGCATTGTTAGGCATACAAGAGAAAAGATTATCTATAATGTATATAGAATTATGGCATTGTTCAGTCTTTCCAGTAGTGTCCAACACTTCTTGACCCTATCTGAGGTTTTCTTGGTAAAGATACTGGAGTGGTTTATCATCTACTTCTCCAGCTCATTTTATAGATGAAGAAACTGAGGCAAACAGGATTAAGTGACTTGGGTCACACAGCTGCTAGTAAGTATCTGAGGAGGGATGTGAACTCAGGTCTTCCTGATACCAGAGCTGGCACTCTATCCATTGTGCCATCTACCTTCCTCCTATATATAGAATACTGATCTTGAATTCAGGAAACTGGGCTCAAATGCTATCCCCCACATTTACAAGTTGTGTGAACGTGGACAAGTCCCATAACTTCATTGTGTGCTTTAGATGCCTCTTTATTGGTCCATGGTAAAGATCCAAGGAGACAACATCTGTTGTGGAGGATTTTGCAGACCTCAAAGCAGTGTGCAAATGCAAGCTATTATTTTCCTTGTGTGAACTTTTCTGTTCCAACCCCAAGAAATGTGAATTATTCAGAATGATTGCTCCAGGGTCTAGGATTCTATGGGCAGCACTTTGTACCAAGTGTGTTATGCATATCAGAAGAGAAGGTCACAACTGTTCACACATCTCTGTTTATGCATAGCTAGAAGGAAAGTAATTACAAGCTGAAATTGTAAAAATAACTGGCAGCTGTGCACTCCTGGAGTTTGAGTAAGGAGGTGCTGAGGAATCATTAAATGTATGGAATGGCTGAGTGAAAAGACCACATTTTCAGGAGGGGTTGGGGAGGGGGAGGTAAATTTATTTTATTGCATTTTTTTGAAGATCTGGAACAAGCCTTTGGATCTCAAGAAATGAGACGCTATCATGTTAGAAACTTCAGTCTTGCTAAAATGCCATGGCCATCTATGTGGGCAGAACATCCTAAACAGTGATTTTTGTATAAAATGTCTACAAACTCAGAGACAAGACATATAAATTGAATTCATCATGAGCCATTTCAAAAGAGTTTATTTTAAATGTCTCATCAATTGCATGCATAATAACTCAAGTATTTTGGTCAGCTAATCACTTGAGATTCTGGCATTACACAGCTGCCAAAATGATTTTCCTCCAACATGAATATGACCACTTCACTCTCCTATTCAATAAACTCCAGTGGCTCCGATTTGACTGTTAAGGCCTATCACCACCTGGCCTACCTTTCCAGCCTGATTCTACATGAATCCCCTGCAAGTAGGCCCTCGTGGTCTTCTTGTTATTTCTATAGCAAAGTACTCCATCGCTCCACATGGACTTTTGGACAAGTTGTCTCCCGGGTCTGGAATGAGCTCCCTACACGTGTCTGCCACCTTCAAATCACTAACTTTCCGCGAAGACCAGTTCAAGCTGTACCTTCTATGTGGAATCTCTCCTGGTCCTCTCCACCAATTACTTTGGATATATATATACACACATACATATGTGTATGTTTTATGTCATATACATACATATATGTATGTGTGTGTTCTGCATGTATATATGTATGTTCTGTGTGTATATGTGTATGTATGTACATGATATAGTTTATACATGTTTACTTAGCATGTTTTATGTTTCTTGATAGAATATAAATTCCTGGAGGGCAGACCAGGTTTCATTTTTGTTGTTACATCCCCAGCACCTAGAGTATTTGCTATCACACAGTAAGTACTTCATAAATGAGTGTTGATTGGTTGGTATGAGTAGTACCTGGAGGATATAAATCAATATGGAGTAAAGTGAGTTGGGGTGGCTTAATAACTAAAGAACAGATCTTAGAGTCAGCAAGTGCATTCAAGTCTTGCTACTGGCCCATCTTGGCTATGGGACCTCAAGAAACTCACTGATTTCTCAGTGCCCCAGAAAACGCATTTGGATGAAATGACGACAATGATGATGGTGATGGCTACTGTTTCTGTAGCACTTTAAGGCTTACACGGTGCTTTATAGACTTCATTTCATTTCATTCTCACAACAGTCACAGGATGTAGGTGCTATTGTTACTCTCACTTTACAGTTCAGGAACTGAGGCAGAGGTTAAGTGATTTGTCCAGGGTCACACAGCTACTATGTCTAAGGCAGGATTTAATTTAGGACTTCCTGACACCACATCCAATGCTCCAACAGAAAATACAGGCCTGAATTAGAGGACAGAATTCCTATACTGGGAATCCCATATACAAATAAAAGTAAAACTAGACCAGGGGTGGCGATCCTGTGGCCTGGAGGTCACATGTGACCTTCTAAGTCCTCAAGTGTGGCCCTTTGATTGAATTCAAACTTCACAGGATAAATCCCCTTAATAAAAAGATTTGTTCTGCAAAACTTGGACTAAATCAAAGGGCTGCACCTGAGGACCCACAAGACCACATGTGGTCTCGAGGCCGCATGTTTCCTACCCCTGGATTAGACAGGAGAAAGATAGACAAAGAGACAGAGAAAGACAGAGACAGAGACAGAGAGAGAGAGAGAGAGAGAGAGAGAGAGAGAGAGAGGAAAATGGACATGGAGAGGGAGAGAGGGAGGGAGAGATAGAGACAGATTTGTAGGGGAAGGCTATATTAGAATCACAATATTAGAGCTAGAAAGGATCTTGGAGATTCAGTCAAATCCTTTCATTTCTTCAATGAGAATGTTGAGACTTGTTAGACTATGAGTTCTTTGAGGGCAGGGACTATCTTTTGACTTTTTCTATCCCCACTGCTTAGTACAGTGCCTAGAACATAGCGAACATTTGATAAATGTCTGTTGATTGATTGATATTGATTGCCCAACCAATGTTTTAAGTGATTTGCCCAGTAATCTGATCAATTAATGGAAGAGCCAGACCTAGAAACCAGTACTTTTGAGATCCAGATCACTACTCATCACTCCATATCATGTGATGCCCCAATATTCAAGTGTATAGAACCTAGACCTTGGAGAGATGAGGGATCAAAATACAGTTGAATCAATGACAAACCTTATTATCATGGCTTTATGGCAACATATTATCATACCTTCATAGTATCCACCATCCCACAAATCCCTTAGAGACTCAAGCATAGCTCCAACAAGAACCATGTTCCAGTTGATGGAGTAGAGTTTTTGGTTGGTTGAATTGAGAGTTGGGGTAGTTGAAAAATGTTGGGCTTCATGGTCACCCTTGTCTATGTCTTGTGACCTAGGATGTCTTAGCTATTGTGAGGGCAAGAAAAGTAGGATCTTTTTCCTGTTTTTGTTTATGCCAAGTATAATGCTTCTGAATAATGTGATTGAGGAAGATCTTTCCTACCCATTGTTGGAAAGATTTGTAGGAAGGTCCACTCATTTTGTTAATGAGGCACTGGAGAGAGAGAGAGAGAGAGAGAGAGAGAGAGAGAGAGAGAGAGAGAGAGAGAGAGAGAGAGAGAGAGAGAGAGAGAGAGAGAGAGAGAGAGAAAGAGAGAGAGAGAGAGAGAGAGAAAGAGAGAGAGAGAGAGAGAGAGAGAGAGGGATACACATCTATAGGGTCTTACCTTGCCTTGAGGTGACATTCAAAGTGGCCAAAGGAGCCTAACAGGTGACACAGCTTATCCACTTTTCTTCTTTGGGAGGTTGTGTAATAGGAATGAGCTATCAGGTGATTTGGGGGTCGAAGTCTCTGGAATTAAGAAGATCAGCTTTGTTCCAGCGAGATGTTTTCCTTATAGTTAATCAGATATCCTGGCAGAAAACCTCTAAGATAAAGAAGACTTCCTTCAAGACAGAAGTGGGGGTCATCCTGTCCTTTGCAGCCCGAGGATCTGTCTCTATTTACACAACCCCACAACTCTGTTTCTTTCACCTCTAAGATTTTCTGGGGGGAAGACGTTTTCCTCCAAACTTACAGTCCATATCCTTCACAGGAGCTCATGTCTATGATCTTTCCCTTAGTTCCTGCTTACTGGATCCTCTGATCTACCTCATCAAATGTCTGCTGCCAGTTTCTTTCCTTCTCTGCTAGGTAATCCTCTCACACCCCCTTTGTCTCCCCTCTTTCCCTCCTCCATTCCTTCCAACTAAAGCTTTGTCGATTTCTTTTTGACTAAGTAAAAGAGACTATTCTTTGCCTCATTTCTTTGTTTGCATTTTTCTTATTTTAAACAAATACAAAATGAGAAGAGAAAAACATTGTCATGTATTTAGCAGACCGTAAGAGAGGATTCAATATAAAACAATAAATTTCTATTTCAAGAAAACCTATATCATAAATAGTATACGTTGTTTTCAAAGCTGTCCAGCTTTGCTTGCTTAATGGTTTTCTTTTTCCCTCTGTCACACTTTCACTTTATTTTCCGCCTCCCTCTCCCCACTTCCCTAAAGAAGGCTATAATTAAGCATGGATACACACACACATACACAGATATCTATAAACATACACATGTATATACATAGGTACTCACACACGTGTATGTAAGACTATGCTTATTTCCTCCTATCATCCGTTCCTCAGAAGGTGGACAGCATCTTCTTTCCTAAGTTTAAGTCTTTCCACATTTTTTTCTAAATCAACCAGTTTATCATTTCCTACACTGTAGCAATATTCCAACATAATCACTTCCTGAGAGATTTTTTATGAATTTTCCCCAATTTTCTGCATCCCTTCTCATCTTGACAACACAGGTTTTATTTATACAAGAAAAATTTATTTTAAAATAATCAAAATTATCCTTTTCCCATTTCAATAATGCTCTCACCTTATAATATAATTTAAGATCTGATACTACTTAATCTACTTCCTTTACATCTTTTTTCCCTGGTTTCTTTGAAGTTCCTGACCTTTTGTTCTTCTGGAGGAACTTTGTTATTTTTTTTCTAACTCAATAAAGCATTTTTTTTTGTAATTTAATTGTAATGACATTGAACAAATAGTTAGGTAAAATTGTCATTTTAGAAATTATATTGGCTTTATTTACCCATGAACAATAAGTATTACTTTGATTATTTAGATCTGAGTTTATTTGTATAAAAAAGTGTTTTAAGTTTGTGTTCATATAGTTCCTGAATCTATTTTGGCAAATATATACTCAGGTATTTTATTCTGTCTACATATTTTAAATGGTCTAAAACAATATTGAATAATATTACTGACACACAATGTAGTTTCTCTATTTTTCACTTTTAATTTAATCTACTTTGTTTGAGATCATGATTACTATTCCTGCTTTCTTTTTATGCATTAAATTCTACTCCTGCACTTAATTTTACCTTTCTGTGTATTTCTCCTTTTTCTAATGTTTCCTGAAAGCACTTATTGTTGCTTATTATTGAATTCAAATTTTTAATCTTCTAGATATTTCCATTTTATAGGCAAGTTTATCACATTCACATTTTAAATTGCAATTACTTGTGTATTTTCCTTCTTCCTATTTTTTCCTCCCTATCCTTCTCACCCTATTTACTCCATCCCTCCTCACTCCTCTGCTTTACTTCTGTCCCCTACCTCATCCTCCTTTTCCTTAGTCTACCCACTCTTCTAAGAGTCCCTCCTTTATCCTCTTCCCACACCTTATCTCCTTCCCCTCATTTCTTTCTGAATTTAAAATATTTTTATAGCCTTCTACATTTATATGTTGTTCCCTCTTTAATCCATTCCCAATGAGAGCAAGGTTCCAGCACTACCTGCCCTCTCCCTACTAGCTTCTTTTGTATCTTTTTTTTCCTTTTTATACCTCATTTGTATGAGATAATTACTCCTTTTTACCTCTCCATGCACAGTTTTATTTTTTTAGAATCACCCATCAGCCCATGCCTTTTGTTTTAAACTACTGAAATAATGATGACAATCATAAGGTGACTGCAAATATTTTCACATACATGAAGTAAATAAATTTGACTTTATTGAGTCCTTTATAATTGATCTTTAATGTTTACCTTATATTTCTCCTGGAGGCTCTACGTCAAATTTCCTCCTAAATTCTGGGGATTTGTCACAAAAACCTGAAAGTCTTTGAGTTTGTTTAACATCCTTTTTTTTCATTCAGGATTATACCTAACTTGGCTGGGTAAGTCACCCTTGATCATAACCCCGGTTTTTTTATTCTACGGAATATAGTATTCCAAGACCTACAGTCCTTCACATATTATCTGCTAGGTCTTGTGTAATTATTATTGTAGCTCTATGATATTCAAATTGTTTATTTCTTGTTGTTTCCAATATTTTCTCCTTAAACTGAGAGTTTTGAAACTTGGCTAAGATATTCCAGTAAGTTTTCCTCATAGGATCTCTTTCAGGTAGTGATTGGTGGATTTTTTTTTTCTATTTCTACCTTGCCTTCTTATTCTAGAACTTCAGGGGGATTTTTCCTGATAATTTACTGTAATATTGTATCAATATTCTTTTTTAATCATAATTTTCAGGTAGCCCAGCTATTCTTATATTATTTCTCCTCTATCTTTTCTCCAGATCAGTTCTTTTTCTGATATGATATTTCACTTTTTATTCTATTTTTTTGATTTTGTTTTATAGTTTTTTGGTGTCTTAGAATATCATTCGCTTCCCCTTGCTCAATTCTAGTTTTCAAGAAATTCTTTTCTTTTATAAGTTTTGGATTCTCTGTTTCCAATTGGTTGACTTTTCATGATTTTCTTGGATTACTCTTATTTTTCCTCAGTCTCTTATTTGACTTTTAAAATCTTTTTTAAGTTCTTTCAAGAACTCTTTTTGTGCTTGGGACCATTTGATGTTTCTCATTGAAAAAGGAGTGGATTTTTAGCTCCATTATATTCCTCTGAATATCTTTCTCCTTTGTTTACTCATCTTTATATATTTGTTTGTATATTATTTTATTTTGTTTTAATGGCTATTAATGTAATAACTTTGTGGTTCTGAAATATGGAAAATGATGCCTCAAGTCTCAGGTTCTTTTTATTGTTATTTTCTGAGGTCTGTCCTAGGGTCCAACCTTGGACTCTTCTCTCCGCTCATAGGCCACTGCTAGGACTCTCCAGCCACACTGTCCTGAAAATCATCTGGCTCCCTGCATTCCCTCTGGTAGTTGCAAACTGCAGTTGTCCTCTAAGTCCCAGAACTGAAACCAGGAACTCTGACCTCCTGCAAGTGCCCAAAGCCAATGGGGTCCTTGCCCCTTGCAATTGCACTCATCCAATATGTGCTAGCTCCTTCTCCCTGCAGCCATAGACTGGGATGTATCTGGTCACACAGCTGTACTTGCATCCCTGGACACTGGAAGGTCCTTCAATCTTCTATTGTCCTGTCAGACCCCCACAATGTCTAGGAGGTGAAAGTTTTGTTTTGTTTTGTTTTATGGATGAGGATGCCTCTAAACCCAGCTGTCCCCAGGAGATGAAAGTTTTGGGTTTTTTTATGGATGAGGATACATCTAAACCCAGCTGTCCCCAGGATTTGTTGTTTGTTGATTCCACAGAATCAGCCTGGAGGGTGTTTGCACTTCACTTGGACCATACCTGCACCCCTGGAGGTCTAGTCTGTCCTGGGGTCTTCTCAACTTGTTTTAGGATGACAATTGCTTTACCCCATGTTTATTTCTGCTGCTCTGAGACAATGTTCTGGCTTTTTTTGTGGAGGAAATTTGGAGAGCCAAAAGTTTTCTGACCTACGCTGCCACCTTCCTGCAGTTAGGCTTCTTGAGGGCAACGAAAGCTACTTTGTAATAGTTATGAGGACAGACAGAGTTCCATTACATATCCAAGACAAAGTTAGCAGTGCAAAGAGTTGAAAAAGACTCTAGACTATGCCAGCTCAGGAGATAACCCACTCTGAGAAATCCCTCTATCTAGTAACCTGAGACCAGTCTGTTCTCTGCCCAGGGTCCATTTTTCTTGGATCCTTAAGGATTCTTTATATTCATTCAAGTTCCATTCATGGTACTGATCCCCGGCTTAGGTTGAGTTCCTTTTTGTGCTCCCAGGACCACATGAAGAAACAGATGGTTTCCTTAGATTTTTTATTTACACATAAATTATCATGTCACACACATATACAAGTACTTTTTTAAGCCTGACTATCCCTTCATCAGGTTTGTGGGTCATAGCATCATAGAAATGCAAAAAGAAGGGACTGTAGGGACCATTGAATCCAACCCTCTATAATGGTAATTTAATGGGGAGATCTTTCCCATTCATTAATAGGCCCATGTGACCTGCCTGATTCACATGGAAGCCTGAGTCATGTGAGTCAGAGTCACCTGGATCCTATGCTGGGAGGAATTTGCTGAATGGGTGGAACAAGAAGAGGTGAGGTTACAGCAGACCTGAGAGGAAATCGATCAGAGTCTGGTCAGAGCTAGGAAGGATACAGGCAAGCAGGCTGATGGCTAGCGTGAGTGAAAGAGTTTGTGTGTGATTTGTTTAATAGATCTGGTTTGTGGGAAACCTAGCAGGGAGAAGGCTTGGGGATGTTGTTCTCTGCATTGTTATTGCATAAAGATTTTTGTTACTATGATGGATTTGGTCTTCTGGTATTTGAATAAATGTTTTTGTTCTATCTTCCATGTAGAGAGTTTGTTGTATTTTGCAATTCAGAATTTCACCAGGATATTCTTAGCTGCCATATGTGTTGTGAATGTCATATTGGCACTACACTCTCTTATTTTACAAATGAGTAAACAGCCACAGCAGGTAAGTTATTTGCCCAGGGTCACAAAGGAAGAGCTTGAAACAAGATTCGATATATTCAAAGGTAAGCTAGTCCACAACTACACTGATTATCTCTTTAGAAATAGAGGACATAATTTGTTAGCTTTATTTAGGAAAGAAAACTTATATTAAAAAAATTGAGGAAAGAATGGCTATTCTCTGGTTCTTTGCTTTTACTTCTGAACCCTGCTAACTTAACAATTGGCGCTCAGCTTTCTAATTATCTCTTATTTTCATCTGCTTTTCTCCTCACCTCCTATCTCATTATATATGCCCAAAGTCTCTTTAGTTGTGATTACTCCATGTCTTTTAAGGCACCAGGAGCATCACACTTATCCAATTGTAATTACCTTAATAATTTTCTGTGGTCCTTTAAATAAATATGATGCATACATACATGTATAGATTTACAGATAGATATACACATATAAATTTGAATATATACACATATACATAAATATGCAGATATCTACAAAACTGATGAAAGGATAGACATAGAAAATGACTTGTATAGGTTCATGACAGAATAATCTATATGTCATAAAATGTTTGTGAACATATTTAATAAAAATATTTAAACTTTCTAAATGCCACAATAACTATTCTAAACAGATAGATAAAACAATATAAATATATGTGTATGTATATTTATATATAAAATATATATTTATATATATATATATATATAGAGAGAGAGAGAGAGAGAGAGAAGGAATGACAGTCACTTAGCACAAAACAGAGAAAACAATATAACAATATCTTGATTATCCCTAAACTCTCTCACAGTCAGTCAATGAGCCAAAACAATTGGAGAGGGAGAGAAAATTAAATGTAGCATGTTTAAAATATACTTTCTTTTTTACTTTCCTAAAATATACTTTCTTTTTTACTTTCCTAAATAAACCAAATAAATTGCATTCCCTATTTCTAAAGAAATAATCAGTGTAGCAGTGTACTAGCTTACCTTTGGATCTGTCAGATCTGCTTTCAAGTTGTTCCTGTGTAACATTAGACAAGGGATATAACCCCAAGTGGTTCAGTTTAGTCATTTGAGGGTTGAACTCAATGATTTTCACAAACCTTCTCCTTTTTCTGGCAGTTCTATGATACTATGATCTACAGAGTTGATAAATAGAAAAAGACTTGTATATGTATAGGATTTATGATAATTTTCATGTAAATAAAATTTGTGTGATTATATTTAATAAAATATTTAAACTTTTAAAAATTTCCATAACCACCCTTTTGATAAAGCTTTTTTTCTTTCTCTTCAGATAATAATGGAATTATAGAATCTTGATGTTCAGTTGTTTCAGTCTTGTCTGACTCTCTGTGACCCCATTTGGGAATTTCTTTGTCAAAGATACTGGAATGGTTTGCCATTTCCATCTCTAGCTCATCTTATACATTTAGGAACTGAGACAAATGTGGTTAAGTGATGTGCCCAGAGTCACACAGCTAGTAAGTGTCTGAAGTCAGATTTGAACTCAGGAAGATGAGTCTTCCTGACTCCAAGTCTGGTACTCAATCCAATTGACCCCCTGGCTTATAGAATCTAATAGCAGACCTTTGAGACCAAGGGTTATTAATCTCTAAACAAAAATTCTCTCCAAAATGAAAAATAAAAAATCTCAAAGATTTTGTCTTTGCTTCTCTTATTTCTCCTCTGCTTTTAAGTGCCCAGTACAGTGTCCTACACATGACAAATTCTCACCGAATAGTGGTTATTAATGAAGAGATGTTGAATTGCTTCATCAGAATCTCCCAGAACTTAAATCATTCTTTGTCAGTGATGTGTCTAGTTCATAAGCTACATGAAGTCTTGAATGATACAGATGTTACTATCTTATTGTAAGAGTTTACTTATATCTAAATATTACTCAGATGTTCTCAGGATAGCTTACTCACTGGAGAAAAAAAATCTGTCTTATTAAATTTGAGAGACCTGGATTCTAGTCCTGGTTCTACTAAGTGAGTGCTTTTCAGTCAGATATATAATTCCTGACCTTCAATTTACTCAACAGCAAAAAGATGATGTTGCACTTAGTGATTTCCAAGGTTCATTTCAAATCTAACATTCTATGATTTTTATGGAACTTCAGATTTTACAGAGAAAAAGCAAATCTTCTCAATATGCTTCTAATAGTCAATGAATCTCTGATCCATGGAGTTATTTCTCTAATGGAGATCAGAATCTACATCCAAGCTTTCTTTACCTGAGCAATTCCAATCCATGTTTCCCATTAACCCTCCCTAGAGGACCTATCCAAGGTGCTGAAGAACTTGCTCTGGGTCTTTTAACATTCCATGAGTACTATTGGTAATACTCAGGCCATTGAGCCAACATCCCTCACTACCACCCCTTGATTTCACATCTCCTTTTCTAGGCATACTTTTCTCTACACTTCTTCTTAAGTGAAGTACAGTTATGAGATTAAATGGAGCTGTGGAAAGAAGATTAAATTTGGAATCGAAGGACTTGGATTCAAGTTCTGACTGCTATTCTCTGTCTGCCTCTAGGAATATCCATATGACTATTTAGGTACACTTTTTAGGGTAATTCCTTTTTATATGAGGCAATTTTATAATAAAAGGGGCAGAAAAGAGACATTAATGTAAAGAATAATATTGTATTGTAAAGAATGCAGAGTATTGTCTCTTTCATAGGTGAACAGGTGGATTTCTGAAAGAAATTTGAAAAGACTTTGTTCTAACAAAACCTGCTAAAATGTATGTGTAAAGAAATACAGTTTTCAGGTGATATTTGAGTATTGTTTGGACAAAAAAAATGAACTGCGGCATGATATAATGGCTTAAATATTTTGGTCACTTAAAGGGACAGAGAAATAAGTTTTATTTATCAAAATGGATAATATGTGAGTATGTAGAAACAGTCTTCAAACACAAAGACTGAGATGGAGGATCGTCATGGGATTGATTAATTATTACAGCTACAGACCATTATGGTCTCTCAGTTCATTTGCATGTTGCTATTTTAAGTAGGTCAAAACTCACCTTTTACTTTAAACCAAAACTTTTTTAAAAATCTGAAATGATATAAATATTTGGAGACTATGAGATGATTGCTTAAAGACTGTTGATTTTCTTGGAGAAATGTAATGAAAAGTAAATCAGTGAGTATCTGGGAGACACTTATTGAGCCATTGATGGGTACAGGCGGCTAGGATAGAAGCTAAAATTAATGAAGTAATGAGATTGAAGAACTTGGCAGAAGAGGGAAGACTTATAAGGGAGAAGGGAAAATCAGCTTCATCAGTGCCATACACTGATTCTGAAGAAAATACATTCAACTGACAAGAAGTCTTTAGCGATCAGTTCCCGACTGACTGAAGATTTAAGTTTATTGGAAGACAGCTTCAGTTCCAGTTATTGCATTCTAAGCCATGTCAAGTTTAATAGGAGTAAGGCCTCTGAGAAATGTCTCCTCTTTGCCACCCTCTCTGGTAAAAGGGAAAAGCAGGAAAGGGAAAGGTTTTGCAGCTGCTTGGCTGTATAGAAAACAGACTGATATTTTATTGAGCTACACAAAACAGTAGCCAGTAAGGCACTGACTAGACTAGTTTGCCTTCCCCAGAGAAATCATCTAAGTTATTTTATTGTGAGTTCTTTTCTGATTAGATGATGCAGCACCCTGGGGAATAATAGGTGCCTTGGCTGCTCTGTACTACCTTGAGATAACAAGCCTGATGAGGTTTAGAGTTCTCCTGTATAAAAAGAACTGCTAGCCAAATGTTGGTGTGACACTTTCCGAATGCTCTTTTAAAGGTGTTTTTCAAGTGAGAGTGCTTGCAAATGTCATATTGTTTTGAGAATATTTGCCCAGCTGGAAAGAGTTAAGGGCAAGCAGAGAAGTAATTAGCAATCAAGAAACTTCATATGGTATAGATGTTCCTGAATGGCCCAGTGACATCAAGCCTGAATTCCAGAGATGTGAGTAACCTTGAGGTTATAGGTTTTCCTCCCTTATGTCCTTCCTTGCCAAGTTTCTATAAATAGGAAGCTATTTTCCTTCACAGAAACTAAGTGCACTGGTAAGAGAGTACGATCCAGGTTTATGTGTGAAAGCTAATATATCTCCTATTCTTGCATCTCCTTTCATTTATGAGCATCTCTGCTATTGGTATTATTTCTTTTGCTTTATTCCTAAATAAATGGTTGTATTTAAGATCTAAATGTCTCACTGTGAAAGCCTGGTTGTATAAATAGAAGCACACCAGTGGGGATTCGAGATCTAAAGTGGTGACGAGGATGAGTGTATTACCCCATAATGGGGTCACCACTAGAATCCTGAGAGAATTTGAGTATGATTGTGTAGTGGTGATGCTTCTTTATATTTATATGGATCTGATCCTTCTCTATAAACATGGATCTGCAAGTATGAGAGCAATATGAAGTGATCAAACAAGCCCAGAGAGTAGGTGTCCAATCAGTCAGTTAGTCAAGAAGGATTTATGAATTACTCACTATGTGCCAGGTATTTTGCTAACCACAGAAAACACAAAGAAAAGCAAAGACATACCTCCACTTTCAAGGGGCTCATATATGAATAGGAGAAAGAAGATTCAAATAATTGTACCCCCAAACATTTGCAGTACAAATGGAAGGTAATCTCAGAGGGATTGAAAGGTGTGAGGCGTGGCATAGTGGGTATACATATCCCACATGCTCATATACTTGGAATCTTGTGGTCTTCCAGACATGGCTACCAACACGTACTTTTAAAACATTCTTACTGGCCTATTCAATTACAGTCAGTCTAATCCAACTTCAGAAATGTGCCTTGAAATGCTGCTCAAATCCTTAGCTTGATGGCTGTGACGATATTCGCTCCACCATTTAAGTAAAGATGTTGTTGATGCTCTTTTCTTGGGGAGGAAGAGGGACATTCCTGCCAGGGCTCTAAAGATCCTCTTCATTACCTCTCCTCTTCACTCCATTACATGCACCTTAGGGCTGAAAAGCAGCTGCAGAAAGCAAATCAGCCAAGTTCCCTGCTCCGCCAGGAAGTCTGGTCAGGATCAATATGAAGACAAACTCAGTGTCCTACATAATTTGCAAACCTAAGGAATCGGAGAACAAGGGTGGTGAGACAAAGGCCAACCACCAACACAGCTTTGTTTTCTATTTTGGGCCACAGTGACTGTAAAAGAAAACAAAGAAAGAACATTCAGCTACAGAAATTCATTTTGATTTTCCCCTGTTGTTCTGACAATCCAAGACTTTCTCACACTAACGGAAATAATCAAGAAAGCAAAAGTTGTTCTTGTTCTTGGGGGTGGGGAGAGTTGGGAAAGATGGAGAGGAGGAAGAGGGATGAGAAATATTTTGCACCAGCCTTTGCAGGGAAAAAGGGCAAACATAACATCATTCAAAATCAGGTCCCCTTTGTTGTTTAATTTTCTGTCTACAACTGAAGGGATAAGACTTAAAAAAAGATTATCTCCCCATAGATATACGAGATCTTTCTTTAAAATTTCTTTAGAAGTAAGGTACTAGATTCAACAAATTATAAGGAAGTTAGTGATAGGGAAAGACTATTTTGAGTCAGAAGACACGGGTTTTAATCCTGATTTTGCCACTTCTTATTTGTGTTACCTTGAATAAGTCACTTAGCAAGTCAGTTTCATTTTCTGCAGTTATAAATTGGAATTGATTGAATGGGCCTTTATAGTTATAAATCTGTGACCCTATGATATGGAGCATTGTATCCAAGACCCTGCAAATCAGATACCATGTTCTCTTTCTAGCCTTATTTCATCCTATTCTCCTTTAAACCCTATATTCCAGTCAACTGGTCCACTTAGCATCCTAGATTCTGGGATGGAAGGGACTTCAGGTTATCTCGGCCAACCTTTCAGTGGAACATTTTGTTATTCAGTCATATCCAACTCTTTGTGACCCCATTTGGGGTTTTCTTGGCAAAGACACTGGAATGGTTTTCCATTTCCCTCTCCAGTTCATTTTACACATGAGGAAACTGAGGTAAACAGGGTTAAGAGACTTGTCCTGAGTCATACAGCTAAGAAGCATCTGAAGCCACATTTGAACTCAGGTTTTCCTGACTCCAGGACCTATCCACTACACCACCTAACTGTCTTTCACTGGAACATACCTGAGTTGAAATTCCAATTCTAATTTAGCTGTCTGATGATGCAACAGTCGAGGCCATAGATTTAGAAAAACAAGGGGAGAAAAGAAGAATTTCTTAAGTACCTACTACATAGCATTTTACTAAGCACTTTCCAAAAGGAGCTAAGATATAAACTAAGGCCCATAGAAATGAAATGTCTTGTCCAAGACAGAGGGAACATCTAAACTTTAGTACTCTGACCACAGGTTCAAAAGCCTGCTGAATCATGCTTCTAATTTCACCAATGGGTCTCAGTTTTCATATCAGAAAAATGGAAATAATATGATACACAGTGCCTCTCTTTCAAGATTGTTTAAAGGATCAAATAGCGCAATCCCTATAACGTGTTTTATAAACCTTTGCCTCACTTGAAATGCAGAGGTATTTCCAGTACACCGCACAGTCTCTCTACTTGCCACTCCCCCACCTTGTTTTGCCCCCTCCCATCCCCCATACCTGAGATGGTATCCCACTATTGCCCAATGCATGAAATCCTTCCCTTCCTCAAGGCTAGGCTCTTTTCACTTGTCACCTCCTCTGTGAAGCCCTCCTTAATCTGTTCAGTTCATTATTTTCCTCTTTCCAATCTCTCATAGCACTTTGAAAATACCTTCTGTACATTTATCATATTTTAGTTCATATTGATTGTTCATAGAGATGCCATCTCCCATTCCAGATATGAAGCCCCTTGAGAACAGGAACTGAATCATTTACATCTTTGATCACCATTTCATAGCATATTACTTTTCTTTAAGTAGGCACTTAACTACTTGTTGAAACAGTTAAACTCAAATGGTTGCATAATTATTTTTTGTTGTTTAGTAGTTTCAGTCATGTCTCACTCTTTGTGACCCCATTTGGGGCTTTCTCGGCAAAGATACTGGAGTGATTTGCAATTTTACAGAGGAGGAAACTGAGGTAAATAGGGTTAAATGACTTGCTTGGGGTCACACAGCTAGTAAGTGTCTGAGGCCAGATTTGAATTCAGGAAAATGAGTCTTCCTGGCTCCACCCTCAGGATTCTGTGTCACCTAGCCACCCATATTAATTAATTGCATTAATTAATCAAATAATATTTCAGTGACAAGTTTTAAAGGTTAATGTAAGAGTGATCACCAAAAATGAAAAATACTCTCATTGCTGTGATAGAACAGTATTCTTCAAAATACTCTCTGAAATCAACTGAAAATAATTCATGAATGAAAATAAAGGCAATCTTGGGGTCAGAAATCAACCATTCTATTGTACACGTTCACTCTATTTTCTCTACAAAAAACAGGTCACTCCCCTGGAAAGAGGAACATATTCCTGTTGTATTGCAATGTACTTTTATCAATGGGTAGCTTAAGGACCAACAAGCTTGTTCAGTCACTCTCTTATTCATACATTCTACGACAAAGCCTTGGATCATTGGCATTGACTGGGTCAAGTTAGCTTATGGAGGTCCTCCCAAGCATAATGTTTATGCTCATGCTTTAAACTTGTCACGGTATTCTGACATTATGGAAGGGAAAAGATTATGATGAGGGTGATATTATAGTTAGTTTCTGCATGCATCATCACTCAAAGAGGTAAAATTTTTTTCATGATATCTGCATATCATTTAAATAAAGGGTCTCTATATATAATCATTGTGTTACATTTTATCTTCAAGGACAAAATACAAATTCATTGGTGTGGAATTAAAGCTGTCTACCATCTGGTTCTTATCTCCTTTATTTGCTCACATAAATCCCCTTCATTCATTCTTTATGTTCAGCCAAACTATCCTACATATTGTTTTCTGAACATGGACATTTCACCTCCAACTACCATCATTCCCTTCTCCGTTGTTCCTCTTAGAATGTTTTACTTTGTTCAACGCTTAGTTCCAATTCCATATCCTCTAGGTAGGATCCTCTGACTCACTCACTCCCTGCCTCCCACTGTCAATGTTATCTCCCTCTTCAAATTATGGTGTATTTCTTATGTCTGTTGTTATTTAGTCATTTCGGACGTGTCTGGCACTTTGAAGCTCCATTTGTGGTTTTCTTGGCAAAGATATAGAATTGTTTGTTATTTCCTTCTCTAGCTAATTTTACAGATAAGGAAACTGAGACAAACAGGGTTAAGTGACTTGTCCAGGGTCACATAGCTGGTAAGTTTCTGAGGTCAGAGGTGTTCTGAACTGCACACCCCACACTATCCACTGTGCTACCTAGTTACCCCATTTATCTGTGTACATGTTATTTAATTCTGGTAGATATTAAGTTCCTTAAGGGCAGGAGGTATATGTAGTTCATTTTTTGTCTTCCTATGCTCAGCAAGTCTGACCCCACTAATTCTGATCAGAATCACTGAGGATTCACAGATAGTAAAGTGTCCATAACTTCTAGGGACTTTCATTCCACAATGATTAAATAACATGCACAAAGATAAATAAAGACATGATAATTGGAGGAGAGAACAACTTGGGAGTTGGGGATGGATCCAGAAAGACTTATGTAGGTTGTGCAGCCAAATTAGGAAAAAATAAAAAGTGATACGATGTTCAATAGAAACAACTCAATACTAGACTATTTGAACAACTAATGGACTACAAAATTGACCACTGAGAAATGGAAATGGACAACATAGTTCATATCAATTATGACAATTTTGGATAGAATTTTAACAAATTTTAATTAATTGCTATAAGAACAACAAAAGATCCCAGAAAGTGCTTTCATCAGCAAACATGTACCCTAACCAAATGGAGAGAGATGACTGTCAAAGGCAAAACCAGTTGAAATATAAACTAACTTGTATAAGTGTAAAAAAAATGATGAGTGATTGATTATGGGCAATATTGTCTCCTAAAGAAAAGAAAAGCAAGTAAGGATAAAATGATTTTAAAGAAAGTTGGTAAAGCATCCAACTAAACATGATCATCCTGAGGGCATTTAAGGTGGAAAATGGAAGTAGCATAACAAACAGAAGAAAAATGGAAAAGATTTGCAAAAATAATTAAATAATATGAAAATAAATTAAATAATAAAACAAAAATTAAAACTAAATAAATGAATAAAATTTTGAAAGATATACAAAATAAAAAATTAAAAAATCTTTTAGTTGTGCAATGGTAAAGATGTGGTCTATTGCTGTCTATCACTTGTGAAAACCTCCTTTTCCCTACTAAAATCTTCATCGATAATATACTTGATTTGCATATTTGAAAGTGTCATAAAGATTTTGCTTAGATGAGAAAGATGAAAAATAGGTATATAGGTCAACAAAATTCCCTTCTTTTGTACATATCCGTGTGTGCACACACATACACAAGCACACACACACAAATATATCCTCCCCTCCATCAGACATAGTGGAATCATTGTATTTGGACCCTAAAATCACAGTATTAAATATACTGGTCAAGGAGGTAGAAAAGTAGCCATATTTGGCCAAGTATATACAAAGAAATTTCATGCCGGATGATCTGTGTGTGTGTGTGTGTGTGTGTGTGTGTGTGTGTGTGTGTATAAAGACACATGCACGTATTTTATACATATATGTATATATATATAAACATATAAAATTGTAAGGATCAATATGTAAGGTATCTGAAGGTAGAGGAGATATGAAAGATATGGAAAAAATTGGACTTTATTAATACTCCCTCTCCCCCCCCAAGAAAGGTGATTGAAATAACACTAATAAAGACTGAGAAAATACCTAGTCTCCCATTTAAATGAAGCCTTAATGAGAATTCCTCACCTGCAAACCAAGGACATCATTGATGAGGATATTAGTAGGGAGAAGGAGGCTTTCACAAATGCTAGCCAACAAAGGATAACATCTTTACCTCACAATTATCTGAAAGATGTATAGAATGTAAGTTCCTTTGGTTGTTCAGTTGTGTCCAACTCTGTGACCCCATGGAGCATATCACGCCAATACAATTCCTAGAGCTTTCTTAGCAAAGATACTGGAGTGGTTTGCCATTTCTTTCTCCACTGGATTAAGTGAGTTGCCTAGGGTCACATAGCTAGGAAGTGTATGAAGCTGGTTTTGAGCTCAAGTCCTTCTGACTCCAAGCCTAGCTCTCTATTGATTAAGACACCCAGCTGCCTTTATAAGATCCTACTACACTCATTATTTGATTAGTTTTTGAAAAGCTTTAAAATTACTTTTAAAAAGTAATTTTATAAGGTATAGTAATAATAATAGCTAACATTTAGATAGTACTTACTATGTACCTGGCATTATGCTAAGCATTTAAAAACTATTATTATCTCATTTGATCCTCACAACAACCCTGGGAAGTAGTTGCAATTATTATCTCCATTTTACAGATGAGAAAACTGAGGCAAACTGAGGGTTGTGGCTTGTGAAACAACTAATCTGAATATCAAATTTGAGCTCAGTTCTTACTGATTTTAGGCCCATTTATTCCATCCCTGCACTACCTAGTTACTGCCAAAGCTATTTTATGGGCTCTTTTACAACAAAGTGTCTCCCATCCATGCCTCAAGATCATGCAAATGTTGTGAAAGACATCACAGAGATAGTCCTTTTCAGGGGAGATCATTAACACCAAAGACATGTCTGCTTGATAAGAGTTCCCCATTGTAGTGAAGGAGAGCAAGCTATAGAGAGGTGAAAGCAAAGAGAGTGGGTCCCTGTCACTAAAGTGTCACTCCAGATAGCTTCATTTGAGGATGATGTCACTGAGCTGATGACATCAAGTCAGAGAATAATTCAGAGACTCCTGGAAAAGAGCTGAAATCAATCCAAAGAATTTGCTCTGTCCATCCACATAGGAAAGATTAAACATGAGGAATTCCTGGGTTACTACATGCTTTTGAAATGGAGACTCCATGGAGTTTGTCCACTGGTCCATGAGGGCAGACCACACAAATGGACAGTAAGTTAGGCCTAGAATTAAACAAGGAGATATTGGCCAGAATGCTTATGGTAATCACAAAATGTCTTTCCTGACCCCAGGCACACCAGGAAATAAAGGGCATTTCTTTTCATATTAACATTCTATCCAAGTTGTCATATGGCATCAAAACAGAGAATATGACAGTTGTCAAAGAGTTTAAAATGATCACTATAAAGAATAGGCACATGGTGGGTATGAATTGACTGGAAGATATAATGAACAAGGCATCTAGGTGGCACAGTGGTTAGAGTGCTGGGTTTGTACTCAAGAAGACAATCTTCCTGAGTTCAAGTCTAGGCTCAGATACTTACTAGTTGTGTGACCTTGAGCAAGTTGTTTAACCCTGTTTGCCTCAGTTTCCTAATCTGTAAAATGATCTGGAGGAGAAAATGGTAAACTACTCCAGTATCTCTACCAAGAAAACCCCAAACTGGATCACAAAGAGATGGCCAGGACTGAAACAACTGAACAACAAAAAGTAAAGAAATATGTAAAGAACAGAAGTAAAAAAAAAAGCAAACTGCATGGTAAGAAAAGGAGATGAGTTGGTCACAAGGGAAGGGATGATAGGTACACAGATAGCATATTTCACTGTTATCCTAGCAATGACAGAAGAAAATGAAGAAAGGCCTCCAGCATGTTGGACTTCCCCTGGTGGATTTATGGAAGACTATGGACAAGGGCAGCACAGGCGGTGCAGGCATAGATTGATTACAATCTGCATTGCTAGACAGAACTCCTAAATGTATGAGATTACAGATCCAACTGAGCACTTGTAACTTGGCATTTGCAAGTAACAAAAATAATAATAATAATAATAAAATGTGATATACTTTATATATTTGTATAACTATTTTAAAAATGTTTTATGATTTACAAAGTACTTTACTTATTTTATTTGATCTTAAATATTTGTTTAAAAAATGTTTGTTTAACTGACTGTGGATGGTATGCCAGTGATAAATTTGTGCTAGGGGAGTGAAACTAAGTCTATGCTACTAAGTCCCAGAAATTGGAACAAGGATTGGTCAATAGAGAAGGGTGCCTTAGCAAGTCCTTTTAAATTCTTCCATCTCTTCCCTGCATGCATGAGCAGTTGAAAACTGGGACTTGTACAGGTGATACTGGTCAACAAATCCTTGGACAATCAAAACCTAATGTCTCTGTCTTGTGCCTCCTACGATCTTTCATCCATTGGGGCCCACCTCCCTCCAGATGTTTGCAATCTTTCCCAAACATTTTTCAGCTGAACATCTTGAATCTTCTGTTTTAAGATATTTTGATATTTAATTTTTCAAAACCAAAGTTGTTTTCATTTTTTTGTATAAAAAGGCAAACAATCTCCGAAACGGAAGCTATTTTGCTGAAGGACACCAATGTGATCATGTCCTCAATTCCATACCAGAATGTATTCCTTAAGTGTACTCTCTTTCAAATGAGGGTAATCATTTCAGTGAAATGAAATCCTAAGAGCACATATGGTACACATCTGCCCACAAAGCTTTAAGTTGGTTCCCAGTACTAAAATTCACTCCCATTATGTCACAGCTGGGTAAGCAAAATCAAAAAAAAAAAGGATTAGTATGCAACATGGTATATAATCCATTGCTCTTCTCTCTAGAATGACTGTACCCAACACTATTACACAAATAACAGAAGCAATCAAGGCCCGAGGACGTTAAAACTAAAATAACTTATCAATACTAGATGTGCATCTGGTTTAAATGTGTGGAAAATGAATCCATGTTCCAGTTGGATACAGATAAGTATTTGAAAATACCTAAGGGGGGGGGGCAAGTACGCCTTTCATTGGTTTTCCCGCAAAAGAATTTGATATATTACAATAAAATTCAAAAACTATTTACTAAGTGCTTACTATATTTAAGACATAGTGCTAAGCACCTGGCAAACAGAGACGTAAGCAAAATAGTGCCTGTCCACATAAAAGTAAACATCAAGTATACGTACAATGATAAAAAATAGTTTCATTTAAAAACTAGGCAAAAGGTGGGAATCAGGAAAAGTCAGGTGTGGGCTGGTCAGTTAGTCAATTCAACAAACTTTCACTAAGCACTCTCTATGTTCTGGACACTACACTCTAAGAAGGGAATAAAAAGACAGGCAAGCTAGGGATTCTATGGTATAGAGAAAACTATGCCCAAGACTTAGATAAAGACAAAGAGGTGGGAAATGGAGTATTCCATGTTGGAACAGCATGCACGACTCATTAATTAAACCACCAAGTGCATGAAGGAGAATATGAAATAAGACTGGAAAAATATATGGGAACCATTTTGAGGAGAGTTTTAAATACCAGGTTGAAGATTCTTTATTCTAACCTAGGGGCTACAGGAGGCCAAAAAGTTTGAAGTGGGAGGAAGATTGCATGATCAGATTTATTTAGGAATATCAATTTCTCAGCTGTGTGGAGGGTGGAGATAGGGAGTCACTAAAACCAAAACAGCAACTGTATAAAATAGCAAACTATACCTGTTCTAATCTGGCATGGGGATCACTTAGTCTGCCTTGGGGAGTTCCTTTATTTAGCATCTTTAATGAGATCAGATTCATGATTTTGGTCTCTGTTTGGATCAATGGACTCCATATCATGGCAAAAAGAATGCTGGAAAGAAAATGGCAATGACCTGAGGCTCTGGAACTCCAGATTGACTCATTTATTTATTCATCAATCATTGTGTTCACCCTGTGAAGAACACCTTTCTATGCACCAGAAAAGATAAGAAATTTAACATTCAATTAGTCTTTTACTTGATGGAATTTACCAAGTAGTATGGTGTACTAAGAGACGGTGATTATGTGATTGGAGAGAAGGTGAGTATATTGGAGAGATGTAATAAAGATGGAAACAAGATCTCACAATGGATTGGGTATAAGATGAATGTGAGATAGTAGAGGATGAGACCAAGAATTCAAGCCTAGTTGTCTGGGAGGATAGTGGCGCCATCTATAATAATAAGGAAGTTCAGAATGTTGGATAATCTGGGGAGGAAGATAATGTGTTCTCTTTTGGATATGCTGAGTTTGAACTTCCTACAGTGCACTCATTTCTTATAGACAGGAAGACAAGAGCTTGTTGATAGATTAGGAAAGCTTAAAGTTTGGATAAGGTTCTTATAAGATCAATTTAGTACAAGAGAATTTGTGCAATCATGAGAAAATTCACTTTGTGACCTCACATGGTAGTTTCTGGTTGTCTCTTGGGCATATAAATTTGAAATGAAAGTGCAGCTCAGTCTTATTTTCGTCATTTAATAATACTTATTAACAGCAGCAGTTTCCATTTTTAATTGAAGTGCTACTGGTCCCAGGGATATAAGAAGAGATTCCTAATTGATTCATTTTTCAGGCTGCCTTCGATATTATCTTTTAATAGCAGATACTCTTTCAGGCCTCTCCCCTGCAGAACAGTTGAACCTTGCCTGTTATAAAAAAGCTCCAGGTATAATCTATGGGATCTTGGCCCCATGGCAAGAATTTTAAGCTGGTAGAATGAAAAGGATAGCCATAAAATAAAGATAAAAACATATTTCCAGTATATTATCATTGGTATAAGATTTGCTTAAGAAGCAGTATGGATTAGAGAACAGTGAATAGAGAGCTGACCCAGGAGTCAGGGAGATGTGTTTATGTCCTTTCTCTATAATAGTGTGGTTATGTGACCATCGGCAAGTCACTTAATCTCTCAGTGGCCCAGGAAACAGTGAGTCAATAAGTGTTGCTGAAGTGGTTACTATATGCCAAGCACTGTGCTAAGCTCTGGAGATATAAAAAATGATAAAAATTATATTTGATCTCAAGGAACTCAAAGTCTAAAGGGGGACAATGTAAACCATGATGTTCAATCTAGTTATATCTAGCATGCTAACATTAAGAAGGGCTGGGAAAAGTTTCCTGTAGAAGATAAGATTTTAGCTGGGACTTGAAAGAGGCCAGGAAATTCAGGAGGTAGAGATGAGGAAAAGCATTTCAGGCATGAGAAATAGCCAGTGGAAAGGTCTAGATTCAGAAAGTGGAGTACTTTTCCAGAGGAATGTCAAGGAGGGAGTGGGAGACAAATGTAAGACTGGAAAGGTGGAAAGAGGGGGTTATGAAGGACTTTGAATGCCAAACAGAAGAATTTAGATTTTATCCTGGAGGTAATAGGGAGTTTTTGGAGTTTAATGAGTAAGGGGATGACATGTACTTTATAAAGAACTTTTTGAAAACTGAATTAAGGATAAACTGAAGTGGGCAGAAATCTGAGTCAGAGAGACCAACCAGCTGACTATTGCAATAGTTCAGGTGTTAGCTGGTGACATTCTGCACCAGGGCAGTGACAGAGTCAGAGAAGAGAAGGGGGCGAATGCAAGAGATGGTATAAAGGTAAAATGGATAGACCTTTGCAATAGATTGAGTAGTGTGTGTGTGTGTGTGTGTGTGTGTGTGTGTGTGTGTGTGTGTGTGTGTGTGTGTGTGTGTGTGGAGAGACAGAGAGAGAGAGAGAGATGAAGGATGAAGGATGACATCATACAACCTAGGCTGTATGAGCCTGAAAGTCCAGAAAGATAGTGATATCCTCAGCAATGATAGGAAAGTTGGGATGGGGTGAGGAGATATGCTGGATATACTGAGTTAAAGCTGTCCATGAGGCATCCAGTTTGAGATCCCCATTGGGCAATGGGAGATGCAAGTATGGAGGTGAGCAGAGAGGTTAGGGAGATTTGAGAATGAGTAGATCTGAGAAACATCAGTATGTAGATGATAACTTAGTCCATGGGGGTTGAAGAGATCACTAAGCGAAATGGTATAGAGAGAGAGGGGGGCCTAAGAGAGAGCTCTGTGGCACACCAACATTTGGAGTTCATGATCTGGATGAAGATCCATCAATGGAGGCGAAGGAGGAGCTGGATGGAAGGAGAAACAAAAGAAAGAAATGCCACAAAAATCTAGAGAGAAGAGAGGGATTGACAGTGTTGAAGGCAACACAGAAGGCAAAAAGCTTGTGGACTAAAAATGGTCTGTTTTATTTGGCAATTAAGAGATCGTTAGGAACTTTGGAAAGATCAATTTATTTTGGACGATGAGGGACAGTTAAATGGCACTGTGGATAGAGTAGAGGCCTAGAGTGAGGAAGATGAATCTTCCTTAGTTCAAATCCAGCCTCAGATACTTACTAATTATGTGACCCTGGGCAAGTCACTTAACCCTGTTTACCTCAATTTCCCCATGTGTAAAATGAACCGGAGAATAAAGTGGTAAATCACTCCAGTATCTTTGCCAATAAAACCCTGAATGGGGTCATGAAGAGCCATATGCAACTGAAAAATAACTGAATATTCATGATGAAGCTGGAAGTCAGGCTATAGAGACAAAAGAATTAGAGAAAAGGAAGTAGAGGCCTGTGTTGTAGATAGCCTTCTGGATGAATTAAACACATACAAAGGAAGAGGAGATGTCTCTGACCATATATAGCAGGGATATAAATCAAGTTGGACTTTTCTGCGGAAGGAGAAAACATGGCCATATTTGTAAGTAATAGAGAAACATTCACCAGAAAAGGGAGAGATGAAAGATGAGGGAGGGAGGATAGAGGAGACAATTAGTTGAAAGATGGACTGTGATGACCTGCGAGTCTAGAAAAGTTTGCTTTGACCAGGAGAAGGCCCACTCACCCTGTAAGACAGGAGTGAAGGAGGAGGAAGTGGTGAAAGGAAGCTGAGTAATGGGAGATAACGATGGGAAAAGAGAAGGCTGGGTGAATGGCCTGATTTTTTTCAGTAAAAATATGAGACAAAGTTAAGATTAATGCTGATTAAAATAGTGACAGAAATATGTATTAGATGTGAAGAACTTAAATAACATGCCATATTGAGTGGGGTGCATCGTTTGAGTGTTTTTTATCATTCTTGATATACTGCATTTTAATGCAGAAGAGGAAGTGCAATGTAAATCTTTGAAATCAACTAGTTTCGTACATAAATGGAACAAGTCAACAAGTAAAAATTCTGAGCAATACATTGTTTTACAAATTTGTTTTGATAATGAAAACAGGGGAATTTTGGATGCTGATGAAAGAAATAGGCTAAAAACATTTAGGGATAACATAGAATGCATAACATTAAGAATAGTATTGGAGGGGCAGCTAGGTCGCACAGTGTAAAGAGCACCGACAATCAGGAGGACCTGACTTCAAATCTATATTCAGACACATACTTGTGTGACCCTGGACAAGTCTCTCAACCCTGACTGCCTCAAAAAATAAACAAAAAGAAGAATTTTGGGAGCACATATAATTCAAAATAAATCACCAGTACCATGTAAACTCTTGATGATTAACTTGAGAATGTGGTAGAAAAATGTGATAATTAATACACAAGGGACCATACTAAATAGCCCTTGCCCTCAAACAAAATATATTAACTAAAAACTTCTATGAACTGGAGGCACCTTAGGGTACTTCAAAGAAGTAGCATAAAGCAATGGAAGGAATTCCAGTCTGAGTCAGGAAAGTTGTATTTGTGTATTGATCTTTCTGTCTCTGTGCCCTTAGGCAAATCTAATAACCTTTCTAAGTCTTGGTTTCTTCAAAAACATTATGGGGAAGGTTCTTGGTAGAATTCAAGGTAGTGGGAAAATGATGTCCTAGTATAACTTCTTGCCTAGTGAAAAAAAAATCCTTTCTATATAAGAAGTATATTGGAATGAGGAGATGGGGCAGGGAACAGACTATTACTGCTCATGGAGAACATCCTAGGAAGACCTTGAAGGTTCATGACTCTCAGTGGAAGAAATACCCACATCAGTGAAACTACTATTTTTAAAAATATTGAAATATTCTGGGACTAGAGAGAGGCCCACAAAAATCAGGGTTCTGGAATGAAGTTGTTTTCTGTTACTTGTAACACAGATCATTACAACTGCAGGGTAAAAGGGAGAAGAATTGAAAGAGGCAAGGGTGAAGAGGGAAAGGTTGGGGATAAAGAAGAAGGAGAGAGGGGAGAGGGAGAGAGAGGGAAAGGGGAAAGAAGGAAGAAGAAAAAGAGGTAGGCAAGAAGAGAAAAGGAAATAGAAAGGGAAGAAGGAGACATTCTCCCATCTTTAGTTTTACCTAAATTTTTCAGTGGAATGAAATCACTCTATGCCAGTTTTCGAACTGGTATTGATTTTGAACCATCCATTTGTGACATAACCCGGGGTTTCATAGCATGATATGAGATGCATTTTCAAAACTCTAATTTTCGGGCAAACAGTACATGAATACAAGTTCTAACTAAAGTGGTAAAAAGGGAGACAGAGTCCCAAACTAAATGGTGTCTTAGCAAAAAAAAAATGTGATGGTGAAAATAGCTCTCCTGGACTATCTCTCTGAGACAGCTTGATAGTACAGTGGTTAGAACATTGGACCTAGAGTAAGGAAGAAATGAATTCAAATACTGCCTCAGATATACTAGCTATGTGACCCTGGTCAAGTAATTTAATTTCTGTCTTCCTCAGTTTCCTCATCTTTAAAATGTGGATAATAATAGCACCTCTCTCCAGGGTTGTCTTGAAGATCCAATGATATAATAATATTTGTTAAGCACGTGGTAGTGTCTGAGCCATAGAAAGTGCTATATAAATGTTAGTGACAGCGATGATGTCTGACTTCAAAAAGAGATGCTACAGTATCATCTATAAACTAGAGAATTTGGGCAATAGCTAAAGAGTAAGTGTACTCCTCACTCATGGAGCTACAAGGGTTGCTGTTCAGACCAATCAGCTCAAAGCTGAAGCAAGTGTAAGATCACCCATTTGAAGCTGCAAGGGACCATAACAATCCTTGTGTCTGATCTCCTCACTTCACAACTGGAGGAAATAGACCGAGAATAGAAGAAACTCATATGTAAGGTCACACTGACAACATAAATTCAGTGCTCATTCTCTACAGTTTACAGTGTCTACCCTACATGGTTTCTTTTTTAATTTGAAACATCAGTTTATAGAAATAAGGTCAACTATAAAGCTTCTTCCAGAAAAAAAAAACATAAGAAAAACTTACAGCTTTCTGACTTAATTTGACCAAGTTTCATCTTTTGAAAAGCTTTATCTACTAAAGTCGTTCAGTTATTTGTTGACAATATTTGTTCAAGAATTAACTTAACAAATGGGTAATGTTAATTTCAGTCACTGAAAAGCAACCAAAAACATCACTGTTGTCAAATCCCTGACAGCAGGGTATCTGCTCCAATTATATAAGTTTGCTGTTTCCCAATAAATCAAGCTAATGGTTCGCCTTGCAAATGTAAGCATGAAAATGAATCATTTCAGTGGTACATGTGCCATCAGGATTTGGAGTGACATGGCTTAATAGCCAAAAATAAATGTTCATTTATTTTACCCTCAACCTTGACAGTGGCAAGTTCTGAATCTGGTTAGGTTTTGATTCAATCAAACAAGAATTTATTGAGTACCTACTGTGTGCATGGCAGCATGTAGAAAAGGCAATGTGCTCCTCAGCTATCCCCCAGCTTGCTAACTAGAGATTTCAGGGGTCTTCCTCTTTGGATGGGATTTGAAACTCTCTCTCTCTCTCTCTCTCTCTCTCTCTCTCTCTCTCTCTCTCTCTCTCTCTCTCTCTCTCTCTTTCTCTCTCTCTCTCTCCCCCATCTTGCTCCCAATAGGAGATCTCCCTCACTCTGTATTCTCTTGGATAATTCTCCCACATAGACTTTTTCTGATTTCAGTTTTTCTACTATTTGGATAAATGGGTTTCTTTGCTATTTGCCATGTCTGTTCATTGTGGAAGTGGTACTTAGTGGAGAAGGAGCTATCTTGAATACAAAATTTGGGGGACTACTTCCCACTGTTGAAGAAACAGGTATCAGAATTTTAGCTTGAACTTGAAAACTACATCTCCTAAACTAATAATATTTAAGAGAACAGTTAGATCTAATTCTAACCTGGTAACTGCCCCCCCACCACACACACACACACACACACACACACACACACACACACACACACACACACTCCCTAAGGAGAACAGAGTGACTAGGCTTTTGGCCACAACCCCTTCTGGCAGGAATGAACACTTGCTTGGAGAAGGATGGAAGAGAAGGCAAGAATGTCTCTCTGGGCTTCCTTCGAGCCACATAGTAACATCTTCATGATACGTATATGTTAGGCATGTTTTACTGTTGTGTTCAGTCATTTCCAGTCATATCTGACTCTTTGTGACTCCATTTGGCATTTTTGGAGCAAAGATACTGGAGTGGTTTGCCATTTCCTTCTCCAGCTCATTTTACAGGTGAGGAAACTGAGGTTAACAGTTAAGTGACTTGCTCAGGATTACATAGCCAGTAAATGTCTGAGGCCTGATTTGAACTTAGGAAGACTCCTCTTCCACTGTACCACCTAGCTACCCCTGCATTTTTTTATTTTGTCAAATATTTCCTGATTACATTTTAATCCAATGCAGGCTGCACTCTGAAATTTTATGGGCCACGTGTTTCACACCTCTGTTCTTTGCCATCCTCTCTCTTACTCTCAAAAATAACAAGACTTTATATAGCACAAGTGACTGAGTTCTCAAAGTATATGCCAGTGGAATACAAGTACTAGAAGGTCCTTCCAGTCTGAAAAAAAAAATTCAAGGAGAGTCTTAACTAATATGTGGTCAATTGTGCTTTGCCCCAGGGCACTGCCAGAACTTTTAGTCCTTCAGGACTATTGAAACAATTGAACATGTCACATACTTGTTAGGAATACCTAATTAAAAAGAGGAAGCTACCAGGTGAGCTCTTCTTTACATTCCACATTTCTGACCTAGTATGAATGAAATTAATGCCTGAAAAACATTTTGTCAGGTCTTACTCTGTGCCAGTCACTGCACTAAGTGATGCAGATCTAAATGCAAAGTTGAGACAGTTCCTGTCCTCAAAGAGATTATATTCTATTGAGGGAGTGAGTAGTGGTCAGCAAAGGATGTTTTGGCTTGGTAAGATCAAAGGATGCTATGTGGAAAAATAAAGGAGCTGATTAACACACTCTTTCAAGATGCAACAGTAGAATTGATTTAATTATGATTCCCAAAGTAAGAGATGGAAAGTAAATATGTGTCCATCAGTGGCAAGGTGGATGCCAAAGGGATAGAATGGATGAGAGGGAAAGGAAATTCTAGTCCTTTGTTGTTGGTTAGTCATTTTTTAGTCATGTCTGACTCTGTGACCTCATTTGGAGTTCTCTTGGCAAAGACACTAGAATGGTTTGCCATTTCTCAGATGAGGAAACTGAGGCAGACAGGCTTGCCCAGGGTGACACAGATATTGAGTGTCTAAGGTCAGATATGAACTCATGTCTTCCTGACTTCTTGCCAGGCACTTTTCACTGCCCTAGGCTGGGATCAGCTACATATAATGAGTTGCATGACTTGCCGATCATGACAGTTTATTCCCAGGTTATGAATTCCACAACTGGGTAGATGAAGTCTACCCAGGGGGGTCCAGTGATCTTGAAGGTATAGCAACAAGGAGAATTGCAAGGAAATGACTGGAATAAGTAACAGATTGGAGTGGGAAGTATACGAGAAGCTGGTTTGGGGTTTTTTTTCTTTGTTTTTTCCTGCTGCTTCCCTTCGGTATTTCTTATCTCAGATAAACCAATAGCCACTTATGACTACAGCTTCAAGGATGCCTTCATGATGGACTGTGTGTCTCTTATTCAAGAGAAAGGTCAAGGTCAAAGAGATTCACCACTGTGTTGGCCACAGGGTGACGATGATAGAATATTTTGGCCACAACAAACCTCAAGCTCTCTCTATTAACTTACAAAGGAGTTTCAATCTGCATCAGGGAAAGGAGAACCTATGCCAGTAAAGTAATAAATTATAATTACAGTACAGCTAGCACTTTAAGGTTTGCAAGAAGCTTTCCAAATATTATCCCATTTTATCTTCCCCCCACCCTGGGTGGTGGGTACTAATATTATTTCTATTTTATATTATATACATATAAAAGTATATTAATTAATAGTATATGCATATTATTTCTGTTTTACACATGAGGAAACTGAGGCAGTCAAAGGTTAAGAGACTTTCCCTGGGGTCACAGAGCTAGTAAATGCCTGAGGCTGGATTTGCATTGAGTTCTTCCTGACTTCAGACCCAGTGTTCTTATCACTGTAATGAAATGAAAGACTCTTGTTCTAGCCCTTTCATTTACAGATGAAGAAGCTCAGACCTAGAGAGGTTCAATGAGCTACCAAAGGTCATGAAACTAGTACACAGCAGAAGGAAATTTAAACCCAGGTCCTCTCACCTAATGAGGTGGCACAGTGGCTAGAGTGCCAGTCCAGAAGTCAAGAAGATATTTTCCTGAGTTCACATCAAGTCCTAGATGTGTGACCCTGGGCAAGTCACTTAACCCTATTTGCTTCAGTTTTCTCATATGTCAAATGGGTTGGAGAAGTAAATGTCAAACCATTCCACCATCTTTGCCAAGAAAACCTCAAACGGGGTCATGAAGAGTTGAACACAACCTAAAAACTAACTGAACAATAATTCTCTCTCACTCCAGATCTCACAAAATTTCTACCATGCTGTGCAGCCTCTCCAAGGTGTTATTATCCCATTTTATTTTTTATAAAGCAGGAATCTGAGAATTTGAGTGTGAAATGTCAAAGTTCACGAGACTGTTGGTAAATTTAGGACTTAAATCTGGCCCTCCTGACTCATATGCATCCAAGTTATTATTGTTGTTGTTGCATAAGAGATTTGGGTTCAGGTTTTGCTTGTTTGTTCAGGAGATATCATAAAGTATAGTCTCCCCTTGCCATTCCCAGTTTCCATATGGAAAATATTTTCTGGGCCAGTGCTTTGATTTAAATATAAAAGCATGTTGGTTACTACCAACAGCATTGCTGGTTTCTTAGAACAGGTCGCCAAGTTCCAAAGGAAACAGACTGATTTATTGGGAATTCTCTGGGCCTTGCCAAACAATAGATCAAGATGGTTTGGATAGCACATACCACACAAGCTTCAGTGGCAAATCCAGACTTCCTTTGGCCTCCTGCTGAATATAAATGAAGGGACCCTCTCAGGGTGTCCCTCTCTGCAACTTCCTGAACCCACATTCAAAAACCAATAGCCATAAACATGGAAGCAGTGCAGCAGTTTGTATGAAACAGATCTCTTCTCCCCACAATCCCTGACCAAAGTTCAGTGAATGGAGAGCTCAGTATGAATCAATGGTGTGACAAGATGTCTAAGGAAAAGACTTTCTAGCAATTGGAAGTTTCTCAGGAAATAGTGGAATGTTTATGCAAATAAAGGATGAATGACTGCTTAGGTATGCTGTGGTGGGGATAGACTCCACTGAGGCCCCTTGCATCTCAGAGATTCTATACCTCTATATGGCATGGTGATCCCATATAAGTCCACATTTCATTGATCTCCCAAAGGGATCTAAAGTCCTTCCTTTGGTTTCCTCTCTTCTTCCAATAGAGACTTTGTTTCATACAAATGCCTACATGGAAGATAAACCCTTTAGATCCTGTGGCTGTCCTTTTAAAAATTCACCTTTCTATATTCTTTCTTAATTCTGTTGACGTCATTTTACCGCCTTCAACAAAGGGCTGACTGAGCAGTCTTTATTATAGAACAGAACTGCTTACTCCTTATAAAGGGCCAATGAACTGATTTCATGTCTGATAAGTGAAGCAGTTAGGCATCTCTCTTCTTCTACCAAGCCATTACTGGATCTATTAGCTACCAATATTCTTTGATGGAATTTAGTTCTTTTTCATTTTCTTTCCTCTCTCTGGACTAAATGTTCATAAGTAGGGAATTAACCAGCAAGCAGGTAATGGAAAGAAAGACGACACAAGACTACTCCACACGCTGGATAATAGGCATCTAAATAACTTAGTCAAACCTCCATCCACCCTGTCGCCACCAAATCTCCAGCATCTGGCCCCTTCTCTACTGTCATAGCTCACCTCCACGACTGCCCCACTCCAACCTAGACTCTAACTTCCAGGGCCTCCCCTTTCCTAATCCATCTTCCTCCTTGATGCTACAATAATTATTCTAAAACACAGTGCTGGCGCAGAATTGGTGCTTAATAAATGCTAAGTGACTGAGTGACAGCACATCCCTCCTAGGCTCCAAGATCATCTGTGGCTTCCTATTGTCTAAAGAACAAAATACAAATTCTACGGGATGTCTCAAAGTACCTTCCATATTGGGTCTTCACTTTCCAGCCTTGCCCCAAGCTATTCACCATCGTGAACATTCTAGCCAAAGTGGACTGTTAGAACCTTCCCTGAACTCTCAGTCTGGTGTCTCCCTGTGGGATATAAGTCCTTCTCAAAGACTCAGAACTTTTGTCTTATTTTGTTGCTCAGCTCAGGTGTCACTTGTGGGGGGGGGGGGTGATTTCCCCACCTCCTCAAGACCTGTTGTTAAAGATTACTCCCTGCTGAATTTTGCTCCTTTTTTTTTTGCTTTACTTCTTCTCAAATACACACACTCACACACACACCTACACATATGCACACCTACACACACACTCATACACACACACACACACACACACACATACACACACACACACACCTTCCAGCCATCTTCTCCCCAAATACTTTGCCTCCTAAACCAAAGACCATATCCAGAATGCTTACCTGATGCCACCATTCCCTTCATGACCACCATCAATTGTCAAGTGCCTTAAGTAACTGAATATATCTAGGACATTCCTAGGTGAGCCTTGTTCTACATTCTGGCTCTTCTCTTTTCCACTACATGGATGGCTGTCTTGCAGGTACCTTTCCTCTTCTACCTCTCTGCTTTCTAGTTCTGGAACAAGAATCAAATCAACTGTTTGTTAGAAGTTACTACTGTTGTTATAAGTATATGTATGAGTATAAAAAGTATGTAAATCAATGTCCACTATGCCTCCACTTACCATACTTGTAACTTGCCAAATCCAATACCCATCTTTGACCATCAAATCCATAATGTGCTCTTTGCCACTACATTAGAATATAACCTCCTTGGGGTAAGAGGCTGTCTTCAATTGTGTGCTTGTATTCCCAAGATGGAGCAAAGGTGTTTTATATACAATAAGTACTTAAGTAAACGTATTGTTTTCATTCATTCACTCACTTCTTTCACTCATGTTGTATTCCGACGCCAGTAGAAGACAAACTCCTTGAGGATAACAATTGTTTCATTTTTTTTCCTTTGGATCCCCACTGCCTACAGGCAGTTTGGTTTACTGGATAAAGAGTTGGCTTCTTGGCCCCAAAAAGGCTAGGTTTAAGTTCTGTTTCTTATTCAAACTGGCTAGGTGGCCCTGGGCAAGTCATTTAACCTTTCAGAGATCTAAGCAACTCTCCAAAACAATAAGTTGCAGAGAAGGTGCTGCCCTGAGTTGGGGAACAGAATTTCTTCCTCTTAAAGCCAGATTATGAAAAACTTTAAATGTCAAAGACATTAAGTTGTGCTTATTGTTTTCCTCTGGGTAAGGGGGAGTCACTGAAGTCCTTGGTTCATATTCTAATTTCAGATGAGTGTTGTCTGTCACTAAAGAGGAGTGTTGAGAAATATGGGAATTCCTACCACCAAGTCTGATGAGCGCAAGATGATACTTTCAGCTGAAAGGAGAAACATCTTTGTCCTA
The DNA here is from genome assembly GCF_028372415.1 of Notamacropus eugenii. Lineage (NCBI taxonomy): Eukaryota > Metazoa > Chordata > Mammalia > Diprotodontia > Macropodidae > Notamacropus > Notamacropus eugenii. Next base: position 31,902,663 of record NC_092874.1, on the reverse strand, counting down.
CTCCTTGATGCTGTGCAAGTGAGTTTTATGCCACATTTACTATGCCAATAGACATCCTGTGTCTAGGTTGGGCTTCTCCTTCCATACTGATTCTCACTAATCATCACAAAACTAAGCACCACTACCAGATGAATGTTGCTCTCACCACTTGCCAGGTACTTATACTGTTTTACAGATATATTTTAAACTGGGCCTTACAGACTTGGTCTTCCTTTTGAATGATTGGAAATCAGTTAGTCACAGCTATCACACATTTCTGTAGGCATGGATTTTATGGAAATGAAGGTAAATGCTTCCAGTATTTTTTTTCTTCTTATGGATATATAACAGAGTAGGAGAAGCCAGAAGCTATGGAGATCTTCAGAAACTTATACAGAATTATATCTACACACACACACACACACACACACACACACACACACACACATTTGTTTAAATATATAATGTGTTTTTGTGTACATATAATAAATGTGTGCACATATGTCCTACAGATATACATCTGTATAGGAGATATATCTTATATAACATGCATAGTTATAAGATATAAATGTCTCATGTATGTGTGTATATACATATATGTCTATATAAGAGATATATCTTATATAACACATACATGTATAATAGAGATACCTATATAGTATATGTGTGTACATCCTTATATGCATGCATATATCTTCATTAATCAAAGCACTATAGTCTCCTATTACAAAAAGGAAACTACTTTCTTCAGACTCCTGTGTTCCTGTTCCACATACCTGATACAGTGTCTGGCACACAGTATGTATTTAGTAAGTATTCGACGGCTGGTTCTACAATTCCCCATGGTAGAGTAGAAAGAACACTATCTCAGGAATCACAGGACCCAGTTAGTAAATGTCTTGTGGCCACATTTGACCCCAGGTCTCCTGACTCCAGGCTCAGTGCTCTATCCACTGTGCCACCTAGCTGACCTAGCTGATCTTGAGTAAACTACTTAATTTCTCTTAAAAAAAATATTTATTGTTAACCATTTAGCAGGCACTTCCTAGCCTCCCTATTTCTGCAACAAAACAACAATTTATTAGCATTAGATGCTAATGGAATAAAGACAAAAACAAAACAGTCCCTGCCCTCCAGGAGCTTATATTCTATGGGAAATACAACACGTATATAGTTAAGTAAGTAGATTAAAAAATAAATGAATACAGAGGTATATTGAGATGTGGACACTAGCAACTAGGGCCATTAGGAAAGGTATCTTACCCAACTCTACAAAAATATTTATTGCAGCTCTTTTTGTGGAAGCAAAGAATTGAAAATTGAGAGGTTACCCATCAACTGGGGAATGGCTGAACAAGTTGTTGTATATGAATGTAATGGAGTACTATTGCTCTGTAAGAAATGATAAGCAGGCAGATTTCAGAAAAACCTGGAAAGACTTATATGAACTGATGCTGAGTGAAGTGAGCAGAACCAGGAGAACATTGTACACAGTAGCCGCAACATCATACACAGTAGCTGCAACATTGTACATAGTGCCTGCAACATTGTATACAGTAGCAGCAACATTGTACACAGCAGCAACATCGTACACAGTAGCCACAACATCGTACACAGTAGCCGCAACATCGCACACAGTAGCCGCAACATTGTACGTAGTAGCTGCAGCATTGTATGATGAACAGCTCTGATAGCTTTAACTCTTCTCAGCAATGTAGTGATCTAATAGACAATTCCAAGACTCATGATGAAAAATGCTATCCACATCCAGAGAAAGAACTATGGACTCTGAATGCAGATCAAAGCATAGCATTTTCTCTTTTTTGTTTGTTTTTTCTTTCTTGTGTTTTTTTTTTCCTTTTGTTCTGATTCTTCTTTTACAACATGACTAATGTGGAAACGCATGCAATATAATTGTACATGTATAGTCTATGTCAGATTGCAGGCCATCTTGGGGAGAGGGGAAGGAAATTTAGAACTCACAATCTTATAAAAGTGAATGGTGATAACTAAAAATTAACTGATTTTTTTTTAAAGAACTGCTTCAGTTGCATCCCCCTGCAAAAAAAAGAAAAGAAGAGAAAAGAAAAGGAAAGGAAAGAAGAGAAAAGAAAAGAAAAGAAAAAGAAAAGAAATGATGAGCAGGCAGATTTCAGAAAAACCTGGAAAGACTTTCATGAACTGATGCTGAGTGAAGTGAGTAGAACCAGGAGAACATTATACACAGAAACAGCTACATCGTGTGAGGACCGACTTTGATAGACTTAGCCCTTCTCAGCAATGCAGTGATCTAAGACAATTCCAAAAAACTCCTGATGAAAAATGCTATCCACATCTAGAGAAAGAACTATGGAGTCTGAATGCAGATCAAAGCCGACTACTTTCTTTTTTTTTTTCTTTCTCATGTTTTCTTCTTTTGTTTTGATTCTTCTTTCACAACATGACTAATGTGGAAATGTTTAATATGATCATACATGTATGTCAGATTGCATGCCATTTTGGGGAGGTGGAAGGGAGAAAAAATTTGCAACTCAAAATCTATTTATAAGAGTTAATATTGAAAACTATCTTTGTATGTAATTAGAAAAAATAAAATACTATTAAGTGGAAAAAAATAAAAAAGGAAAGGAGTCTCCTAAAGGAGATTTCCCAATAAACAAGATGTCCAAAATCAGAATGATCCTTGACTTTTCACTCTACTGCCCTCATCCCTGTGGGATTCATGCCCAATCAATTGCCAAGTGGTGACAATTCCTCTTGCACAACATCTCTAATATCTGCCCCCCTTTCCTCATACCGCTGCCACTCTAGTTCAAACCATCATCTCTCAGTTGGATTATTGCCATGCTGTCCTACTTGGTCTCCCAACCCACAGTCTCTCTCTTCTCAAATCCAGCTTCCAAACAGCTTTCAGACTGATTTTCCTAAAGTACAAGTCTGACTGCAAATGACCAGTTCAAAAAGTTCCAGTAGCCCACTAGGATCAAAGAAAAATGCTTTTGTTTGAAATTTAAAAGCCTTAGCAATTTGGCTTCAACTAATCTTTCCCAAGTTACTTTCAGTTTCTTCCCTTCACACACCCTCCATCCTAACTAACATGAACTATCTTTATTGTTTTTTCACACATGACATTCCACTGGGTATCCCTGCACTTTTACATGGGCTGTCATACATACTTAGAACACACTGTCTCTTTATAGCTACCTCTAAGAATTCCTAGCTTGCCAGTTCCTAATGCCTCTAAATTGCTTTGTATTTCCTTTGTATGTTTTTTATGTTTATTCCAATGTGTAAATGTTGTTTCCTGTGATAGAAAACAACTGCCTTGAAAACAGGGAATTTCATTTTTGTCCTTATTTTTCCACCACCTAACACAATACCTAAAACCTAGCAGGCACTTAGTACATGCTTAATTAGCTGATTATTATCAAAGTTCCATTATCTGTTATACGAATATAATACTTACTTTTCTACCTACCTGAAAAGGTTGTTTTAAGGATCTTGAAATAATAAATGTGAAACGGTTTCAGAAATTAGAAAGTGGCATGAAAATACAAATATTATCCAAGGTACATAGATTTGAGCCTACATTCACTTATCGGTGGTGCAGAAAATTGATGAATAGGGACTAAGTCATAAACTAATGAATCTGATTAACAGTTTATAAATGGTTGGAAGAAATCTTATGATTTTCCTGGCATTATGTTAGATTTTCACACACAGATACACAGACACACAGACACACAGATACACACAGACACACAGACACACAGACACAGACACAGACACAGACATACACACACACACACACACACACACACACACACACACACACACACACACACACTGAAGACAGGGAAGTAGACACTGCCAGAAGCAGAGAGTCAGACAACTTTATAATAGCTTGAAAGACCTGCTTTTAGCCATCAGGTTCTAACATTCCTATTTTATTGTGCATTTCTATTAACGTAAGATAAAAAGGAGTCCATTATTTCCGGGAATTTCAAGGAGAATGCCCTCTAGGCATTTTGAAATGAAATTGAGTATTCTGTTTTTACTTTAAAACAGAAATATGCTCAAGGAAGTCACAGAGAAAAAAAATCATTGATTATATATATAGTAAAGGATACATCTTTATAAATATGTATTTAAAGATCTTAGTAATTAAGGTTCTTTTAAAGCAGCTGATCCAATTTTCTGTCATACGCTGTTTTTGTTTAGTCATTACATAGTGAAAACACTCTCATTTTGGAAATGTCCTTTGTTCAAGGTTTTCTAATGCCTGAATAATATTCTAGTGGAATGGAAATGTTTCTATGGTCATAGAACCATTTTTGAACAAGCTGACTTAAATCTACGCCACTTAAATAAAAAAAATCTTTGAAACATCATAATATATATATAATATATTAATATATAATTAAATTAATACCTTTGGTACTTTTTCTAGTATATTATCAAAATAGTTTTTAAAATACCAACTGTACTATAGTCAAAAGGTTCACTATTTCAAGCAACGTAGTAAGCTTAACTTACCTATCTTCAACAAACCATAGGATTTATTTAATAATATACAAACTACATGGACATTTTCATATGTGAAGGATACAAGTAGATATGTACATTATTTTTTCCATCTCACTGCCTCCTGGTGGGTGACAGAGAAATGAAGCTGCATTATGTAACTGATCTCCAAAGACTGATTTTGGCCATGCATATAGTCTGACCATGGCAGAGATTTCTGAGGGGGTGTAGTTTATGCTGAGGTAGATAAATGGCGCTATCAGTCTTTGATAGATTTGAAAAAGTGATTCATGGACACTTGTAGAATTCCTTTGGAAGCATTGGCTACATTAACAAGTATTTACTAGTACCCAATCCACCAGCTAGCATTTACTAAGTATTTACTCAGGTGCCAAGGGTGCAGTGATAAGAAAGAAAGAGTCGCTTCACTCAAGGAGCTTACTTCTACTGGGGGAAAATACAGATTGATGACAGATAGACATCAGATGGATAGATAGATTATAGAGACCTACAAAGTGATATATTGTGTTTGCCCTTCATTCTCAAACAGGACCATGACATCAAAATGATAACATGACTTACAGTTGATTTTGATATGAGTGAGAGAGGACTGGATATAACAGATAGATAGATAGACAGACAGACAGAAATACAGGCAATAGATAGATGTGATGGAGAGGGGGAAAGGAGAGAGAGAGAGACACAGGTGAATGGAATCATAAATACATACATAATAGGTAGATGGATAGATATATAGATAAATAGGTGGACAGATAGACAGGTGATAGGTAGATGATAGACATAGATTAGATTTATATAGAGAGTAGAGAGAGAGAGAGAGAGAGAGAGAGAGAGAGAGAGAGAGAGAGAGAGAGAGAGAGAGAGAGAGAGGTGATATATAGATTCAAAATAAAACATATAGAGTAAATGCAAGGAAATTTGAATGAGCATTACCAGTTGAGATTCAGAAAGGTCTTTAGTAAAAGAAGTCACTTAGACTAAGTTTTGAAGGAAAATTGAGTATTATAAGAAGGAAAAGTGATGATAGAAGGCATTCCAAACATTGGTGGAAACTTAGGTCAAAGTAAAAGACAAGAGACGTAAGGTGCATGCAAATAATATAAAAAGTCTGGAAAAGTAGATTGAGGCTGGATCACAAAGTGGTTCAAATGCCAAATAAGTTCACATGAGAGCAACTATACAGAGCAACAAAAGGGGATCCAGGAGAGAGCCATGGATAAAGTCATAGTCATTCTTGCTTTCTCTGCATCTCACTTCCATCCTTTTGGGACAAAAGGAGTCTGGTTTAATGGTCCAGCACAAGAACTTTCCAAAACTCTCATGTAAACTCTGGGCCAGTTGCAAGGGGCATGAGGCAATGGATCCCATGAAATTGTCATGATGAAGCATATAAAATTGTGAAGAAAAATGGAAGAAATCTTTATGTTCCCCAGAATGAAACAAGATTTTAGAAAGTTTATGGTGCTAGCTAATCCACATAAGTGAAGCTTGCTCTTAGGAGTATATATATTTATGTATGTCATTAGCCTGTTTCAAACCTCCCTCATTAATGAAGAAATTATCATATACACATGGAGGCAACTAGTTGGTACAATGGAGAGAGAGCTGAACTTGTATTCAGGAAGACCTCAGTTCAAATCTAGCCTCAGACACATATTAACTGTGTGAGCTTGGGCAAGTCACTTTACCACAATCTGTCTCAATTTCTTCATCTGTAAAATAGGGATGATAAGTAGTACCTACCCCCCCCCCCCCAGGGTTATTGTGAATATCAAATGAGATAATATTTGTAAAGCATTTTGCAAACCTCAAAATACTATAGAAATGCTAAATGTTGTGATTATCAAGTTGGACTCCTGAAAATCCATGTTGCTGTCCAATTTCATTTATCATAACCTGCATTTCTAGAGACCTTTAATCTTTACTTAAAGCTTTCCTTGCAACAATTTTTGGGCTAGGTAATACAAGGATTATTTTTTTCCTCCTATTTTGCAGAAAAGGAAATTAAAGCTAAGAAGGTTGTTTTCTTTTTCATCCATGGGGGTCACAGACCTAGTAAGCGTAAAAGGAAATAACTTGTGAAATGAAAATACCATTAGTTTTGGCACTGGACTAAACAATTTCAAATCCTACCTGTCACTTACTCCCTGTGACATTAGGTGAATCAATTAACTTCTCTGAATCTCCGTTCTCTAGGATGCAAAATGAAGAGACTCTTCAATTCCTCCCAATTATGGATCTGCAACCCTACCGTGTGGTCTTAGATAAGTCATATTTGCCTCCATTCCTTCCTCCAGAAAATAAAGGAGACAAACTAGATAATATCTCTTCTCTTTTTATGCTCTAAATTGAATTATCTGACAACTATTGCAAACAAGGTCGGAACCCAGATTTCCTGAAACCAATCAGTAGAAAAAAAATCATACTAACAAGCCAACTTGAATGTTTCTCTTTCTTAATGCTTCTTTTAATATTGGTTTACATGGAAGAAAACATAAAATCAAGCAGAAAATTAACCAGTGAACTTAGCAATAATTGCCAATGTCCTGATGGACCAATGAGTCAGCCATCTCTGTAAAGTATTTCATCAGAAAGTTATGTTTTGTAAGTCTTATTCTATCATCTTAGGGTTGGGTCACTGGAAAATGTTTTTAATAAATGTTTTCATACAGATAAGTAAAATACTAAGAATTGTGCATGGCTATTTACTAAGTCCCATTGGTGGTAGCCAGGTAGAAAAGTAGATAGAGCACTAGACTTGAAATCAAGAAGATGCAGGTTCAAATCCTACCTTAGGTACTTACTAGATATGTTACCCAAGACAAGTCACTTAAGCTTTCTGGGCCTCAGTTTCCTCAATTGTCAAAAGCAGGGGTTAGATCTGATGGCTTTTAATGCCTCTTCCATCTCTAATCTTTAATTCTATAGTACCAATACACATTCAGGTCATGTGTCCTCTCCCATTGGGACACCGAAGCACAGTCACCAGGTTGCTGGCAGATACTGTGTTGTAGATTTTCTAGAACTAACTTTGAAAAACTGGTCAGCAGGTGTCTGAGAACCAGACTGCAGGCTGCTCAGAGACACCACACATGACCTTGGACACAGTTGGGGAGAAATCAGTGTCAGAAGTCAATGGTGACATTCTCAGAGCACCTGCAGACTCATCCTGGGAAGCTTTTTGGATGAGCTTTTCAAACTATATTCCCAGCCATGTCCCAAGACAGTGCTGTATCATTTGGCCTCAGACACTTCCTCTGCTGCATTTCCTCCAATGCCAAGAGGACATGTGAAAGAGAGACAAAAACATTTATTCTTGGCAAGAAAACAGTCTGGTTGGAAAAGATGTTATCCATGAAGATATGGCCTTAAGTTCCTCTTTGTTAATAAATTAAGAGGAATCTAAGCCCACCAAGAGTTTCTCTGGTTACAATTCCTTATTCCAATTTGTTCTCAGAATCTATTGCAAATCTGTTTGGCAGTGAATTTAGAAGTGTCAGTCCCTCATATCCACAGAACCTTTTCCAAATCATTGCATTAGAATAATCTGAACTGATTAAGTGCACAGAGAAATAAGGTATGCTATCTTTTGGATCACTGTATATTAAGGAATTTGGGGAATTGCTTTTTATGGGAAGATTAATTATTGGGGCTGTTATTATTGTATAGATTGGATCTGTGATTTTGTTGGTTACAAAATAATCCCAGTAGGAAAATTCCTTCAACAAATGCAAAGAATCATCTGGCTTTGCAACTTATTATCTGAGATCATTGTCTGGGGGCAATGAGAGGTATGTGCTTTGCTTAGGGTCACATAGGATGCATCAGTGACAAATTCAGTCTCTCTCTGAATCTCTGAAACTAGGCTTCTATGTCCCCCTCATGGCTGCTTCTCCCAATTAGAAGCTTCATCGTCAGACAGATAATTCACAATATAGAAGTTGAGAAACATAAGAACAAGATAAAAAAAAAGGATGCAATTACTATTTCCATTGTTGAGCACTGCTACAGAATGTCAGAACCTACTGTCCTACAGTTCCACCTGAATCTCAAAAAGGATCTTTTTATGACATATTCAGCAGGTGACTTAAAAAGAAAATATTGAATTAAAAAATTAAAATTCTGTCTGTTGTATAAGCATTTTACTATTGCATGTCTAAGATGAATTTTAATACAGTTGGTGAAGGAATCCATTGAGTTTTTCTTCCAATGCAATGTATAATATGCAGACAACATAGTACTCTAGTAGTAAAGATAACCTACTAAAATGACAGTGTAAAAAAATTCACATAAACTGGAGAGATAAGAACTTTTATATTTATATTCCTCACTCACAGTGGAGTGAGGAAGAACTAAGTTCAAATCCTGCCTCAGACACTAGTTCTATGATCCCGGGCAAATCAGTTACCTTTCTGAACTTCTCTTTCCTCATCTGCAAAATGAGTGGATTCTATTTTTTAAAGTTTCCTTCTAGTTTTTAATCTAGGATATCATGACCTTTAATGAACCGCAACCTCTCTGGGCCTCATTTTCCTCATATATTAAATTAGAAGACTGGATTCAATTGTCTTTAAGGTCCCTTTTGACTCCAAATCTATGACTCTATGAACCCATAATAAGTAAACTTGATTGTAGAATCCTACCATGCTGTGGAAATGTAGCCTTATAAGTAAATGGCATTCTAGGCATCTGAAAGAATTCAAGCTACAAACTGGTTTAACTGAACATAGTTAAACTAGTCAAGGAATAATTAACAGACCCTTCCATTTAGAAAAGCTAAGACAGTAAAACTTAATACTTCAGTATCTCAAGGGTCTATGGTTTTTACTCCTTACGATGATTTTGTTTGTTCATCTTACTATGGCCATGATATTAGTTATCTTGGGATCAACATGGAGGTCAAATAAAGACTGATCCTTAGATAATATTGTGCAGGACATCCTAATGCCCAAACTCAATACCTATTCCATAGTAACAAGAATCTCTGAGTCTGATATTTTGCTTACATAGTCTTCAAGAAGGCAGTATCACCATGCACAACAGCAAGACATCAAAGTTAGACTGCAGTACCTGTGGAACTCAAGGTCAAACAAAATCAGAAATTATTAAAGTGAGGTAGGAGATAATGTTAGGATATTTATGGTCCTGGGAAGCCAATATTTAATGGGCTTCCTTTTTTAACCTTTATTAGGTTAGATTCTACAATTTCATAAAAGATGATAAATTCTGACCCTCTGGACATGAATGAAAAGTTCCAATGAAAAGTAGCATTTGGTAAGTTTCCATTTTTTTTTGTCAATGTGGTTTGGGAGAGTGAGCCCAGATGAGATGCTCTACTTCTATCTCACTAGAACCCTCTACCTTTCTTCTTTCCCAGTGTCTCAGTCCTCCTAATTTATTCATCTTCACTGTGACCTCCAATAACAAAGTTGTGCAGGATTCTCTTCTTTCCTTAAATGTCCTAAATCAGCCCCCTTTTCCCCATCCCTTCCCATCCTCCTACTTTCCTCTTTATTGAGAAATAGATATTATCCTTCATGAGCATCCTTTCTTCCCCATCCTACATTTCAAAGTCTTTGAGTATCATCACCAATTATCTTGTCTTACTCGAGTCTCTAACAAAGAAGTGGTCCTTCTCTCTTTTTTTTCCCCACTATTTACTATTTTTTCAAATTGCATAAAAACAGTTTTTAACATTCATTTTTTGAAAAAAAATTGAGTTCCAAATTCTCTCCCTCCTTTCTCTCCCCATTCTCTAAGATGGCAAACAACTTGACATAGGTTATACATGTGCAGTCATGCAAAACATATTTCCATATTAGTCATGTGAAAGAAAATACAGACCAAATAAGAAAAAAATTAAGAAAAATAAAGTGGAAAAAAGCATTCTTCAATCTTTATTCAGAGTCCATCAGGTTTTGTTTTCTTTTTCCTCTGGAGAGTAATGGCATTTTTTCATCTTGAGTGTTTCAGAATTGTTTTGGATCATTGTATTGCTAAAAATATGTCATTCACAGTTGACCATTGTACAATATTGCTGTTACTGTGCACAATGTTCTCCTAGTTCTGTTCACTTCACTTTGCATCAGTTCTTGTAATACTTGCCAGGTTTTTCTGAGAATATCCTGTTTATCATTCCTTACCGTAAAATGGTATTCCATCACAATCATATACCACAAATTGTTCAATCATCCTTCAATTGATAGCCATTCCCTCAATTTCCAATTCTTTGCCACCATGAAAAGAGCTGCCAGAAACATATTTGTCCATATAAGTCTTGTTTCCTTTAAAAAAAAATTTCTTTGGGATACAGGCCCTAGAAGTAGTTTCACTGGGTCAAAAGATATGCACAGCTTTATAGCCCTTTGGGCATAATTCCAAATTATTCTCCAAAATTTCTGAATTAGGTCACAATTCTACCATCTCAATTTTCCCATATCCCCCCTGCCAATATTTGTCATTTTCCTTTTCTGTCATATTAGGCAATCTGATAGGAGTGAGGTGGTACTTCTGAGTTTTAATTTGCATTTTTCTAATCAGTAGTGGTTGAGAAGTTTTTTTATATGAGTATGGATAGCTTTGATTACTACATCTGAGAATGGCTTGTTCATAGCTTTTGACTATTTATCAATTGGGTAATAACTTTTGCTCTTAAAAATTTGACTCATTTCTCCACATATTTGAGAAATGAGCCTTTTATCTACTTGCTGTACATTTTTTTCACAGTCAGGATTACTGCCTGTGTAATTCCTTCCATCCTATTTTCCCCCATTTATCCTTCTCTCTTTCACCCTGTCCAGCCTCAAAAATACTTTGCTTCTGAGTCACAGATTATTGTTGTGTGTCCTTAGCTCCTGACAACAGAAGGGTGATGTCTAGACTTGCAAGTGAATTGGATTTAATTGAGTCAGAGTTGCACCAAGTGATCAGCTCCACTTTCTCCTCCAGAGTCATCAGAATCCAGTGGCCACATAGAGGTCAATCTAGCTGGTGATCAGATGCAGTGGAAGATCTTGAACTTTTTAAGCTAAGGTCTTTTCTGGGTCTTAGTTTGTCTGAGGCAATAGCCATTCAGTGATTAAAGGCTAGGTAAGGATTGAGGCAAAAGATGGCCTGGTTTGCCTTCATAAAAGAATGAATCTGGGTGGGAAAGACCCTCAGAATTTCTGGACAGAATAGAAACAATTATCATATACACTCACTGAGCTATTAAGACCCAAATAACAAGCAAGGGAAACTTGGGCTGGGACCTATTGTTGAACAATCAGTGAAAACCAGAGTGATTTGGATTTAAAGGCATTGTCAAATAGCTCCATTTGAATCACAATGGGTTTTAACAAAGCCCAGTTTTTCGGAGCTATCTTTCAAGAAATCATAAATGGAAACTACATGAGACAAAAGAGTTAATTATCCCAGTTTTTCAAAAGAAAAAGATAGAATAAATAGGGAAGAAAACATCTAGCCCTCAAGCTACAAGATACCTTGTGAAGGACAAGTGATCAAAATTTATATTCCACTTGAGTGAAAGAGTCAGTGAAGACTTTTCATTACATGACAATAGGCTTCTAGCAGGTAGTTAAGCCTAAGTGTCTGCCTCCCAGACATTATGTGACCTTGAAGAAACTTGAAACTTAACACCCCCTTGGAGTGCCACCACAGCATACTGCATGCCAGATAAAGTTATGAGCATTGTGGTAGCTTTACATCGGTTCTTTACTACTTCCTTGCTCCTTATTTCCAAGGTAAATTTCCATGTTTAGATTGTGAGCCTGCCTCCCAGCCAAAGGGAGTAATGGGCAGCAGGGAGGGGAGGGAGATTTCTGTGTTAGGGCTATATAATCTTTGTTCTGCCTCACTCTCTTGATTACTCATCAGAGTGGAGATGCCCTTTCTGGCGAGATTGTAATAAAATCTTACTGTTTTGCTTCTACCTTGAAAAGTCTCTGATTTTCATTTGAGTCAGTGGCCTCTGACCCACACACACTGGACAGAGCACGCACATGTAAGGATATGACTCCCTATATAGACAGAAACATGTTGCATTGATAATCCCTTCCAATTCAACCATTCATTGATTCTTTGATAAACTACTTAAGCCAGTTATTTTGGAGCTTTGTCATAAAGTAGCAAAAAAAGGTATTCAGTCATTTGAAATGCAGAGGGGGAAACCCATTACAGATTCTCTGAGATTGCTGCTTCCTGAAAATTTTAGAATTGTTTGACAACTCTATTATTAAAGAGGATATTTTACAGGATTTGCTGAGAAAGATGAGGCAAAGACCCTCTTCTTTTCTTCTCTATCCTTCATGGCTTAGGATGCACTCTGGTTGGTGCCTAGTGGCTATTTATTTATTGAGACTACTATATTCATGATATTATGCTAGGTGCTGGGAGAGATTTTTTTTTAAGCATATGATGCAGGCCCTGTCACTCAAGAGTTAAAGGAAGGATAACATTTGCTGTAAGAGGGTGGATACATCTCTTTTGCAGCAGACAGAAGATTGGATTTGGTATCAATAGACTATAGTTCAAGGCCTGGCTAAGCTGATTTTTCCCTCTGAAAATCTAGGTAGGCCACTTTACCCTGAGAGTTAAGCATCAATTTTCTTATCTCTAAAATAAGGTGGATGGATGAGATAATCTCTGAGGCCCCTGTCTCAAAGCCTTATTCTTATACAGCAAGAGTGTGGCCACTGTGCACATTTTAGGTACCCATCTCCACTCTCTCTTCTCCCTGGGAGGGCTAACTCCCCTAAACTACAATGAAGTTCAGGAGTGACCATGAAGGGGCAACAAGCTCTCAGAGTCACAAAACAGGGGATCACTGAACTACTGCGCCCACAGCCTGCTGGTTTTTGTATCATCTGTGAGCTAGAATAGTTTTTACATTTTTAACTACAATAAAACTTTATTTTAAAATGCAAAATATATATTATATATATGTATATGTATATGTATATATATGTATATGTGTGTATATATGTATATGTATATGTATATGTATATGTATATGTATATGTATATGCTTAGCTTGCTGACTGCCCATAATAGGCTTCTGGCTGGATTTGGCCCATGGGCTATACTTATACTTTATCAGGCTCCATCTTAGAAATCATCCTGCAAGGCTATGAAAACCTTCTACTTCTACTGTTCACAACTGCATCCCTGGGTCTTTGATCCTATGCTTCCTCTAATACAAAGCAGTCAAGATGATTCCATTCCCTCTTAATCATGAAACATTTGCTAAACAGAATACAAATCATGAATATGTAATCACAATCATACAGAACAGCCATAATACTAAGTTCACAATCTTCCATCAAGGCACACAGTTCTCAGAAGGAAAAAGGAGTACAGACTTAGAGAAACCTAGCAGAGAGGCACACGAATAGAGAAACTCACGTGCCCAGGATAAATCATTACTTTCCACTACTGCATAGGTTTTGATGTCTTTGATCTCCTTAGGGGACTGTATGCACCAAAAAGTCAACTTGGTCAGATCTTGCTTCTTCATTGGCTGCTCAATTAGGGAAAGGGGGGGGGGGGGGGAATTAGCATTTATATAGCACCGACTATATGTTAGGCACTGTGCTAAGTGCTTTTTATAACAATTATCTCATTTGATCCTCAAAAGAACCTAGCACAGTAGGTACTTCTATTATCCCTATTTTAGAGCTGAGGTAACTAAGGTAAAGAGAAATTAAATGATTTGCTCAGGGTCATACAGCTAAATGTCTGAATCCAGATTTGAACTCAGATCTTCCTGAATCCAAGCTCAGTGATCTACCCATGATGCCACCAGCTGGCTCTAGTTCGGGGATTTCCTTTGCTTGTCTCTAAAGCAGTATTACATTATTTTAGCAAAAACAGTTTCCCTAAGCTTGAGATTTGAAGAGGTTCTCAGGTCTGCTTTCTTGACTGGTTCTGAGAAATTTCTCCTCTTATCAAGTCATACTAAGGACAAGGCAGACAAGCTTCTCTTTTCCCCAGTCAGTTCCGTTAACAGTCAGTTAATAACTAATTGTTTCCTCCAATCAGTTCAGCTCCCAGCAGGGGTTGCAAGGCTTGTGCTTTTCTGGTCAACCCAAGAATGGAATAGTGTTGGTGCTAAGCTCTTCTCTCAGATTTCCCTGAGAGAAACAGCTGTTTTCATGGGAGTTATCCACCCAGCTCTGTCTACCTCCTTTCAAGAAGCAGGAGGCAGCTTTGGGTCCTCCTTGACTACCTGGCATCACAGTGCATTGCTTTACTTTGTTTCCATTTTCACTCAACTTCTTCAACTTTTTATTTCTGTTAATTCCTCCTGAAATCAGGCTCTTCTGTGATGCAGCTCACCTTGATCTTATGGTGAGAAAGACATATCACAAATAGGCACCACAAAACACCTTGTTTTCACCTCAGATTTCTAGTTGTCATGGTTTTCCAGCTATCAGCATCAACATGCTCACAGAAGTCACGTAAAGCAGCTGCGGGGAAACACCACACTTTGACCATCTTTGCTCTCAGTAAGTACATCTCCCCCTCCATATAGTCCCCAAGGGGTTCATTCTCTCAGTCCTTGCAGAACTATCAATGTTTTTCCCTAAAAAATTTTTTTTGAGCTGCTGTTTTGGTAGAGATGCTCTGAAAATGATCTCCCCTTTGCCTAAAATAAAACTATCCAGATCTGAAATGGACAGCACCAACACATGTCAATTATCCATGTCCAAGAAAATGATAGAATATAGCATAGGATAAATTCCATAGGAAGGATAGATAATGATTGCTAGAGTTTGTAAGGAGGTAAATTATTTCTAGCCAGAGCAACTAAGGTAAATCCATAGGTGAGCTATACTTTGAGCTATTTTAAAGGATGACTATGATTTTCAGAGATGGAAATTGGGTGGAGGGAAGGAAAGAAAGGGTTATTCCAATAATTTTATTTTCCTCTGTTTCTTTTGTTGATGTCTCTATTTCTGGAGCCTTGTATCTGTTCTTTGTTACTTTGTTTGCTGTGTCAGGGCTGAGGATGGGCTGTGGGCCATGTGCTTTTTGCAGAACTGGACCTTCTGTGCCAATGGGTATATTTAAACTCTGGGCCCCCAGCCCACTTTCCTCAGAAGCATCCTCAATGGACTCTCAGGGATCTTTTCATGGATTTTCAAGCATCGCCAGAGGCTCTTGGTGAGAGGTATGTACTTTTCATATATTCATTTCCTTCCTGGAATGATTTGGTTATGCCACATAGTTCTGCTCTAATAAGATAACATAGGAAAAACCCACAGGACATCTCAAGAAATGTGAGGGAGGGGGTTCCAAATGTTATGCTCGGTGTGAGGGTAATGTCATTGATTGAATGTTGAGAGGAAGCTTAGCTCAACATGTATGAGGGTAACATTTAACAATAAGTAAAATGCCCAAGCTCTGAGTCAGGCATTTGTTTACCACTAAAAGGTGTCTGTAGGAGAGACAATTTTTATAAAGCTAGAGAAAGAACAAAAGGTAATTATTAATGATTTTTCCTTGAGACAAAAATTGTCCTTCATTCCTGTCAGGTCCTAACAATCAGCCTGAATGATCCTAACTTCAATTTAAAGCTTATTTATGATTCTAAGTCTGTCATTCTTCTTCTTTTCAATTTCCATGTCTCACTCTCTCTCCTCCCACCCTCTCTCCTTTCCTGTCCTCCCTTCTCCTTTCCTCTCTTCTCTTTTCTCTCTCTATCCTTCCTTCCCTTTCCTCTCCTTTCTCTTCTCCCCCATTTTATCTCCCTTTCTCCCTTTCTTTCCTTCTCCCACTCCTACCACACACACACACACACACACACACACACACACACACACACACACACATCTGGTAGATTGCTGTAATTTAATGAAAAATCTCATTAAATGTGACATGAAGACCATCATTGGCTCAGTTAAATGAAAATATGCATGCTATATTTTATTTACCATCTTTTTTTGCTTAGAAATTATGACTAAGAATTTCCCTTGATGATTTTTCTAACTCAGGTTTCTATAAGGTTCAGTATTTTTATATAACCATTTGAAGAAGCTTTTTCTTCATTTCCATATGGAACTTGCTTAAAGATTATCTCTATAGGGAGAGGGGAAAGAAAAGGGAAAGGGAAAGGGAGAGGAAAAGGGAGGGGGAAGGAGAAAGAGAAGGAAAAGGGGAGAAATAGAGAAAAGAGGAGGATGAGGAGGGAGAAGGAAAGGGAGGAGAGGGAGAAGGAGAAGAAAAGTGATAGGGAGAGGATAAGTGGAAAGAAAAGGATAAAGAGATAGGAAGAAAGAAAGAAGAAGGGAGAGATAAAGAAGAAGAGGGAGCAGGGAAGAGAGAAGAAAAGGGAGAAGAAGAGGAAAATTAGAGGGAGAAAGAAAGGAGGAGGAAGAAGGAGAAGGAAAGGTAGAGGAGAAGAAAAAGGAAAGAAGAAGAAAAGGAGGAGAAGACAGAGGAAAGGAGAGGGAAGAGAGGAAGAGAGAAAGGGAGAGGGAAAGCAGGAGGAAGAAGGCAAAGGCAATGGAGAAGGACAGGAAGAAGAAAAGAGGGAAGGAGAAGGAGAAGAAAAGGGAGAGGGAAAAGGAAAGGGAGAGGTCCTCCAGACAATTCCCTCATAGGAAGAAGGAAAATGAGTTAGAGAGGTAAGGAGATTTGGCCACAGTCACACAATAAAAAGAAGAGAATATGCCTCCTGACCTGTGACGCCAAATCCAGGACTCTTTGCACTATACCACATTCTCTAACATTAAATCATTTTTGTTGGTGTGGATCATTTTAAATAATCATCATGTAATGTTACTTAGGAGTCAGTATTTTCCAATGGTGCATTTAGCATTTCATATTTTTTTATGATCTGCTTTGTTTTTTGGAAAGAATTCTGGGAAACATCAGGCTTTGGTAGTTCAAAAACTACTTATTCCCGTGACCGTTGCTTTTGTAGTTAGAAATGATCAGCAGCCTCAACTCATGGCGTGATCAAGGTTTAATAGCATCTTAAATAGTAGAGGCACTCTCTCCACCTTTAGAATTGTAGTTATTATTCCAGGCATCAGACAATCGAGGGAGGAAGCTGGTCACAGAATTGCAGAGCTGGGTAAGTCCTCCTCAGTTACACAGAGGTCATTTCAATAAGAAAGCAAACCTGGAGCAGGAGTAATTTGCGGGCTTTATAAACATAAAGGAAAAGAAGTAATGGATGGAGAAATGGAATCCTCTTAAATAAGCAGTTTCATCAGCTGGCTATAGTGTCCAGAAGGATGGAAGAAAAGAGGATGAAGAGAAAATTGAGTGGTACATTACCAGGGTATGAATAACATTGCATTTCATGTCATATTCAAGGGAAATTATGCTTTGAAAAATATATGCCTTTCAGAATTCTCTGCTGATATTACTGGGGGTTTTTAGTCAGAGTCATAATTAATAAATGTTAAATGCATGCTATGTGCTAGGCACCATGCTAAGCACACAAATAAAAAGAAAGTCCCTGCCCTCAAGGAACTTATAATCTAATGGTGGATGGTATTACATACAATGAAGCTGAAGGGACAGTAGGGTACCACAGGGTACCCAAGTGGAGCAGCTGGTGGGAAAGAAAGAGTTGGGAATTCTGATACCTCTATAAAGAGAGGTTGTTTTTTTTTGCTTTGCTATCCAACCCTCCAATTACAAAAGAGAAGGCACTGGGCAGATGTTGAGTGCCAAAGCTGAAATAATTGAATTCAGCTTAATGAGTATGTATTAAATGGCCCGTGTATGCAAGATATTACACAAGGCACTGTGGATACAAATAAATATAAAATCAAAACAGTCCCTCCCCTCAAGAAGTTTACACTGTTCTGTGAGGTACTACGTAAAAATAATCAAATAAGAGATTTTAAAAGTCAGTATGAAATCATTTCAGAGTTGGTTAGGGGAAGCATTAACTCTTGGCGGCATCAGTTAGGTGGCGCAGTGGATAGAATCAGGAGGACCCGAGTTCAAATCTATCCTCAGATGTTAACTATGTGCTCAGCAAGTCACTTAACCTCTGTATGTTTCAGTCTCCTCATATTTAAAATGACGATCAATATAGCACCTACATCCCTGGGTTGTTGTGAGGACTAAATAAGATGATAATTATAAAGTGCTTAGGATGCTGCCCGGAACATAGTAAGCACTATAGAAGTATTAGCTATTTATTATTATTATTATCAGCAGTCCTCCTCCTCCTCCTCCTTTTACTACTACTACTACTACTACTACTACTGCTACTGCTACTGCTACTGCTACTGCTACTACTACTATTACTACTACTACTACTACTACTACTACTACTACTACTACTACTACTACTACTACTGCTACTAGTACCAAGAAAGACCTTGAACCTAGAAAGCATTTAGGGCAGGGGTGGCCTTCTAAACCCTTAAGTGTGGCCTTTTGACTGAATCAAAATTTTATAGAACAAATCACTTAAGGATTTGGAAGGGAAGGCCACATGTTCCCCATCCCTGATCTAGGAATTCCAATAGGAGAGTTTTCCAAGGAAAGCCCATCATGTCAGACAATAAAGACATCAATGGTAGCTTTGGAGAGAGAAGTTTTAGCTGAGTAACAAGGCTGCACATCAGACTGAAAGGTTCTGAGGAATGAGAGGGTATAGGCTATCTTTTCCCAGCATTCATCCTTCTTGACTTCTCTGAAGTGGATGACATTTTGACACTGATGGCCACACCCCTCCTCCCTGGGATTTACTGACACGTCTCTGTCTTGGTCTTACATCTACACAGCTCACTGCTCCTTCATGGTCTCCTTTGCCTACCATTGTTTATTTCTCACCTTCTATGTATAAATACTTGTTAGGGTTTTGCCCTAATTCCTCTTTTTCCTCTTAGAACTTTTTTTTTTCCATCTTCATCAGCAGCTCAATGTTTTTCCCACCTCATGCTTGGTTCTTCTTTGCCTTGCCCAATCCATAGATCTTCTCAGTTCCTTATTCTGGGGCCCCAAATCCCTCTATCTCCAATGCCCATAGGAGTTTCTCATCCTCTGATTTCATTATCAGCATGATATGCTATTTGTGTGGGGGTGAGGAAAAGCAGATAGAATGGCTATGTACTAGGGGATATGCTTCAATATAAGCAGTCACCATTTCTCATACATTTTTAGGACTATTCATACATGGAATAATCTTCCTCTTCACTTTAGCCTCCTAGCTGCTCTGCTTTCCTTCAAGACTCAGGGCCAGTCTCACCTTCTGCAGGAAGCCTGTCTCAGGCTAGCTTCAGATACTAGATGTGTGACTCTGGGCAAATCACAACCTGTCCTCAGTTTCCTCATCTATAAAATGAGGGTTGTTAAGAACAAAGGAGATAATATTCGTAAAGTGTTTTGCACAGAACCTGGCTCAGCATTTATTAATAATCAGAAGCCAGGTGAAATTGAAGGGATGGTCAAGTTTTGGGCAATGGAGAAGAAAGAGAATTCTCCCCAAATCCATGAGAATGAATAAATAAATGGTCAAAACAGTGCCACGAGACTCAGCCTTAGTCTCCATATCTGCCAGCTCCAACTTAAACTTCAAAAAAAAGAGGCCAAAGTTCTAGACCAATGAATGTGAGGGGAGGGGGGGAATGGACTGTATCATCACTCAGGTTCCTACCAGGGCATATTCTATAAGCATCATCCTCTCCTCTGATTCCCAGTGATGGATATGTGATTCTGTCCAACATCTACCATAGTGACCAGGGAGTATCTTCATCACCCCAAGATATGTAAGGAAGTAGGTTTAAAAGGTAGTTAAAAGGTATAGAGTAGGTAAGAGAACACGTGTTCTCCATTGCTTCAGAATCTCAGATCTGGACAGATCAGGTGCTGAAAGAGTTGACAGACGGGAAACTGAACCACTGTCAGTGAGTTTGAAAAATCTCAAAGAATAAGAAATGGGCCACAGACAGGAGTATGGCAAATGCTGCCTTGATTTTCAAAATGAAGGAAGAGGTTGACTAGAGGCCAGTAAGTTTGACTTTCATTCCTGGTAAAATTCATATTACTATGAAACTTGTTTTTAAAGATTTTTTTTCTAGCAATTAGAAAGTCAACACTAAAAGCCAGCAAAGCTCCATCAAGAATAAGTCATGCCAGACTAATTTCATTGTGTTTTTATAAACAGCCTGTTGGAATTCCAAGGAAATAGTGAAGGCAGAGTATACTTAGATCTTCAACAAAGCATTTGACAAAGTCTCTCAAGATGTTCTAACTTTCTGATTACTTTGGGGGCACCATGGTATAGTGGGGTGGGGAAGAGAAAGGAACATGTGCTTTGGAATCATAAAATCTGAGTTCACATCCAGTCTCTGATGCATATTACCCATGTCACCTTGGGAAAGTCAACCCCTCTGAGTTTCTCCATTGTAAAATAAGGGGATGAAAGTGAAAGGACTGAGAAGTACTTCTGAGTTCTAGATTTATGGCTCTATGTCCATCTCCTACCTCTGTGAATTTGCAGATTTGCTTTCACACACAGTATTCAGACCATAGATTCATACTCCAGGCATCATGATCCAAAGACAGTAGTTTATCCAAATTTTAGGTACAGTTATTTGCAATTTCTTCCTCTGAGAAAAGATAGTATCTGAAGTTCAAGCCTTGCAAGCCCCCACTAATAATTTCCAAGATTTGAACAGAAAGATTTAAGATTTTAGCCAATAGCTTGTTTTGTCTTTATGTATGACTACTTTAAGGAAAAAATAACTAAAACTTTTGTGTCTGGAGTATCTGACTATAGAAAACAAGATGAACTCATTCTATAAGGTTCCATTCAGAGCACGTTGCCCTTTGTATACACAAATAATCCCTCATAAAAAGTGAACAGGCTATAAGATTTTAGTTGGTCTTTGTTAGTATCGATAGCTCTCTTGCCCCTAACTGGTAAAATACAATTTTAATTCAAGGAGCTAGAATACACAAGAAGACAAGTGACCACAAATGCTTGAGCCTTTCTGAAAGCATCTGTAATAGATGTTTTTTTTCCAATCCAAATGGACTTTCACAAAGATTTCACTAGTTCATACAAAGTGGCCCCTCCCTGCTAAAATTTGGCTTGTATTGGCTTGCAACTGGTTCACATTCTATTCAGAATACCCCAAATTCTTTATAATACCTAACACTCCCGTTTGGTTATAGGTTCTCATAGCAGTTAATCTGCTACTCAGAAGCAGAGTTATATAACATCCCTTTTCCAGAATTTCCCTTTTTAAAACAGGAAAATAGGGTTTTTGGTCCACCAGAGAACCCCATTCTCTTTCACTCCCAGAAACTTTTCACTAAACCTTGATAAGGAATATCGAATGAATGGGAGGGGTCCCTAGATGATCTATTTCTTCACTTTGAAAGTTGACTTGTTAAGCAACTCTACCATAAGAAGGCATTTCATGTAGTTGTTTCTGCTCATAGCACATCTCAAGTGATCCATCGATATAGCTGCCCATAGGGTGAATGCAAATTTTCATTCTACAACCAGGGCTGTTGATGAATCAATATCATAAAGAATTCCTGCAGGTGAGTATACAATATTAATTACCAAACAAATTGTCCCCAACAAGGACAGATTTCCCAATAAGTCTCTGTACCATCCATGTTACATCAGGGAAAAAAAGTCAATTTCATAACAGCTCTCTCCCTGAGAAAAAAAGTCCAAGTAGAACTCTCAAATATTCACAAGTATTAAAATCAGTTTCTGTTCAAATGAGAAAAGAATTATAGCACAAACCTAGTGTGAAACTACTTTTAAAGAGCAGTTATCCCAGGCTCTGGTCCTGATTATTCAAAGATATTTAATCAAAGAACCCTGCAGAACTCCACCAGGATGATTGTGTAATGGTGCCCTGATGATTAATGCACTACATATGCTCATCATTTTCATGATTATTAACATTCTAGTCACCTGGTCCAATAGTTTAAAGCTGATACCAGAGACATCAATTGTAATTATGCCAAGTCACTAAATTCTCTATTTAATGAAATCATATCATATTGAATAACTAGGCTTGCAGATAGAAAACTACCTCCAACATTCATCACACAACTGGTACCAATATCCTTCCTCTGCATTAGTTGAGAGGATATTCTATGACCATTGCTTAAATGATGTGTCTGATTAAGGTCTTATCATAGCAGCTCAATTGTTTCTTCATAAGGAAAGCAAAAAAATGAATCAATCTCCTTGAAAGAAATTTGCCTCTCATACCTTGAGCAACAAAAACTCCGCTTCTAGAAAAATGATTTTGCCTTTTTTTCTTTCGTTTTCCAGATGACTTTGAACAGGCCTTGGAGGCTGTTAAGCCTGGCAAAAATGAACATGTCAGCTTTCATTGCAAATCACTGCCCAGCTAAAATAGGATTTTCAAAAGACATGCCACCTGCTTCATTATTAGGCATATCAACTTTGTTTTCTTGTTTGTTTTATAGATATAGCCCTCTCAGTCTCATAAATCATAGCTTTACGTATCCTTAATGTTAAAGAAAGTAGATTTTAAGATTTTTTTTCTTCTGTCAATATGAATGTCATATGTATGAATTATTTTTACAAAAGGTTTTTCTTCCCTTCTCAATTAGTCCCAAGAAGACCTAGAAGAAAAAATGAAATAAACCAAGCTTGCTAGTAGGATGCAAAATCTATGAACATTATTTCCAAGAATGCGGAGGCAGATTATTTTCAAAGGAAGTGAGAAGTCAAGTCCAAGCTAAGAGTTTATTTACAAACCAATTTAAATGAAGATAATGCCCTAGCTGGATCAGCTTGGATATGAGATTAGAGGTTAATGCTTTCCTACATTCTCTAATTCTCACTCAACCAGTAGAATATATGTTAAATTGGAGGGAGAGATAAAAGGAAGCTTCTAGATCATCAGAGATGGCATTGACTTCAGAATAACCCCAACAACAATTAGCTTATTTGATGCAAGCAAGTTTTCCAAGGCTATTGTCGGTGGCTCAGTGGCTCTTTCTCTTTCTCTTCTCTCTCTCTCTCTCTCTCTCTCTCTCTCTCTCTCTCTCTCTCTCTCTCTCTCTCACCCTCTCTCTCTCTCTCTCTCTCTCTCTCTCTCTCTCTCTCTCTCTCTCTCTCTCTCTCGCTCTCTCACTCTCATCAAGATTTCTCTACTCTTTGCCCTACCTGACTGATTATCATATAGAATTTTTGTTTTATGTACAGTCATCAGCCTGAGACTTGTGCCCCAGGCAGATACATCCAATTTAAAGCAATTGTTTCTTTAATTTCAAAATCAACCTCTGATAGATGGAATGAAAAAATTGTGCCATCTTATGGCTCAAACAAAACAAAATAACTCTCCCATCATCTGCCCAGTCTTGTCACCCAGGATTCTTAGGACATGCAAAGTATAGGAAAAACAGCATAGGAGCAAGAATAATTGGGCATGGAATGAGCAAGGAAAGACGAGCAGTCAGTTGAATGAGAGCTTGACAACATTCTAAGATACATCCTACATTAATTGTACTCTGTGGATGTTGTGTATTTTTATCCATAGCAGCAAGTAGACAAGTGGTAGGTTCAAATTCACTGATGGCTGGTTTGAGACAAAAAATCCATTTAAGGGGGAAAATCAGAGCCATTTTTGAAAGGGCATTGGCCTCAAGCTCCCAATGACACCCTACAAAGGAATCAAGGTATCGTTGTAGATCTTTTCCTGAAGATATTAAGTCAACTAGCTATTGGTCCAAAAAATTAATCAAATTCTGATCATGTATTGGAAGGCAATTTGAAGGGATACGTATAGCTTGGCTCTTTTTCTTATGCAAAACCCTGGCTCCTCCATTATAGATTATGGAACCACAGAACTAAAACTGGAAAAGATCATCTGGTCTAACCCCCTAAGGTTAAAAATGAGGAAGATGAGGCAAAAGCTTTAAGAACTATTGGAACCTGGAATAATACAAACAATCCCCAGGTCACATGACACACAACTCTCCTTCAAACCAACCATGGGGCTAGTGCGAGTAAAGTGAGAGAGGGATGGGAGATGGGTCATATGGATACTTTCCTATTATAAATAAAGCCTTATTACTAAGGACAAAGTTCTCTTGGTTCTGTGATTCTTAAGGGCCATATAAGTCTTCTGTAAATGTGGTACCATGAGGCAAATTCTCTATTCACCAGTCTTATTTATAGTTCTTTCTTAGATTATAGCTTTCAGCTCAGAGCACCTTAGTAATAGATAATAATAGCTAACAACTTTTAATGCTTTAAGGTTTGCAAAATATTTTGTGTGTGTTACCTCATCTGATCTTCACAACAACTCTATGAAGTAAGAGTCATGATTATTTCCATCGTATAGATGAGAAAATGACTCGTTCTTGGTTATCTGACTAGTAAGTGTCTGAGGCAGAATTTGGACTCAGCAATTCCTGATTTCACATCCAGAACTACATCAGGAAGACATGGTGGATATGTAGAGAGCTCTGATAGAGTGACTCAAATGGTCAAAGAGATGGGCATAAAAGGGAGACTGGTGCTATTTGGGGCCAAAAGAAAAAGATGAATTCCTCAGACTGACATTTAAAAAAGCCTGAGAGGGGATACAGTTGAAATCTGGAGAAGAAAGTAGATACTGCATAAAGTGAGCTCAGACTCCATCAGCAAATCCCAGGTGTGTTGAATTATCAGGCAGCCCTTTAAACTTGAAAAGCAAATTTGAGATAAATTTAAAAAGGAAATAATACTTGACAGGATGGATAGCAAACTTACTGAACGCCTTACCTCCAACAGATAATTAGGGAAAGGTAAAATGTAAATAAACATTCACAGATGATGTATCTTTATGGGGGAATACTGTATCGCTTTATACTCCTGGTCATTTGAAGTTGATGTGGAGACTTTCCCCTAGGCACTCCTGTCAAGAGTAATGTGCCACTAGATAGACCAGTGGTCTGATGCATTATAGTAACTTTTGTATCCTCTGCGCCAAAGAGACATAAGAAGTGACACTTGGCAAGCACCAATATGACATTTGCCAACACCATGAGCCAAGGGAGTGTTTTACTTTTACCCCCAAAGCTTTGCCTTCTGGTACCAGCGATGTGATGGGACCCAGCTGTCATAGCAGAGAATATCAAGCATTCATCGCTCTTATGGCTGACCTCATCAACCCAGATCAAAAGTGACAATTCAACCACAAACCTGAATTCTTCAGCAAGCAAATTCATGGCAAAGTCCTCCCCAAATCTGTAGTATAAGGCTGGGGCTCTCATTGGCCAGAAGCATTGTGCCACCAGATCCCTGGTGGTCAAAGGAGAGATTATGGAAAAGATTCCTCAATGACAATCTAGGAACATGTCAAAGTTGCTCCTTAACAGCATGAGAGAACAAAGGCTTGCTTAAATAGTGGGAGCCTGAAAAGATACCATATGGATGACAAATAAACCTTGTCTTCTGCTCTACACTGAAGACTCAGTATACCACATGAAATGCTGGGGGATTACTACCATAGTTTACTGAGGACATTTAGGGCACTGAACCCTGGAGAAATCTCATCAATAGAAATAGCAACTGTGCTTATAACAAAATTGACATGAGAGCTTACCTCATCATCACCATCATTTGATTTGCTAAGTGTAAGATTATTCACACAAACCAAAGAAAAATGAAAACTGAAAGTTTAAACTTGTATCCAGAGGTCAAAGTGAACCAAGAGATAAAAGAGACACTTAAAATACTAAAATATCGTCCAGTAAGATGCAACAAACATGAAGCTATCAAGGAGAAAATTGGGGCTGTATCTATCAAGAGATTTACTGACACTATAAAAGATTTCTCAATAGAAATAACACATCTGTATCACACCATTCCTATACACACTTTCAGAATAGTGAAACGGTCTATCAGTTTAGAGAGTATGCTAACAAAGCACATATAATATTAGTATATGACAAGGCCCAACACCCTAAGGGAATCATGGCAAGATTAATTTCCCCTTGATACAAAGAAAGAGAATTGATAAATGGACTAAGAGGTCACGATAGAAAGATTAAAAACTGATAGAAATGCCTTTGGAACAAGCAGACATTACTGAACCAAGCAAAGGGAAAAGCTGCTAATAATGACAATATGTTACTGGATTTGCCAGGCATAAACAAAGTGGTTTATCACCAAATGGAGCCTATGAAATATCTAAAGTACAAGAGTAAAATCAAAAAGCCCTCCATGGGCAACATCCCCATGAACCTACACAATGATGTCTAACAAGGAAGCCGTGAACAAATGGCTGAATCATTGTGACTTGGTCATTGAACTGGAAGGATTTGTGAGAGTGATACAAGTCGACATCATGTCAACCTTAAAGAGTCTAGCCTTATTGATCAATGCAGATAAAGGAAAGAAATTGTATAAATTGCGAAGCACATTTTTTAGGATTGAAAAGATCAGCATCGATGAAATATCTTTAAAGACAGGATCAAGAGTCAAGACTTCTATAACAAAAACTTACAGTCATTCTCAAACTACCAGAGGGCAAGCCCTTGTGTTACAAATACAAACCCTAGAAAGTCCATGAGAATTGAACTGTTTTGGTAGAAGCAATATCTGAAGGTCCCCTCCCTATGCATATTAGTCTATTTTTTCCCCTAAAGAGTATGGAAACTAGCATCAAGATTTAATTCGCTCAGGGCATTAAGGCTCAAGTCTTTTACAATTTAACCTACTATGTGTCTAATGCAGTGCAAAGTGCAAGTACAAAGAATGAAACAATTCCTATTTGCAGGGAGCTTAAATCCTAACGGGGAGACAAGATGTAATATATGTGTGTGTGTGTGTGTATATATATATATATATATATATATATATACACACACACACATGTATGTATATGTGTGTATATATATGTATATGTGTATATGTATATATGTGTGTGTATGTATGTATATGTATGTATGTATATGTGTGTATATATGTGTATATGTATATATGTGTGTGTATGTATATGTATGTATGTATGTGTGTATTTATAGAGAAAGCAAGCATAAATATGAAGTAAATAGATTTAAAAAGATGCTAATATGCTAAGTAAATAAAGAAATCCAAGCGAGTTCGGGAGGGAGGTCACTGACAGTTGAGAGGAACAGGAAAGGCTTCTTGTAGAACATGGTGCCTGTGCTGAGTCTTAGGAAAACATAAAAGCTTAATAAATTCTTATTGATTAACTGACTACTTTTTATGGTTCTGCTCATAGAAAAGTAGAAAGGCAGAATGGATAGAAGTCTGAATTTCAGGTCAGGATGAAATGTATTCAAAGTAAAAACTTCTCTAAGGCTCACTCTCTTTACCTGCAATAATGTATAGAGCCAATGTGAGGAAATGGGGAAATGTATGTCAGGTACTTTGTAATACTTATACTAAATAACTTAGCATTTTTATAATTATAATAATATTTTACTATGATGACGATCCATGGTTTCTCTACCTCTCAGAGAATCTTAGAATTTTAGAGCTTTTTGGATTCTGAGAAGCCATCTGGTCCAATATTACAGATAAGGAGACTGAGGTGCTTTAGGATTAAATGACTTGGATGAGGTCACAGCTTACTAGTGGTAGAGTTGACCTTAGAACACAACCTCCTGGATTACAATTTAATATATCACATTGACTTTCCAGAGGTGATGTTCCTAATGGAATCCCAATGAACCTAATCTTTGAAAGGTAAACCTATAGAAACTGCCATATATTCAGCTACATGTGGATGTTAAGGTGTCATTTAACTTTTTTTCAGGGAAAGGGATATTTTAGTAATTTTACTGAAAACTTTTCCTTCTCCCCATTGAATATGTCTATATCACAGAATTCTAACTTGTTCATGAATGCATTATGTGGGAAAGTTTAGGGAGAGGAAAGATGTCCTCTAAATACTTAGTTTTAGCATTAATATTAAGAAACAAAATGTTAATAATATAACAATTAAGAAAGCTGTCCATGCATCGTCTTTCC
This sequence comes from Notamacropus eugenii, assembly GCF_028372415.1. NCBI lineage: Eukaryota > Metazoa > Chordata > Mammalia > Diprotodontia > Macropodidae > Notamacropus > Notamacropus eugenii. Next base: position 31,874,180 of record NC_092874.1, on the reverse strand, counting down.
ATATGTTATTTTACTCTGTTAAAAAGTTCATGGATATTTTTCCCTTCCAGCCCAGATGCTAAATTGTTATGACATGGCATGACGGGCACTATATGCAGATAGACCTCTGGGTTCACAGGGTTATGATTGCCATTGCTGGCTCACTGTAGCCTGTGAGTCTATCAGGAAATAAAGATATCTTCTATAGAGTTAATAACAGTCTGTCATTTTCATAGCTGAGTCCCAGCTGTGTAACATACAAAATAATACACTAAAAGTTCCAGTACAAAAACTGGTGTTCATCATCATGTAACTGAAAAAAAACATAGATTTAGAAAGAAAATGTCTCAACTAAGCAAAGCATGTGACAAAGTTGGGGGAGGCGCAAAAAGAAACCTTTGTAGAATGTATCATGATTTTAAAAATATATTTGCCAAAAGTGAGACTGCAATTTTGATTTTTTTAATCAGATATCAGTGCCATCTTTGAATCAAGCATGTTCATGACATGTGGTTAACATTTTAAACTGATGACATATCTAGGTATCATCCTTGCTTTCTTTCCTTCCAAGACATATCTTAAGACAAGTTTCATAAGCAGAAAGAAATTCCCTGTGGCTTTGGTGATGAATATACTAATAGGTTTGGGATAGTCAGAAGTCTTTATTAATAAGATGTAATAGCCTTGTGTAAGAATAAGCCCTTAAAGGGCAGGGACCATCAGTTTTTGCCTATGTATCTCCAGCACCTAGCACAGTGTTTGGTACACAATAGACACTTAATAAATACTCTATCAGCCAATAAATAAGCTTTTACAAAGTACTACTCAGTGACAGGCACTGTTGCTGAGAATATTTTAAAAGATGTAGAATAGCCCCTCCCCTCAAAAGGCTTACCTTCTATTCAGTTTGGGAGAGAAAAATGACAACAAATGCATACGTGTATATGTACAACACATACACAAACAAAATGGGGAGGGGGGTAACTATAGAATGACTATGGAGTCACAAAATTAGAATTTCAGAACTCCATGAGACCTTGCTAACCACCTGTTCCAATTTCCTTATTTTAAAAGTGAGGAAACTGGGACCCAGAACAGTTAATAACTTGCCTGAGGACATACAGCAGAGTCAGTAAGAATCATCGATCAGAGGGCTAGTAGCAGTCTATGCAGTGTCTTCCTGATTTTGAGGAAGATCCCTCATCAAAGGAAAACTCCTGTTTGCAAATATAGGAGAATGCACAGATCATTCCAAGACCACAAAGCAGCATTTGATATCCAAAAACTATTTCAACTTAAACAATAACAGACTGTCACAGTGGTTTTTCAAATTCATGAAGAAGGTGATAGAAAGAATGACCAGTAGCAATCTAATTATGACTTTATTCCTATATATATATATATATATATATATATATATATATATATAAAAGCTATGTTTGCTTCCAAGTTGTGTAAATTGTTGATGGTAAAGTATACAAAAGTCAAAAGCAAGAGACTGAATTAAAGACATTCAATTAGGGCAAAAGATTTCTGAAGGGGCCTTTCATGGTTTGCCAGGATTCTCCCTCTTCCCTCAGAGACTTGTCTTTCTGTAGAGGAATTGGATTCAGTCTCAGCTACCTAGAATTCACATAAGTTATCCTACTGGTCTGTAATGTTAGGGATTTTATCATTGCCCATTCCACCGTGGCATACAGTATGGGGTGTTCTGGCGACTGATCCATAAACTCTCTTGAGACAGATACCTAACCATGTGCTTGCATATACACATGTATACACACACACACACACACACACACACACACTCACACACACACACACACACTTAAGTGACCATAAAGGGGAAAGATCAAAGAAGCAGAGGAGCTGGTATCCATCGATGGAGAGCTAGAAAGGTCTTCAGGGGTCCTCTCATCCAGCTCCCTCATTTTTCCTATGTAGCTCAAGTAATCCCATTAAGCACAGGATGGACACGCCCTTTGGTCTCTTGCTGAGGGACAGGTGCTTCATTTTGCTGGGCAACTCTGAAATGAGCCTCATGGATCCTTGTGTCTAAAAAATGCTTTTAAAAGATGGTAGGCTCTCTTTTTTGGTCTTCTTTCTCAATACAATTCCAGCACCAGTTCTCCTTTGGACTTCCAGCTGGGGGGTAGGGGGGAGGGGTTATTATTGCTTCCACCAACATTACCCCTTGTCACCAGCTGTGATGTAGCTACCACTCAAACATATGACAGTAAGCAAATATGCATGTCTGGGTTTGATTGAGACCAGACCTCCAGTCCTTGGCTGTCTTCTTCTACCTTTAGATTTCTTCTCTGAATATAGGTCTATGACAGCATCCAGTGATGCTGAGAGATGAATATTTCTACTCTCAGTGGCTACCTGGAGAGTTTAAGAGTTTAAACCAACACAGACAACTCAGCTGACTACCTGGATTGCCAAGCAAATGCTAATGTGACATTTAAAAAGTTTAGGAGACATAATTTCTGGGTAATATAATCATTTTTATTAATAATGCCACCATGTTTATTAATAAAAGCATGGTCATTTGGCTCTCTCTCTCTCTCTCTTTCTTAAACCAAAGATCATTATGGTGGTGAGTTCATACCTATATGTCCATTCAAAGAGGGGTGTTCCCAAAAATAACAATCATCTCTGATTGGTTGACAATTAATGAAAGAATGAATATTATGATAAATCGCTAAAGCTACTCAAATGAACTTTGATTATGTCACTTACTTCTAAATTACCTCCAATCTTGGGCAATCTATTCAAAGAATTTATCCCCACCCAAAAACTTAGTAGAGCAAAATGGCTTTCCTACTTGGGAAGGGTCTGAATCCAATCTCATTATCAGTAATATCCATCAAGAGATTGAACTTTGGAAATCAGGACTTCAGAAAAAAGAGGGAACTCTGGATCTCCCCAAATCTTTGGTTATTAATAATCATTTTTCTCACTAATATTTCTATGGGAAGTACTTTCTGCAATTATGTCATGCTAAGAGGAGGACAGGACCTCCAGCATGATCCTATTGAACCTAAAGGAACTGAAGGGACTCCATCTGCCTGGACCAGATATCTGGTCTTTGGGAGGTGCTTCAATAGTCTGATTCCAAGGTTAATAGACAAAAATCTGTTCTGCCATCTCCCAAAGTATTCTTTACTTCCCAGGAGAAGACAATAAATATAATGGGTTATTATTTTAGACTTCTAAGTATCTGCTGATGAACTCTTCTGAATCTTTTCTATTTTGAGCATTTCTTTTGTGTTACACAAAATAGATGTCCCAGGTTCCAGTATCTACTATGTCCATTTGACACCTTTTCAGAGAAGGGTCCACTTAAACCCTTTTAGGAAAGACTATACAGGAGCCATACGTAAACTTTATTTTAGAGATTTTTCCCCAGAACTCTGTAGTGGGAGCATTAGGAATGAGGGAGAATGTAAGAAAACTCCTCTTTGGGGGTTAGTCCATTTCAAGATGAATCAGGGTCTTCTTGATCCAAGAACTGGGGATTATGGAGGAAGGGAACTCCACTGTAACCAATACCAACTAAGGAACTTGAGAACTTTTCAACTCATGTAGGAGTCACAAAGGTTGGAAACACTTCTCGGGATGGCCAGTTGCTTGATCTGTGCTCAAGGAAGAAGCATTTAAAAAAAAAAAAAAAACATGAAAATGAAGCCGGACACTTCAAGTCCAGTCTCACCCTCACTTAGGTAAGCATATATTCTTGCGACCCTGTGATTGGAGAATAATCACCCCTATGTTGGAGGGGTGGGGAGATGAGAACTCCCCACTGCTCCCTGCTGGAAGTTCAAAGGAACCGCAATTGAATCTGTTTCAAAGCAAGGGATGGAACCTATCTGCATCTCTTAGAGCCTACTATTATAACCTACTATAAAGTAATTTTCTAAGGAGAAAGGTACCTCCATAAGGGTCCATACCCCATAACTCTAAGTGGTTGACAATTTTTTTTTATATTACTCCTAGTCCTGGGGACACTGGGAGAGAGAAGAGGAGTTGCTACACTATTTTAGCAAAGTGAGCAAAGGTCGGTGTTTGTGCCCATCTGCATGAAGTCAGAGCTCACATACCAGGAAATCATGCTGGTTGATGCCACAGCATCAACAAACTGGGGTCTAGACAGGTTAATGACTTGTTCAGTGTCTCAGAGGAAGTATTATATTTCAGAAGCCAGATCTGAATGCAGGTCCTCTTTTCCCACCTCACAGCCCTTTCCACTGAACTTCTCTGTCAAAAGAGGTTCTCTGACCCACCCCACCCCCAGTCACTACACTTCCCACTCCCTCTGTGCTTGTTCATGGTTATTATCCTGAAATTTCTAGGTGAATGTCTTACCATACTCTGTATATCCAAGCTAACTTCACATGCACTGCCTTTTCCTGCATCCCCAAACAACTTGCTTATTTTCTGACATCTCTTAAGTATGTTCAACACAATTACAAACAAGAAACTGTTGCTTCTTTTACCCCCTTAGATGTAAGAGCTGTGGAGGGAACTTTTCCTTGGGAACAGCAAAACTTCTGCCTATCTCTCCATTCTATCCCAGCAACCTTTCCCCCCAACCCTGCCTACTCACCCTTCAATATTCCAACAGTCTCAACAGATTTGAATTGATTTGAACCCCAGAATCCAGGGGACCACCTTTCTTGTGGAAGGGGGGTAAGGTGCATTCAAGAGGTACAGAGAGGGCTGCCCAATAAGTTTCTACTGAATCCAACATAATTTTACACACACACACACACACACACACACACACACACACACACACACACACACATACACACACACACACCCCGATGTGAATGATCTAATTTATAATTGTCTGTAGGGGAATACTCATCTAATGGTCCCTGGACAAAAAACAGACAATCTCGTTTTTGAAAACTGATGTGCTACAAAATATCGTTCAAAAATTAATGTCGAGAACGCTAATGAAATCTTTTAAGATGATAATTAAAAGAGTCCCAAGACATAAACTGTAAGTACCAGTTAAAATGGATTCTTAGTCCTTGAGAACCTAAGGTTAAGGGACAGCCTAGGAACCTTCTTTTACTTAAGAATCCCTGGCATCCTAAGAGGTTTTCCTGTTTGTTTTAAAGCACTGCCATGTCTAGTATCTGATGGTGTCATTAAAATATGCTGAAGCTAATTCCAGAATAATTCTTTTTCTGCTTTATAAATAATCAAACTAAGGCCACCAACAGTTAAATAACTGGCTGAAGGACAGACCACTAGTCCTTGAAATGTGGGAAACTCAATCTTCTCCCCCTCTATGCCTCCAGGACAATTTTTCTTTCTGGATTACCCTGAATGTGGGTAGGGGAGAGATGAGATCAGTATACCAGAAAAGGTTTCAGGGTTCATTCAGTCTGCTTGGACAATGTTAGACAACGTATTCACTTAGGCATCAGTTCTAAGTACCCAGATGAATAATTTCAGTTCCATAATTTTCAATAAGGATGTGGCATGAACCTCTGATCTCACTGCACACCTCCAGGAGAAAACTTCCTCTGTCAAAAAAAAAAAAAAGCCAGCATGTTCTCTGAAAATTATAGTCCTTAAGGGTTGCCTAAGTCACTGAGAGTTTAATCAGGGGTGGGGAACCTGCCTCTAGGTCCTCAGGTGCAGCCCTTTGACTGAATCTAAACGTCACAGAACAAATCCCCTTAATAAAAAGATTGGTTGTCTAAAACTTGAACTCAGCCAAAAGGCTGCACCAAGGACCCAGAAGGTCATGCATGGCCTCAATGTCTCAGGTTCCCCACCCCTGGTTTAAGTAATTCCCCCCAGTCCCAAATCCAATGTGTGGGGGAGAGGCAGGGAAAAGTCTCCAGCCTGGCCATATCTTCCTGACTGAGAGGCTGCCTGTCTATCAATACACTGTACCATGTTACATATCAGTATTTTACATACTGGGAGTAAAGACATTAACAACATGGAAAGAGATGTCAGGAATTCAAGCAGTGCCCAGAAGATATTTTTGAACAGTCCCTTCTCTTCATTTTCCTACATGCCAGTGCCATTTTAGGCCCACATAGATCCTTCTCTTGGAGTCACTCATTGACAAAAATTAGAGACCAACAAAATAAGAAAACTACATGCTGATTTGGAGTCGGGGACCTGGTTACAAATCTGGACCCTGTTATTTGCTGCCCAAATATCGTTATATAAATTCCTTCCTCTCTCCAGGCCTTTGTATCCTCATCTTCAAAGCTCAGTCTTTGGTAGAAAGCTTGGCTAAGGTCCCTTTCAGATCTAGATGCTAATATGGGGAGAAAGGAGATAGAGAAGCCACATTTCTTCTTCCTAAGGAGTCATATCCAGAAGCCATTTCACCTCATGGCTAAGAGCATGGGTTCTGAGTTACAATGGCATGGGTTCAAATCTTCCCTTTCATGCTTGTAATTAATACATATGTGACCCTGGGCAAGAAACTTCACCACCTGGTCCTCAGTCTACTCACCTGTCAAATGAAGGGTGAGAATAAATGGACTCTGAGGCTTCTACTATCTCAGTCAGTCAGTCAACAAGCACCTATCCAACACCTACCACATGCTAGACTTTGCACTAAACACTGGCAATCTCTTGATCTATGATCAAGTGACCCTATGAATTAGTTAATTACAGTTGTTTGGCATTTTTAAGGTTGTAAAACACTGTTCCTGATAACTCTGTGATGTAGTTTTTTGGCAGCAGCAGCATCCCCATTTTTCAGATGAGCTAAATGAAGTTCAGAGCAACGGAGTGACCTATCCTAGGTGACAGAAGTAGCAAGTGTCAGAGACAACTTCAAATCCAGGTCTTCAAATTCCAAGTCTAGAGTATGAAACTACACTTTCTCTTAGATGCAATGTTCTCAGTGCCTGTCAGAATCAAAATCTAAAGAACAGAGAAGTGTAGACAAGACTAATTATAATACATGGTGTTTAGCAGTAGTAATAGGTTAATAGCATAATCTTTCAGGAAAGCAGTTTATAAAGTGTGAAAATAAAATGCCTGCATAATGATCTATGAGATACATGAGATAAAGTTTCAATAGGGAAGTTAAGCTGAAATTTTCATGTGTGGATTGTTACATGAATGTGTGTATATGTATTTTGATTCAGCAATTAACTTTTGGGTCAACTAAAAGTATGAATCTTGCAAATAAGGCTGGGAAATGAAAGCCTCATCATTGTCAGTGGTAATGAATTATAATCTGGCAAGGCAGATGGATAGAATCATCTGGTGTGTGTGTGTGTGTGTGTGTGTGTGTGTGTGTGTGTGTTTTCCTGTCACCCACCCAGGAACAATCATATGAGCTATTAAAAATCTTGACAAAATCAAACATTATGCATAATGAGTTCATGTTTAAACATGACTCCTCCAGTTGACAGTAGGTAACCTTGACAAACTGCCATGCATCAACCATTTCTAAACTAATAAATGTACTTTGCACATTACCACAGGTATTTAAAAGGCAGTTGTAAAAACTGATCAACTCTGAGTGAACTGGGAGAGAAGTTTCTATGCCTAATGAAAATAAGAACAATGAGGGCTATTCAGAGCATTTCTTCCACATCCACCTCCAAGTACTGTGATTGTGATTGCTTACAGCTCTGCTTACAGTTACCCAGACCTGCTTCTGGCCAGCAGTTCTTCCTTTCATAACATGTAATGCTGTCATTAGGACTCAGCTCATCCAGAGATTCTTGGGCTGAAGAATGTCAGGGTGGCAAAACTGTGATGTTGTTTGTGAAAAACACAAGAACATAGTAGGTCCTTTATATTTTATTTATTTTTAAACACATTTCCATATTGTGTTCATCCTTTGTTGCCGAAGAAGACCATACCATCAGAGAAATGATGACATGACTTGCTTTGACTTTGTACCAGCCTCACTTCTCCTTCACAGCCATCTGAATCCAGTGACCTGCTATTCCTCGGAATGACTGGAGATGACCCAGGATGCACTGGGAGACCTTGGGCCCTTTAAGCCAAGGTCTTTGCAGGTACTCACTTAGGGTGAGGCAATGCCCATTCAGTGAATAGGCCTGTTTAAGAAGTAGCCAGGGCATGGTCCCTTTAATGAGGCCAAGAGAAAAAAAGACATCAGGCTGGGAGGGAAACAGCAACAGTTACATTTCCCTCTTAGTCATGTTGTGAAAAAAGAATCAGAACAAAAGAGGAAAGCCACAAAAAACAAAAAAAAAGGTAAATAATATGCTTCAATCTGTATTCAGACTCCATAGTTCTTTCTCAGGATGTGCATTTTCCATCCCAAGCTTTGGAATTGTCTTGGATCACTGTGTTACTGAGAAGAGACAAGTCTATCATGGTTAGTCATCACACAACATTGCTGTTGCTGTCTACAATGTGCTCCCGGTTCTGCTCGCTTCACTCAGCATCAGTTCACCTAAGTCTTTCCAGGTTCTTTCTGAAATCCACCTGCTCATCATTTCTTGTAGCACAACAGCATTCCATTACAGTCATATACCACAACTTGTTCAGCCATTCCCCAAATGATGGGCATCCCATCCATTTCCAATTCTTTGCCACCACAAAAAGCTGCTATAAATATTTTTTTGATATTTTATATTTTAAAATTGATTGCATTAGTCAATTCTCCTTAGGAGACAGGGTTATGTTGTGGTAGGAAATAAAAATCAACATAGTGTCATTCAGCATTTTGTAACCTTTTTTGGGGTCACAGGCCCTGTTGACATGCTGGTAAAAAGCCTATTGATTCTTTCTCAAAATGTTTTAAAATGCATAGAATAAAATACATAGGATCATAAGGTCCATTATATTGAAATAAAGAAGTACTTTCCCCCCCCATTTAAACTTCTGGATCCTTTAAAATCTATCAAGAGGAAGAACCTTGGAATTCTTGGACCCAAGGTTAAGAACTCATGGTATAGTGACTAGAGGTTTGGTTTTAGAGTCAAGGAACTGAGAAATCCACTTTCATCTCTGACATATACTGGATGTGTGATCTTTTACAGGTCCCTTAACCTCTCAATGTCTCAGGCAATTCCCTAAAACTACAAATTACAGAGAAGTTACCAATCTACAATTAGTAAAGGAAGTTTGCTACCCAGAGGTTCGCTATACCTGTGGAGCCGCTAGATTGAACTGATGATGACGATGATGATGACGATGATGATGGTGATGATGATGATGTCATGTTATAATGATTGCTTTAAGTAACAAATATTTGGGGGTCAGTATTCCTTGGATTTATTAGACATTAGAGTATCATGAAGCTGATAAACACAAAATAAAGATCGTATTTCACTTGAGAAAGAGGTATTTACTAAAAACTATCAGGCATATGGATTGCAGAAGTGTTAGCTCATTAAAAATTCCAATGGAACTTGAATATAATGAATTCCAATATAAGTTGAGCCCTACCAACAATATACACTATCCAGAAATTTAAAGACTACTATACAGGATTGAGGAGGCTCTTATTAACTTAATGGAAGATTGTTCCATGCATGCATACAAATCAATTAAAATGACTCTTATAAAATTAAAATAGTATCCTTAATAACAACCCTAGAATATAAGAAATGTAATTCTTCCCCAAAATAGGATGGCTATGAATTAATGATTAATACATGTTCTGGTTCCTGAAGGGCTTTCCTTGATGTGAGGTCACATGGATTCCCCCAACTCCTAGTAGGGAGAGAGAAAAAGAATGAAAAAGACATCAAGTTGTTTTTGCCTGAAGAGGTATCTGCTATCCAACAACGCTGTACATTGCTCTGTACTCACAGAAGAAAGAGGCAGAACAAAGAGACACTCATTCTTCCCTTCATAAACCAAAGAAAGAAAGGAGAAAGTCAGAGAGCATGAGAGCATTGCTAAGACTTGTCTCTCCTGCTCAGTTTGAGTAAGAAGGGAATGGAAAGGGAGGTACAATAAATAGTGCTAGGGCCAAATTTCTGCTTTTCTGTTCAGTGTAAGGGAGGAGAGCTCAAGATCAGGACTGAACCAAGAAGGTACTGTTTTCCTGAAACAGAGAAGGGAAAGGGTCCAGGATTATAATAAATATAAATAGTAACAAAAGAAAGTGATGGATCTAAGACATCTTAGCTCCTCTATGGTGGTAGGACAAAGTCCCTTATCTTCTAAATTCTCATTTCAGCAACTGAGAAGTCACTTTGGAATCAAAAGATCTTACTCCATTAACTAAAAGTAAAATACCTTCTCAAACCTGGTCATATGATTCATTGAGGACCACATTTAAAAAAAATAAATGGAGGTTTATTATCCACATTATTAAACTAAAAGTTAGCAAAGTGCCACCCTTTCCATCTACAACTCAATGGGGACCACTTCTATACTGACTGGAGCCAGGTAAAAAAGGGGCACATTCTATGGCCCACCCCCCAGTTCAAAAAGCTGAAAGAAGTCTATTTTTGCTGTAATATGACTACAGATGATTAATTTAAGCAAGTCTCATTAAACTTCTTAATTCAGAGCAAGGGTAGGGAACTTGTGACCTCAAGGTCACATGTAGCCTTCTAGGTCCTCAGTGCAGTCTTTCTACTGACTCCAAGTTTCACAAAACAAATCCTTTTATTTTTGTTCTGTGAAGTTTGGATTCAGTCAAAGGCCCATACTTTAAGACCTGGAGGGCCACATGTGACCTTGAGGTTGCAGGTTCTCCACCCCTGGTTTAGATGGATTTGGGTACTTAAAGAACACAATTCTACCAATGGTTCAAACAATTCTGGGCAACACTTTGACTTCCTCATATGTAGAGGATTCTTTGACAATTCTTGTTTAGCCAAGAATGATAATTTAAGAGGTAGCCTGGTATGTTAGTTTCAGAGTCAAGAAACCCTAACTTCAAGTCCCAATTCTGACATCATTGCCCATGAGACCCTGAATAAGCCATATAGCTTATTCAGTGCTACAGGTGACTAAGACTGTGAGTAGCAGCAAATGTACTGATCTGTTTTGGTGATGAGACTCCCTCCTTACACAAGTGAAGTCATAGTTCTGGTGCCTACATTCATGAATTTCAGTCAATGAAACCTGGACTGCTTAGCTGGAGAAGAGAAGACTTCCAAGGGTCATGATACTTGTTTTCAACCATTTGGAGACCATGTAGAAGAATGGTTAGGATGGTTCTGCTAGAGGGCAGAACAGCTAGCAAGGAGGAAAAGTTCTAAAGTGACAAAGTTTGGCTTGAAATGAGGAAAAACTTCTGAATAAATGTATCTAGAAGCAGGAGGTACCACCGCAGATGGTAGTGAGGGCTCCATCATCGAAATTCTTCAAGCAAACGTTGGATGATCTCTTATCAGGGAGGTTATGGAGGCAATTCTTACTGAGGTACAGGTTAGATTAGATGGCCTCTGAAGCTTCTTACAACTCTGAGATTATATGATTCTATGGTTTCATTTTTCACTTCTCAAACAGCTGTGTTGTATTGGACTGAGGTAAATACAGTCTTGATGATAATGGTGTATATAGAGACAATGAGGAAAAGGGAGAAAATCCAAACAGTTATATAATTTCAAAGACTGGGGAAATGGAAAATTGGAACCTGTGATTTCATCTGTGTAGAGGATTCATGGAGCAGGAATTCCTGTCATGGATGTAGACAAGTGATTTATAGTCTTACAGAATTTTCTGAGACACTGATATGTCATGTCTTGTCCACGTCCAAGGGATAATTTGAATCCAGGTCTTCCTGGCTTAAAGGTTAGCCCTCTAAGCACTATATCACAGTCTCTCTGTTTCTTAATATCACTCATTAATAAGCTAAAGATTGGATTTGAGACCAGAATCAAACAAAGTAACCAACTATTCAAGGAGAGACATTCAAGAGCGGAGACACAACAAAAGAAGAATATTTTTAATATTGTTTTCTAGATGAATATAATTTTAATCACAGAATATCCAGCCACCCATATTAGACAGGTATTTATTTTTGAAATAAATCATTGTATTACATAAATCATTACAATCTCTTACATTTGTTAGAGAAAAGGTTCTCTAAACCTCCAGTGAGAACAAAGGGGAGACAGAGTTCAAATGTAGGGGTACACATTTTAAGCCTTGCCTAGGTCATATGAATTCCTTGTCTGTGCTCTGGTGAAGATTGGAGTCCCTTCTATCATTAAGAACTTTTCAGTTTTATGTATGTATGAATATGTTTTGGGAATGTTGATAAGACCTTTACAAGTATAGATGGGAAATTTATTATCTAGCGCTCTAAGACGTTGTCTCAACTTTAATGACATCTCAGGTGATCATACTCAATTCAAGTGAATTCAACTAATATCTAGTAACTGCTTACTATTTGTAATGTGTGGAGCTATGTGCCAGGAGTTTAACAAAACAAGATCATCCTTGTCAACAGCTAGCTTTTGTTCAACTGAAAATCATCATGTGGTTAAAAAAATAGACATGGAAAATCATAAAATTAGGTTTGACAGTAATGCAAGTGGATTTTAAAATGTCATCAATCAATGTTCTTTTCTTGGTGGTTAGAGCCAAGTTTCAAGGTTCTGAGGTGGAACAGATCCCAGGGTCCCAGGAAGAAAGGATCGAGACAATATAATTGCTTTGAGCCAGCCTATCTTTATTGCCAGCTGCCACTATTTGAAACCAAGATTCTGAAGGTAGAATCTGGTCACTATGTTCAGGGACAAGGGGAATAACCTCAGGATTCAAAGCTTCCATATTTTCCATACACATATACAAAGTCAGTTCTGGGGCAATTATCTTTAGCACAAGCTAATCCTCTCTCCCCTCTTTAGTTGTGGATACTATTTCTGTTATGGATATATGAGAAGATAAGAGAACATTATCTTGGACATGTATTAACAAGAGATATGTATTAGCCTCCAAGGTTTTTGCCAAAATATAGGATGAAAGTAGATTAATTCCTTATAATTTTAAAAAGACTTAGCTCTAATGTGAGAAAGTAGAGTCAGAGTTTCTGTCAGCCTTGAGGGTGGGGGGTGTGGGGGGGAGGTGACCACCACCACCAAGGACAAGAAAGTGAGAATGCCCATCAATTACACCCTTTCTAGACTCTTTAGTGTTTCACTTCCACCCTCTATTATCCATCCCTAAGGCTGTTAGTCATCACCACCGATTTCATTCCCTATTCCTGAATTAATCAGTCATTAGATCCATAAAAGCAAAATCTCCCCAACACCTACCTCATCTGCTATCATATACCCACCCCCAGGTCTTACCTCTACTTTTTCAAAAGGTTCATCACCTGATTCCCAGACTCTTTTGCAAGTTCATCATCCAGATCATACCCTGTAACTGTAGGTTAAATATACAAGATTTTGTACTAAGCTCCCTACTCCTCTCTAGATATTGTCTCTCAATGACATCATAAACTCTCATGGGTTTGATTTTCATCTCTATGGGCATGACTCCCTGACACATGATCTCCAGCTCAGTCTCTCCTTTGAGCTACAACCTCAAATTGCATATTGGACATTTCCAACTAGGTGTCCCAGAGATATCTCAGACCCAACATGTGTAGGACATAACTCACTATTGTCTCTTCAAGCTCATTCTTTTGCCATATGTAATTATTTTTATGGAAGGCAATACTATTCTCTCAGGCTCCAACCTTGGCATATGCTTAGATTCTTCAAGCTCCTTCACCCCACAAAGCCCCTCAGTTGACAAATCTTACCTTTCTATCTCCACAGTATCTCCTGCATCTTTTCCCTTCTCTCTACCCACACTACCATCACCTTAGTTCAGGCACTCTCCCCCTCTCCACCTCTCTTGCTAGGTTCCCCCACCACCTATCTGTCCTAATTTAAATTTATCCTCAACACGACTGCCGAAATGATTTCACTTAAGTGTAGAAATGATCGTGTGGAGCTTCCTATTGCTCGCAGAATCAAACATTTCATTTTTTCTATTTAGTTTTTAAAGCCATTCAAAGCTTGGTTCCAACCTACCTTTCCCGTCTCACTGAATATAAGGCCTCCTCCCATATTCTGTGATTGAGCCAACCTTGCCTTCTCATTTCCTTCCAAACTGTATTCCGTTTTCCATTTACGTCACTTTGCACTGACTGTCTGGAATAGACTTCCTCCTCACCTTCATCTCTAATAATCTTTCTGTCTCTTCGATGAAATGTACTACAGATAATAATGGGTTTTTTTTCCTTTGTACATTTTTCATTATTCCTTTTTTCCTTCCTTTCATTGTAGTGGTAGAGGGACACTGTCCTCTAGGACTTCCCCTGGTAAACCCATCTGCCGACTACCGGATTTCCAACCCGTCTTCTGTATGAACTATCTTTGATTCTCCCATTTGTTTGTGTTCTCCCTCTCTTGAATTAAAATGTATTTATTCTTTACTTTATTTTATATGTACTTATATTCTTATGTACAGTCTTCCCCAGGAGAGAGAAAAGGAACTGCTCCATTTTTTTCTTTGTTTATCCAGAGTCTCTCATGTTTCCTGGAACACAGGAGGCACTTAATAAATGCTTGCTGCTTGATTCAAGTGTCTCTTAAGAATGAGGAGAAAGGAAAGGAAAGAGATCGCAATTGAAGTTCATCATAGACAAAATGTAGAGGCTACCAAAATCTCAAGGACAATTTACCAAGAAAGTGAAAACAAAAAAATAAATAATTCATATTTCTATAACATTTGAATGTTTGCAGAAGTCCTTTGCAAAGATGTCAAAAATTTTAAAAAATTCTCCCAATGATTTTTAAAAATTTAAAAACAGCAAATGTGTCCTGCACATTTTTTCCTATTTAACTCCTAATGATGGGTTCACAGTTCAGTGAATATATATGACTGTATGCACTGTCTGCTCAGATGTCATATTGTGGTCTGTTCATCAGAGGAGATGTTTGTGAGTTTGTGTGTGTGTGTGTGTGTGTATGTGTGTGTGCTGCCAAAAATATGTTGCTCAAATAATTGTGTTTTTTATCACAGTACACTTGTGCTCTGATTAATGATTTTGTATCCCCCTTACTACTGAATTTAATAATGAGGACAGAGAAAATAGGAACAAAATGTATGCTGCTCATTTGCTTCTATAACTAGAAACAAATACCCAGTAGTGGAAGGCTTCTTTGCTCAAAGTTTACTCATTAAAAGAGAGACTAGATGTGTAAAACTCAGATTAATTACCCCCCAGATGACTAGCTGAGGTTGAATAAAATATAGGCTCGTTAACATTCAGCAGTACAGCTTAGGATAAAGAGCAGAAATGAAAAGAGGGAAGGAAGGAAGGAAGGAAGGAAGGAAGGAAGGAAGGAAGGAAGGAAGGAAGGAAGCACAGTTGGTTGATAGCTATCATATAAGGAATCTAAAGATATACCACTGTTAAATATGAGAGATGACTTTAATTTTTCCATTGCTGGCAAGTTAGCAGACAGAATTTTGTGGAAAGGAAAAAAATATGCCCACTGGGGTGTGTATGTGTGTGTGTGTTTAAAAGGGCAAGGGAGAAAGATTCTTAAATCTTCCTTTTCCCTCCCTTCATGTCTGTTCAGCATTGCTGTCAGATATAAATTAGCAAGCAAACAATATACTGTATGAGCCCAAAAACAAGTCTCCAAAATTGTTTCAAAGGCTCTGCTTTGCTTGCGTCTCAGTGAGCTGGTGATTCTGCGGCCTGTGAATGAGAGAGAATGTGTGTGTGCATGTATGAGTGAGCACACATGTGTGTGCACACAAGCATGCATGTGTGTCTGTGTGAGTGTAGGCACAGAAACAGAGACAGAGAAAGAAACCAAAGGGCAAAGAGAGAAAGAAAGAGGGCGAGATAAAGATAGACGGTCATACAGTGAGAGACAGAAAGGAGGAGGACAAAGAGAGAAAGACAGAGACTGAGACAGTAAAAGAGGAAAATATAAGAGGCCTAGAAAGATACTTAGTGTAGAAACATATAGCAAATGCCAATAAATATGAGCAAATAGTACTGTTGATGATAATTATGGTATACTAAGGTTGATGGGAGAACCAGAACTCAAACCTAGCAGGATCTCTCAGGGTCTCACACAGTCATATCCAGAAGTTCTTCTAAATCAGGTACTATTTATTTTAGCTTAGGAATAGTTGGTCATATGCCATTGGCTGGATCCAATGGAAAAATACAGTGAAAGTGATTTGAAAAGCCTAGTGCCATATAAATATCAAGAAAATTTGTATGAACAAAGGGAAATACGATCCATTCGATAAATGTTTGTTGATTGTCTGTGATGTATGCAGAATCATACTCAGTGTAACTGTTGATGCAAGTGAGTAAAATAGTCACCACCTCCGAGGAACTCATGGGCCAACAGGAGACTGACAAATTATCTATTTGCATATACATGCATGTATACGTAAAAAGCAGAAATTAATAAACTGACATTTATAAGGTGAAAAGTACTATAGGTCTTCCAGGGACAGGAGGAGAAGATATACATACATACATATATATATATATATATATATATATATATATAGAGAGAGAGAGAGAGAGAGAGAGAGAGAGATTGCATTTGAGGTAAAAAAAAAGGATTGTTTCATGGAGGAGGAGTCATTTGAGTTGAGTCTCAAAAGATGGGTAGGATATTTTAGGCATGGATATAAAAGGAGATTACTCGAAGTGTGGAGACTAGCATAAGAAAAAATATGGAGCAAGCTATTGTGGATTATGTTCATGGAAAAGAGAATGGTTCAATTTTTCAAGGGTATAGAGTATAATATAGTCAGAGGAATAACTAGCAGTTTTGGCACCTGAAACAATTGATACAAATCAAACTTTTGGGAGAGATATCATAACTTTGCCCCTCTTTGGAAGGAACCAGTACAATGACCCCACAGAGGTTAAGATCCTGGGATTCTTTGAAACCACTGCTAAAGAAACAGACACTGGAGAAAGAACAAAGAATGCGACCAAGTCAGGAAAGAACTCAACTGATCCTGGACACCAGGCAGAGGAAACCTAACGACTGGTAGATTCCTCGCTTAACTAATTATTCTCATTAAATAATTTCTACTCTGCTGAAGGAGGAAAAGTGCCCTCAAATTGTACATGTAACAAATTTTTAAATTGTGCCATCTTTCAAGATGATTATTTTAATTTTGCAGACTCTAAATTCTTCTGGCCTGGAGTAAAACTCAAGCTGCCTTTCCCTAGTTACATCTCTGAGTATTATAAAGATGATGATGGTAACAACTCACATTTTTGCTTTAAGCTTTACAAAGTATTTTCCCCCAACTCTGCCAGGAAATTAGTCTAATTACATAATTATGCCCATTTTACAGATAAGTGTTCTTTGTTGTTGGTCAGGCATTTTTTAGTCATGTCCAGTACCCTGAAGTTATTAGAGGTAAAGTGTTTTCCAATGATGATATAACTACCAAGGGTCAGAACTAGGTCTTAGTTCTTCTACCTATAAGTCCAGATTTCCACACTGCTTATCCATGTGATGTAAGGTGGGAAATCCAGGGTAGGGTGTTACCTGCCAGCCTGATGATTTGGGACTTCATAGGGACTGAGGAGATGCATATATGTGTATGTATATGCATGCATGTATGTATGTATGTAAATATATACATATGTTATCAAGGGAACTAGAGAAAAAGGCTCTCTTGGTTTCTCACTGTGTTTGTCTCTGTCTCTCTCTGTCTGTCTGTCTCACTGTGTCTCTGTCTCTCTCCATTTCTCTCCCTCTGTGTCCCCCCCTTTCCCCACTAATTTAAAAACTTAAGACAAACTGACCAAGGAAGTATGCACTAGCCTGTTTTTGGCCATAAACAACTGCATAGTTCCCAAGTCATTACAGGTTCATTATCTACCACAATTATTTTACATAAAATAAATATTCCACCAATATAAATGTAAGCTGGGTAGAACGGTTATTATCATCTCCTGTTTTCCTTTAAATTACCCAAGCTTTTTTCAGAACTCGTTCTGCTTTTAAATGCTTCTCTCTCTTTGCTCTTTGTATTTGCTGATGCCGATAACAGCCCTGGCAAGCTAAAATGCTTGTGACTGTGAAGTGGTGATTGTCGTCTTGAGTCCTTTTTCCTTCCTTAGATGTGCCAGGAACACTCAATACATACTGGGTAATGACATAGATGTGGTCAGGGCAGTGGGATTAGCAGACAAGGGAGGAGGGCAGAAAGATGGCCCAGCCTACAGTACTTTGTGGGAAATAACTTTTTTGCCAGTGATTTATATCTGCATTTGGTGAAACTTTAATTCCTGCAGTCCTCCTGAAAGTGGATGCGTAAGCTCGTTGCCACCAAGCCCCATGCTGATTAAAGGCCCCTGAACTCAGAATTATTTTACTTCTGTTGGTAAATTAAGTATGCATTGGTCAACCACAAAAGAAGTGTTAAGTTTAAACCATCATCACCTGGAAAAGGCTTTAAATCCATGTGAACTTTCAAGATATCAGAAATGTTCGAGGACATTGACCTTCCATAGCCTGTCCTTCATAATACATCATCCATGAGTTTTATTTCTAGAAGATACATAACAATAAAGTATTCTATTGTCTCACAGTAGATACACCATCATCCCACCCAAACCAAAACTGAGGCATAGTAGGAATTGTTGCTTTACAGTCAGTTAAAATCTAGATTCAAATCTCAACTCTGACACCAAGTACCTTTGTGATCAACAGTATTTTGTCCAATAGCATGCTTGGAATCTATTGCCTTAGGTAGATGTGAAGTTGGCTATAGGGAAGGGTACCCTGTTGGGGGGGCATTTTCAAATCCTATATCTTTTAAAATATCTAATATCCTGCATTTGTGTTTTATATGAAAGGTTGTGTGATATACTGGACTATGCTACTTAGAATCAGGAAGGAATGTGCAGATGACAAAAATCTGAGAGGGATAGCTAACATATTGGATGACCTTGACATGCTAGAACATTGAGCTGAAAATACTAATTCATAAATGTAAAGTCTTACACTTGGGTTCAAAGAATCAATTTGACAAAGACAATAAGAGGTAGACATAGTCATAAAACATTCTGTAGGCAAGAAAACATGTACAAAATGTACACGTATAAGTATATACAAACTAAACACAAAGTGATTGGAGGGGAGAAGTAGAATATGACCTCTGACACCAGGCATACAACCCAGGTCAAGTCATCAACCTCTTAATGCTTCAGAGATGTCATAAACCCCGAAATGCTTATTTCTTTACATGTAAAATTAGAATAATATGCTAGTAGAACTTACTTCCTTGGTTATAGTGATGCCCAAATTACAACCACTCTGTCATGGATATTCAAGTCCAATGACAAATTAGCAGATTAAAAAGTCACTTCTTTCCCTGAAACACTCAAATTGCCTCTAATGCCAGTAGCTCACCAATTACTCATTCAAAATCATAACTATGAGTTTTCTGTATATTGTTAATACTATAAATACATGTGAGAAGTCAGTTTACCCCATGAAGATACCTTTCTTTCTGTCCTAAGGGATGCCACTCCCTGTTCAGGTTTGTACTAATTTACAATAAAATTCATTTCTATTGCTTGTATCTAAATTGTAAATGGAAAATTTTCTTGCCATGAGGGTATGGTGATTTGCTGAAGGTATATGACTTTATCTTTCCCTCATCCTATCCTGTCTTACCAAAGAGTGGCCTAGAAATTATGATCATTTTTCCCCTGCTAGCTCAATCTGTTGTAGTTGTTCTAGGGTTTGAACTGTACCAGTGTCCAAAGTTACAACTTACCCTCATCAATTTGCAGCAGTATCTTTGCCTGTATCATCTTTGTGACATGCTTGGCTCAGGTAACATCCCTACGGCTCAAAAATATTTATGTAATTACTATCTGAAATGTTACAAGTCATTTGGAAGAACCCTTGCAACTTTTTCTTCTATCATTCTGTATGTTATATGAGAGAGGACTGTGGTGGTGGCTTATGGACCCAGTCAGTCCTCTGTCCTCTCTCACAGTGATAGAGCTTTCCTAATGACTGTTGCAGTTCCTGGTGATACTCACAGGCAAGGCCATCAGTAATGCTAATGAATAGGTCCAATTAAATCCCACTAAAGGTGACCAAGAAAGTTGCTTAGAACCACACCCACTGACTTGCAGTCACTACCTGTCTTGGAATCATTAAACCAGAGATAAAAACAAGGAATCCCAGAGGGGAAAGGGGCCTCAATGATTTGGTTCAATATCTATTTCTAACTGGAATCTCCCCTACAAGATACTCCACACCCAATCCCCAAACTCATTTAGATTTCAATTATGGGTAATACATGATCTCCCATTGCTCTCAGTTCTGTTTTTGGGGCTAAACACAAGTTTAATTCAACAGCCTTTGAAATACTTGAAGGGAGCAATTATGACCCTCTGACATTTTTTTTCAGATTATATGCCCCCAAACTAACCCCATACAGACTAAATTGGAAACCTTTCACTCCCCTGGTAACCCTCTTTTGGATCTTCCTTAGTTTACCAGTGTACTTCCTAAATCACGATGTGTAGAGTTGAGCATAATACTCCAGGTGTAATCTGACAAAGCACAAAGGTGCTAGCAACTCTTCATTCCTTTAGACCACACCCATCTTAATGTAGCCTAATACTGCATTAGGTTTCTTGACTGTCCCATCCCAAGGTTGACTCACTCCCCAGATCTTTTTTTTTAAGATAACTCCTATGTTACCAGTTACCATGTTTCCATGATCTCATTCCCGTGAAATGGATTTTTGAACTCAAGTGTAAGATTTTCTATTTATTTCTTATCCAATTCAACCCAATGTTCTACTTTTTTAAGATATTAATAATAATAATAATAATGAAGTAGAAGAGGATAAAATAATGGTCTATATATTACTTTCAGATTTCCAAAGTGCTTAATCTGTGTTATGTCGTTTGATCTTCATAACAACCTTGTGAAGTCAAAGCTATTGTTATTTCCATTTTAGAGATCAGGAAAATGAGACACAGAAAGGTTAAATGACTTGCCTAGGGTCACACAGTCAGTAAGCATCTGAGGCAGTATTAGATCTCAAGTTTTCTAGACTCTAAGACCCACACTCTGTCAATGCACCTGTTCTTTGAGACATGTTAACTGTTCCTCTAAGTTTTGTGTCACCTGGAAATTTGATAACCACATCAAAGCTTTTACCCAAGTCATTGCTGAAAATGTTTAATATCATAGGATCAAGAGCAGATCCCTGTCACACCAGCTCAGAGCACTATCTGGTCTGAGTAGAACTGTCCTGATTAATGAGTCAGTGCCAACTCACATAACCTATTTTATATAGCCAGCCCCGTACCATGTTTTTATATCCCATTTAGATATATTCACCAGGAAAACCAATACCTAACCAGGCATCTTACCATCTTTCCTGCCATCATGCACATACTTTCCTTATTCAGTCTGAGACGACAACCAAATCAGCGGGGAATTAACAACTCACCTCCATTTGCTTTCACATGTGATCCTTATGATTTCCTAAAACAAATCCTTCTTCCTAGGATACCACTCTTCTGTCAATATCATCTTCCCCTTTTAGAAGGTAAATTTTATGAGGGTGAGATTGTCTTACTATTTTTGCCTGACACATAGTAAGTGATTAACTTTTTTTTCTATTCATTTATCCATATTAGAGATCTCATTCAAAGTTGACATCAATGCTTTAATGACTACTCTTTCATTCTGAACGGTCCCAAATTCATCTAATTGTGCCATTGTCTAGCCTACATCTCTCCATCTTTGCACAAGAATAGTGTGATGCAGTTTATCAAATACTTTGTTACATGAGCTATATCTATAGATACAAGTTTAGTCTGGAATGATCTGTTTGGGGAAGCCATGCAGGCTCCTTGTGCTCACCACTTTCTTTTCCTGATGGTCACTGACCATCCCCTTAATCATACTTACTAAAGAAATCCTAAAGATCATCTAGTCCTACACATCCATTTTATATATACTAAAACTAAGGTTTTGGAAACCAAATCAATTTCATTTCTCTGGGTCTCAGCTTCCTGTAAGAGGACTAGAATTGATGGACTCCAAGTCCTTACAGCTCTTGATACAACGTGACCTGACCAAAATCACAAGAGCAAAGCTAGGATTTGAATACAGTTTCTTGGCCTTCAAATC
This sequence comes from Notamacropus eugenii, assembly GCF_028372415.1. Classification (NCBI taxonomy): domain Eukaryota; kingdom Metazoa; phylum Chordata; class Mammalia; order Diprotodontia; family Macropodidae; genus Notamacropus; species Notamacropus eugenii. The sequence goes on along the minus strand of NC_092874.1, from coordinate 31,852,086 downwards.
CAGTGCTTTTCCCACAATGTTGTTATTCAGTCATTTACAGTCAGGTCTGACTCTTTGTGATTTCATTTAGGGTTTTCTTGGCAAAGAAACTAAAGTTGTTCACCACTTCCTTTTACAGCTCATTTTACAGACAAGGAAACTGAGGCAAACAGGGTTAAATGATTTCACCTATCATTTCTCAAGAATACCATGGTTTTTATAGTGCTGCCCCATCCTTATGCCAGGTCCAATGAAGCATGCTTCCATCTTCATCCCAGACACTTGAGAGTATTAACAGAGGGCTACAAAAATGCCAATTGGTGTAATAGTGCAGTTGGTAAGGAGAAAGTGAATGGTCCTATGTGGTGAAGTACAGTGTCTCCTTTGGCCTATGAGGTTGCCTAAATGAACATACCAAACAACAGCATGGCAATCACAAACACTCTGCATTCTCAAAGAAAAAAAAGGAAGACAAATTATCTGATTTTTCACCACTTTGCCTTTGCACAAATGTAGTGTCATTTATGCCCCCTTATGGACCTGCCTACTCAGTAGTTTTTCCAATAGCAATCAATGTACTTTCAGTGAACCCTCCATGACCAAACCAGCTCCACATTGGTACCTAGGGCTGCCATGGCTGGCCATGGTTTGCAGACCAGTGCATGTGGTGAACCTATCTGACTAATACAGGGATGGAGTCTCTGGACCTGGATCTCATTAAGAAGATAATAATTCTAACCAACTGGGCTAACTCACTAAGACTAATCCAGACCAGTCCAATAAGATCTGTGTTACCATCCAATTATGAAAAGATATTTATACTTCAGTATGTAATGGCTCTGTTATCTCAAAAATAATCATTAAAATAACAATAACAATTGTAAGCATCTATACAGTACTTTAAATTTTGCTAAGCACTTTATATGTGTCATCTCATCTGATCCTCACAACCATCCTGGGATGGAAGTGCTACCATTATCCCATTTTATAGATGAAGAAACTAAGACTAAGAGATGTTAAATTACTTCTCTAAGGTCACCCAACTAGTAAGTGTCTTAGGATGGATTAAACTTAAGTTCTTCCTGACTCCAAGATCACTCTGCCACCTAGCTGCCTCATGTGGAGGTTTTCTTCCATCATATAAATTGCTTCCCATCCACACTTCCTTTTCCTGGTGCAATTTAATACCCATATTCTCCATCAAGTCCTACTTAGTCTACTGACTCTACACTAGCCTATCTGACTGTGTATACAACAGTCTGTCTCCCACCTCTGGCCTCTTTCTCAGACTGTTCCTCATGTCTGGAATGTCCTCCATACTCCACTCTATCTCAAGCATCCCTAGATTCTTTCCCAACTCTTCAGAAGTGTCTCCTCTTACAGGACGCCTTTCCTGATTTCCCCAGATTCTAGCGTTCTCATCCCACTAAATTTGTATTTCCTTTTTATATATAGGGTGTCCCAGAAGTCTAAGTGCCATTTGTAGCTGAAAAATGGCACTAAGATTTTTGGAACACCCCATGTTTTGAGAAGCTGTACTACATAGTGAATAGTGAAAAGCCAGTACTGGAGTAAAGATTCTACCTCTGACAATGCTGATTGAATTCTCCTAGGCAAAGCACTTAACCTCTTGATGCCCCAGGTAATTTTTCAATAATTACACAAAATTTTTATCTAATTCACATTGGTAAAGGAAGTTGCCACACCAGGCCCTCTCCTGCAATGAAAATCACAGGTCTATAATACGTGTGAATGAAAATACTTATTAAGTGTGTGTGTGTGATGGGTATGGTACAATGGTGTTGGTCATTCCCCTACTCCACTGTATGTGAGTTGTTTTCTGTCCTCTGTCTGAAAGGAGGACAAATGACATCATGGGGTGATATCTATCTTGCCTCATGTGTGAACTGTTATCAAAATTCAGTGGCAGGACAAAAGTCAGGCAATGGCCCAGCAATGGCCCTAGATGCAGTGGATGACCTTGGGCTTTTTGATGTCTAGCCAAACTCAACACCTGGCTCAGGTACCTTCATGTCACTGGAACAAATTGTTCTCATCTTTCCATTCCACCAGGGAAAGTCTTCACATGCTTGGGATAGACACCCCCTTAGCTCACCAACAGGTTCAAAGTTAAGTCTCCCATTGCATCCTGGGCCATCTTCAGTCATCCTGATCTATATCTTGCCACTGGACCCAGATGGATCCTGAGGAGAAAGTGAGATTGGTGACAGCCCTCTTTCACTTAAATGACTTGTAAGTCATGACATCACCTCCCTGATGTCGTAGCCCTTTGAGAATGAAGGACAAACGAAACACCTACAATGGGTTTGAAGCCTCTCAGTTACCCTTGCCCTGGTTTAGCCCATCTGCTGAGATGGTTTACCAGAGTGTGGCTGCTATGCATGCCACAGCTTCTTGGAGCCACAAGTGAGAGATGGGTGCCAGGTGGACACCAAAGGTGGATGAGCAGCCCTGAAAAGGGCTCAACAAGCTCTGACACCAGAAGTGTTAGTCCTGAACATCCACTACACCGTCCACAGCACCTTTAAGTGTGTAGACGGTTCTTTGTTTCTCTTCGTATCCCCAGCACCTAGCAACAGCGTCTGGTATGTTACAGGTATCCAATAAATTCTTATGGGATGAAATGGAATGAATAACAGAACTCCTACATTTATCCAACTTGACAGAGACCTTTCTCTGGGTCATTTAACATCTTCTAGGTTCCAGAAGTCCTTCTCTGATGTCATATTATGGTGTGAAGGTGAGTCCCACTGAATTCTTGAAAAATAGATCAGTGAGGTGCAAGGTCTTAATTTGGAACAGTAACAGTCTATACCTGCTACTTAGGACCAGTCTAGCAAAGTACAGAGGGGCTTGTTGACAGTAGATTGGCCACTCTGTGATGAATCATTTGACCATGGAAATCCACAAAATAACAAAAAGATGCTCCACTATCAACCTAGTAATTTTCCTCCAATTTTTTTCATAGAATATTTGTTAAAACTCCAATCCACCAAAGTATTCAGCCAATTAAAGAAGACAGAAGTTGGAGAGCCCAATCTTATATACAACACTTAAGAGCTATGTGATCAATGTCATGTCTTTTAACCCTCAATTTCCTCCAAGAGCCTCAATTCTTTGATCTTTGAAATAGGAATAGCAATGTCTATAGTGCCTACCTCACTGGGTTTCTGTAAACAACAATTGAGATAATTTATGTAAAGTACTGTGCCAACCTTTGAGTGTTATAGAAATGTCAGCTCTTATTTTTATCTGAAGGTTTAAATCACTTTCCATTTTCACAGTAGGGTAGGATTGTCATTATTTTGTTCTCTTGGTTATGATCAAGCCTGTTTTATCCATTTGTTTTGTGAATGTCAGATGAGATTTTTCTTTCTTGACAGGGCTACAATGGAATATTCCAAGAATCCAAGCTTGGCGCTTCGCTTACTTTGTCACATCTTTCCTAGATATGTTCTTTCAACATGGGATATTGTTTCTTTTCAGATGACACCTGCCTCTATCTTTGCTTCCCTTTTTTTGATGCATCCACCACTCATCTTCTCTGCCTTTCTCAAAGCCTTCTTCAGCTCAACAGATTCAAAATGGGCGTTTTATTATCTGGCAAGTACAATACTCATCCCTTGCTTTTTGTCTTGTATTTCTAGCATAACTGACAGAGTGCATTATACAAGTGAACCTTCTCATAAAAAACTAAAGAGGTTTTAAGCAATTCTGCCAGAAAATATAGACATTCTCTGAATTAGGTTTAAAAAAACTTCTGGAGTTTACTTTAAAAATATGTATGCAAAAAATCCTGCCAATCATTAGTATTGCTACCAGGAACCTATTTTAAAGTCCATTCTAAAATTCACTTATGGTGATTATTGCCACTTTCTAACTAGTTCAAAAATGAAAAGAGAGGAGAGGAGAGGAGAGGAGAGGAGAGGAGAGGAGAGGAGAGGAGAGGAGAAGGAAATATACATCAGAAGGATCTCAGTAAGTCTATGTCATTTACCTGTTACCCTTTCAATGAACCCACAAAAAAATTCTGCTACTTACTTCCTTTGTGACCTTGAGAAAGTAAATTTTCCTTTGTCAGACTCAGTTTTCTCTTCTCTAAAATAAAGAGGTAAAACTGAGTGACTTCTAGGATCTTTTTCTTCTCTTGCCTTTCTTTAAGTTCCAATTAAAACCTGATCTTCTTCAGGAAGTCTTTCCCAATCCTCTTAATTCAAGTACTTTCTCTCTGTTAATTTCAATCAAGTCTCAATTTTCATGACAGTGATCTTCCTAGAAAATGACTGGAAAGGTAAAAACACAAATGTTGATGAGACCCATGAGAAATAGGGGGTTATTTACCTAATACCACCAAAAATTGTAATCTTTCACTGGAGTTTGCTGAAACTACATTTTTCTACATACAATTCTGCACAACAAAACATCGATTCTGATAATATACACTTTTCCTAAAACAGTAACCATGAAACAACCCATAAAATGCAGGGGTTAGGAGAGGCAATGCAGGACCAGGGGGTGTAGGGATAGAGATGTCAAAAGAACCCCAAGGTGTAAATAGGAAAGCGGCAACTTGCTATCTCTAATCTCCCTTTTGGGTCTGTGGTTGAACTATTCCCTAATGAGAAGCACATGCCTTGGGGGGGTGTCCTGGCCCTGTCAGAGCTCAGAACTCTTGCCTGGCAGCTCATCCCAGCCCAGTGGTCTCTGAGGGGGCCAGATGCTGCAGGGGCAGCCGTGCTACTCCCCAAACCAGGCATCACAGGCCAGGATGTTCAGTTGCTGTCATGGGCAATGGGGGAAAAAGCTGGACATGAAGCAGGGGTAACCACCATCTCATTTACCCACAAACTTAGCCGCTTTTCCATTTTTTCCAATTCCCTCATCACTAACCAGAGATTTTCTGGAAGGGATTCATGAAAACTTTTATGAATGCTTTCCTCTTTTTTGTGAATATGGCCATTCATTAACATCAAACTCACAGCCAATATTGGTTGCAGACATTCCAGCAGGAAGTTTCTCTACCACCCTTGTTCTCTCACTAAGCCACATCACTGATTTTGCACTTTGACTTTGAACCAAAAGGACTTGCACTATGCTTAGGGGGCATAATTACAACAGAAAACTTGAGTTTTAAAGGCAAACAATGAAACTATTCAGCAAATGCACAGGAAACTCTTTACTGTCTAGCCACATAGTTAATAAGACTAGTGAGGCACATAGTAGGATATCAGCCATTGCAACTTTCATTTTGAGTGCATTGTAACTCCCATTTTGTTATCTACTGTGCAAAGCCCTGGATATGTATAGTCACCAATAGGAAACTGAAAATGAGGTTACTAATAAAATTACATATGTTTTAAGTTGGGAAGATTAAACACACAAATGTTAAAAATTGGCTATATTTCTTATTTGTCCCACATATAGCTTGCTTCTTGTCTCCCTCACTGGATTGTGAACCCCTTAAGAGCAGAAACTGTCTTTTGCCTTTCTTTGTATCTCCAGTGCTTAACACAGTTCCTGACACATAGTAGGTGCTTGATAAATACTTACTGGTTCACTGACCTTTCAGTTCTAAATCTATGATCCTAAGTACAGCTTTTCTTATCAATACTGGCTTTATACTCCCCTGTCTTACAAAATATTCTTGCTTTAAAGACATTCCTTACGAAAATTCTCAACTTCATCTACAATTAGTACCAGCTGGAACTTTTCCCTAAGAAATTAACATTGAGTGTTACCAATAGAAGAAGCAGGTGCCTCCTTCATTATCAATTACTTTCACTGCCAAACTGGCCAGATATTTTCCTGTTCATGTCTCTGACATCAGCTATTAGCCATTTTCTCTTGTAAAAAGGACAAATGGTATAAATATACAGTGTACTTTTAAGCTATTGCCTATCAATATTTGCAGGGTTCAATATTTTCTGCATAAAGATCATTGAAGGCTATGCCTAATAAATGAATAATTGTAACTTAAGCTCTACCACTTCAGGAAAGGTAACATTAATTTATCTTAAAAAAACCAAAAGATTTCAATGCATGAAAAATCATTCTTCCTTTCTTTTCCACTACCTCCTGAATTCGGAGTTCATTTTTTCTTATTCCTCTTCCTCTACTGGTTTTCTGTCCAGTTCAGTACCCAGTAAACAATCTCTCAGAGCTCATTTGCTTCTCTTCTATAACCTGCTCAAAGATGGGTTTATTTCTGTTCTGCTTCCCAACCACTCTGTCACAAACCCAAGTCTTCTTTGGATCCTCATTAACATTGAAAATATCCTCTGTAAGTACTAATGGGGCATATGACTTTCTCCTGGATGGGTAATACACATTTGTTCTTAGGGTAAAGCGAAAAATAAAACAACTCAAATAATTCCTCCTCACTGAAATCTCCTTCCTATTCAAATATTGCCCACTAACAGTGATCATTACCGAGCTTCCTTCTGAATGTCCTGTCCAAATCAACTACATAGCACTTTCCCCCCATTTCCTGGCATACGTTATTATACCACATTATGGCTGACAAAGCAGTGTTCTCTGGAGTGTGAATAATCCAAAAATGATAACAATAACACCACCAGCTACTCTTTATGCCCATAATGCACTTGGGGCCCTGCTACCTAAATAGTCCCTTGAAAGGCATGAAGAACTTTTCTCTAAAATTAGACTAAACTGAAGTAGAGAAAAAGAGATTCTTTCTTGAGACTCAGGAAAAGGGCTAGAGAATGCCCTAAGGCATTAATATCAGTAGCAATGAAACTGTTACCACAATAAAAATACCATCCCCTCATAAAAAAAAGTTTTGATGGTTTTGAAAACTGAATAACTGAGAAAAATGTTCAAATGAAACCTAAAGGAAAGAATGGGAATTTTTTTACCAAACTCAGTCTCTGTGAAGTAGTTTCTACTATTTTTTGAAGTCTGTGTAGTACAGTAGGGAGAGCAATGAACTTTGAGTTGCAAGGCTTGAATTCAAATCCTAGCTCTGTGTGACTTTGGATGACCAACTTAATCCAAGGGTGGGGAACCTGATAATCTCTCTGGATCTAAGTTTCCTCTAATGTAAAATTAAGTGATTAAGCACAATGGTCCCTCAAATGCCTTCCTATTTAGCTCTTTATCACCTTTGATGATTCTGTCCTCTAATACTCAGATGTTTAGAGGATTCTGTAATCTTATCAATTAGGCACTCCCTCCAGCGAGGCCAATGGCAAACCATCCATTCCCGTCCCTTCTGGCTAACTTTTGATCATTTCTCCCCATAAATCTTCCACAGAAGGCTTACCTAATTTGTTTGGGCATTAGTCTGATTCTTTTGACAAAGTACAAATATTAGAGGAGTCCAACATCCATCTGTCAGTTATCCTTCATCCTTGCTATATGATTGGCCCATCTTTTTGTCACTGTTGTTTTTCATGGTCACATATCCACTGATGACATCTTTTACCCAGGAAAGTCTTTGTCATGTGGTGAAGCCTGGTCATGCCAATCACCACCACTCAATTGCTCTCTGGATTTGCATCAAATTTAATTCTTTAGGGAATACAATTTTCCATGATTTACTACCATACATCATCATCAGAGAAGTATTGTTGCTTTTTAAAAAATCTGTTTTCTTTCAAGAAAATGCTTGGGCTTGTGAAAAGAGCCTTTCAAATAAGAACAAAAGTAAAATTGTAAAAGGCCAATGGGTGTCGGGGAGAAAAAAAAACTACTGAAAAGTGAAGAAACAACAAAAAGTATGAGACAGATGCCAGTGAAGCGCCACAACACAGAAAGAATTGCTCCAAGACAGGAAGAAGACCTCTGTTTAATGCAATGCAGTTCCTATATCAGAAAGATTAGCATTGAAACACAGATCTCACAAAAGTTAGAACTTGGATCATATTCTGTCGATGGCCAATATTTTTGGAGCATCTATACGTACATCATAAATTGGACAGTCGTAGCCAAGCTGGTCATTCTGAGAATCCTACTTTAAAAATTCATGCGAAAAACAAATAGTGAAGTTATTAGAATATGTCAGGAGGATGAAATTAATGATCTGGATAGACAATATGGGCTATTCACCTCAATTATGTGAGCCTGACCTTTTGTCTCAAGGCCAGTCATGGGGTAGCTACCATCTTTATATAGATAAGTACTGGAAGTATATCCAATATGCAGTAACACCTGTAACCAAGTCTCATAGTGCTTATCTACCAGCCCTCTCTTGTCCATGCTTATCAATTTCTTCAGCTTCCTTGGAAACCTAATCTTTTCTCTGGGCTTGAAATAATATTATTGTGCAGAAGACTACAACTTTCTATCCTTTTCTTTCTGACTGCTCATAAACTATCCCTAGATGAATACCCTTCAACCAGTGAGCCTTTAAAGAACATGAAGAAAATCTGATTTCATCAACAAATGGAAACTCTTTTACCTACATTGCATAACTATAGAAACTGAGCTTAGGAGAGTTAATTAAATTTTGTTTCAATCATTTTCAGTTACGTCCAACTCTCCATGACCCTATTTGGAGTGTTCATAACAAAGATTCTGGAGTGATTTGCCATTTTCTTTTCCAGTTCATTTTACAAATGAGGAAACTGAGGTAAACAGGATTAGTGGCTTGCCCAGAGTCATACAGCTTTTATAAGTGAGACCAGAACTTAACTCAGGAAGATAATTCTTCCTGACTCTAGGTCTTGCATTACCCATTGCACCACATAACTGAATTATTCAGTCATATAGGCAGTGTTTTCAGAGGTGGGATTTGAATCCATTGCTTGGCTCCAAGGCCAGTGTTCTTACTACTTTGCTGCTAGTTCCAGTCAAATTTTACTGAGAATTCCACGAAAATGGCAAAGAATGTAGTAGGAGATATATGTCATTAGACTCCATGCTCTTTGAGTTCAGGCGTGGGGGGGGGGGGGCGGAGAGCACATTTGCTTTTTTGCCTCTCTTTGTATCTCCTGGGCTTAGTACAATGACTGAAATCTTGAAGGCTCTGGATGAATGTTTGTTTTATTTGATTTGCCTCAAGATAAGGAAGTTTTTTCAGAGCCTGGGATGCGGCACACTCAGGCAACTGGGAGAAGTTGTCAAAATGACAGTTTGTCTGATGCATCTTTGTTGATTAGTAGAGTACTGTGTTATGGCGTCAGCATGCTGCTGTGAAACCATGGGCCAGCATGCTCATTCTACAGCGTCCTTGTTCCAACATGTTGCTGTTAGTTGCAGGATCAGACAGATTTGTCAGGTGCTAGACAGAGTTCTGCTTTGGAATCAGGTAGTACACACCCTACCGCAAAGACCTACTAAATATGGGCAAGTTATTGACTTTCTCTGAACCTCAGTTGCCATCATTTCTGAAATGGGAATAATCATACCATCATACAATTACTACTTTATAAGACTATTGTAAAAATCATGACAATTATAATAATAAACAGCTAGCATTTATACAGCTCTTTTAAGTTTACGAAGGGTTTTACCAATATTATCCATTAAGACCTCACAACAACCCTGAGAAATAGGTACTATTAGTATTCCCATTTTATATATGAGAGAACTGAGGCACAGAGAAGTTACACGACCAAGCGTCCAGGGTCACACAGCTAGCATCTGAGACTAGATTTGAACTCAGGTGTTCTTGACTCTAGGTCCAGAACTCTAGCCATTATCCCACTTAGCTCAAATGAGAAAATATTATGCATTTTTTGTGCAAACTTTGGAGTACTAAATAAATGTCATCACTGGGAAAGTATAAGTCTTCCTTCTTTGGATGTTTTATGAAACCGTGGTATGACTCATGTCACTGGTCCGGACATGTCATTGGCTTAGCCATTCTAAGAAAAGAGCATATCAACAGCTACATATCTACAAAGTAATAAATTTGCATTTATATTTATACACCAGCCTCTTGTGACTTTGGTTAACATGAATTGTTGCCCCAGATCCAAGTTACCCCTGAATAATCTGATGAAATTGTATTTCGAAACTTACAGATCAGAGGGAATCCAGGTAAACATGTAATAAGTACAAGGCACTGCCCAATCCTGAGGATGCAAAGGCAAACAAAAAGTTATTTTTCCATCCTCGCTGGTCAACACTCCCCCCTAGCACACTAGCCAAAATGACCTTGTCTCAGTTGCTCACAGTATTCCATTCCATGCCTTTGCATTTGCCATTCCACAAACCTGGAATGCTGTCCCTGCTATGCAATCCTATCAAATGGGATGATATTTTGCAAAGTACTTAGCACAATGCCTAGCACATAGTACGCACACAATAAAAGCTTGTTCCTTCCTCTTCAGTCTCCCCCTTCTTACCTGCATCTCCTAAGAGGAATCCCCTTTTTTTAAGATAACAGTTCAGGTACCATGGTCTTCCCTGATCCCCTCAGCCTGCTAGTGTTCTTTCTCCCCCAACTACCTTGCACTTAACTACTTTGTACGCATTTGTAATTATTCGCTTTTTTATATTGCATTTATTTTTATATGTACTTATTGTCTCCCCTATTAGAGGGTAAGTTCCTAGTGAGCAGGAATTATTTTGCTCTTTGTAGTTGACTCCTTAATGACTCACACAGTGCCTGGAACACAGGAGGGGCTCAATAAATATTTTGATATCAAATATTCGATATTTAATCAACATTTTGACAGAGGAATGAAGGACAATTCACATGCCATGTTAATATGATAATTATTTGGATTCTTGAACTTGTCTTTGTATTGAGACTATATCTTAGACATTTACTTTATCAGACATGCAGCCAAGGATGTCTCTGAATTTTCTTGCCATCACAGATTTAGCTATTAACAGAATTGGGATTTCTTCTTTTTAAGTACCAAGCCCTGTCACGGGACACAAAACATCTAGAAAAGCATTAAGAGTGATGTCACTCTCTCTCCAACCTCTATCCTATCAGTTATCACAGAGAAAAGATTCAGTCATGTCAAGGGCACTCTAACAACATCCAGACAATGAAATCATGCTTTTTCCAAACCGTGGGGATAACCCGGATCTGACTCTCATTCAGAACTAGCACAAGCTGACCAAAGTCACTGAACTTGTCCTGCTTAATTATCTATAGATTTGTAGTAATTATTTTTTATTATTTTTTAACAAGCCTAACTAATATTACCACTACATAACTATGTAGCACTAACACAATGCTGCCAGCAGTGGGTGGCTCTGCTACTTTTTCCAAGCCAAGGTCCAGACCAAACTCATTGTTACTCATGAACTTGCTTTCCCTGTCCATGGTACTTACAACTACACAGTTGGGTACACAATTGATCATCATGTCATCACTGACTATTAGACCTGGAAAAGATCTTAGAAATGATCTATTCCAATCTCACTTTATACAGAAGAAAAACTGAAGTTCCAGGTCCTTGGAGTTCTCTGTGCTCACATAGCCAGTGGTTGATAAGGGTACTAATAATAATGATGATAATAATAATAATAATAATAATAGCATTTAAATAGTATTTAAGTTTGTTTGTAAAGAACTTCACAAATATTCTTTTGTTTTATCCTCACAGCAAGTCTGGAAAGCAGGTAATATTGTGATTCTCATTATTCCAAATGAGGAAGAGAGACACAGCTTTAAGTGTTCAAGGCAGGATTGGAACTCAGGTCTCCATTACTTCAATTCAGAGCTCTATTTTATTTGTCATCTAGCACAGTGACCTAGGGATAGAACTCAGGTCCCTTAAATAAATGCTTGTTGAACTACATTTTTTAGTTGAAGAATGGCAAACTACAGGGGAGGGAAAGAATATGTAAAATAATTTCTATTTGGAAGAAACAAATTCATGTTCTTTTGCAAGAAATCATCTTTTAATATTATTCAGCAGAAGTCTATTGTACATGTCCTCTGTTGTTAGGAGATGTGGTAACTTCGTAACCAATTTCCCCCTGGAAAGAACTACAACTAGGATAGAGTGATCGTGACTTTGCCCCAGGCTGCTGAAATGTAATATACATTGATGACACCTGTAGGGTCTAGACAATATGCAACAACTGATCTTAGCCCTTAGTTAGCAAGAATAATTAGTTTAAAAAGAAGTTACCACATAGTACCTTTCTCACTGCAGATGATCTAGGGAACCTCCCTCTCTTGTCCTCTTATCTATCCCCATAGAAACCTGCCCAGCAACAACTTCCTGGTGTCCTGGACCACCCCCTCGCTCTCAGCTTAATTGAGGGTCCATTTCATGTCATTGGCCTCGAGCATAAAAATAGCTACTTATGGTAAATTGTTTACTCAGTGGTCGATAGGGCCATTCTTGTTATGAGGTATCAGAAATGTTTAGGGACTTAATTTCTTGCTTCTGTCTATTTTCACCAAAATATCAGTTCTTTCTTCTTTTGTGCTTTGTCCTTTGTTCTTCAAGAGAACCATGACATCAGGAAGGTGATGTCATGACTTGAAAGTGAATTGGATCTAAGAGAGGAAGGACCGCCAAAAGCACCACAGTTATCTCTTCCACTTGATGACTTGCACCATATCACAGGTTGGCATAAGAAATTAAATTGGAATTTTGGGGGAATTTTGCAGAAGTCATAGATTACATGCAAAGGCCATCAGACAACACAGAAAAAGTTTAGAAAATCAGAAATGCATAAAATATGTGCATGGTATTACATAATATCAACATATTTTATTTTTTGATACCATAAAAATTCAGACTTCTATTCTGGTATGAAGGGAGGGTCAAAAAAATTTATGCTGATTTTCCAGATCATGTGGACACCACACCCTTAATCCTCTCCTCATAGTAGGGTAATTGCACGTCTAACCTAGTGACACTGTTGGAGCTCCAAATATAAATTCTGTTTTCCAAGGTGAAGAAAACAATGAATTGTTTTGAATTGAATGCCTTTGAATTGAATCCCAACTGAACTGAATTGTTTTGAATCATTTTCCTTGGCAATTTGAGGTCATTTCTTTCCCCTTTTCAAAGTAACAAGAAAAAATAGTAACCATGATCAGTAATTCAGGGAAGTTATGGACAGACTCATTACTGATGGAGGATTGCATTTCAGCTTCTCGAGGATAAACCTTTATCAATTAAAACAATCTGTACAGCAAACTATTTGCTGCCCTCTAATCTTCAGGAAGCTTGGGGAGTATGAACTTTAATTACTTTCTCTTTTCACATGCTGCGACATCTAGTTTCCAGGCACACCAATCATGTAACTAGTTTTTGGGTTTTTTTTTAATCTCTTGTTTTTGTCCCTTTAAACCCATCTCTTACCCATGGAGATCAGTGAATATTACCATTGGATCTAAGACCAGATATTCTCACTAGGGGTGTCAAACCCAGCCCCTTTCCTTACCATTTGTACAACTTACTCCTTTTTGTCCCTCCTGGCGGCCAAGGCAATGAATGACTCATTCAGTCATAAAACAGTATGGCCACTATTACTTTAACTGCTCCAAAGAGAACAGGCAGCAGTCTATCCATGCCTTGCTGAGTCTGGTATTGATTTCAAGTGCCAACATGTAAGCAAGTGTTTGTTTGGTCCTCAAAGGGGATTTCTTCAATTGGATGCCCACTGTGCCACAGACATTGAATTATGAAAAGACTTGCTTTTGTTTGAGACTTTTATTCTCAGAGAAATACAAATGACACTTTTTTTATGTAAAATTAAATGTGATCTCAGCCCTTATGTTGAAATATAAATATGTTTGCAGGATTCTTCCCAAAATTCACATTGAGGAGAAAATGATTTGCACAGCTTGAGATTCTTGGGGGGTTTTTTTGGCCTGATACAGCATTTAACTTTGCTGACTTGATAAAAACAAAACGAAATTAAACCAGAATTGCATTAATTTGTGCTTATTTTTAAAAAATGAATAGATATATAGCTGTTTTGGCTAAAACAGTCTTGGAGGAAAAATGCATTTTTTCGTTGTCATGTGATGGTATTTTCCATGCATTTAAAATAGAATCTTGGGCTCTTCCACTTGGTTCTGTGTTTACATGAGGAGACTCTAGTTGGAATCCCTTTGTCACTGTCCCCTCAATTGTTTGGGTCATCTGAGCCACTCAGGACGTTCAACATCTTCAACATCACCTAAGCAAGAGCTGCTTTATGGCATAGTAGAATGGCAAGTGAATTGGGAAACAGAGGAACTGGATTCAACTTTTGTCCTGGCTCTATGCTCTTGGGACAACCATTTAAGCTCTGTGAACCTACATGTCCCAATTTTTAAAGTAATTAATTTGGGTACCATCTGACTCTTGATCTTTGCTCTTGTGCCTTTTGAACTGAGAGTATAAAGACTCTATGATGGTATGCAAAGTACTCAAGGGTGGAAATCAGGGGACCTGGGTTCAAATCATGACTTGTTACTTTTACCTCAGTGAGGTTGGGCAAGTTTCTTAACCTTTCCAATGGGGAGAGAGAAGTTAATTACCTGTAGTGTCAAACTCAAACAGAAATAAATTCTGTAGCCACATATTGACTTAGAAAACCACAGTTTAGCATTATCTATCATATATTTGTATTTATTTTGTTAAGCCTTTCCCAATTATATTTTCATCTATTTTGAAAGTGGTATGAGACCTCAAAGCTCCTTTCCAGATATAAATCTATGGCATCAGAATTTAATGCAGCTCTGAGAATTACCAACCAACATTGCACCCAAATCTTCATCAAAACTAACATTTCTGGGATACTTTAAGGTTTAAAAAGTGCTTTGATTTTTTGAAAATCAATCTTTATTACCAGAATTGGTTGCTGAGTAGAGAATAAGGAGGGATCTACCCAGAAGTGAATGTCGTATAAAAATAAAAGGTGCCAATAAAATGAAGAGAAAATATTTGAAAAATAAAAAGTTAAAATAATGACCTCAAAAAGAAAAAAAAGACCTGATGGTGTAGGGAAATACAATCATTATCCTGTTTATCTTACAAGAGGAGATCATGAGGCTCAGAGGGGTAGTAACTTGCCCTTGGTCAAACAGCTCATCAAGGTTGGAAACTGGATAGAAACCCACATCTCCTGATTCCAAATCTAATGTTCTTTTCCCTACCCAAAACTGCATTCCTTTTAGTCAATTCATTTACACAGATACATAATTCAGTATCAAAATAGCAGGACATTTGTCCTCCACAATAGAAGATAAAGCTTTTTATATTGGCATTCACCATATAATCTATTCAAAACTCTGTTATAATGTTTGGGGAAATGAATGATACATCTCACTAATATCTGATCCTACAGGGGATTTTTTCCCTTTAAAAACAATCCATCTATACAATCATCTAGTCTATGTCATGTTGGGGACCAGTCCAACTTAGAAAGTTGAACTTTTTAAATGATCGCCCATCAACCATGGGAGATCAATTAACAGGTTATTAGTTTGGGGGCCAAGGATGCTAGGGATAGAAAAGAGATATTTCAGAATATAAAACTTGCCCATTAATCCATTTCTATAAGTACCATAAATACTTTCAGTCAGATTACATATAAGATTACTTCAGTAAGAGACTCATGAAGACTAGAACACAGTTGCAAGATCCTAGTTTAGATTCACTGAATCCTCAACTCTTGTTGACCACACCACTAATCACAAAATTTGCATCACTTACTAAAGACCTACAATGAATGAAAACAATTAAATCTTGCAACCAAAATGCATTTCAGGCAGTTGGTTGGTCAAACATTTGTTAAACACTTACTACTATGTGCCAAGCACTGTGCTAAGGGCTGGAAATGCTCATACGAATGAAAAAAGTCAGCCTCTGCTCTCAAAGTGCTTACATTCTCATGGGGGAAACAATGATCAAAAGAAAGATGAAAAAACCTTTGATGGTAGACTCTTCCCTAACTGGGGCGTATTATTGGTTGTTCCTTGCTCTTGATAGGGACCAAGACATCAGGAAGGTGACATCATGGCTTGTAAGTGAACTCACCGCCCCCCCCCCCACACACACACACATTTCTGCCCTCTATATGTACTCTGAATCATATTCCCACACCTCCCCTCTAACACTCCCTTCTTTTATTTAATTAACTGGTGCCTACCTATTAATAATAATGCATTGTATTGCTAGTAAATCTAGGTACTGGAAAAATACTAAGCCCTAGAATACTTTTGTATTAGAGCTATTTCAGGAATGATAACAACAGATGAGCAAGATATGTGGGTAAGAAATATGAAGTCACTGTACACTGACATTGATGAGAAGTAAAATTAAGCAATAACCTGAACAAACTGGAGAAAAGATTGAGTTGACTTATCTTCCTCTGGGGGAAAGGCAAGGCTTTTTTGGTCCACATTGTGAATGTTTTATAAAGCGTGCATGTTTTAAAATTACATTATAACACCCACTGAAAATGTTATCTACCAGATACAACTATCTAGCACCAAAGCTTGAAATTTATTTGAAAGATAAAGAGAATCTGGCTTGGAACTGGGTTATAAATGAAAACTGTTTCATAACTAACTTTACTTCCACTTTTTTCTAGCATTCATACTTTATTTAGAGTAAAATGCTATCAAATTATTGAGCCATCTCTGCGGCTAAGTCTTCTGGGTAGTTGCTGATAAGAACTCCACCTATTTTATCCTTATCAAGAAATAAGTTTTAGCACCTTTTGGGTGTGTAGCACTGTGCTGCACAGTTATTATTTTGATGTGACACCTTCAAAAGCAAAACTTTTATGGGATTAAGACATAGAAGGTACCTCACAGGTCAGCAATGCTGACCCTTTTATTTAAAAAAAAATTTATAATACTTGCAGGGGGTTTAAAGAATTTGACTTCAAAAGCTGACTTTGCTACTTATTACTTGTGTGACCTCAGACATGTCACTTAACCTCACTGAACTTATCTCTTCATCTATCAAATGAGATTCTTCATATCTAGTTTCTCTCTAAGGTTCCCTCCAACTCTAAATCTGGGAGCACATGATCCTGTGAACCAGAGAGTTTAGGTGGTAAATGGAAGGGTTGAGGTTGGATCCCAGGTCTTCTGACTCCAAACCCTGCTCTCTTTCATAAAAGTTTATAAATAGGACAATTAAGTAAATGAAAAGAGTGCTTCCATCATGGCTTTAAAATCCCTAGGTGCTTAGGATTTCCTCAGCTGTTTCAAGACCACAATATATGAATTCCTAAGTGTTTCAGAAAAAACCATGTACATGTATGTAGGCATGTATGTAGGCATCTCTCTCTGTATATATATGTGTGTGTGTGCATATGTATATATGTATGTATAATTATAGTAAAATAAACTCTCCTTATGCCTCAGCTACTCCACAGCTATAAACTCCTAGCATCAGAATCAAAGTTAGAGGGGACACTAGAGGTTAAGAAGTTCAGTCTCTTCTTGACCCAGAAATATCCTCTATAACCCTTCATCAGACACTCTTGCCTTGAATGCCTTTAAAGACAGGGAACTCATTACATCAAGGCAGTTCATTCTATTAATGAACAGCTCTAACAGCTAAAAAAAGTCTTCCAGATAGTGAACAAAAATGTATCGTTGTAAGTGCTTCTAATGTTTTTCTGTCTCTTACAAGGTGATACTGTTCATAATCTTGAGGAAACTAGGTGGTGCAGTGCATCAAGCACTGAGCTTGGGGTCACAAGATCTGAGTTCAAACTCAGCCTCAAGACACTTACTAGTTGTTTGACCCTGGCAAGTCAAGTCACTTAACCCTCTTGAATCAGTTTCCTCATCTGTAAAATGAACTGGAGAGGGAAATGGGAAATCACTCCAGTACCTTTGCCAAGAAAACCCCAAGTGGATCATGAAGAGTCTAAAACAACTGAACAATGGCCATCAAATCCGTAACTTTCCTTTATTTTCTTCCATAGCCTTTTACAAATGACTTTGTCCTCGAAACCAGTGTTGCCCTTAGCAGCCTTGCCTTTCCATCTGGCAAAGAGACCCAGTGTTTGCTGGCTAAGGAGCTCTGGTTTTCTTTTGGCCTCTGTCTTTTGGATACTATGGACATCAATTACATTTTATAGCTCATGGTAATAGTCAAGGTCAATCACTTTGCCTTCTCCCATCTCCCATAATTTTTTTTTTTTGGCATCAGTGGCTCATTTGGATAAGTCAAGCTGAAGTCGTTGCTTTTATTTGGATTGTTTTCTAAACCTTAGGCTTCCTTCAAACTTGATGCTGTTCTTGACCTTTGCTCTCATAGCTAATAGTCTAAGCACATCCAGACAATTCTTCTGATATTGCTCTTAGCAGTAACGAGCTGTTTCCATTTGCAAAATGGAACAAATTTGTCAGCATTTCCATAACAATTTATTTTTGTCATCAATGACAAAGGAACTGTCCCATTGGGGTCATAACACCTCTTTTGGTCCCCAATATTCTAAAACAATACCATAGCCCTTATGGAACTGAAGGCGGTAAGACGAGTTGGATTAGTCATGCAAAGAAGGTGAAATGTAGATTACGAACTACAAGGGGCATTGTAATTCATCTAGTTCAAGCCACTCATTGTACAGATGAGGAAACTGAGGCCCAGGAAGTTTAAATGAACTTCCTCAAGTTACTTATAAATTATTAGTCAGAAGAGCCTGCATTTGAACCCAGGTCCACTAACTGCAAATCTAATACTCTTTCCATCACAAGGAAATTCATGGCAAAGGCAACGCAATTTTAAAAGAATTAGATGATCATTTTATAAGATATCTCAGGAAAGGAGAAAAATAAATAAATAAATCCTTAGTGATATTACTAGTCAAAAAGGAGATCAAGAGTTTCTTGTCTCTAAATTTGTTTTCCTATCTTTGTAAAAGCTTTATGAGAATGATCTACATGTGTATCAAGGGGATCCTTGATGAAAACATGAGAACAGGTCAGAGTCACAAATAATTCTCTACAGCAGGCCATCATAACCCCCCATTGACTAAAAAGTGCAGAGAAAGCCGAATTCTGCCTTTGCATTCTTTCTCACACTTCCCACGTACCCTCTTCTGTATTTGTCTTGCTCTACTGAGTCAACTGCTTTCAGCTGTGGGAAGTTGTAGCACAAGGACACTGGACTTTACTTGGTGAGCAATAGTGAGCCTCTCATTTTAACAGGCCACACAATTTGGGCCTCCATTAGCACAATAGCATGAGAGGTAGAGAGTAGGGGAGAAATGGGGGGATGAGTTTGGAGGTAGAATGAATATGACTTGATAAGAAATTGACTACAAGAAGTGGAGGAAATGGAAGCAGCAAAGGTAACAGAAAGTACTCCAGGGTTTCCAACTTGGGAGACTGACTGGGCGATAAAATTTACAGCAGAATAAAATGAATAGGAAGAAAAATTTTAGAGGTGCCCAAAGTAGGCTGCTTGAGCCACACACATTTGTTTGAGACTCTAGTGAGACATCGAGGTAAAGAAGGATGTTGACAGCTAGAAATATGGATCTGGATATTGGAAAGAGGTCAAGCTGGGAATTTTGAAGTCATCTACATAGGCTGGTTGGTTGGTTGGTTGCTGGTCTTCATCCTCTAAGAGGACCAAAATGAAATCACTTTGTTGGAGTCAAGATGCTGTATGCCTATCTCTGGCTGACCAGACCAATACAAGCTAGAAGGCTCTGCCACAGTCAGGAACAAATAGTCCACATGAACAGTTGAAGTGGAGACGCGTATAGATTATAGTGGAAACTGTGAAGTTGAATGAGCTTGCTTGCTAAGGGAAAGAGTGCAAGAGAGAAAGACAGACAGACAGAGACACAGAGACAGACAGAGACAGACAGAGAAGCATAAAGATTTTGAGGTAGAAGGGACCTCAGAAGCCATCAAATGAAAGCACTTTGTTTTACAGACAGGAGCCTGAAGCATAGATAAGTGAAGGAACTCGACCAAGGTAGCACAGCTAGTACGCGTCTAAAGCAAGATTTGAACGCTGGTCTCACTGATTCCAGGTCCTGTCCCTATGCCATGTTGTCTCCTGAATCAAAAAGCATTTAGTGCTTAATAGCTGATTATTCCTTTGCGTTCTTGGCACCATGTAAAACTTTGTTTTAGGTGCGGGGTATATACGACAAACAAAAGCTGAAATGGTCTTAGTTCTGAAGCAGCAATGCTTCAGAAATGGGATGAAATGGGATGAACACATACAAGAATATACAATATTATGCAAAATAAACACAAGGTCATTTTGGATTGAAGACAGTAGAACTGAGGTATGAGAAATGGCCCTTATGTAGCAGTTGGTATTTGAGCTAAACTCTGAAGGAAACTAGGAATTCTAAGAGAGAGGAGAAAGGAGGACATTTCTGGCATGAGGGACAGACTTGCAAAGAAAGAAAGACAAGATATGAAATGTAGATGAGTTAAGATGTTAGGAGGAGGGGAAAAAATCCATTAGAGAGTTAGAAATGGACCAGGAGAGTATGGGTCCTCAGAGACATTGGGGAGGACAATGAATAATGTTAATTTCTTTAGATGGATAAGGAGCAGAGGAAATAAAAGGAAATTGAATTTTGTAATTAGGAGGTCACTGGTAAACTCTGATAGTATAATCATTATAAGTAACAACTTTTACATGTTGGACAGTGCAAAAAGAACCTGGGGCAAGTAATATGAGAAATATTCTCAAATCAAAATTTTAAATGAACCCATTGGCCCATTGGGCAGAGTTGATCATATCATGCTTAGTTAGCAACATGGTCCTGGATAGGATTCTAGGTGGGGAAGAAGGGTAGCAAGAAGGATGGAAGTGAGTTCTCTGATATCTTTTTATTCTAATTCTGCTTCTTAAGTAGGTGTGAAAATCTCTTGTTTCTACTTGTAAAGTAAATTCAAGTGTTTTAAGAGCCCTCAAAATTTTGCACTTTAAGGCAAAAGTCTTGTCATCTGCCTTAGTTATGTGTCAGAGAAAATAAATTAAGAGAGATAGTAGGAGTAAAAACAAGTTATAATACAGTATAGGATCCTAGACATAGTGTTAGAAGAGACCTCAGAAGTCACTTCACATGTGAGGAAACTGAGGCCCATAAATGTGAAATGAGGTAGTGACAGAGATGGAGTCAAAGCTAGATATTCTGACTAGAGGCAGTATCCTTCGAGGAGATTAGGTGAGGAAGAGGAGGTATCAGACGTTGATAATATTTTCAAGACTTGGCAGTACCGGGAAGAGAGATGTGAGACAGAAACTGAATGAGGTAGAAGGGTTAAATGAGGTCCGTGGGGCACCAAAGGGATCTTTTCACTTTTATACACCAATGCAAAGGACTCAGCAGAGAGGAAGAAATTAAAGACAAAGGAGACAGGGAATGATTTCTGTGGTGAAGTCCTATAGCAAATAAGAGATCGGATCAAGATTGCAGAAGGATTAGCCTTAATGAGAAATAAAGAAATCTCTTCTTCAGATACAGATGGACAAAGTGCCCAGGGAGGGACTGATGGGTTGATGTGTGGTGTGTGCGTGTGGTGTGTGGGTGTATGCGAACAAACACTCGTGATACTAATGTAAGATAGCATTAGGCTTCTCAGAGAATTAAGAGACTGTAATCTGCTGCAAATCAGGAGTTGAGTACTTGTGGAAAGAGAAAACAACTTGAAACAGGTGTTAAACATTAGCACTGGCTGCCAATGCCAGCTAGGGTCTAATGAAGCTTTAAAGGAAATGGGAATCTAGTAGCAAAAAGCTATTTCTTTTAAGTTGCTGGCATTCATATGATGAGACATGACAAGGTAAGCCATTTGAAAAGTGATTCTTTCTACCATCATAACATTTTTGGTGCATTATCAAGGTTGCTGGGTTGAGAGTCCGCTGATACCTGAGCTCAACAGCCACACAAGCCATCTGTTTGTTTGACTTAGGACAAGCCACTGACCTCTGAACTTCAGTTTCCTCTTCTGTAAAATGAGGAGGAGGATGCCTGCAGCACCTACAGGGTTGTTTTCTCTGCTTTCAGATCCACCTAACCTGAGAAAATTTTCACTTTTCCAGGAAAAATACTGGAGTTATGATCATTTGAGATAATTCAGATAAAGTGCCTTACAAACTTTCAAGTCATATATAATGGAAGCTAGTAGAATTTTTATTTCTTATGTAATTGAACTGAAAAAATACAATTCATCAAAAAATATTTATTAAGCACCCACTATGTGCCAGTACTATATATACTAGGTGCTAGGTGTAAAGGGGGAAGCTAGGTAGCACAGTGAATAAGTTCCAGGCTTGGAGTCAAAAAGATTCATCTTCATGAGTTCAAATCTGGTCTCAGATATTTACTAGCTGTGTGACTGGCCATATCATTTCACCCTCAGTTCCCTCATCTGTAAAATGAGCTGAAGAAAGAAATGGCAAACATTCTAGTATCTCAGCCACGAATCAAATGGGGTCGTGAAGAATCAGCCAAAATTCAACAACCAAAGGGGTGAATAACCAAGAAAGTCGCGGTGAAAGAGCCTTGCCAACTGTGCTCTGTTTTTAATGAAGCATTTTATCATCAGGGGCGGAGACACCATGCGCATTGGACCTCCAGAGATCATACCTGGAAGCAGCTAAGACACTTGGCTCTGTAGTCCTTTGGAACCACAATGCTATCTTATGTAAGCAAAAGTGCAAATAGCAATAATGGCTATCATGTATGCAGTCAAGCACTTCACATATATTTTCTCATTTGATCCCCACAACACTATGTGCTTTTATTATCTCCATGTTACCAATGAGGAAACTGAGGCTAACTCAGCCAGAGTCATTCATCAAGTAAGAACCTGAAGCAGAATTAGAACTCAGGTCTTCCCTACTCCAAGTCCAGTTCTATTGACTGACCCACCTAACTGCCTATACATCATGTATGTAATTATCCATTGTTATTACTGAAAAAGATCAAACTACTAGAGGTATAATTAAGCAATTCCCAAGAATTTATAAAGCACTTACTAAGTGCTAAGCACTAGGGTTGTAGAAAAAAATAAAGCCACATAAAACTGGTGTTACTCTAAAGGAGCTTACTTACATCTTATTACGTAAATGACAAATGTATATATATACAAATATATGCATATATACACATACATGTACACATGCATACATACATACTATGTACTTACTATATACTATGTATATATTCTATGTGTGTATGTATGTACATACACATGTAAATCTTACCATCTCTCTGAAGTCAGTCATGATGTCTTATCATTCTTTGTAAGCCACCTTCCCCTCCCCCAGGTTTGCTAGCACTGAGCCTGGCACAGAGTTAGGATTCAATGCAGGCTTACTTCACATTAATCCTCTTCACCCATCCTCTATTCCAGTTCAAATGGACTACTTGTTGTATCCTGAATTCAGGTTTCCGCCTCCTCTCTTTGCCTTGATCAAGCTGGTCTTCATACCTAGGTTGTGTTCCCTTCTCAACTAGACCTTTAGAATTCATTCAAGGTTCAGTTCAAGTTTTACCTTCTCTAAGAAGCCTCTCCTGATATATCCATTGTAATTATTTTCCCTTTTATTCAGATATATATGCAAGTGTATGTGTATTTTACATGAACACTTGCATGTGTGTACATATACATGTATGTGCACTAATCTGTTTACATGTGGTAGAGTCTAAACAAATGCAAGTTCCTACTTCTTTGGATCTGTTTTGGAAAGCACTGGCTTGCCTAATTCCTTGTATATAGAAGATATAATAAATGTTTGTGGGATGAAATGGGATGAGATATGATGGAATGGGATAGGAGATGGCAAGTGACTGACAAGAATCAGGGTTGTAGTTTTCCAGACGAGAAGACGCAGGGAGTCAGCTTACCGCAGAATTCTGTGCAGCCCATGAGAGCATGGTGTTTGTCCCCAGAGTTTTATGTCTTCACTTGAAAATTATATATTTATATTTATTTACCTCATATTCATTTGTTCATTTATTTATTTTAGGGCTATTTCGGTGGCCTTTGGCTTTGTTCTTTTGCTTCTCTGATAACTGAATTTTGATGAATAAAACATTAAAGAAAACTGTAGAAGTAATCAAAAATTGCATTTACTTTTTTCAAGGCTTTTGTCTCCATTATAACCGAAGAATTAGCAATAACAATGACATAGTATAATGATAATAAAAATAACATGAATATTGAAATAATAACCACAAAAGTATATTTGTAGAGAAGAACATGAAGTATTTTTCAGGAGCCTGTCTTGGAGCCAGGAAGATGGGCATTCCAAGTCAAACTCAGACACGTATTAGTTGTGTGACCCTGAGCAAGTCTCTAATACTGTTTTGTAAAGAAAATGCCAACTTGCATTGGTGGAGAGATTGTCTTCATTGAGAAGTTCCATATACCATTGAAGTCACAGGTGCTTTCTCTACTCTATATTATATTCATATGAAATATTAGTCCTTTCAGAGTTTTATTCGGGTATATTTAGGAGCATGGTGAGAGATTATCCCAGAGATAATCCCCAAATGAGTATAAAAGTCACTCTTTTAGGATACTTATCTTAATACTTATTAGAGCAGGGTTTTTCTCTCTTTTTTTAGTAATCTAGGGAACCCTGTGGACACATTCTCAAAATAATATTTTTATAAACATATAATATAATTGCAAAGGAAATCACTTTGTTAAAATATAATTATCAAAATATTTGTAAATAACTTCATAGACCTCATCTTTAGAAAGTGTCGTGGAGCATTAAAAACCTTATATAAATAAAATTTTCTAGTCTTCTTTGCTAGCAAAAGTACCCCACCCAAAGAATTTATCTTTCATTTTCATTTGAAACTCCCTTCCTAGCATTTAGAAAAAGGAAAGAAAAGAATTGGGTCCATTATTTTTGATAAGACAAATCCCAGACTAACACAACCTTAGGCGCACTGAACTATTTTATCCGAGGAAAAATACCCACAGGAGAAAAATGAAACTGAACTAACTATGTAAGCAAGTCATTGTCATGAAGCAGAAATAAATGGGCACAGGAGAGCCCGAGCAAACTCTACCAGTACCCAACAGGGAAAAGCATAAAGCAAAATGAGACTAGAGGATATTCAGTGAGAGAATGTGAGACCATGGAAAGAGGACACTTTGGAGAGCTCCAAAGAATAGAAATTGACCATTGGGCATTGAGCCAGACTTGAAATGATCGCTGAGAAACTAGGTTCAGAAGATGAAGATTGCCTTGTTAGTGAGAGAAGCTTTGCTTTAAAAGAAAGGCTCAAACCGTGATCTATAGATTAAATTTGATTGTGTCCTCAACTAATAATAAATTATGTGCATGTGAATCATTTCTACCACCCCTTCTAACATCCCTGAGATTATTCTAAGTTGGTGCATCTTTTTCTATAAATACTTACCATGCAAAGTGATGGTTATATCCCCTTCAGAGCTCTGGGGGGATGCTAAAACTATTCAAGTGAAAGAAAGTATGGGAGAAGGAGGAGGGCCAGGGGAAGAAACACAAAGATTAATGTACTAGGAAGGTTGCAAAAAAAAAAAAACTTTGGTGAAAAGGTGTTCAGAACTATCCTTAGTCAACTTACAGAATTACACTTCTGTGTAATTCTTTACATTACCTTCATTTGAAAGTAAAAGTCCTCAAGGCTCTCTAAGGACTCCTTAAAATTTCAAGTCAAGAAATATTTATTCAGGATCACATAGATAAAAACCATCTCTACTTATCTCCCTGGGAATGATTCTCTATAGGGGATTTGGTTTGAAATGAAATCTCCCTACACTAGACAGATTCACTGCTTGACTGACCAGCTGCTGAAAATCCTCCATTTCAGTCACCCAGAGGCCATAATCAGTTCATTTGTCTTTTTTTTTCCTTTCTTGACCCAATCAAAGAGGTTCACATCATAAGGAAAATTATAAGAACTATCAAGTTTACATATCTAAAACTTCCTCGTGCCCTTTTAATAACTGCATTGCATCAGTTGAGGTAGGGGTATAGAAGTCACTCCCTTACAAATGGATGGGGGTTCCATCCATATTTGCATGCCATGATGACTCAAAATATCTCACACTGAATTTCTGGCAGCTAGGGTTTTCGAGTCAGGTATAGTTATATCTTTGGTTACACTTATATAGTATATATAACTATGTCTCAGTATAAGTTGGTCTATACTTGGATACTCGTGCTTTCTGTGACCAATTTGAGAACAAATCAAAAAGCAAAGTTAAGTTACCATGTGGATGATTCAATTGGAGAGCTGCATGTATGATTTCATCAACCAGAAGTACTCCTTCATTGGCCAGGGCTGAGCTCATGATTAGTCTTTTCTAAACAGTAAAAATACGAAAACCTAATCCATGGAGAACATGAATACATACACAAGAATGGATGTCAGCCTTAGCCCATAGTCATTACCCTGTTATCTAGGGGAAGCCCTGTAATTGGCCATTCCTCATGTCTATCTCCAGGATAGTTGTGAGGAAAAAACAAAATAATTTAAAGTGCTTTACAAACCTTAAAGAGCAGTGTAAATATGAGACATTACTACTACTATTACCATTACTTTTCCTCTTCTTCCTCCTTTTTCTCCTCCTCCCCCCCTCCTCCTTACTATTACTGCTACTATCACCACCACCACTACTTCTTATACTCTCATTATTATCTTCAGGTGCTATTAGGTGAGAGAGCTCCGTTAAGCAGAAAATAAGCAACAGTATTTGAAGGCTCCCTGCTCAGTGACATAGCCAGTTGTTTGTTTACTTGAAAACAAAAGAAGAGTCCGCTCTCTTCCAGAAGCATGGAAGATAAGACAGAGAATGTCCAAAGTCTTGTGAAACAGGTCGATAACCACCTGCTTCTGGTCAGTCACATGAGCATAAACAATGCCGCCTAGAAAGCATTGGTAATGATGATAAATATTGAGGGAGGATGAAATCCTTGAGGATGTAAATGATTTCACCACTACCATAAATCAAAGTCAACAACTTCAAAAGAGAAAGTTAATTTTGGAAAGCAAAGGGCTGATTAGAAAGAGAATTTCTAAAGAATATGATAAATCAGATAAAAGATTAATAATAAATATATCACAGATATGACTTCTTTTAATAAATTGGAATCAACAAAAAGGTGGGAAAAGCTAAATAAGAGAATTAAAGAACCGATAATACTTTCCTCACATCAGTCTTAAATTTGTACCTTCCTAACATCTATCGATTTATTCTCATTCTACACTCTGAAGTCAAGTAGGATGAGTCTATATCTACACCATTTCCACAGAGCAGCCTCAGGTCTCTTCCTGCTCCTTCTCCAGCCCAGTCCTCTCTTCTCTGGGCACTTTCTTCAAACAGTTCTCAGAAGATATGAACTCAAGGCAAGCAACGACTCAAGATGGTTTCCTCTGAACCCTTTCCAAGTGATCAGTGTCCTTCCTAAAGTGTGGGGCTTAGACCTTAACATAGTACTTTAAACAAGATCTTAACTCAGTTGAGTACAGTAAAAATATTACCCTTTTATCCCTAGAAGTCAGCGAGTCAGCTAGAATTTGGTAGACACTGAAGATGTGAAGAAAGGCAAAAGATAGTTCCTGCTGTCAAGGAGCTCACAAACCATGGGGATACTCCATGCAACTGAGTACATACCAACAAGAAAATGTATATAAGATAAATTGGGAGGGGGAGGCTCAGAGAGAAGTCATTAAGATTATTGTTATTTTCAGTTGTGTCCAACTCTTCATGACTCCATTGGAGGTTTTCTTGGCAAAGATACCAGAAAGACTTGCCATTTCTTTCTCCAGCTCATTTCATAAATGAGGAACCTGAGACAAACTGGGTTAAGAGATTTGCTCAGACTCACGCAGCTAGTGTCTGAGACCAGATTTGAACTCAGGAAGATGAGTCTTCCTCCAGGACAGGCATTATGGAAAAGGCTCCCTGCCAAGGGTGAGCCTCTACCTAAAACTTGAAGGAAGCCAGAGAAGGCAGGAAACAGAAAAACAGAAAAAATCTTCCTGGTGGGATTCTACCTAAGACTCAAAGAAAGCCAACAAATCCAGTAGACAGAGTGAGGATTTAACAGTGTTCTGGGAATGAAAGACATCCTGTGAAAACACTCAGAGTTGGGAAATGGAGTATCTTGCATGAGAAACCGCAGGGAGGCCTGGATCACTGGATCACAAAGTATACAGAAGACAATGAGGTGTAAGATGACTGGAAAGGCAGGAAGGATCCAGCCTCGAAGGATATTAAAAACCAAACAAGATTTTTATTTTATTTTGTCCTGGGGGGAGGGGATAGGGAGCTTGTTGAAATGGGGGTGACAAGGTCAGACCTGCATTTTGGGAGAATCAATTTGACAGCTGAGTGGACTGGGAGGATGGACTGGAAAGAATGTAGAAGAGACTGACCCAAGGCAGGATGATCAACCAGCAACCTACTGCAATACTCCAGGAAAGAGGTGATGAGGCCCCATATCAGGCGGTTACAGATTGTGTTTGCTCTTCGTTGCCAAAGAAGACCACGTCATCAGAGAAATGAGGACATGACTTGCACTTGACTTTGTTTTGAGTGAGGGAGGGCTGTGCAGGTCACCAGCTTCACTTGTCCTCCAGAGCCATCTGAATCCAGTGACCAGATATTCATCAGAATGACTGGAGATGACCCAGGATGCACTGGGAGATCTTGAGCCCTTTAGGCCAAGATCTTTGCAGGTTCTCACTTAGGGTGAGGTAATGCCCATTCATTGAATAGGCCTGTTTAAGAAGCAACCAGGGCTTGGCTCCTTTAATAAGGCCAATAAAAAGAAAGACATCAGGCTAGGAGGGAAACAGCAACAGTTGCTATTGATAATCACTCTAAAACTAGCAGGGCCCAGAAGAGTCATTGGGCAGGGGCCCATTGGCATCCCAGCTTCAGAGGGCAGTAGGTCTAGGGTTTGGGGAAAAGACAGGACAAAACAGGATGGGAAAGAAAGAACGGGAAAGGGAAGGGAAGGGAAGGACAGGAAAGGACAGGAAAGGACAGGAAAGGAAAGGAAAGGAAAGGAAAGGAAAGGAAAGGAAAGGAAAGGAAAGGAAAGGAAAGGAAAGGAAAGGAAAGGAAAGGAAAGGAAAGGAAAGGAAAGGAAAGGAAAGGAAAGGAAAGGAAAGGAAAGGAAAGGAAAGGAAAGGAAGGGAAGGGAAGGGAAGGGAAGGGAAGGGAAGGGAAGGGAAGGGACGGGACGGGACGGGACGGGACGGGACGGGACGGGACGGGAAGGGAAGGGAAGGGAAGGGAAGGGAAGGAAAGGAAAGGAAAGGAAAGGAAAGGAAAGGAAAGGAAAGGAAAGGAAAGGAAAGGAAAGGAAAGGAAAGGAAAGGAAAGGAAAGGAAAGGAAAGGAAATTAACCAGAAAAACCCAAGTCAACTGGGCATCTTTTGGCCATCCAAATTTATCTTCCTTTGGAGAGAAGAAGGAAGGGGAGAGGGAGGCAGACAGGAGAGGAGGATCTGTTACCCAGCTAGCTAGATCCCCATTCAGCCAGCTGTATCTACTCACAGGATTGTGTTCATTCTTCATTGCCAAAGAAGACCATGCCATCAGAGAAATAATGACATGACTTGCACTTGACTTTGTTTTGAGTGAGGGAGGGCTGTGCAGGTCACCAGCTTCACTTCTCCTCCAGAGCCATCTGAATCCAGTGACCAGATATTCGGGATGTACATTAAAGATGTTGTAAAGTCAGAGTTGGAACTATTTTTCTAGTGGTAAGAAGAGAATTGTACTATCTAGGGAATTAGAAAACTTAACTTCATAGGCTATCTCTGATGATCACTATCTTGGTGACTTTGGGCAGGTCCATTCACATCCTTGGACCTCAAACCTCCCTCTACATAATGACAAGAGAGGGCTAGACATCATATATGGACACTTGCAGCTCTTGGTCTATGATGTTGTGATCATAACATATTCTATATTAATTTCCCTGACTTCTCTATCACATGGTTGGCTCATATTTAGCCTTTATACCCTTCGCTGTGATCTGTATTGGATTTACAGTTCTCCCCTACACACACCTATCACCATACCCTGGGGGAGAGTTAGGCATAAAGATCTATCTTACCCAATTGACTCTTCAGTGGATATGAACCCAAGGTTTTTACATGAAGAAGAATCAGGAATCTACACTGCTAAATCAAAGATGATCAGACATGCTTATTCTCTTAATAATTTTTATGTCGTAGTAAAGATTTACTAAGGGGGAAAGCCTACTAATTCCAAATACTATCACAGAGACTGAAAAATAGTCCCAAATGAATATTTGCTCTAATAAGCTATTTAGGACACATTAGAAGAAATATCTGCCAGTGAAAGGAATACATTGATAATGAATTACTTCACTGATAAGGTGAATTTAAAAACTACCATGAAGGCCCTAAAGCACATTGCCAAGATTCACATAAAATAAGAGAGGGAAAACAATAATCAAGATTATTACGAATTTCTCAGTCGTTCTCAAAAAGTATACAATTCCTAGCAACAAACATTATCCTCTTGATTACATTTTCAAACATTTCTTCTTGGAGATGTAAACCTGATTTTCTTCTAGTGATTCTACCCTAGGATGTTTAATTTCTACTGTGAGCTTTCCTAATACACATTTGCTGGAGACCTATAATAGGAGGGAGTCCTAAGGAAGGTTTGAGTTCTTTGAAGATGAGTCAACTAGTTCACTTAGACGTGGTAATGCCTCAAGGAACACATTCATTTGCAGAACTTAACTTGAACATTGCCACCCCAAAGAAAACTCCAACTCCAATAATGAAATATCTTAATTTGAGACATCCAAGGAGTTAACCACAAAGAGAATAATGACTCCACAAAAAGTCCAAATAAAGCCTCAGAGGAATGTAAGTCCTGGCCACAGGAGACTGTAGGAGTTTGTGGAAGCAATTAAACAAGAGAGACAGAATGGAAAAACTAGGGAGTAAAGAATTGTGAGGAAAATAGACAGTAGAAAATCTCACTCAAGAACTCAGTGTCTTGAAAATTAGAATAGACTAGACAAAAACCAATGACTCAAAAGTAAAACAAGAAATAACAAAGCAAAGCCAAAACAAAAAAAGCTATAAAAAAAAGAAAAAAGAAAGAAAACCCAATGTAATATTTTAAAAACTGATGTAGAAAACAGGTCAAAGACAGACAATCAGAATTATCAAGTTACCTGAAAATTATGAATATAAAACATTTTGAATACTATATTTCACAAAATTATCAATGAACTTTGCACAGAACTCTTAGAAATGAAGGATGAAGTGAAAATAGAAAGAATCCACCAGTCACCTTCAGAAAGAAACTCCAAAGTGAAAACTTCCAGAAATAAAAACCAGAGCTTCTGGGTAAAAGAAAAAATATATATATTTCAAACAACCATAAAGAAGGCACTAACTAACAAGGAGTCACAATAGAATTAGATAAAACATAGCAGCTCTTACTCAAAGGAGAAAAAAAAACAACTAGGAATATGATCATCCAAAAAGCAGGAGCAAAATATTTACAACCCAAAATACACTATCTGTCAAAATTAAGTATAGTTCTTTGGAGGGAGGAGGGGGGAATGGACGTTTAATGGAATGGATGATTTCTAAGCATTGTTCATAAAAGACTACAACCAAATAGACATTTGAAAATTGAAATTCAACTTCCAAAAGAAAATAGAATAATGCACACACGTACACACACACACACACATATACACACCCCTACGTGCATTTGAAAGAGAGTATGTGGGGAGGGATTATTCATATGTTAATACTGATGTGTGAAACCAATGTCTTCTGAGAATCATAATATTTTTAAGAGAAAATAAAAGAGGAATCCATGGCACCATCCCTTTCGATCTGTCTCCTGTTACAAAGCTCTGGTATATTTATGGTTTAAATGGCATTCAGTTCTAGTTAGAATTGGCTGCAGAAACTCTATAGAAAGCTTGCTGATGTGGCACATTGATAATTCCATCTTCTTTATCTTGAGCACACTTTTCTGATTAATTTTGAAAAACTCCTTTTTCGCTGCTGATCCAGGTTTCCTATTCCTATCATCATACAGAAAACAACATAGCTGGCACAGTAGTCCTTTCATCTGAAAACAGTATGTAAAGTCAGGGTCCCAGAAACTCTGGACCTTTGACAGGAGGGAAGGCATATCCTACTGTTCATCCAGGCCTCTATATAGCATGCTGCCTCATAAAATAGTGAAGGTGAGGAAGGGTGAAAATGACTCTATACATAACTGAATTGCATTTCATCTGTTCATATCATACTATAGTGCATTTAACTGTGAGAATCAATAAGCTCTTTTAAACTTTCCTAGTGATGCTACCTGCAATTTATCTCAACTTCATCCTGAATTTGCATGGTAAAGAGTCATAGAAGAAAGTTAAGTTACAGTGAGTCTGTGGGTAGTTTTGTTCTATTTTGATATAGTTAGGAGAAGACAAAAATGAGAGGGATGTACAACTATGCTGGTAGAAAAAAGAGATAGAAAATGAGTGAAATAACTATTAAATAATAGAGGCACACAAGATGAAGAGTATATAGGCATGACAGAAAGGGTTGAGTGAATGGACACACCATGAACTTCACTCTCATATGAACTAGATTAAGAAAGTCTAAACACAATTACACAAACACAAACACACACACATTTCACTATAGAAATTCATTAAACTCAAAAGTAGACCAGAAAAATACAAGAGTAGAAAGCAATTTAAGAGGGAAGGCAGGATAAGGAAATGAATAATCATGAGCAAAACAAATAAGGTAGAAGTAAAAGGAAAGGAAAAAAATACCTAGAGTCACTGGTGGGTTAGGAGAAAAGAAAAGAAAGAGGTTGCTTCATTTATAAGATCTTAAGTGTCAAGTACATCCTCTCTCTCTGTCTCTGTCTCTGTCTCTGTCTCTGTCTCTGTCTCTCTGTCTCTCTGTCTCTCTGTCTCTCTCTCTCTCTCTCTCTCTCTCTCTCTCTCTCTGTCTCTCTCTCTCTCTCTCTCTCAGGGTTAAAATAAGGAGCTGAAGCAACATCTATGGTGCTATGGCTGAAGTTGAAAGAGTAGATAGAAAACTTAATTTCAGATAAAGCTACAGTAAATAAAAGATAAACAGATAAGCAAGGTAACTGCTTTATGCTCAATATCTCCACAGATAAAAAAATTAATATTATATATGTATACATATATATATACACATATCCATCTAATAACATAACATCTAAATATTTAAGTGAAAGGTGAATTGGATGGTGAAAGAGGTAGTAAAATGATGATAGTTAGAGACCTCATTGTATCCCCTTTAAGACATAGAGAAATCTAACAAAACTGTAAACAAGAAAGAAGTTAAGGACCTGAATATAATTTCAGAAAAAGTTAAATACAATAAACTTCTGACAGTTACTGAATGGCAATAAAAAAGAATTTATGTATTTCTAAGCTTCATATAGTACCTTTGCCAAAATTGACTATGTGTTAGGGTGAGAGGACCTCACACACAAAAAAAGCAAAAAAGAAGAAATACTAAATATACCACTTACTGATCATGATGTAACAGAGATTATTTTTAATAAAGATCCCTTAAATAATTTAATAATAATAAATTTCAAAATAATTTTAAACATTATAACTCTGATGAACAGGGAGTCAAAGAACAAACTAAGATAACAAGAGAAAATCACAAAAAAAAATACCAAAAATAATGCAACATACCAAAATGAATAAGATACATATAAATCACTTCTATGAGAGAAAATTTATATGTCTAAAGACTTTCATCAGCCAAAGGGAGAAATAGCAAATTAAAGAGTAGGGCATACAATTTTTTGAAAAATTTGAACAAGTTTAAAATTTCCAACTAAATAAAAAAATATTAATTATAAAAATTTAATAAGAAATTAATAAAATTGGAAAAGGTCATTTAAAACGATATATGAAACTAGAACCTAGTCTTTTAAAATATGTCAATATATGACATAAAAAAATGTAGACAGATAGACAGATTCTATTTTAGAGAGTAGAAATCAAAGTTTTCATATTGAAATTTAAAATAACTTAAAATAGTTGAAGAACAAATAAAGGACTTTACTAGAAATAGTTTTGCCTTGTTGTAAATGGATAACACAGATGCCTTAGAGAAAAAATGCTTACAAATATATAAAATACAGAAATTAGTGAAATAAGGAATAGAGAATTTAAGTAGTCCAATATCAGAAAAGGATATTAAACAAGCCACAGATGAACTCCCAAAGGAGAAAAGAATTCTCCAAAATCAGGTGGATTCACAAGTTAATTCTATCAAACATTCAACGAATATATAATTCTGAAAGTACACAAGCTGCTTTGAATAATAAAGAAAGAATGTGTCCTCCCAATCTCTTTCTATTACACAAGTGGATTTGATATATAACCCAGGAAGATATAAAAGAGAGAAGAAAAATTACATATCAGTATTCAATAAAGAATGACATAAAATGTTAAATAAAATATTAACAAGCAGGCTATAACAACATATTAGGAACATCACACATTTTGAGAAGGTTGTTTATATCAGGAATGCAGAACTGATTCAAAAGGAGGGCATAAATATAATATAATAAATAAATATAATAAATTATGTTAATAATATAAACCATAGTACCTGTGTGATTGAGCGAACTGGATAGCAATCTGAGAGAAAAGAAATTTTGACCAGTACTTCCCAGAATACACCAAGATAAGCTTCAAATGAATACCTGACCTACATTTTAAAAAATTATGGTAACAGGAAAGAAATTATCTTTCCAATCTATGTGTAATAGAAGAATTCATGACTAAACAAGCAATAGAGAGCATTTCACAAAGCAAAATTTGCAATTTTGATTATGTAACATTTAAAAGCTTTATAGAAACAGGTCTAATGTAGATAAAAATAGAAGGGACATGGAAGAATCTTTCCAATAATTTTCTCTGATAAAAGTATCATTCCCAAGATAAATAAGGAATTGTTTCAAATATATGACTAAGAGCCATTTCCCAATAGATAAATGGTCAAAGGATATCAGCAGGAAGTTTTCAAGGGGAAAAAATGAGCTATCAAAAATTATATGGAAAATATTCTAAATCACTAATAATTAAAGAACTGCAAATTGAATCAGTTTAAAGTTTCACCTTATACCTATAAACTGGTAAGTATGACAAAAGAATAAAATCACAAATGTAGGTGAGGAAGCAGGTACAGTATTATGTTGTTTGTGGGAACTGTGAACTGGTCCAAGAATTCCAGAAGGCAATTAAGAACTATGCCCTGAAAGTTACCAAAGCATGCATACCAATTGACCCAATTATGTCAATGGTAGGCCTATACTTCAAAGAAATTATAGAAAGAGGAAAAGGATCTATATGTGCAAAAATATTTATAGTGGCTATTTTTATGGTAGCCAGAACATTGGAAACTAAGTAGTTGTTATCCTCTAGGGGTATGGGTAATCAAATTTTGGTATAGGAATGTAAGTGAGTTTAATTTTGCCTTAAGAAATTGTAAAATGAATAAATTTAAATTAAATTAATTGGGAAGGTTTTTGTGAATTTATGCTGAGCAAAATTAGGACAACAAGGAGGACAATTTATAATGATAATAATATAATGGAAAATAACATTGAAACACTTTAGAAATCTGATAAATGAAATGGTAGCCTGAGTCCAAAAGAATGAAGATGAAGTGAACCACTCACCTCCAGACAAGGAGGTAATGAACTTAAAATGCAAAAAAGATACGTACAATTTTTGGACATGGCAAATATATGAATTTTCTAGAGTATATAAATATATTTTTAACGTTTATTATTATTTAGTTTTAGTTTTAGTTTTCAACATTCATTTCCACAAAATTTTGAGTTCCAAATTTTCTCCCCATCTCTCTCCTCTCCCCACCCCACCCCAAAATGTATTCTGATTGCCCCTTCCCCCAATCTGTCCTCCCTTCTATCACATCCCTCTCTTCCTTTATCTCCATCTTCTCTCTTTTCTTGTAGGGCAAGATAGATTTCTACACCCCATTATCTGTATTTCTTATTTCCCAGGTGTAAGCAAAAACAATTCTCAGCATTGGTTCTTAAAACTTTGAGTTCCAGCTTCCCTCCCTTCCTCCCTCCCCATCCATCCCCACTGAGAAGGCAAGTGATTCAATATAGGCTATATATGTGAAGCTTTGCAAAAGACTTCCATAATAGTCATGTTGTGTAAGACTAATTATATTTCCCTCCATCCTATCCTGCCCCCCATTTATTCTATTCTCTCTTTTGACCTTGTCCCTCCCTAAAAGTGTTTACTTCTAATTACTGCCTCCTCTCATTTGCCCTCCTTTCTGTCATCTTCCACACCCCACTTATCCCCTTCTCCCCTACTTTCCTAAGATAGATTTTCACAACAAATTGAGTATGCATGTTAATCCCTCCTTAAGTCAAATGTGATGAGAGTAAGCTTCACTTTTTCCCTCTCACCTCCCCCCTTTTCCAGTCCATTGAAAAAGCTTTTTCATGCCTCTTTTATGAAAGATAATTTGCCTCATTATATTTTTCCCTTTCTCCTCCCAATATATTCCTCTCTCACCCCTTAATTTTATTTTTAGATGTCATCCCTTACTATTCAACTCACCCTGTGCTCTCTGTCTATATATGTATATGTGTGTGTATGTGAGTGTGTATATGTATAATCCCTCCAACTATCCAAATACTGAGAAAAGTTTCAAGTTACAGATATCTTTTCAGTAGGAATGTAAACAGTTCAACTTTAGTAAGTCCTTTACAATTTTTCTTTCTTGTTTACCTTTTCATGCTTCTCTTGATTCTTGTGTTTGAAAATAAAATTTTCTATTCAGCTTTGGTCTTTTCCTCAAGAATGCTTGAAAGTCCCCTATTTCATTGAATGACCATTTTTTCCCTGAAGTACTATATTCAGTTTTGATGGGTAGGTGATTCTTGGTTTTAATCCCAGTTCCTTTGATTTATGGAATATCATATTCCAAGCCCTTCCATCCCTTAATGTAGAAGCTGCTAGATCTTGTGTTATCCTG
Source organism: Notamacropus eugenii (assembly GCF_028372415.1). Taxonomy (NCBI): domain Eukaryota; kingdom Metazoa; phylum Chordata; class Mammalia; order Diprotodontia; family Macropodidae; genus Notamacropus; species Notamacropus eugenii. Next base: position 31,815,150 of record NC_092874.1, on the reverse strand, counting down.
ATTGTATTTCCACAATACTTGAATTGTTTCTTTCTAGCTGCTTGCAATATTTTCTTCTTGACGCGGGAACTCTGGAATTTGGTTACAATATTCCTCCAAGTTTCTCTTTTTCGGTCTCTTTCAGGAGATAATCGGTGGATTCTTTCAATATTTATTTTACCCTCTGTTTCTAGAATATCAGGGCAGTTTTCCTTGATAATTTCATGAAAGATGATGTCTAGGGTCTTTTTTTGATCATGACTTTCTGGTAGTCCCATAATTTCTAAATTGTCTCTCCTGTATCTGTTTTCCAGGTCGGTTGTTTTTCCAATGAGACATTTCACATTATCTTCTATTTTTTTTCATTCTTTTGTAATTTCTTACTTTCTCATAATGTCATTAGCTTCAATCTGCTCCATTCTAATGTTTAAAGAACTATTTTCTTCAGTGAGCTTTTGAACCTCCTTTTCCATTTGTCTAATTCTGCTTTTTAAAGCATTCTTCTCCTCATTGGCTTTTTGGACCTCTTTTGCCATATAAGTTAGCCTATTTTTAAAGGTACTATTTTCGTCAGCATTTTGGGGGTCTCTTTTAGCAAGCTGCTGACTTACTTTTTGTGATTTTCTTGTATTGCTCTCACTTCTCTTCCCAATTTTTCCTACATCTCTCTTACCTGATTTTCAAAATCCTTTTCGAGCTCTCCTATGGCCTGAGACCATTGCATATTTATTTTGGAGGTTTTGGATGCAGAAGCCTTGACTTTTATGTCTTCCTCTGATGGTATACATTGTTCTTCCTCACCCAAAAGAATGGAAGAAAATACCTGTTCACCAAGAAAGTAGCCTTTTATAGTCTTATTTTTCCCCTTTTTTGGACATTTTCCTAGCTAATTACTTGACTTTTGAGTACTTTGTCAAGAGGAAGCTATACTCTGGAAACCTTTAAGTTCTCAGTTCCTCCAAGGTGGCACAATCATGAGAAAGGAGTTTACTCGTCTCCTGGTCTGCGCTCTGTTCTATGAGCAGGATTCCGTCTTCATAGCCTCCACCAGCCAGCACTCCTCCACCCCCCAGAACCTCCTTTCAGGGCTGAGATCAAGATCAACTGCTCAATTCCCCCAGGGTCTTTAAGCCAAGGGCTCCAAAAATGGACACTGCTGCTGCAGTGGCTGTCTCCTAAGGGGCCAGACCATGTTTCCTTCTCTCCCAGGTGAAAGAGCTTTCTCAATGACCTTTGAAGCTCTCTTTGGCGAATGTGAGTTGAGCAATCTGGGAACTGCTGCTACTGGTCACTCCCTGAGGCCTGCTCTACTCCTGTCTGTGCCATGCTGTGCAGCAGTTAAGGCTAGGCTGAATTCTGCTTCTCACCCAGTGGGATAGACCTTTCCTATTGGCCTTTCAGGCTGTCTTGAACTGGAAATCTCTTTTACTCTGTCATTTTGTGGCTTCTACTGCTCTGTAATTTGTTTAGAGTCATATTTACAGGTATTTTATGGGCTATGGTGGGGAGGGGGGAGCTTCCACAGGTCTGTCTTTCAACTCCACCATCTTAGCCTATAAATATCTTTTGAGAGATTTGTTCGTTTTTATTTGCTTAGTGGGGAAAGGGAGCAGTGGGAAAGATTGTTTTTGTTTTTTCTTTTAAAGAGTGATTTTACTTCTCCCGAGGTCACAAAGTTATTTCCTAGAGTAGAGTGGATAGGGCTCCAAAATTTTAAGGGTGCTAATCAAACCTGTTCTCTGTTAATAGGTAGAAACTGAACTTAGCCTCTAGTAAGCAAGAATATTTAATTAAAATAGAATTTTATTTTTATTTTAATAAAATAGCCACCCAGAGAGCTGCTTCTGACACACTTGCTCCTGTTCCTTCACCTCTCATTGGACATACCCCAGTGCAGTTCCCCCTTAACCATAAACACTAGCTTTCTAACTCCCATTCATGGACTCCCTAGCCATAATCTCACAGTTCCCCAGGCTCTTCCCTGACCTCCATGGAGTACTGTATATTGAGGTCCAAATTCTCTTCTCTACTCTCTTTTTACCCCCTCAACTTCCACTCAAGTAAATTTATCTTTAATAGTTGGTTTAGAGGCATTTTTGTGGCATTTGCCCTAAGCAACAGTGCTAATACATAAATTTCTACATCTATGAATGTTAAGAAAAAATACTCCAAAATCACTTTAAAAAAAGTTTTTTAGGAAGTGGTAAGAGGGGGGGAGTGTTATAAACTGCATTTTAGAAGTATGGGCAAAACAGATAAACAGAAAAGTAGCTCCTTTCTGAATCCAACAGGACCACCACTTATGCTGCATCCATCCCAGGAGAAGCAGTGGTAGCTCCATCAGTGTCTGAGGCTCAGTACCTTTATCCAGACAAGAGCTGGAATAAAAAATTAAACAGTGAACATTATCATAAAAGTTCCAGCATGCATTAGGAGAATGACAACACTGGCTCCAGGCAACATAACAGTTGCAGAAAAGTTTGGGATTTTGCAAGTGCTAACTTGGCAATAGTTTCTAAATGGACAATGTTGAAAACTCATCATCACCACCCAGACAAACATGCCACATTACACATCAGCAAATCTGGTATAGTCATCATTATTGTTGTTTGCTTGTTTCTAATGTCCCAAGCACTGGAAAATGGCCCAATTAGAAATCGAATATCCATCCCAAAGGCTAGTCATCCATAAGCTGAGCAGAGAAATATTATCTTCTTACATTCATATATTGCCTATCCTTTCTTTAATATCTGCATTGGTAGGTCTTTTTCTGGAAGTCTATCATCTTCTTCTTCTAAGTTGGCCACATAGGCCCAAGAGTAAACATTCATCCTAACAAATATTAGTTAAATTGTTGAATTGCATCCCAAGAGCCTAATAGGAAAGGAAGTTCTATATAAGACTGTGACTATGTGATTTCTACTCTTCTATCCAAAATATCTTCAATTAATTCAAGCTTCATTGCCACATTAAAAAAGAGATGGTTTTAGTGGGGCCTAGTAGTGATTGAGGGAATAAATATGGGGATGAAGGCAGAATTCAGTCAAATATTCATTCAGTATGTTGGAAAGAGGCCAACTAGGTGGTCCAGTGGATAGATTATCAGACCTGGATTCAGGAAGACTCATGTTCCCGAGTTCAAATCTGGCCTCAGACACTTAGTGACTCTCACCTAACCCCATTTATTTCAGCTCTTCATCTATAAAGCAAGCTGGAGAAGAAGATGCGAAATAACTCCAGTATTTGTGCCAAGAAAACCCCAAATGGTGGAGCAGGTTCCTGAAGAGTCAGATGCAACTGAAAAATGACTGAACAAAATATTGGAAAGAGGGTGAGATTCAAAGCAAAAATATGAATGTTGATTTAAATTTCAGATCTTCCATTTACTAAGTGTGTGATTTTGACAAGTAATTTTACTCTGGATCTCAATTTAGTCTTCCATAAAACAAAACTCTTCTAAATTCCTATGAACTCACATTTCTTGAACACCAAGAAATATTCCTAACAGGTATTTCTTTCCGGGGCTCACATGGGCTACAGAAGTTTAAGAATTCCTCTACATCTAGTAATGAAGGAGGTATTTCAACAGTCTTGCCCCATCTTCAATGTCCTTGTGTCTTCGACAGACCAGTCCCAACATTTTGTGAGTTATGGTGCAATTTTTGAAAAGGGTAAGAGCAGTGGCTAAACTATCGTGGCTGGGATTCTTCTCCTCTGGAGAGAACATTCAGGAAAGAACTTGGGTGACTTGTTTCTTTTGGTTTGATCTGTTTCATTCTTATGATTCTTGCGGTCATAGTCACTGGGCAAGCTCTTCCCTGCTCAAGAATCAGTAGACACAGGGCATCTAAAAGGGCATTTATGTTACTGACATGTCTTGGGAATTCAGGCTCAAAACCAGATAGCTGATTCTCATCACTGTACTCAATCTCCTATGACTGGGAAGGCTGACTACTAATGCATGACAAGACTCTGACAACTCTCACAAAATCTTCATGCTGCAAAGATGGACGCCATATTGCCTACTGCTTTCCATATGCCTAGGTATTGAATAGTTGTTTTCCAAATTTATCAGTTGTCTAAACACCACCTTTATCTGTCAAAAAAATAGTTTTCATGTTACAGGGGTAGGAGTAGTGAAGGCAGTAAGTATTTAAAAATGCTTGTTGATTATTTGATGGTTTTGATCTTAGAGTCAGGAAGATGGTTCAGATCCCACCTCAGAATTATATTATCTGAATGATGATGGACACATCTGTGAGCCTCAGTTTCCCCTTTTATAGAATGAGGATGACAATAGCTGTAGTATCCACCTCAGGGTGTTCCATGAGTCTCAAATGACCCAATGTATCCAATATCCTTTGTAACGAGCTCTATGTAAATATCAGTTATCTTCATTGTTATTGTTACAGTACTCCCCACTTATAAGATTGTTCATTGTAATGAAGAAAGCCAATTATTTGACATGTAGACTAAACAACAAATTGAATAACTCAAGGTCTTACTGGCCTTTTTTTTCTTGGTGTCATGGCTAAAACCGGAGCCAAGTGTCAATATCTCCTTCCCCAAGGTTTTGAGGTTGGGGATGTCTATGAAGTAAGACACTAAGAAAAAGAGCCAAAGATTGACAGGGTGGCAATGAGGCAGACATGGCAGCCAGAGGGGAGATGCCACTGACAAATGAAGGATGTAGGGGGGGAAGGAGATACATACATGATGGCAGGCAGAGGAGACAAAGTATTTCTCATCTCCATGTCTGGCATGGCCCTCCTATATCCCTACTACTCCACTAGGAGAGAGCCAACTGTGATGTGAATTAGTCAGGAGGTCTCTGCCAGTGCCAGACCATCAGATAAAAAAGTCAGCCATCCTAGGAACTGCTCAGATGAAGAGCATTCCTGAGTCCATGCCTTGTGCCTCACAGGTCTCCAAAAACTGTTTTATTACATGTTGTCAGTCAGTTATCAGGAGGGAACCATATGTCGTTTTCTGCATTCCTTAGCTGTGATACAAGAGAAACCAGGGGTGCTAAAAAATTAATTATGTCTTTTCTAGAAATTGTTATTTTGGAAGAGGCCTACATAGGTCTTGGGGAAGTTCAAGTCTAGAAGAAGAAATGGGCAGTCAGCCACGCTACATATGTTCTGCAGTATATTTCTTATTCCTTCAAAATAATGCCTAGTTGTTCACCCTTTGTGTTTGAGAAGAACCAATGACATCAGAAATGCTAGCTTTCTAATTAAGGCTATGAAAAGAAGTAAAAAAATATACATTAGTGAAATATGACTGTGTTCCTATGAGAGTAACAATTCCATTAAGCCAAGGTCAGGAGAATAATGAAAAGTAGCATCTTGCTGTGGGGGAAGGGCATTGTTGCACTAAATAAAAGTCCAGAGTTATTTTGATTGGGCAAATACATAACAATCATACTCATTTGACTGAGTCAACTCATGAACACCCAGTGAGAGGGAGAACTAGGGAACAAAAGATATCTCTCTCTCTTTTTTCTCTCTCTCCCTCTCTCTCTGCCTCTCTCTGTCTCTGTCTCTCTCTGTCTCTCTCTCTATCTCTCTCTCTGTCTCTCTCTGTCTCTGCCTCTCTCTGTCTCTGTCTCTGTCTCTCTCTGTCTCTCTCTGTCTCTGTCTCTTTCTCTGTCTCTGTCTCTCTGTCTCTCTGTCTCTCTCTCTTTCTCTCTCTCTCTCTCTCTCTCTCTCTCTCTATCTCTCTCTCTCTCTCTCTCTCTCTCTCTCTCTCTCTCTCTCTCTCTCTCTCTCTCTCTCTCTCTCTCTCTCTCTCTTTCTCTTTCTCTCTCTCTCTCTCGGTTGTCAATCCTCTATCAATTTACCCTCAAAGGGATGTTAATTGCCAGGATGAATTAGGAGACTTCCTGGGTCCAGTCCTTTCTGGTGTACCAGGATTGGACTAGTATCTTGCAAGAGCACATAGTGACTAAATACATGGACACCATTTGTGATCTGCATTTGTAACTTTATGGGCATCAGGGAATCCCATTTTGGAAAGTACCTCCATCAATTCAGAAGGGCAATTTGTCTGTAACTCATGCTCTTAGTCAAGTGTCCAGGACACTGAGATGTGAAGTGGCCTGCTAAAGGTATGACAGTTATTATGTGCCAGAAACAAGGCTTATTCACATGTCTTCATGACTGCAATGCTGTCCTTCTCTTCCCAACACCTCATGGCCTTAAGTAACAAATATCAGGTTCCATAGTATGCCAGTTTAATGGTTCTTTGAATGATCCTGACTAGATTTAAGTCTCTTGAAGTTACAATTCATATTCTATGCTACCAACAGGTTCTCCAAAACACCAGTCTCAATCTTCTTCAGCTTAATTTGTCTTTATTAAGAGATTAAAATGTTTACTGAAAGATAAAAAGAAAATTACTTCTGTTCAGGACTCTACCTGAGATAATGAACTCTTTAAAAAAAAGATTTCATATTTTCTGGAGAATTCTCAGTAGAAAAGTCTATTTCAACTTCATGAAAATAGATTTGCATAACCACTGAGCTTTTCTCTTTATCTCAGTAAGAGTTGTTGATTCATTGAGGAAACATGGAATAAAAATGTATTTCATGACTATGTGCTGTTTTTCTCAATAAATTTCAAACTAATGGTGAAAAGGGGGAAAACAAACAAGCAAACAAATAAACAAATAAATAAATAAAAGAAAAATGGAAAGATGAAGCATTTCAACTGGCTATATTCTCTCTATTTTAATTAACAAAAATTCTGAACCCTAATCTTCCCATAACAAACACAGTGCCAGGAGTGTGGTGGGTCAATTGGTGAGGTCTCTGGCATAATGGGGGCACTCAGCAAGAAAATCAAATAAGAGTTTGACCTGCTGTCAATTTCACCATCCTTGAAAGGAGTTATTTCAGGTCACAGCTTCTTGGAGCTTAAGCAGTACAGTTCAACTTACAATAAAATTTTCATTATATTGCCCTAAAACTTTCTTCATCTATTCAGAACTTTCTGAAAAATTCACCATTCAGGATAAACATGTCTGAATGTATTCTCATCCAGTACTGCTTTTCTTTGTGAAGATTATTGAGTTAGCATCTATTAGCCTCGTCAGAACTATAGCAATGAGAGAAATATCTCCTCCCCCTTCTTTTGCTATAAGAGTTTTGAATAAATGTAACATAAAAAGAAGAATATATATAATCTTTAAATTTTATGGGAAGTTAAGGCTTGAAAGAGAATGGCTATGACTTTTGCTGAGTGAATACAATATAAATGATGAAACATTAGTGGAGCTCTTGGTTCCTCCAGATCAAGAGCTATGAAGAGATAAGTTGTTTGTTTCAGCCAATGTCAATAATTCAAAGAACTGTGATTGTGTAAACTCTGTCACAGGTCGCAAATCTCAAGTGATTTATAACTTGTAGTCTCAGAGAGTTGCCTGAGGCTCAAAGATAAAGAGATGCTGATGGTAGCAGAGGCAGGGAGAATCAGGGACAGGATTTGTATCCAGATCTTCCTGGCTTCATGGTGGAACACTAGCAGGTATTCCATGCTTCTTAACATTAGATGGGTAAATATCAATCATATATGCATATGCATGAGTTAAGATGAAAAATGACCAAATAACAAACAATTAACCTTATTGGGACAACTGAATTCTAAGATGAGGTCAATACTATGCAATTTGAGGGAATTCTCACCAAGATGGTGGACTGAATGGGAGGCAAACTGCCCAATGGCTTCATACCTATTTCAGAAAATTTCTGAAATTCATACCAGACCAAAAACAATGATTGAGAAATCTAATAAGAAACTATATTATGCGACTTCTTCCACCCGAGAATTGTACAGTATTTCTATAGTAGCAGAAGATATCAAGAAAACTGGTATATTCCAAGACAAACAAGCTCAACTTTCTATCACAATGAGTTACAGATGTACTCTGTACATGTAGTCAGAGACATATGTAGTCTATAAGACTTTGTGTCTGGAGGCAGTAAGAGTGGAGAGTCCCCTAAGAGAGCCCCAGGAAAATTGGAAAACTCCAGGGAGTAAAAGCAACCAGAGTTGCTTGGCAGCAATTAAGACTGGGACAGATAGGGTATCCAGAGTCTACAAGGGCCCTAGCACTCTGACCTGAGAAAGCCCTGAAGGACTCTAAACCTCAAAGAACCAGGGGAGTCTAAGTCCAGGAGGAAGAGATAAGTGCAGAACCACAGGAAACCTAGTGTGAAACAAAGTAAGGCCAGTCAGCCCACCCAAAAGCACAGCAGAGGAAAGAGTAAGGTGCTGACACGGTTTGGCAACTGAAAGGGGAGATATCTGCAAAACAGAGAAAATACCAACCAGTACAAAGGTTATTGTAGATATAGAAATTTCCCAAAAGAGGAGAAATGTATATGTAACAACTGCAAGCAATGACCTAAAGGAAAAAAATGGATTCTCTACAATGATTATATGAATAACTAAAAGAAATGAAGATTAAAAAAACATGAAAACAAAAAGTTTTGGAGAAAAGAGCTGGAAGGAGAATAAATAGCTTAGAAAAGAAAGTGATAAGCCTTCCGCAAGGACTCCCTAAGAGCTAGAATAGAACAAAAGGGTAAAACTCCATAAAAGCATCAAGTAATATTAAAACAGCTTCAAAAATGAAAAATAGAAAAAATTACAAACTCTCTGAAATCAAAACAATGAACTTGGAAAAAACCAACAGCAAAGAGTTATACTATATTTCAAGAAATCAAAAATAAAAACTGCCCAAATCTATTAGAACCTGAGGACTGTGAAAAAAAATCCAGAGTGATTCCTGAAATAAAATAATCCTAGGAAAGACACAACCCAAATTCAGAGATCTCATGTCAAAGGGCAGAAAAGTATTAGACACATCCAGAAAGAAGGTATTCAAGCACAAATAATCAAAGGAAGGTAAAGTAGATAATAGAATACACTGTAGTTCAGAAGCTGTCAAAATATGATCCAAAGACTCACAGGTATCCCCAGAATTTTTCATGGGGTTCATGAGGTCAAAACTTTTAATAGTAAAACTAAGTTAAAAATTAAAATAGTCATCGTTTCCCAACTACATATTCATTTGAGGCTAGATTTTCAACTAAAGCAACATATAACAATTTATTTACTACAGAATACAGGTTTAATTTAATTTAATACAGAGGCAGAAATGAGAATTGAGACTATTATGTTAAGCTAGACATTAAAGAAACTTACAGAGTGGGATGGAGCCAAGATGTCAGAGGAGAAGCAGGGACATGCCTGAGCTATCCCCCCAAACCCCTCAAAAAACCTATAAAAATGATTCTAAACAAATTCTAGAGCAACAGAAGACACAAAATGACAGAATAGACTGAAGCAAATTTCCAGCCCAAGACAATCCATAAGATTGACCAGAAGGGTCTATCACACCAGGCTGGGAGCACAGTGCGGTGTGGTCCATGACACATCAAAGCTGGAGCAGGCCTTAGGGGACTGAATTGCCAGCAGCTGTGGTGGTTTCCAGACTTCTCAACCCACAAATGCCAAAGCCAGTTTAGAAAGTCAGTGGGAAGAGTCTCTCTCACCTGGCTGAGAGGAGAACATGATCCAGCCCAAACCCCAGTCTGGCCCCAGCCCCAGGGCAGTGGGAGCCACTGCCAAAGTGGTGGTTGCTTCTGGAGCCCTCCAATTAATAAAGGGCTCAAAGGTCAAGTGATTGATTGGAAAGATGAGCAAACACGAGAGAAAAAAACAAACTATAAATTTTTACTTTCTTGATGAAGAGGTATTTTCTTACATCATTGGTGATGAGGAAGACCAAGGGATACAACCAGAACACAACAAAGTTGAGACTCCTGTATCCAAAACCTCCAAGAAAAAATGTGAATTGAAAATTCATAAATGAATGAAAATTTAAAATTCAAAATTTTGTGGAAGTGAATGTTGAAAACTGAAAATAAATAAATTTAATTAGAAATAAATGAACAGATTTACCAACATATGTAAAAAGATACTACTCTTCTCACTCATTTTTGTTTTGGAAAAAAGTAGTTATTTTTTCATAAAATTTTTAACACATAATTTATTACTGATATTTTTGAATAAATTGATAAGTATTTTAAAAATCTAAGTTTTGATTTCCAATACAGTAAATATTGAGAGATATAATCCAAATGACAAAAGCTCCTTGGGGTCACCAATAATTTTTAAAGATTGTAAATGTGTCCTGAGACCAAAAAGTTTTAAAAATGCTGTTTTGAATGACTGGAAGTAAACGGGCATTTGAAAACTGGAGATGCTACTCATCTTTAAATGTCTTGTGAATTGGGGATCTGATACATAGTACAAATTGTGGATGTTTGTTTGATTGTTACAATATTGTATATTAACATTTTTGTTTTCTTGCCTCTTCAAAATCCCCTGTTATTTATATATTTATTGTAGACCAGTATAAAACAATTTATAGTAAAAACAATAAAAAATGAAAAGATTAAAGCATGTGCACTACTAAGATGAAATAGTCATCGACTGAACCTGGGTCTTCAACAATTAGATATATTCAATGATTTATTCTAGACCAACAAGCAACCACTTTTTTGTTACGCAATCAATTTCAACAAATTCCTAGTGTTTCTTTGCATCAGTGGAATGCAAGCATCGCTTGCAAACAACATAGATAACAATGTGGATAGGTTCGTGGTGTCCATACTTTGCCTTCATATAACTTTCCAATGGTTTCTGCAGAAATCTAAGATTCTGTAGGACCATTTGACCCAATTTTTTTTCAATTTTTAGGGTTGATCTAATACAAATTCATGAACCTATTCTACACCTGCAAAATTAGGATTGATCTCTCCATACTGGTCCCTCCTGAGTAATATAAGTGCACAATAACAGGTCTAAAAAAGTTCAATTATTTCATTGTAATTCTCTTGATGTTTGAGTTAGCTCAAATAGTTAGCTCATCAGTTGCAGGGACCAGTGATTTATGTCAAGATGGCCAACAGAAACGGAGCATCATAGATAGACTCATTGTTTTTTTCCCAGATTGAACTTAAATGTTTTTCCCCTTAAATACGGCACAATTGAGGAGGCAATCTCAACATATGGGATAAAAATAATGAGCTAAAGACTAACGTGTACAGTGTTGAATGATAGTGGAAAACATACAGGCTATACAGTCAGAAGACTTGTGATCAAAGTCTGGCTTTATATTGATGACCCGTAGACAATTTGCTTAACTTATGTGGGCATTAGTTTCTTCATGTGTAGAGAGATAGAAGTGGATTAGATGACCTTTAAGGATCTTATGGCCCTAAATAGGTTATCCTTAAATTCCACATAAGCCTTTCTACATTCTGTAAAATTTTCATCCCTCCCGCAGCCCTCCCCAACCCAAAACAACTATCATGAGCCACCATCTCCTGAGTCACAGAGGGCTGTCCTTTAGTATAATATGGTTAAATAGCATGACATCTATTCTGGAGATATTACTTAAGATATTCTACAACTATCTCTCTTTTTTTGGAGGTAATTAGGGTTAAATGATTTGCCCAGGATCACACAGCTAGTAAGTGCCTGAGGTTGGATTTGAACTCAGGTCCTCCTGACTCTAAAGCCAGTGCTCCATACACTGTTCCCTACAACTATCATATCTATCCATCTCCAGAAGGACAGTGGTATCATCATTCTCTAGTGGTAAAGTTCAGAATGAATCTTGCTGAATTTTTAACCATGATTGACTCTACCTCTACTGGAATCTGCTTCTCTAGATTCAACCTTGCCATAAAGTGTATGACCTTGGGCCAGTCTCTTAAGTTCTTTTAAGTTCAATTTATTCAGTTATAAAATAAGACTTTGAGAGCATGAGCCCCATGGTCCCTTCTGACCAAAATATTATATGATCTTATTTTTAAAATGTGTTTGTTGCTGACTGTTAGTGAATAACACTAAGAATGTCAGTACTCATACAAAAATACAACTTCCTTCTATGTCAATTGCACCTTTCACAAGATTTGCCCCCAAGGGTCTCTGCAGACCACATTAATACTGTAGACAGAATGAAAGCTGCCAAATAATTCCCCACACCCCAAAAAAGATCTTTATTACAGTGCTCTGTGAGAGCAACCTCTAAGCCCCCAACATTAATTTCCCAGGGATGTTAATGTTGTCAGAGATTAGTAGAATTTAGCAAATCCCAGGATCTCATCATTTTGTCTTCTGAGACAACAAGTGGAAAATGACCATGTTTCTACCCCTTTTAAGACTTCCCTCCTGAAAAGTCCACGGTGGTTCTTTGAGATAACTAGATCTGATCAAAGGAACAAGATGAAATAAAATTCAATTCAGGCAACGTTTATCAAGTCTACTCTGTGTAGAATATTATACAGAGGGTTAAGAGAGCTGCACAGCCTACACAAAAGAATTCTTTCTCAGAGATTGTATCTCAGTTGCCCCAGATAAGTTAGGATCAGGCATGCTCCAATTCTGCAGTGAAATGAAGAGTTGGGGATGAGGTAGAAGTAAGGATTATGCCTCCCAAAGTTAGCGGCACAGCACATTTAAGAGGTAGAGTTACTCACTGAAATAAAAAGCACCCATAAAATACTCATTATGTGCCAGGTGCTGTACTAGAGACAGAAGATACAAAGGGGGGAAAAATAAGGACTGTGCCCTCAAGAACCTCTTATTCAACTGGAAGAAAACAACATGTACACAGGAAAGTCAATATAAAATACATTCAAGACAAATCCAAAATTATTTCAGAAGCGGTGAAGGAACTAGCGTTTGAGAGGGGGCACAAGTAGCGATCAGGATAGCCTTTAAGTATGTGAGCTAAATATTGAAGGAAGCTAGTGTGAAAGAGAGCAAAAGTTAAGTTTCCACAGTAAGTTATTTTTAATTCATAAAGTCATTGAGAATAAGTTAGATAATAAGAAGGCCAGCAGACTGCAAGTGGACTCTACCAGTCAAAAGACATACAGTGGCCTTCAGAAAATTCCAAGTTTTTGATAAAGGAACCAAATCTGCAGCTAGCTGGAACTAGCCAAGAAAAATGACCTAGAGTTACCTGCAGAAAGCATCTCTTCACTGTTCTTGCTTAATGAACCTCATGCATACAGACAGACACACCCTGAATAAAATTATCCCTCCATTTTCTGATCATGAGTCCTATGTTAAAGGATGTTTGGGAGGGGGGATCGCACTAAGGGGGGTTATGTAATGGGCATGTAGAGAAGATAGTGACCTAATGGAGAATGGACTAATCCATCTCCTGGTGGGAAGATCTGTCTTGAACTAACAGTATATAGCTCATCTTCCTTATGTATTCAGTGCTCCCTCCTCCTGAAAAGAGGGTGGGGGCCTGCTTTGACCAAAGTATTCAATTCCTCTAAATTCTGCTGTAATAAATTTTCCTTGATACCTTTTTAGTGTCAAGAATGTTTCTAACACTAGCAATTTTAAAAGACAGAGGAGGATTCAATATTAGATGGCATATTCTACTTGGAATCAGACAGACCTTGATCCAAAACTCACATGTAGCATGTAATAGCTGTGTGAACATGAGCGAGTCACTTAAAGTCTCTGAGGCCAAGGTTCCTCATCAGCAAAATGGAGCCATTCATACTTCACAAGTTTGTGGAGATGCTCAAATGAATCAATGTGTATGAAGTGCTTTGCAGGTAGTGTGTGTGTGTGTGTGTGTGTGTGTGTGTGTGTGTGTGTTCATCCTTCCTTGCTGAAGAAGACCACGCCATCAGAGAAATGATGACATGACTTGCACTTGACTTTTTGTCTTTGAGGGAGGGAGGGCTGTGCAGGTCACCAGCCTCACTTTCTCCTCCAGAACCATCTGAATCCAGTGACCAAATATTCATCAGGATGACTAGAGATGACCCAGGATGAGGCAAGTGGGGTTAAGTGACTCGCCCAAGGTCACACAGCTAGTGAGTGTCAACTGTCTCAGGTGAGATTTGAACTCAGGTCCTCCTGACTCCTGCACGGATGCTCTATCCACTGCACCACCTAGCTGCTCCTGCAAATATTAGAGTGTTATATCAATCCCAAATATAGATATGTATGTATACATATGTATATGTATCAATGTATACATACCAGTACGTGTACGTGTACACATATGTATATTATATACATGTATGTATATGTATGTTTTATTTATACACATACATCACTTCTGCCTAAAGTAACAATTGACAAATTGTGAAAGCTGTTATTTCTCATTGACACAGGGAGCCAAAATAATTCAGCTTGATGGTATTAAATGCTATAGAATTTATATGAAGGAAAAGGAAAGGAATAGGCACTTCTAAAGAACCTACTAAGTGCCAGACATTACGCTAAGCACTTTACAAAGGTCACATTTGATCACATAGGGTATTGTAGGGATATTTATCTACCTATAAGCCAATATGTAAACACATGTATACATACACATAAATCTGTACAAATATATATAATATATATAATAAACCATTAAAAGAATAGTGGCATCATCACTTCCTAGTGGGAGGATTCAGAGTGAATCTTGTGACATCCCTAACTACCAGTGAATCTGCTTCTAATGGTGCCTACTTTTACCTCCAAGCCTTCCAGTAGCTCTGCCATCCTGGGACAATAACTCAAATTTTCTCAACCTCATATGGATGATGGTTGGATGGAAGGAATTGTGGAATTGTGATTTCACTGTTTCCAGATGACAAATCTCCCTCTGTTTATGCAAAAGAGCAACTCCTCTGCAACTTAAGGTCTTAAAATTACCTAGAGCTCCGAGAGGTGAAGTGATTTGTCAAGGGTCACACTGGCATTATGTATTAGAAGAGGGACTTTAACCCATTTGCTCTTGACACTAAGACCACTTCTCTATCCACTGCCCCAGACTTCCTCTCTCTATAAATATCAAGTTTAGATCAATATGTGTATGTATGTATATGTACAGATATATGTGTGTATATACATGTGTATGTATACCGAGAGACAGAGAGATTGATTCCAATTCAAATATCAGCTTACCATCTATGCAGTAACTACTGCTATCTAGGTATCCTTTGGCAAATCATAATATTTTTGAGTCTCAATTTCCTCCTGGATAAACTATGACAGTTGAACTTGATGGGATCTGAAACCCCTTCTAATTTTAAGTCTGCCGTCCTGTTATCCTCCCTTTATTCAGGGGCATCAGAAGCCCAGAGAGGTAGGAAATAAAATTTGTAGTTTTAAGTCCCTTCCTTACACCTGGAATGTCCTTCCTCTTCACCTCTACCTACCTACTCCCCTGACTTCTTTTAAGACTCAATTCAAACTCCACAATCCAGAAGAAGGCTTTCCTAGTCCACTTCCATTAGGAGGCCTCTGCTGTTGCCTTCCTTATGAAACTGCATTCCATCTGTTTCATGTATATCTTAGATGTACATAGGTGCTTCCATATTGTATCTGCCATTAGAACCTGAGTTCCTTGAGAACAGGGACTGTCTTGCTTTTCTTTGCATCTCCTAGCACTCAGTGCAGAAGTTGGCCCATGTGAAATGTCTATTAACTGACTGTATAGGATGAGATCCAAAGGAAAGATTGGGAATTTCAAGCCCTTTTGACAGACGAGACCGCATACTCAGTTGACTCCCACCCCCCATACTGTTTGCTTGCTGGTTTTTGTGGCCATTTCTCTCTGCTCATTTCAGGGTAAACTCATTACTGTCTAGTAACACAGCCGGACAGACTTTAAAGTCTTCAGATGCCACAGAGAAAGCCCTAGAGTGAAGTAGGAAGGATTCAATGAACTGCCAAGGTGATTGTTGTGACACATAGCTTTTGCATCTGTTCAGAGAAAGGTAAGTTGCAAAACCATGTACAAAAGAATTGCGGATCTTTAGGAGGCCCCTTCTCAGTGGTTTCCTAGCATATGTATTTACTCTCTTTCTAAAATCATTCAGTGCTTTATTCATTTGCCCAATTCTAATCACTATTTTCTATACCGCAAGCTGCCAAAACTTTCAGAACCGTGAATATTCCTTCTGAATTGCCAACACCAAAAGGACTGCAAACCCACTAGGTCCTTGGAGATGCAGAACTGTGATTAAACCTGGCAACTCCTAGGAGCCATATGAAAAGTAAATAGGCATTAAGACCATCATCCTACCATGCCACGCACATGCTTGCTCTTTGTGCCATTGCAACATGCCTGTGTTTTTATTATTATTAAAAATGTATCATTCTGAGGTGCAATTACTACCACAGAGTAACATAATAAAAGGGAAAGAGAAACAAGAAATCCCAGTGCAATATAAACACAGCACTGCTGTTTAAATGTACATACTGAATAATACATAATAAAAGGTTTGGTTTTTCTAAGTAAGGGTTTCAATCTTTTGTATTTTATATGATGAGTAGGGGAAGAGAAAAATAAAGGTAGAAAGAACTACAGATAGTATTCCACCGGGAAAAGAACAAGAAAATGAATGTGGAAAAACAGAATTTCATAATAATGAAAATTAAAATAAATGAACAAATAAAAATGAATGGATAAATAGATGAATGAATACATAAATGAGTTAACAGATGGATAGGTGAGCAAATAAAAGGATAGGTGGATAGATGAAAAATAAAATAAAACCTTAAGTATCTTGCACATACCAAGTAATCATTTAAATATTTGTTGGTGTGGATTAGAGGTTGACAAATGATATAATATCTATACCCCCACAATTCCTAGAAATTAAAAGAGTGTGCATGGAAACAAAATACATACATAAACACAACTTATTTTTTTTTGCTTAAAAACACTACAGTAATCTTTAATGAATTCAATTAACAGCAATTAAAAGTGGTGACAATTTCTGAAGGATACATTATGATAGCTAGTTTTAGATACTTGATAAGGTGATAAAATGTACTGGGAATAAGTAGTCATCCTAGTGCTCTGTTAATGAATTACAATAGGAAATGGTGATTTGTAGGTGGGGTTTCCCCCATTTTTTGAGGCTTCTCTACCTTCCCTCTCTAATCCTTCCTTATGGTATGGAGGAGGTATAGATATAGATAGATATAGATATAGATATAGATATCTCAAAGGTCTATACAAAAAAGAGCCCTGGTACTGGTGAATCCTTAGTATATACCTCATATGAATGTCTAGTCAAGAATCACTAGATTCATAAGGAATCTTCCTGTCAAAACCAGCCATAACTGAAAATGATACTCCATCTCCCACCTCTATGACTTTGCCCAGGATGTAGCCCATCTTGAAATGTTTCCTGTTCTCACTTTTTCTTCCTGGAATCCGTAACTCCCTTTAACAAAAGGTTCTGGTGCCACCTCCAACATAAGTATTTTCCTGATCTACCCCGACTATTTGTTAGTGTTTCCTTTCCAAAACTAATTTTTGTTTATTGTCTTCTATATATTTAGGAGACAACATGAATAAAAATGAATTTCTCAGTGATAGCATGGCATAATGGATAGAAAGCTGTGCTTAAAGCCAGATAGTTCAACTCTGTTCCTGATGCTTACTGGCTGAATGACTAAGCAAATCATTTACTCTCATCATATTTTAGGCAGCTCTATAAGACTCCAAGCTGTAGCAAGTGTACTGACCTTCATTGGTGAAGGGAATGTCCTTATTCAGAAATTTGCCCTAGCAGTGAAATCACAGGTCCAACCTCTGTCTCTTATGTCCTTTGTATAGGAAAGGTAACAAGGTGCAGTGGATAAAGGGATGGCTTTGGAGTATAGAAGATCTGAGCTCAAGTCCTGTCTCTGAGGCTATGGGATCACAGACAACCTTTTAAACTCTCAGAGCACTGCAAAACTCTCTGACATAGTATTACAGAAGAGTTGCTGAATGGCATTGAGGAAGGGTGTTTTTAGAATTGAAATTCCCTATGCTGATAAAATCACAGATCTGGTTAAAAAGAAATGATTTTCTTTCATTATTTACCTGTGCACATATTGTATCTCCTCTCTCCTCACCTCCACACCCAGTAGAACGTAAATTCTTTGAGGTCAGGGATTGTTTCATTTTTGCCTTTTGGTCTTCAACATCTAACACAGTGCTTTGCATATGGTAAGCACTTAATAAAAGCTTGTTTAATTTAAATGAATGAAGAATGCCTACTAATGGGTTATAATCTGTGGCAAACCACATTGATGACTTCATTCATTCATTCTACCATTCAATAAATACTTATTAAGCACCTACTATGTGCCAGGCATTGTACTAAGAAATAGAGTTAGCAAAAAAAGGTAAAAGTCTCTCTGCTGCCCCACCCTGCTCCCAAAGCACTTACAATCTAATGAAGGAGAGGAACGTGCCAGCAACTATGTACAAACAGGCTCTCTCCAAGATAAATTGGAAATAACCAACAGAGGGAAAGCATTATTTTTAAATGGAGATCAGGAAAGAATTTCTGAACAGAATGAAATTTTAGATAGGACCTGCAGGAAGTCAAGGAAGCCAGGAAACGGAGAGGAAAAAGGGGAATTCCAATGAAAATGCCCAAAGTTGAAGATGGAGCAACATCACATTCCAAGTACAGCAAGAAAGCCAGTGTCGCTGGATCTCAGAAATCCTAGGCAGCAGGGAAGGAGGCAGGAGCATGTAAGGTGCTAAATGAAAGGGCTTGTTTGATAACATTTCTATCTCTTACCCATTCATTACAGTATCACTTAGTCATTCTTAAGCCCACATGAACTGGCTTAAATGAATCAAGGGGACAGTTCCCAAACTACCATCTTCTACCTGAAACCTCCATAACACTTCCTTGTATGGTATTTAAGCATAAATTACTTTGTCATCTTGAGTCGATCTCTCCCATATGTCAGGGGAGGAAACAGGTCATTCCTGTGTGGGAGAGGGAAGCAGAGCTGAGCTTCAGGAGTTCAACATCATAGTCATGCAAGGATAAACCAAAAGTTAAGATGCAGTTTCTTTGGACCACCAAAATCTAGAGTGCTAAGATGATGGGAAAGCTGTTATAAAAATAGAAATTCAGACCTAGAATAAATAGCAGATGATTAAAACATTTACATAACTCTACCCATTTCCAAGCTTTTATGAAACCTTGTGTTCCCTGCTTCTGCCCAAGCCCTGTGCTGACTGTCCCTCTCTGCTCTCCATCTCCCAAACACCCAAAGGACCTGTCCATGTTGCTCATACCCTGACTCAACTACTAGACCCTGAAAAACAAAGAACTCCATTGCTGACTGGCTTATAAATCTTGTCCTTGCAAAAATGCCAAACCACTTTAGCAAAGCTCATTGGATGAGTGCCCAAGTTAACCCTTTTGAGCTCACTTTCACCTGGTCCTTTCCTTCCCCAGTTCCCCTCCATTTGAGAACTTGTTTTGCTTTTTTGTGTTCTCGTTGGTTCTTTATACCTTTCTGTTGACATTCTTACTTGCATAAGACTTTGGGTTCATATGTGTGTGTGTATACATCATTGACACTATAGACTCCCCAGCTCTTTCCCCACATAGACACCAGTCCACAATAATTAAGCCAACTGTATGAGGCCATCCTGATTCTTGCTGACTTAGAAGAACAAAGTATTTACCCAAGAGAACACTGAGGCTTGCAGGCATCCAATCTAAGGTCCTCTAGCAGTTTCAGTTGCCTCACTCATCCACCATTTCATAAGCACAGGCTGAAGCTTGTCACTAAAACCAAGCCAGCCTAGTGATCCACCCCTCCATACAGATCTGCCCATAATGGAAGGAATTAATGGAGCTTTCAGTGTGGGAGCACTTCATCATCAGTACTGAGAATGCCAAAGCCCTTTCCAAATGTCAGTCACTTATTAGGGTAGCCAGAAAGTATCTCCATAGGCCTTGACCCAGGCAGTGCCTCTTCCTTTCCATTCAAAGATGCTGCTGCTACGATTGTAATTCAGTGACCTCTTAACACAAGGCTTCAAGCTTGAGTTCTTTAAAGCATTGATGGACACCATCCCTAGTTATCCATGCTCCATTCCCAGATGGCCCTGGGAGGTACAGAATATAAGCAGCAATAGTTTCAACTGCTACAGGGTGACATCTACTGTTAATTTAAAAGGTTATCATCTCATATTTAGAACTTTCCATCTGAAAAAGAAAATATTGGCAGGTATCATCACATGATGGTTTTTCCAGTTATTTTGTTGGTTAGAAAGCTTGGGGGAGATATAGGCAGTGGGAAACAGTAGTACAAAGGCCGGTATTACCATCAAGAGTAGGTTTGAATTCCACCTCTGCCTCTTTTTACTGGGTGACCTTAAATAAGGTATTTCATTTCTTTGTTCTCCATTTCCTCCATAAAATTCAGGGGTTGGTCCTGCTGGCCTCTAACCTGACTTCTAGTTTATGATCCTAGAATGCTATCAAAGGTCCAGTGAAGTGGAAATGCATAAGAGGTAAAATATTGTTCATTGATCAGTTCCTATATTGCTTCAGTAGAAAACATGTGCAGATAAAATCTACATTTGAGGCAGATAGTCAGCCCAAGGGGTCAGCTATTCCAATGGGAACAATGAAGAAAGTTTTCTGTCACTGTCATGAATTTTAAGCATGAATTCTAGGCAGGCAAAATATTTTAATAGCCTCGCTCAAGAGATATTGTTCCATGTTATAACACTGATTTTATCAAGTGCATTCCCCCAGGTGCTTAACCTTAAGATTCAAGAAAAGAAATAAATTGAATAACCAAGGCACTCCAAGCAGTTCAGATCCCCAGGACCATTGCAGTATGGTGGAAAGCATATTAGGCATGGACTCAAGACACCTGGGTTCCCATCCTGCCTCTAACACTTACTAGTTGTTACCCTTGACCTTAAGTTTCAAATATAAGGTGGAAGCAAAAATAATATATGAGAAAGACAGCATGGCCTAGTGGATAAATAGCTGGTCTTGAAGCCAGGTAAACCTGGGTTTAAGTACTGCCCATAGTGGCTGGGTAACCCTGGGCAAATCACTTAACCTCTCCATACTCCAGACAACTCAACTACAGAAACAGAGACTGCAGAGAAGACACCTGTCTACAACGATAGAAAGAGTTGCTCACTAGACCAGAGGGGTCAAACTTGCAGTCCATGGGCCAACAATACTCCCAGGTGTGGCCCAAACCAGAGGAAAATGGAATTTAGAAATACTTGGCAAAATAAAATAATCCAATAAAATATAGATAATACTACATTTTAAAACTAAGTCAGGATGTGGTTCACAGGCATCCTTAGGTACAAAGCAGTGGCCCTCATTTCTATTTGAGCTTGACACCTGTGTCCATTAGATCAAGAAAACTCAGATCTAATTTAAAAGGGGGGAAAATGCAAAAAAAAAATTAGGTGTCCACTATGTGCAAGGTCTGTTGTTAAGAACTGAGACACAAAAATTAAAACACAGTTCTTAAGTATCTTTGTGTAAAACACTGAGGGGAATACAAGAAAATACAAGACCTTGAGAAGCGTACTGTCTTATTTAGGCAGTAAGCTATGTGCATAACTATAATGTCATTTTTAGTGTCAAAGTCCAGAGTTATGAAATCCAAAATTCTAGCTTTTACAGATTCAGATTCTGTCTGGTTCCGTGAGATTGGAAGGTTCCTGACAGTAGAGACTCTCTTTTGTTACTTTTTTGTATTCTTGGGTTTATACTCCTGATAAATGTTGATTGATTGACTCTGTCTCCTATGCCTCGAATGAGATGATGTACTGTCTTCAAAACTGGCTTAAAGGAAATCTTTGGTAATCTTGGAAGGAAACAACCATGAAGAAAATCATGAGAAATAAGCAGCCCCATTTCCTGGGGCAGGACCATCCATACACAGTTCACACTAAATTTTCATTTAAATAGATTTACTACAGTTGGATACTTGGGTTACATGATGAGTTTCCCCATTGAACCTCGTGTTGTATGTTGGGTGTAGACAGACCATAGCTCATTACATGTGGCTGAAATTCTAGAAGCAATCAAGCTAGAAGACATAGACAATAGATTCTCTTGCTGCCTCTGAGTAAAGAGACGCAACCTCCAAAAGTGTTCTCACACCTGTTCAAACAAGATATCTTTCACTGGAGCAACAGTCCCCTCTGGAAATCTCTGAGACATCTACAAAAGTGAGGCCTGGCAACAAAACACAGCTGAAGCATCCTGAAACAAAGTCCCATAAGACAATGAGAGAGAAAATGAGCAAATAAAGTACAGGAAAATGTGTAAAGAACAGATAAAGTTATTTCCAGTGGCAAAGATATTAAATTAACAACTCCCAAAATCAGGCTTCAGGGAGGGAGTGCTGTTAGAGAAAGATATAAAATGTAATTTACAACTGGGCTCTAGGAGTGAAAAGAGCAAAACGCTGGACCATGAAACCCCAAGCCTGCCCAAAATATCTTTATTATTATGCTGAAGGAACTAAGAAGGAATGAGCAGCCAAACGAATTTTTAAAAAATCACATTCGTGAGATTCTGATAAAAAAAAACATTTAATTGTAATAAATGAAGCTACTTACTGAAAAGGGCAGAAAATACTAAACAGAAATATGCATTTTTAAAAAGACAAATAGAAGGGCTCTCTTAGAAAATGTATACTAAACATTCAGGAATAAAATAATAACCCAAAAATTACATTTATCTAGCACTTAGGAACTGGGAAAAAGCACTGCCTCTGGAGGTAAAAGATCTGGGTTCCAATCCTATGTATGATACTTCCTTGGGATAAATCACTTAGCGTCCCTGGGCCTCAGTTTCTACATCTGTCATATGATGGTCTTTTGGGTGTTTTAAAGAACTATATCTCAGTCTCATTTACTTCTCATAATACTGATATGAAGTAAAGAGGACAAGTATTATTACAGATAAGGAAACTGAGGCTCTGAGAGCTTTAGCAAGTTTTTTTAATGAGTTTATGATAGGAATAGGCTTTAAACCTAAGTCTCTGGATCCTGTATTTGCTCTCTTATTGAGGAGCTGAGGGCCAACCTTTGAGTCAAGAAGACCATTCAAATTCCACCTCAGGCTTACTGGTGGTGTTACTTTGGATAAGTAACTTAACCTTTATAAGTCTCAGTTTCCTCATGGGTAAAATGGGTACAATAGTAGCACCTACTTTGTAACAATATAAGGTTAACCAACATAATAAAAATGAAAATTTTGCAAAGCTTAAAGTTCGATAGATATGTTAATTAATACTATTGAGAAGTGGTGTATAGCAGATGGAAGGCTAGCCTCAGAGACAGGGATGTCATCTGTAATATGACGGGGTTGTCCTGGATGTGAGTTATTAGAAGCTATAAGAGCTAGGATAAGTCACCAAATCTTCCAAGTTCTCACAGAACCTCTAAGTAGCAGAAAAGTGCCAAGCCTGCTTTGAGAGAGGGAGATTTCTCACTATGCCAGTAAAATTAAAGGGTCACTCCTTAATTCTAACGATCATTATTTTTTTAATGCAAAAGCATGGCATTCATTATTATCATTATTAATAATACCTATCACTTATATCGCACATTAAATTTTGCTAAGTGGGCAACTAGGTGGTCCAGTGGATAGAGTACCACACCTGGAGTCAGAAAGACCTGAGTTCAAATCCAGCCTCAGTCATTTAGTAGTTATGTGGTCCTGCACAAGTCATTTAACTCAGTTTTCTCATCTATAAAGTGAGCTAGAGAAGGAAATGGCAAACCACACCAGTATTTTTACCAACACTACTCCAAATGGTTTCACAAAGAATTGGGCAAAACTGAAAACTACTGAACAACAAAATGCTTCACAAAAAAATTATGTCATTCTATCCTCACAACCCAGAGAAGTAGATATTATTATCCCCATTTTACAGATGAGGAAACTGAGGCATAGAGAGGTTAAATGAGGTGCTTAGGATCATTCTAACCTGTTATTATACTCTATGTTCTGGCAAACTGCTGTAATAGGATCCAAAACTCCATTTCCCACCTCCATGAACTGATACAGGCAGATTCCCATGCCTTGAATGCACTCCCTGATCATCCCTACCCCTTGGATTCTTTACTTCCTTCACGACTCACCTAAGATGCCACCTCTTACATACAGCCTTCCCTAATGGGTAGTGTTCTCATCCTTTTCAAATCATTTTCTATTTATTTATCTATTTTCTTATCTATTTCTCCCATGGTAGGATATAAGCTTCTTGAAGGCAGGAATAATTTTTGTTTTTGTCATTATTTCCCTGGTGTCTAGTACAAAAATGAACACAAAATTTAGAGATGGATGGCCTCTAAGGCCATCTTGTCTAAACCCCCACCTTTTATGGATGAGGAACTGAGGCCCAGAGAGGTTAAGCAATTTGCCCAAGGTCACAGGTCATATGGTCATAAACAGCAGAATCAGTATTGAAACCAGGGTCCTCTGATTCTCCAAAACTTATGCTGTTCCATGCTTCCTAATACCAAAAATAAGTGTTGGTCAAAATGACTTCATTTAAAGCAGTCATGTACACTGACGTAGCTGACAAGGTCACTTTGCTAGCAGCTCACCCAGTTCTGGGTTCCCATTTTTAGCTTATCTAATTGCATCATCATCAGCCATGTTGGATCAATTCTAGACAAAATAAGAGTAATTGTAGATAGAACCAGGGACCAAGGAGAAGATGCAGCATTGGCATCCAGCAGGGCAGCAGCAGCAACCAATCATCAAGCATCTATTTAGTACTAGTTACATGCCAGGCTCTCTTCTCGAGGGCAAAAAGACCCTGAGAGAGTTCCTGACCTCAGCATGTTTATGTTCTAGCAGGGGAGGCAATAGGTTTATAAATAAGAATATATATAATATATACCACATAAATATATCTATGTACATACGCAAAGAGAAATAGAATATATGTGCACCTATATAGACATCTATAGAAAAATAGATATCTCTATCTCTCGAGGGAGATATCTCAAGTACATATTACACATATGTATTCATATACATATGCATGTGTATATACACATACATATGTGTGTATGGATATAGATATGACGCAAAGCAGTCTTGGAAGGGAGGGAGGACTAGGAACCAGGATGAATATGAAAAGGTTTTACTAGAAACAAAAGATATCGATTCTAATTTATTTTAAAAAAATAATTTTCAAAAAACAAGCCAACCTCAATTGGTAAAGGGAATATCTTCCCCAGAGAACTCCCGATATCAGTCAAATCATATTCTCATTTACTTTCTCTGCCCATTCTTCAGGCTCACAGGTACATTCTATTTTTATTTTTCTTTCCTTTGATACAAATACCTAAAGTTTACCTTCTGCCTCATTCCCTTATTTTTCTCTTTTGCCTCCCCCCCAGCTTTGGCAAGACAACTGTGTGTTTGCTTTGTTTGTCTCTGTTAAGGTTACACACTCATCCCCAATTTCTGAGCCCAGGCATCCTTCTTCTGTGATATTTTCTCACTAAGGGATATGGTCCATGCACACAATTTGATGGACATCCTGCCGTGTCAATAAACAGGCAAGGGACAAACAGACCTTCAACATGACTGGGCTTTATTGCAACAAATCTTCCCTAGAAAGAACTGCAACATAAAAGACTGAGGTTTAAGGCCAGGTTGGTCCTCCCTTCTCTTATAATCATCTTCTTTTTTCCATCCAGCAAACCATTGGTAGCTTTTGGAGGTCAGCGATTTGAAAGGTCAAGGAGATTGGCAGTTGCTAGTGATTTGTAAATACACCCAGACTGCAAATTTTTCAAGAAGTTATCTGGGTGCTTGGTTATCTTAGTTAATCCACTCTTTGGCAGGGTGGTATGAAGTAAACCCCTTAGGGGGAATATGGAGCTTATGAGAAGAAAATGTGGATAGAGAATTGTGAAATACTTTGAATAATAGACTTGCTCTGGCAAATACTGGGGGGGAGAAAAGAAAGAATAACAGACATTTGCATGAATGAATGAGGATATTCAGGACTCCTTTTTCCTCCTTTTTTTGTTGTTTGGTGGTGGTGGTGTTGATATCTAATCAGTAACCAAGGCCGGGTCATGTTCTTGCAGTCAGTCCACCACCATTTCACCCTCTCAACCAGACTATGAGAGGCCATGCCCTAGAAGAACCAAGACACTCAGCATGGGAACTCTGGTCCTGGAGCAATGTTGTCCTGATTGTTGAGACCACATGATAGCTTGTTCAGTCACGCCTGACTCTATGTGACCCCATGAACATTGTCCATGGAGTTTTCTAGGCAAACATAATGGAGTGATTTGCTATTTTTTTTCTCCATTGTGTCCCCATCTTACAGATGATAAACTGAGGCAAATAGAGGCTAAGTGATATGCCCAGGGCCACACAGCTACAGCTAGTGAATGTATAAGGGTAGATTTGAACTGAGACCTTCCTGACTCCAAGGTAGGTTCTCTATCCACTGCATTATCTAGCTGTCTATGACGGCTAACCACCCCTAGACACAATCCCTACCAGCCATCTTCTTCTTGTCTCTATACTTTGAAAGTAGTCATAAAATCAACCTTCCTATTGCTTCATTCACTATCCATATAACTTCCCAGAACCAAATGACTGTCCCTCTGCTTACCACTCTCCTGTATATGTTGTCTTCCAGTATTTGCAGGTAAATTCCTTAAAGACAAGAATTGTCTCTGCTTTTCTATTCACATCCAAACCCTTAGCACAGTGTCAGACATATTGCTAATATTGGATAAACCTTTTTTCATTCATTCATTCATGCATGCACTCATTCATTCTAACTGATTCTGTCAGCCTTCTGGTTAAAGTTCTACACTTTTATCTAGCATTGAGTTTTTGCTGTTACCCATCACCACCTCAGTTTTCCAGCCTTATCTGACACTACTTCCCCTTCTCACATTCTATATTCCTACTCCAACAGAGTGTCCCTTTCATATGTAATTATTTTAGCTAATAGATAAGGAAGGGATCAAGAGTGGTTTTGAGATAAACATTGATAAGGCAAAACAAAAAATTGCATGTGACTGAGCTAGAGACTTAGAAGGTAATGCCTAGAAATTCATTCCTAGAACTCTTTGGTGATCATGGACAAGTGTACATTACCTAAGTATGATTGAGATGGTAGAAATGTGAATCTTGGTTTATATCTATCCCTCAGAGTCCAGGCTTAGCCTTTATGCTTTTGGTGAAAGAAGGCTTAGAAAACTCAGAAGAGGAAAAGGCCAATCAGAGGAGGCCAAGAGAAGTGGCCTCACCTTGCAAGAGAGTGAAAAGGTCCAGAAGAGAGGTTCAGGTGGGAGAGACAGAAGAGACTCATAAACCAGGAAATTATACGACCTCAGAGAGATGAAGAATCACTAGGTCTGCTGTCTAGAGGTGTGAGTTATCCCCAGGCATGTATGTTCACCATACACATGCTCCTTTCTGCTATGGGTCCTCTAAGTGTGTGTATGTATTTATGGATGTGTGTGTGTATTTGTGTGTGAAAAAACAAGGACCCTGACATACACGGAGGGGGGGGGGGGGGATCCCTGCTGTCACAGGTTTCTTTGATCTCCTTTTCTAAAAGGAAAGGCAACTTTCGAGGGGTCACCAATCACTTTAATCAAGCACATATATCATTGACTTAGTTCAGGGGGAAAAGTCAACACCCTCAACTTCAGAAAAAATACAGAGAAATCAAGATCAACAGACAGGCTTCCAAGTGTCCAACATTAGCAATACATACACCATAGATCAACAGACAGATCCAGCTGTTTGATCATTGCATACATACATAGTTACCAGACAGGGAAGCACCAACATCTGGGTTTCCAAAGCCAGGGGGCTGCATGCTGGCTTCAGGAGTCTCATCTGGCCCACAAAGCTTCTTCTAAAAACTAAGCTCCGAGACTTCACCCTCCGAGAACTTATTTTTTTAGAGCCAGAGGGCATCACAACCCTTGAGAACCAGTGCCTCATTAGAAACTCAACAAAAGGTGTGGGCCTTCCTACAGATCTTCCCAGGGCCATTAATGGATGGGGGAGATCTTTTTTTAATCACATTAAAACAATTAACAATACAAATACATATACTGTTTCTAGTTAAAGAAACTGTTGTTTCTGTACCTTACTCCTAATAAAGAGTCTTGGTTGATAAAGGCAAGATTCAATCCGAGGCACTTGATTATACTAAAACAAAAACAGCAAGAGAGTCTACTTTGTTTGCTGTTACAGTGTGTGTGTGTGTGTGTGTGTGTGTATGTGCATGTGCATTCACACACATATAATATATGTATATGCACATAAGCATATATTTTGCTTAAATTTATGCTTTCTTACTCAGTAGTATTCCCACAGAAATTTCTCCTCAGAACCTAGCTCGGGGCCTGGTTCATAGTAAGTGCTTAATAAATTCTTTTTGATTGATATGTCCTATCCCACTATTAGACCAAAAACTCCATGAAAGAAGCAACCATATCTTACCTAAACTCTGTGTCTCAACAGGAAATTTTACAGTGCCTTGTACCCAGTAGGTATTTAACAAATATGTGTTGACTATAAAGGCAACATAATCATTACAGGTAGCAAGGCTAATGCGTCTTGAATATGGCACCAACCGGTGAAATCTATGTTCAAGAACACACGCTTTTCAAAATGCAGGCAAGGTTTTCTGATGCATCCTTCACTTTCTCTTCTCAGTACTTCTCTGAAGCAGCGATTTACTTACATGTATTGTACTTAGGTATGACTAAAAATATCAAACAAAAGAAGGCTTGGGAGTTGCGTGTATATTATTGGATGGAATTACCGAAAACAACAGACTAACGGAATGCTTTGACGTGGGTAATTAATTTCTTTTTCTTCTTTTCTGAAAAAATTATGAATTGCATCATGTTACTGTTCAGTGAAAACTGGCTAATTTAGTTCAGTCTCTCCCAGATTTCTGTTTTCAAGTATTGTTGTAACACTTTGTTTAATAAAATGTTTAAAGAAAACAAAACAAAAATAATAAGTTTGTGTTGATTTGAATAAAATGGAAAACATGGTTGTCTCAGACTTCTAGTGACTATCCTAGTTGGCATTACCAAATATGGGATACTCTCACCTACCCCTTCCTCCTTCTCATACATTGATGTGTGTGTGTATGTATGTTAGTGTGTATTTATGTATGTATACACATATATTATAAGTGCTTTCATCTACTGTCTCATTTGATCAACTACTCTACAACTTTAAATAAGACTAGTATTTTTGCTTCCTTTACATAGATAAGGAAACAGAGAACTTGAGACTTATCCAGAGACACTCAGCGAGGTAGTATCAGCCTTGTTTCCACTGGGACATGTAAGGCAACCCAAGGTTGAGCCCGTAAGTACAAAGTGGGATGGAGGAATACTATAGTGCTGCATTAAACTCTGGGGCAGAAACCAGAGTCCTCTGAATTCACTGGGATCAAGCCCGGTGTAATGACTTGCAGGTTACCTGAGCAGAAAACCCTTCCTGTATACCTTTATTCCATCTCCTAGCTCAGTTGTATGTGTGCAAGTGTGGTTTTATCAGTTTGTTAATAAACTAGAGAAATCATCCAAAATAATTTAAATGAAAAGCCACAGTCCTCTAGCTGATAGGACTATAAAGTTACGTTTAGCTTTTCTCCCCTAAATAATGACTGATATCGGGCTCCTTCCTGAAACACAGGACAATGTGTTATTTTCTTATAAGGTTTATGGCCCAGTAAAAATTCCTGTGGCTGGCTTTATTTTTAAAAGGGTCGTTTATCTTTTAATTACTATCAGTTCTGAGTTAATTAACCTCTCCAGGTATCTAGCTCAGCTTAGAATGCTACATAGTCCCTAGGAGTCATGATTCTTTTGTAAAGACAGAAATACAAAGTTCTCTGAGCCTTAAATTTTTTTTAATAAAATTGTTAAAAATTCACTGCTCCAGAGGAAAATGAGGAAGGGGAAATGTTTTCTCCTGTTCATAGATGATGAGTGTTATTTCCCAGCATTCAAGAAGAAAATTTCCTACCCTGCTTCCTAGGCAACTACGTGGTATAGTAGATAATCCATTGAACCAGAAGTCAGGAAAACCCGAGTTCAAATCCTGCCTCAGACACTAGCTATATGATCCTGGGAAAGTCAATTAATTTCTGTTTGCCTTAGTTTCCTCATCTATAACATGGGGATAATAATAGCACCTGCCTCCTCAGATCATTGTGAGAATAAAATAATATTTACCAAGTTTTTAATGAACCTTAGAGTGCTATATAAATTCTATTATTATTATATCCATTAATGCAGTCTAAAAGTAGACTTAACTGCTTCTGGAGGTAGTGAATTGCCCCTCATGGGGCATCATGAAGAAACAGCTAAATGACAACTTGTTTTTTGGCAGGTTCTAGTGGAGATGTTTGACCAAGTATAGATTACTCTGATCTTGGTTCGTAAAGTCTCCTCAAACTTGTGGATTCCTGTATTTTATTAAGGGACAATCAAATGTCTTACCTTGAAAGAGTTGTGGAATTAACTGACATGTCAGTCAACAAGCATTTATTAAGAACTCACTATGGCGACCTCCAACCCAGGTTACTTAAATTAAACTCAGCAAGTGCTCAAAAGAAGTAGAATATGAATCTAGCAAAAGACTAGGATAGTGGGACCCAAAAGACATACGTGAAAAGTTGAGCCCTGTTTCTGCTGAGGAGATAAGACATACACACATGAAGTGATTATATAGGAGGGAAAAAAATCAAGTGAAAACTGTAGATGACAAGGGTGGTGAAAGGTCTAAGAAAATCCTTAACTGTGGAATGGAGGAGGTGAACGATTCAATCTAATGTTTTATTGTAGGGATAAGGGTTATACTGGTATAGAGAGTAACTAGGTGGCACAGTGGACAGAATGCCAGACCTGAAGTCAGGAATACCTGAGTTTAAATCCAGGTTCAGACACTTCTTAGTTGTTTGACCCTAAGCAAGTCAGTTAACCCTGTTTGCCTCAGTTTCCTCATCTATAAAACTATCTGGAGAAGAAAAAGGCAAACCATTCCAGTATCATTTCCAAGAAAACCCCAAATGGAGTCATAGTCAGACATAACTAAAATGACTGAACGAAGGATTTCATGGCCACAGAGAACTCCCTGGGAAGAGAACTCTGTCCACCAAATACAGGTCAGAATCATCTCTGAAACTCCTAGTCCTAGAGGATTGCCTAGAACATTGAATGGTAAGATGTCTCACCCAGTCACAAAGGCAGTGTGGATCAGTTGCTTCGTTAGGGCAAAAAACAAACAGAAGACTACAAAATAGAAGGTTACAAAGGATAGTAGAATTAAATCTGGAAAAGGCCTTAAAAACCATTTAGCCTAACTCCTTCATGTTACAGATGAGGAAACATTCTAAGAGAAGGAAAGTCATTTGCCCAAGGACACACACCCCAGAGAACCCAAGTGACTTGATCAAGGTGGTGGCCACAATTCCAGTCCATAGTCTGTGACTCCAAATGTGATCTGCTTTTTCACCATACCTCACCAAACCCCATTTCTACAAGTTCTCTGATGGCTCCAGGATGCACACCTTTTCTGCTTTGCCACAGTGTCTTTTCAGTAAGATAATCCATGGAAGATATCCCTTTGATGAATTCCTTGAAAGTAAAGACTACCCATCACCTAGCACAGTGCCTGACACATAGTAGGTGCTTAGTGAGTGCTGAATTCTTGAATTTTGCCTTTCTTTGCATCCCTAGTGCTTAGCCCAATATTGGGCCCATAATAGGTGTTTTAAAAAATGTTTATTCATTAGTGGATCTCTGTGAGTGATTCTAATACAGTAATATTGTAAAGATTAGGCATAAATCATTAGTTCAAAAATGTGAGTGAATAGTTAGAGTAACACCAAGTTCTGATATAAAAGCAATGATTACTCAAACCCTTCCTTCTATTCAGCATTGCATTAGGGAGGCATTACAGTGGTGTGGAAAGGGAAGGGGACATAGTCGGTATAGACCTGGTTTTAATCTTGAATACCATTTACTAGCTTCTGGACCTTGAAAAAATCATTTTAACCTCCCTGAGCCTCTATCTTCTGATCTATAAAAGTACTTTAAAAATAACTGCAGTTATTTATGTATTTATGTGTATGTGAGGGCAGGAGGGGGGGAGAGAAAGGAGATGAGAGAGAGAGAGAGAGAGAGAGAGAGAGAGAGAGAGAGAGAGAGAGAGAGAGAGACAGAAAGGAAATTGCTTTCTAAATATTAACCTACTATATAGTTGTAAGTTGTTGGGACCTGAGTTCAAACTCCACATCTAACTCTGACTACCTATGTAACCTAGAACAAGTCGTGTAACATTTCTGGCCTCAGTTTCCTCATCTGGAAAAATAAGGGGGTTGGACTAGATGCACCCTGAAGTCCCTTTCAGCTCTGGTCCTGCGATCTATTATTCTTTGGTTGATTAAACATTGCCTGTACTCGTTGCCAGGTAAATGTTCCTTCCCTTTGGATCTACAATCTCTTTAGATTCCAGTCATTCCAACTGAAGAAAGATATTCCCACAATCTGAAAAAGTCACAAACATGCTCTAGTACTTATGTCTACACAAAGAGAGGTGGAACTTTGTGGGTCCCCCCGTATTCTGCCAGTTGCATTGACACCTTCCACATGAACAGCCTTTGTCACTCAATAAAAAGGAATTAACTATTGGACCAAGAGCTATTCCTTTTGATAGGTTATTTCTGTACTTCCCATGTACTCTCTGAACTAAAAGAATGTTCTATCTTTTTCTGTGAACAGAGAACTGTGCTTTGTCCTATCCTTTTGTTCATCTCTATACCCCTAATTTGTTTTTATGTTGACTGTTATTACTGTAATCATTGATTGTAAACTATATACCAACAGCATATTTCTATTACAGAAATCATGTCATTTGACAGGTGAAAAGAACCTAGTGGTCATCCCACATGTAATACAGGAATCTGCTCTGAAACACATCCCAAAATTGGTCTATCAGCATTTGCCCAAAGGCCTCCAAGTGGGGATATTATCCTACCTCTCTAGTGTTCCATTCCATATTTGGACAACTTTAATCATAAGTTGTATTGGCTTTTGTTTTTGTTCTCACTGTCATTGATGTTTTACTTTATAAAAGGAGATGATATTTGAAAAAAACACTTAGCACAACGCCTGGCACATAGTAGGCACTATATCAATGCTAAATCTCTTCTCCTTCCCCTTCCTTTTTCCCTTCCTCTTTAAATTTATCCTTTTTGTGCCTTCTACCCGGAATCCTAATTCTGCCCTCCAACTAAAAAGAACATATCTCATTCTTCTCCCACTTGACATGCCTTCATTACTTGAACGTAGTATATTGACCCTAAAGTTTCTCTTCTTTAAGCTAGACACTCCATTTCTTTCATCCTTTTCTTGTTTGTCATAAACACAAGACTACTCACCACCCCAGTTACTTTCCTCTTAATGATGTCCAGTTTATCAATGGCCCTTCTAAAACATGATTCCCCAAACTCACCCCAATGTGACATGACCAAGACAGAGTATGCTAGGGAAATCACCTTTTTAATTCTAGAATTTTGATTCTCTTATCACTGCCCAAAATGAGTTTTTTGCCTATCATAATATACTGTTCACCATGGGTGAATTGTGGGTAAAAGAATTAAGCCAACCTTCCAACTGACTTAAATTGACCTTACAGTATTCTAAACCACCTGTACTTTTTTTTCCCAGAACTGCTAGCTACTCACTTCTCATACACCTTGAATTTGTACAGTTGATATTTTTTCTCAAGTTTGATGTATTATTTTTACTTTATTAAATTTCATCCTATTTGATATGGCTTAATTTTCTAGCCTTTCAAGTATCTTTTTGGATCTCTAATTCTGCTGTCTGCTGTGTTACTTAGCTCTGTGTCACCTGCAAATTTGATAAGGAAGCCATTTATAGCTTTATCCAAGTCATCAAATTGAATGTCACACAGTTATAAGTGACTATGGAAACAACATTAATGATAAAGCAGTTTTAATCTTAAAATGTAATCTGGTAGGAAAAAATTAGCTTCTAGTCATTTTTCCTCCAAATACTTTAGAAAATCCAGGTATATAATTCCAGGAAATGCTTTTCAAAGATATAGGTAATATGATAGAACCTCATAACTCACTATTAGATTACTGGCATCCTTACTGCTCTGGAACAGTTGCAGATCTAAAATTAATACTGAGCCTCTGAGCATGAACAATGATGAAGATAGTCCAAAGGATATGAAGAATCTAGAAACAGCATGGCGCTGGTCAGCTCACCAACCAGAAGAAAGGAGCTAGTAATAAGTGCAATAACCAGTTTTTATTGACGCCAAAAGAAAGATGCACAGGGGAAGCAACAAAAAAAAGGGAGGAAGAAGAAAAGGGGGAGTAAAGTAGATGAAAGTTGGGGAAACAGTGAGAACTAGCAGGAAAAAAGGAGCAATGGCAGACATTCAAAACAGCAATAAAAAATGATGACAAACAGAAAACATAGGTGGTCATTAGAAGACCAAAGAAAACAGAAACCAGAGCATGTGATTGATGGGTTTGTCTCTTCTATTTTCAGACTTTGCAAAATGCAATCACATTCTAATTATAGAGCAAGAGGAAAAACTTAATTGTATATGATGTCTCATTCCTTTTGGGGGTGGAGGAAGTGGAGATATTGAATCAAGTAAATGATGAAGTAGTAATGTACACAGAATACCCAAAGCGGACCAACAATCAGATTACTTTGTGACTGACAGAGTGAAAGTCAGACTGAAGAAGGCAAAAATGAGTTTGATTAGGGGTTTCCAGTGGGAAAATCCAGCAATGATATGGGAGCACCCTAGGTGGGAAATGCTATTCCCTTCTGGGATCAAGGGTAACCAGATACTCTTGATTTAAAAAAAAAAAAACCTGAAAGCCAAGCTAAGCTAAGCCCTGGAACCTTTTCTTAAAGATTAAGGTATAAATATAGGTACCACCCAACTTGGAAATGATTATGTTTTTCTAATCACCTACCCCTTTGGAATACATTTTTTTCTCAACATATAAATTCTTACCACCTTGCAAATCAACAATGGCAAATTCACCGTTATAGTCTGGAATACGTAGAGGCAAAATTAAGAAAAGAATACAGGAGCAAATGGTCATTAAGGATCAGATATGCCAAATCTATAAACCCAGGGAACCAAGCAAGTATGGGGAGCAAAAGAGTCTAGAGCAATGGTCTTCATACCTATTTGATGATGCTCCCCTATCAATAAAAAGAAATTGTGAATATATCCCTCAAATGAGCATATTTGCTTATTTCTGAATTTTGGTCATATAACACTATGCTAATAATTACATATAAAAAAGAGAATTTAAAAAGATGAGGTCATGCTCCCCACTTTGGAGATCACTGGTCTGGAGAGTCTAGTACATGCCTTTATTTAGTCATTGATTGAAGTTTAGAAATCAGGGAAAGAAGAAATCTCTGAGGACAGAGGTATAAGGTCGTTACAGCAATTCTAAGGAGGAGTTGGGATCCCCTTTATTGGGGCAAGAAAACCCAGTTAATACTTCAAAGAAGAAGGCAAATCAGTAAAATTTTATTTTTGTATATTGTAACAGAGTTGGAAAATGAGAGCGTCATTTGGCCCATAAAGAAACGTGTCTCTTTGGACCAAGTGGGCTTCTGAATGAGCCATTTTCCACAGGCATTCATATACCAGGAGGAACAGGAAGAGAAAGAGAAAGAGAAAGAGGAAGAGAAAGAAGAAGGGGACAGAGGAGGAGAAGAAGGAGGAGGAGGAGGAGAAGAAGAAAAGCAATCATACTGAATTCATAAAGAGTCTATCACTGATCATAAGGGCACTATGATGTGTTTTAGAGGAGGGGACATAGATACCTTCTAATCTGCTATTCTGTTATTGACCCAGAGCCATCTACCAAGATATGGTGAATTTTGACCTTTGACTGGTTTTGTACAAGAAATAGAGCAAATGAATGCAAGACATGGAGTTTAGAGGTGACTGTCCATTAAACGCTGAAATGGAAAATAACCCTCAAATGTCTTCAATCACGTAAAAAAAGGAAAATAAAGTCACCCTCTTTCTCTTATATCACACTATGAATCTGACCCAGATTAGCAAGATGTAGGCTCTGTTTCACAGAGAAATATGCAGTCTGGCTATTTGGGATATAACAACAAATACTACCAAGCACCCCAAACTGTCCCTACAGCAGGATACAGAACCACTGTCTTCTAGTCCTGTAGAATTATAGACCTTAAAATGGAGTTGAGTCTTGATATAGTCCAACCCTCCTCATTTTACAGGTGAGAAAATTAAGACCAAAAAAGCAAAATGAACTTGCCCAAGGTCAAGCAGCTATTTAAAAAAGTTAGAGGACATTGGGTCCAAATTCTACTTGGGCTGCTTAACATGTCAGAGTAACCTTGGGGAAGCATTGGTCATTCAGCCTTTCCGCATTCCCTACATCTCAGTTTCCTCTGCTGGAAAATGAGGGATTTGGAAGATATGAAACCTGAGATCCTTTCCAGCTGCAATGGTTAAAATTAAGATAAGAATCAATCTGATCATTTCACAGATCAAAACTGATGATCCTGTACCTGGACACTGATGAAAATCTATGTTGTCTGAAAATAGGACAGTGTCAGAGAAACCTGGTAAAGCTTACATGAACTACTGTAAAATAAAGTAAGCAGAAGGAAGAGTATAGTTTACACTGTAACAATGTCATAAAATTGAACCATTTTGAAAGCTGTGAGAACTGTGATCAAAGCGATGACTGACCATGATTCCAGAGAACTGATAAAAAATGCTACCCACCTTTTGACTAAGGGGTGATGGACTCCAGATGGAGAACAAGACATACATTTTTGGTTATGGCCAATGGGGAAATTTGTTTTGTTTGACTAACTATATTTGTCACAAAAACTTTTTATTTTCAGTGTGGGAAATGTGGATGAAGGCAAAGAGAGAAAGAAGGATGGAGGGGAGAGGGAGAGAAACAAAGGCAGAGGAGAGGAGAAGAAAGGAGAGAAGAGGATGAAGGAGAGACAGACAGAAGAGGAGAGGATGGGAGAGGAAGAAGGAGAGAGAGAGACAGATAAAGAAGAGAAGAGAAAAGAAAAGGGGAGGGCGAGAGGGAATGAGAGAGAGAGAATACATTTATTAGTTAAAAAATGAAATAAAAGGAAAGAGAAACCTACCAGTGAGGAAGGAATGTTTTAACTGTTTATGGACCAATATGAGTCCTTTAAGATTAAGTCATTTTCTAAGGACTGAAATAAAGAGTCCCTAATATGGAATTCAAAAAATATATGTTACAATACTATCATGCTTTCTACAATGCCATTCTGCTTTCTCCAATATTATGCTGCCTGTGAGTACAATATCTAATGGGTCTGATAGTCACTGTTAAGCATCAAAAAAGTTTAAAATATGTCCTATGCATCTGCTTACTAAAGGAGGGGCTTTGCAATATATTTTAGAAATATTTTCAGCAAAAAAGCTTAATTTGGTAAAATTATAGTTAAAGAATTAATTAATAGCTTTCTGGAAGATTCATTAATTTAGAAAGCCCTACTCCCAGATATTTTGGAAAATAAAGAAGAAATGAGAATTTTAAGTTTTTAAGTGAAACATATTTAATCCTTTTTTCATTTTGTTTTGTTTTTTTATGTCTCTCCTCCTCTCCCCTGCAACACATCACTAGCTGCATAGGGAAATGTCAACTTCTCAGGTCATCAGTTTCAATTTCCTGTGTCACTCTTTGATCAAGTCAATGACTTGGAAAGTCTTAGACTTGAGCTAGCAGTATTAAATACCTTGAATTCTGCTGACATCATCCCATTTTATTGCTAGGCTATGAGAGGCTGTCCTCCATGGGAACATTATCAAAGGAAAGAGAAGATAGGATGCTTTTTAAAGTTGTTGACCTATGCCCCAATCCTAATGTATTGCTGGATGGCACCTTTCCATGAACCTATGCTATCTATAGTGAGATTGATCAAGTCCCAATTTACATTTCTCAAACTTCATAGTCCTTCAAGACCTTTCCTCATTTCTTCAAAAGTAGTAGAAATCTGACAAGACCCGGTATATCTAGAGGTTGATCTAGCTCTTCAGAGCAAGTATGAGCAGCCTTGATCTCCCTTTGGAGACAATCAATGCTCCTTCTTAATTAGCCTAAGGAATCAGTGCTGAGTGGCTTTAATTTTTCAAACCTATTCATTTGGTTCTAATTTTCTTCATTGTATTCATTTGCTTACTTCATCCCAAGTAGACAATACAATTTTAACATATTTTAATCCATTTCTATTCTCTTGGCCTTATAAATGCTTTCTATCAGACAACAATTTATTACTTGTAAAGTCTTATTTGATAGGTGAGAGAGACACAGAGATAGATACAGCAAGAGACAGAGAAAAGGGAGAGGAAAAGGAAGAAAAAAAGGAAGAGAGGAGTAGAGGGGAGAGAGGGTGGGGTAAGAGAGGGGGAAGAAGGGGATGAGAAAGGGGAGGGGGGATAAAGAGGGAGGAGGTGAAAAAGAGCGAGAGAGAGCGAGAGAGAGAGAGAGAGAGAGAGAGAGAGAGAGAGAGAGATTCTAATTCCACTTGCTTCACTGATCATCTGAGCTCACCTTGTCATTCTCAATGTGGACATAGCTGCCTGCTTCTACTGCTCTGCTGGATTAAGTAATAATGAGAGTTGTTATTTTAGGTTTTGTATGATTACAGTATCAAAAGGAATGTAGCAGAGGAATGTAATATTTCCAGTGCAATTCCAAAAAAAATTACGCAACAAAGTATCTAATTTGTGCAAGAAATTTGAATCAAATGATGACTTTTGCCCTGAGACTAGAAGAGTTGCTAACCTAGCTTGAAAGCATAGCTTAGAGAGCTTTTTACAAGGTCTCTGATTTGCGGAATAAAATTTCGTGCCTTCTTACTTGCCTTGACACTTGCAAACCTGCATAATTCTGGAAACATACAATAATAAACTTAAGGGATAAATCTATTTTTCTTTGCAGTTACATAAAATAGCTAGATAATTAGAGGAAGAAATACTTTAACATTTTTGAATGCAGGGAGGCAAGATCATCTATCTAAACTGGGCAACATAAGGCTCTATGACACCGGTTAGCTCTATGTGTTCACCCTTCGTTGCCAAAGAACACCATGCCATCACAGAAATGATGAAATGACTTGCATTTGACTTTGTTTTGAGTGAGGGAGGGCAGTGCAGGTCATCAACCTCACTTCTCCTCCAGAGCCATCTGAATTCAGTGACCAGATATTCATCAGGATGACTGGAGATGATCCAAGATGAGGCAACTGGGGTTAAGTAACTTGCCCAAGGTCACACAGCTAGTGAGTGTCAAGTGTCTGAGGTGAGATTTGAACTCAGGTCCTCCTGACACCTGCACTAGTGCTCTATCCGCCACACCACCTAGATGCCCCAATAAGCTCTGGTTTGTATACTGAGGTACGTACCCACTTAGGTAAATCAGAAGTCAGGGAAAAGCAATCATTGTAAGGAGGGCT
Source organism: Notamacropus eugenii (assembly GCF_028372415.1). Taxonomy (NCBI): domain Eukaryota; kingdom Metazoa; phylum Chordata; class Mammalia; order Diprotodontia; family Macropodidae; genus Notamacropus; species Notamacropus eugenii. Next base: position 31,775,724 of record NC_092874.1, on the reverse strand, counting down.
AAAAGAAGCTGCTCCAATGATCCAGTGCATCTGTGACAGCTTCAATGTGGTATTCCTTTTAAGTCCATCTTCCCCATCCATACTTTCCCATCCTACATGTCTCATCTATCCTCCCATCTCTTTAAAAGCAGAGGCTGGATAATGATTTATTGGAATTTTTACAGAAAATATTTCTTTTTATGGATACACTTGAATAGATGGTCACCAAGGTGTCTTCCAGCTCTAGAAAATTATGTGATTCCTCCCATAAATTCATCACAGGAGGATCACCCAATATTTTGAGGTCTTCTTGGAATTCTTTTGATATTTTGTTTGGATACCATGGATAGGTACATGGATTAAGAATTTTCATATACAAGAAAGTTATGAAACTTGATTTAAGGTAAAATAGCCATGGTCAGAGATTAAGTAGTTAATGTTAGTAAAGCCCATTGCTTGGTATTCCCTTCCCCTGAAATTTGCTTATTTGTGAGTGATTCAGACTTTTTAAAAGAACAAGATACTGATAATACTATCACTGACAAGTTCCTATTTCCTTCCCCAAGAATATTCCATTTTATTCAGTAAAATATTATCTCATTGAAGCTAAAGACTGTTTGTAATTTGTATTTTCAGTCCTATCCACTATACCTTGTCATGCATTCAAGTTGAACTGATTTGAATATTGTAAAATTGTTTAGTATCTTCCTCTTAAAAGAAATAGAATGCCTTTACCCTAGATCAAACTGATAATCCTAGGAAAAAATGAATAGCATTCTACACAGCGACTTGGAGAGTACAATGTGTGCTCCACACGTGTGTTCTCTTCCTATAGAAAAAATCGGTGACTTAATCTTTAATAAATAATAATAAATAGCAAAGGAAAAGTGAAAAATAAAAATAAAAAGAAGAGTAATGGATTTGACTAAAATCGTATGAGTTTGGTTTTAGAAATAAAAATGAAATATTGACCACAAACAATCACTAGATTGGATTGATAATTTGCTTTTTGGTTGCCAAGTAACAGATCAGATCATTGACCCCACTGATCCAATTGGGTCAGGAAAACAAATGAAGTCAACAGACTACAAATGGTCAACCTGCCTTCTTTAGAATTCCTTATGATTTATTCTGATCAGCCATTGAGTGACTTGGAAATGAGGGTCAGAGATCAAGTGCCAGAATTTTTGGAGGCAATCAATTCAATTCACAAGGACCAAACCAATAAATATGGCATAAAAGTATAGTCATGGTACAGGAGGCCTTGCAATAGCAAAGTCCAGGGTTTAAATCAAGTTGTCAATGACTTTTTATCAAATGTCAAGTCAGAAGGAACTAGCTACGAAATGCACTAGCAACAGAAGGAAACTACATACTGGAAAGCATTGACCAGGCCTAGGCCCAAGCACCAGGGGCAGTGCAAAAGTATCCCATCTACCAGTCTCCCATTCTTCTTCTTAACATCACCACCAGTCAATTCACCACCATTTAGGTAGCACCTACGACAATCCAGGCACTATGCTAGGAATAAAAGATAATGATAAATGTTAAAACAAACCCTACGTGCAATGATCTTATGTCACTCTATGTAGTCCTTTGCTTCCTCTTTGGCACCTCAAATGGTCCTGTAAAGATAATGTTACCATCAACAAAGTGATATAATGGAAAAAGCACTGCTCTTAGCATCAAGAGGATCTAATTTTAATCTAGCCTCAGATACCCTAGGCAAGTCACTTGACCTTTGTCTTCATTTCTTCACCTATAAAAAGGTTATAATAATAGCTCCTAGCAACTCAGTGTTTGTATAGATCAAGTGAGATAATGTATGTAAAGTACTTGACTCATCTTGAAGTCTAAATACTGACTATTTTTGTTATTTTTATTCTTATTATTACTAATCTACCACCTCTCATGGCACCTCATTTAACTTTCAACAGGCTCTAACTTTTAGGAAGTATATCTTGAAATCAAGTCTGAATTTGTTCCTCTTTACCTTCCACCCTTCACTAAATGGTTCTGGCCTCTGGGATCAAATAGAACATGTCTAATCCCTCCTCCATATGACAGCCTTTCAAATTTTTGAAGACAGCCATCATGTCCCCCCTGAGTCTACTGTCACTGGAAATATTCGTGCATAGTCTGGTTGACCATCTGTCAGGAATTTAGTCCAAGAGATTCCTACATGGGATAAGAGATTGAATTATAGAGCATCTAAAGTTCCAGCAATCTCTAACACATTCATATTCAAATTTTCTCTGTCTGTCTCTCTGTCTCTCTGTCTGTCTCTCTGTCTCTGTCTGTCTCTCTGTCTCTCTGTCTGTCTCTGTCTCTGTCTGTCTCTGTCTCTGTCTCTCTGTCTCTGTCTCTGTCTGTCTCTCTGTCCCTCTGTCTCTGTGTGTGTGTGTGTCTCATTAGCCATGTCTGCCCTAACACTGTGCTAAAAATAGTGTGTGTACATATATGCATACATATATCTATATCTATATCTATATATATATATATATATATATATATATCTTATTCAAGATCTCCTGTTTAGAGGATAATGATTGATACTTAACTTTAGTCTCTCAGGCTAAATATTGATTCTCTTTGTTTTCTGACTTTTCTCCTTGAATTCACAATTCAAGGTAGTAACTATTTCTTAGGCGTCATATACTCCAATGCAAGATCTGAGAACTGGATGACTTTCTCATTGCTAGAGCATCTGCTCAAAAGTTGCTAAGTAGATTAAAAGGAGGAATCACAGAATTTAAGAGGTAGAAAGTACCTCAGGGACCCTCTAATTCAAAGATTCTTAATTTGGGATCCACAGGAGGTCTGTGATTTTGAATGGGAAAAATTATATCTTAATTTTCACTAATCTCTAACTGAAATTTGATCTTTCAATTGTTTAAAAAAATAATTCCAAGAAAGTTTAACATTGGCTTCACTAGACTACCAAAGGAACATGAACATTAAGAAAGGCTAATCAATAACCCCTGCTCTAGTCCAAGCCATATAGGAAAGGAGCCCTGGGGTAAACATCTGTAACAATGTCTATGGGACTAAATTGACAATTCTGTATATCTCCTCCTGACAGAGAAGGTCAATTACCAAAGCCATAACTTATGCATTCCTTGCAACATAACTCATCCTTAGATTTTCACTGCATCTTCAAAGTATGATGCAAAGGGTAAGACTGTTCTGTTATCCTCCCTTGGTCTCAAATGAAGATTTTGACCTCAGGTGTTTGCTTATTCAACCTAATGTGGTTGTAAATTTTGCAACCAAACAATGAATTATCTTCCTTAATGCATTCTGGTCAGAGCATGCCCACTGATCAAGTTTAAATATTTAATATATTTTCCTATTAATACAAATTTACTTTTACAAAATCTGTAGCTAATTACATTTTTAGATGGCCAAATTTTCAAACGTTATAGTAATTAAATTCTCATCCATGATAAATTTGTTGAAGAGCAAATCAAAATCTCACTGACAGTTAAAGAATGACATCTGGCAGAGTATCAAATTCCTTTGAGAGATGATACTAACATATTCTACTCAAACTACCAATGATCATGATTCCTAAGAAATATAAGAAAATTCTTTCTCCTTTAAATGAAAGTGATGAAGTTTTCTTATTTAGGGGTCTCAGAATTCATTTTACTCATGAAGTTGGGTAACATTCATTCACTTATTAAATGTTTATTACGTACCACTGTGTACAGGACACTATTCTAGATAAGAAGCCCTCATAGTCCACATGGCATTTCCAGTCTAATAGAACTAAGGAATACATGCTCTAGTGTGACTGTCCCAATTTCCACTCAATCTGATAAATCAAATTCCCAAAGCATCAACAATATGTTCCATTGGAGCTCAAGGGGGAGGCCTGAATGTTTGGGGAATGCCATTCAAATAATATTAGCGTGAACCTCTTTGGTGTCCTTTCTTTTGTGATTACAGGTCATATCGATTAGTCATATATATTTACATAGTTTTCATAAAAGGCTATTCACAAAGTTGGGAAGTATAATAAGAACAGTTAGTAAAATGTATTGCCCTAATAGTTGGTGATACACTGTCCCATGAGTACACTGATTCCAGGGGAAAGTGGGCTCAAGCTTAGAGTACATGTGGGAAAGGGGATAATTCAGAACTTCCAGAAGCTCTTTTGCTAGAATTCTCAAGATGTTCTCTTTAGGAATGCTATTGAGGTATCAGTGAACAACATTTGGTCACTTATTTTAAGTAGGGTAAGATCATTTGATTGATAGATTCAATCAACCCCACACTTACAATGATAAGCTACAAACTCAGTTAATGATTGTACAGTTTTTCATGGTAACAAACTGAAGCATGTTAGTGAGATGCAAAAGGGCAGTTGTTATCAATCAGGAAAGTTTTGAAGTCATTTAAAACTTTCTACCTAGAGAAGTATGATTAGGATTAAGAGAAGAGAAAATGTTAGTTTAGGTACAGAGAAGTCAGTCAGTCATCAAGGGTTTATTATGTGCCAGCACTGTGCTAAACTCTGAGAATGTTAAAAGGAAAAAAAACAAGGTCCTGCCTTGAAGGAGCTTACATTTTAATAAAGAAACAAAATGCAAATAACTCAGCACATATAGGAAACATACCAAGTGGATGGAAGGTTGTCTCAGATAGAAAGAGAGTAGTAGCCTAGAAATCAAGAAAGGTCTCTTGTAAAAGGCAGGATTTGAGGTATCTTAAAGGAAACCAAGAATTGTCCCAGTTAGGAAAGAAGTTATTATAGGAACAGAGGAGAGCCAATGCAAAGACAACCATTTGTGAGTGGGAGTATCATGTTTGAAAAGCAGAAAGTAGGCTATAGGGTGTGGATCATCAAATATTTAGAAGGGAGATTGCCTCAGTTTCCTCATCTGTAAAATGATCTGGAGAAGGAAATGACAAATTGTTCTAGTTTTTGGCAAGAAAATCCCAAATGGGGTCACAAAGTGTAGGATGTGACTGAAAAACAGCTAAACAACAATAAAATATAAAAAGCCTGGAAACAAAGTAAGAGACCAGGCTAGAAAGACCTTTAAATATTAAACTTAAAACATTATGTGTGATCTTGGAGATAATTAGGAGCCATTGGAACTCACTAATTCTGAGGAGTTTGTGACATGGTCAAAGCTACTTTAGAAAAAATTGCCTTCACAACTGAGAGAAAAATGAGGCAGTGAACTCAACTAGAAGACTGCTCTAACACTCCTGTTGAGAGACAATGGGGATTTGGACTAAAGTGGTCACCATCACAGTGAAGAGAGGGAAGCTTAGGAGAGACATTTTGAAAGTACAGATGCAAGATTTCACAAAAGACTGGATAGCGAAGTAATGAGAAGAATGGAGAGTAACATCAAAGTTTGAGATCTGGGTGACTGGAAGGATGGCGAAACCCTTAAAATGATAAGGAAGTTGAAAAGAGAGGAGAATTTTGGGAGAAAGGTGATGAATTCTGTCTTGGACATATTGAGTTGGAGATCCTTAGAGGACATCCAGTCTGATATGTACAAAAGACAGCTGGGGAGGCAAGACTACATACAGCTCCAGGAGAGAGGCTAGGGCTGGGTCTCTAAGTGGCACAGTGTTCTGGCCCTGGAATTAGGAAGACCTGAGTTTGAATCCAGTCTCAGAGACTTATTAGCTATGTGATCCAGGGAAAGTCATTTAACTTCTGTTTGCCTCAGTTTCCTCAACTATAGAATGGGGGTGATAATAACATCTGCCTCACAAGACTGTTGTTAGAATCAAATGAAATAATAGTAGTAAAGCACTTAGCACAGTGCTTGGCATGTAGTAGGTGCTGTATTAGTGCTTATTCCCTTCATCTCTCACTAAAGCTGGAAATTGGTTGATCTGGAAATCATCTACAAAGAGATGATCATTGAACTCATGAGAGGTGATGAAAACCTCAAGTGAGCTTGCATGGAATGGAAAGCCAAGAGGGCCAAGGACAGACAGAGCATTGGGAAATATCCATGGTTAGCAAGTTTGAAATAGATGAAGATCCAGCACAGAGACTGAGAAAGACTCATCATATAAGGGAGAGGAACCAAAAGAGATCAGCGGCATGAAATCAGAGGAAGGAGACAAAAAGCAGAGGAGAAATAGACGGACAATGCCCAAGGTTGAAGAAGTTCATAATGACTCGAACTGAGAAAAGATAATTACATCTGGTCATTAAGAGATCATTGGCAATTTTGGAGAGAGCAGATAGCACTGATGGAAGGGTGAGAGAAGAGAAAGTAAAGGCAATAGGTCTCGAAGTGGGGGGAAAATATAGTGTGGATAATATGCTAGGATCTAATAAAACTTTTTTAATGAAGAGTTATTCTTTTTCTCCACCTCAATCCCTGTTTCTTCCTTTGTCCTATCCTGTTTGCTGTCTTACATTCAGTAAACAGTCATTTAACGAATGCTTATCATTTTTTTAAATCACTGTGCTAGCAGCTGGGGATACAAAGTGAATGGCGCTGTTTACCCTCAAGGTGCTAGTATGGAGAATATAATATTTTTAAAAGTACATGAATATCATTGGTTAAGGGAGACAGCACTAACAGCCTGGATGACTCTAGAAAGTTTCCCTGTAGGAAGTGGTCACTGAGATCACTTTGAAGGAGGAAGTTCCCCATTCAATGTTGAGTAAGCATTTCACAAGAAGGCTTACCTTCCCCCATGCTCAAGACACGTCTATGACGAATTCCACAAGCCACTTGTACAAATCAGCTCTGGCATTTTTCAATCTTGCTTCACACATGGAACAATTTCCTTCATGGTGGCAGAAGTCTTCCATCTAGCAGTGCCAAGGGTGTGTGCATTTCTTACCTCCCAGTCTAAAACATACATTTTTACTCTGGTGTAGGAAAGACATGGCTGAATATTCAATGAGGTTATATTTTCTCTCAGTGGAATTTTCTCTCCTGACATGATCCTTTGAGATAAGAAGAAATGTCAATTCAGAATAAATTAATGGTTGTGTCTCTTTTCACAAAAGGATTTTCTATGGAGGAAAAATTTGGAAGACAACTGGCTGAATGGTACTGAATTAAGCAATGGGTATTTGAGAATATAGATTTATGCTTAGAAAGAAGGAAATATCCTAGCATTATCATGAACTATCAATTGGTACCTAAATATCTTCTAGGGTTTGGTTTTGGTTTGGTTTTAAAATGAAAAACAGTAATATTTGCTGCTCCCCTAATTGATTTCAGCACAGTTTAGATCTTCTCAATAGTAGGTCCAATCTGCAGGGTGGAAGAAATGCCTTTCTTTTTATTAGCAAGGCAAAATTGCTTTAAAAAAAATGTCCCTTGGAAAAGATTGGGGTGAGGAGGTACTGAGTTTCACTGCCAGATCTGGCAGAGCTCAAAGAACAGAAGAGATGATGGTCTATCCAGTTCTCAGGAGGGCAGAGGTGAGCAGTCCTGAATTCTAGCAGAAAACCTGGCCTTTTTAGGAGAGGCTTAACCTTGAAGACAGAAGTTCTCTTTTTCCTCTATCTCCTTCTTCTTCTTCTCCTTCTTCCCCTCTCTCTCTCCCTACATCATGATACATTTGTTCAATTTTAAAAGTAGCTATTTGGCCCCATAATGTTCACAGAACATTAAATATAAATGACAGGATATAAATATAAAGTATATTTTAAATATGAAGAACAGGATAGTGACATGACACAGAATCATTTCTGTCTCAACTTTTCAAAAATGAGTGAAAATAAGATAACTCAGTTTTATAAAGGGCTTTAAGGCTTGCAAATTGCTTTACATTGATTATCTCATGTGATTCTCATAAAAATCTTGTGAGGAGGGTACTATTATTATCCCCATTTTACAGATAAGGAAAGAGGATGAAAGAGGTTAAGTGACTTTCCCAAAGTAACAATATATCCAGTAGAAATCAAACTCAGGTTTTCCTTACTCCAAATCCAGCATGCTATTTACTATACAAATGTGATTACCTCAACAAATCCATTTTATAGCCTTTATAGGGTAGAGGTTATTTAAAAGTTAGTACATATGTCACATGGACTCATTTCAGATAGTCTTTCAAGAACAAGGATTTTAGGGGGAAATGGTTCTCTTATTAGTGGGGAGGGTGGTGAGAATCCTCTAGTTGAAATTATTTTCTGGGTAGATTCTACCAGTGATCCTGAAGTGAATGATGCTCTACATAGCTACCACTGAGTTGAGTAACAAGTAACATCATCCTATTATCATTCTATATAGGCAAAGAAGTATGAAGCTATCCTAGCCATAGCGACTTCATGGAAACGATAGGGAGGAAAGGGATTATTCAGGACATGTGGAAACTTAACACCACTCCCCCTTCCCCCAGTCCTGAGCTATGTGATGACACAGGTTATCTTTTAAGACTTCTGTAAATTTCACAGGGGACAGAGTATTTTAAAATCTGGTCTATTTCTTTATACTTTACGAAAGTCACACTGTAATGTCTCATCATTGCATGGAGGTGATATATTAGTTCTCAAAGGCTGTATCAATAGAGGAAAAGCCCTGGCAGCTTGGTAGAAAAAAAGTTGGATGGGTTCCCAGTGTGGACTTGCTCTAGATGTCCCCAGAGGGTTTACATGAGAGGGTTGGGCATGTGACAATGTGTATTCTGAATCATAATGATTTTTAAACCATTTATCCAGATAGAAAGGATTTGTAAACTGCATCAGTAGAGGGACTGCAACTATTACTACTTCTACTCCTACTACTATTACTATTATTATTACTACTACTACTCCTACTCCTACTCCTCCTCCTACTACTACTACTATTACTATTATTACTACTACTACAACTATTACTCCTACTCTGCTCCTACTACTATTACTACTACTACTACTACTGCTACTACTACTACTACTACTATTACTATTACTACTACTATACTATTAATAATGATGATGCTGACAATGATGGGCATCATTTCTATAACACCTCTGCCAATCACTATGCTAAACGCTTTACAAAAATTATTTCATTTGATCTCACACCAACCCTGGGAAGTAGGTGGTATTATGATTCCCATTTTACAGTTAAGGAAGTGAAGCAGACTGAGGTTAAGTGATTTTTTCCAGGTCATATGAATAAATATCTGAGGTCAGATTTGAACTCAAGTTTTCCTGACTCCAGGCACAGCACTCATATCACCTCACTGCTCACCTCCCCAAGAAGCCACATAGGTAAAATTATAAATTTTTGCAGCTTGTTTCCCTTTGATAATTAGCACTCCTCTCCACAAATGGTCTAAAATAAGAGGTGTGAACTCATTTCATCGATGGTTAGAGGCAGACTGATTTTTCACTCACCACAATACAGCAACGATATAACCTGGCTTTACTGAGGATGGATAATGCCTGCTCAGGACAGGAATTTTGTCTAGGTGAGTAAAGACCAATGACGATGCCCCAGTAGCTTACTTTTGTTCGAGCTCAATATCATTTGATTTTAAGCCTCAGAGAAGCTTGAAAATGTCATAAATGAGCTATCTAGAACAAAGGACTGTAACCAGGTATTCTTCCTAACTTTTGTTAAATGAATATGGAGAATATGAATAAAAGATGGCAGCCTGACCTTATTAGCACTTAGCACAGTACCATAGTAGATACATAGCAGGCACTTAGTAACTATTGTAGTATGGTATGATATGGTATGGTACAGTATGGCATGGCATGGCATGGCATGGCATGGCATGGCATGGCATGGCATGGTATGGTATGGTATGGTATGGTATGGTATGGTATGGTAAGGTAATATTAAGAATGGGTTCTAACCACTCTGACAAAAGAATAGAACAAGATGATCCTAAAGAGATGAAGCCCATTAGCTCAGAGCAGGAAGGAGCATCTAGCAGAGACTACATCCCAGAGTTCACTTAAGTAGATGAGCGGACAAGCACTCAAGTCATATTATGCACTCAACAGTCACCAGAATATCCCGTAGGACCAGATGGCAGAAATAAGCAACAGACTCAACAGACATGTCACATGCAGTGGGGAGCAGGCCCAGATTCAAAAGTATGATGAAATCAGTAGAAGAAATCAGTAGTCCTAAAAGAAAAATCAGTCAGAAGTCTGAGTTCCTTTGCCACAGGAGTTCCCTAGTCTCCTAGGTCTGTACTCAACATGAATGATCCCTAACCCATTCTCCTCTCTGATCATGTTTATATTTATGTATTTAGGAGAGACCATGCTCTGCGTATATGGGGTAATGTTTGATTGCTTTTTTTATTATTTCTTTAAATGTCTTTTCTTTGAACTAAATGTGTCCTCTGGCTAATTAGAGGACAAAGTGAGCACACCAGTGGGGTTTCATAAGCTATACATATATACATACACATATATATGTGTATGTGTATGTGTATGTATATATGTATGTGTAGATATATGCATGTGTGTATGTATATATGTGTGTATATTTATATATGCATGTATACGTATGCTTATTCTGATATATAGATATATACAAGCTGTGTTTTGTTTTGTTTTAAGTACATATAGAACCTGAAGAGTAACTTGAACCTAGAGTATGTTGTCTGAAGGCCCTATGTATGATAAGGATATGCCTCTGAAGCTACAATTGTGCTTCTACAATAGGAAAATTGAGAAAAATAATTAACAAGCATTTATTAAGGACCTAGCACATATCTAACACTGTACAAGGCATGAGGGATATAAATGCAAAGAATGAAGTCAAACCTACTCTCAAGAATCTTATATTCTAGCTACCTAATCTATTCAGTTCCCTCCAACAACCATTTATTAAGTATCTGTTCTGCACAAGACTCTGTGATAAACTCTGGGGGTATGTAAATTTAAAAAGAAAATACCCTGAAGGAACTTACATTCTACTGGGTCATGAGGAGTGATGGGATAGTAGCAGTGGTGATGGAAGCAGTAACTAGCCCTGGCCCTCTCTGCTAAAAGAAAAATGAGGAAAAGAGGTGGTGCCTGTGGCATTGAACAAAACTGTTTGTCTTTGAATTTCTTTTAGAGATTAAGGTAAAAATAATATTTTGTTTGTTTTGTCTCACCGTGTTCTTTGCTCACTTGGCCCTGGAGATATCTTTCTCACTGGGCTTGGGTACCTGACCATCATAGCAATGATCATAGCCATCAAAATCCTAAAGCAATAACTTTTCAAAATCCAACCCTTCCTCCTAATTCATGTTGGATGGACAACAGCACCACCAGCAACCAGTGCTATGAAATTCATAGCTGTGTTAACAGTTCATCATGGAGATTTCAATTATTAAAATTAAAATGATTGCTGAACCATGAAAGGTCTGATGTCTTCATGTGCTTAGGGAGCCCCCAAAAGGTAGCCCAGTAATCATCCCAATAATTGGAATCGTGTGTGTTCCCAAGGCTAAGTCAGAACCCTAATAACAAAACACTCTTCATGTTTCTTGTTGGCTAAGTGGGAATGTTTGTTATTCTTTACTGATCCTTCCATCTTTTATTTGCAAGATATACAAATTTAAGCTCCATCTTTCCATAAAGTCAAGCAATAATAACATTTTCCTGAGTAATAGAAAGTCAACTTTATAGTTAACTCTCATGAAACTTTACATCTCCCTTAAATGCCCTGTCCTATTTTCTGTATTTGAATTAAGGTTACTGGTTCAAATGTGACAACTGGTTTTTATTTGTTTCTTTACTCTGTTTGTAAATCCATAATCCATCTGGCTCCTTCTATCAAAGATGGTCTTCTTGGCTCATCATGACCTGCCAAGTTAATAAGAGGGAAAGCCTTTAACTATCAATACTCAGATATGTTCAGAGACTGCCCAGCCTGAAGCCCCAGTTCATCACAAGCTGGTTCCTGAAGTGACCCCAGAAAGCTACATCACCTCCTTCTGAGCTTAGCCATGTGTCCCATAAACCAAGAAAGCCAACAAGCTACACAACCAGAGAGCCCGTGTCCTGTGGACCTCACACAAGTGCAATGACCCAAGGACAAAACCCAGTGACAAAACCCAGCGCAAAAACCCAAGGGCAAAAAGGTTAGACACTAAACACTACTACAAGTATGGGAGTTGCCCTGGCCACACAACCCTGTCTCAATTTTCCATGTAGATTGTTCACCTCTGTGATATTCACGCTAACTTCCCTAAAATGAAGATAGCAAGTCTTAAGATTGACAGCCTCAGCAAGGGCTGCAATTGTCTTTTAAAAAATTGCTGCATCATTGTATAATCTTTGCAAATCTTTAAGATTTTCAAAATGCTTTATATTCTCTCACCTGATGCTCACAGTTCTATAAGGTAAGTGCTATTTTTATCCCCATTTAGTGGATGAAGAAACTAAATCTAAATGAGGTGGTGACTTGCCCAAGGTCACACAACTTGCAAGCTTGAGACAGGATTCAAATTTACATCTTCCTCATTGAGAGTTCAGTGCTCTAGCCACTGTACCATCTTGTTATTCAGTCATTTTAGTTGTGCCTGACTCTTCATGACGCCATTTTGGAGTTTTCATGGCAAAGATTCTGTAATGGTTTGCTATTTCCTTCTCCATAGATGAGGAAACTGAGGTCAACAGGGTTACACTTAACTTGTCAGGTTACACTTGCCCATGGTCACACAGCTAACAAGTGTTTGAGGTCAGATTTGAACTCAGTAACACCAGTCTTTCTGACTCCAGGCCCAGCACTGTATCTACTGCAGCGCCACCTAGCTGCCCACCGTACTTTCTAGCTTCTATCTAAAATAAGCTTGTCTTTGCTGGAAGTATTAGAAACCTCTAAGCCTAACTGGCTAAGTAGCTATAATGACTGTCCATCTTTGTGGTTCCATATTCCCAACCTTACTATAACAGAGTAAACTCATGGATTCCTTTCCACTATTTACAAATTCACATAAATCCTCAAATCTAATCCATCCTGCTTCCTATATGTGTGGTTGTAGAAGAGAAATACATCCTGCTAGTGAGGTAACCATAATGATAAAGTGACCTTAAGTCAACTTGCAAGACAGAAAGCCCTCAGATTACCAGGATAAATAACAGACATAACTCCTTTGCCCCTTAGCTATGTCAGGAAACACTCTAATCAGACAACTTGAGCTCAAGTCATATTTTCTCTCTCTTGGTCTGACTTTTCTCAACTATAAAATTAGGGGATTAGACACAGAACTGTACCTAAGGTAGGGTCATAGGGCATTTTTACCAGGGTGCCATTATCTGGGAGTTTGTTTTTCAGTCTTCCATCACCTCTCTTCTTGTCTCACTAAAAGTCCCCCTCCAACTTGCGTAAAATCTTCTAGTCAACTATCTCCTTCTCTCTTTCACTGAATTCTGGGGTTGCCTATAATGACAGCAGCCAAAGAAGACATTTGATCTAGCCACTATAATTCCTACATATGACTCAGATTAGACCAAACCAAATTATCTGCAAGGATCATTGCAGCTTCAAATCAAAGGTGATCCCACTGGAAAAAGAAGCAAGGCCAAATACACTATTTATTTTCACCACTATTCAGTAGAAGCCCTGACTATTGGCTGCACCTTTAATACCATGTGGCTGTCCCCTCTGAGATGTGTACTCTTTGTACTAGCTGGAAATGTCTGCCTATCCAAAGGGACCAGGAAATGTCAAGAGTGTTCATTGAGACAGACAGATGGCTCAGACAGAACTGAAACAAGGGAATAGGCAAGTGATCACACAGAACCAAAGCACCCTTCAGTCTTATACACTCAGCCCCCAAAACAAAAACAAAGTGGACTTTGCTAAAGAAAACTCAGCCAGAGGTTTCAAAAAGCAAAAAATCTGTATTCATAAGAGATAGCCTGACCTAGTGGAGCAATTGTTGAGCTTGGATTCAGGAAGATATGAGTTCAAATCTCATCTCAGGCACTAACAGATTTAGTCGGTCTGGACAGAACAACACAAATCCTGAGGCCATCACTTAAAAGTTTCTCAGTCCCAGTTTCCTCATCTGTAAAATGGGAATAATAATGCCTGCAGAACCAACCTCAGAGGGTTATGATGAGGCTTAAAGGAGATGATGGTTTGTAAACTTTAAAATACTCTATAAATTCCAGTAAAAAAAATAAGATAGTTTCGAACCGGAATTTCCTTTTTGTTTTTGTTTACTTTGTATCCCCAGCATTTAGCAGAGTGCCTGGCACACAAGAGGTACTTAATACATTTTATTGAATTCTGTTGAATCTTGTTTTTTATGTGTCTTTGGTTCTTAGGGAGGCTGGTTGGAACTTGGTGCCTTATATAAGGAATGGGGGAGGGGAGGGTGAATACCAGGAGCGTTGGGAAATACTGGCTTTCACAACCAATGCAAATATAGTCACCTGCTTTTTTCCCTTTCCTTCCTCCCCCCTTTCTTTGTGTCAGGAGTGCTCAAAACAGTGCCTGGTACATAGCAAGCACTTCACAAATACTTGCAGACTTGATATGACCCTCTTAGAAATATTGCATGCTTGCTGCCTTTAAGAACTACCTGCATGGCAGAGTAAGAGCTGGAAGGTTTTAACCAGACGGCCATCCGTCCTGCTCATCGTCATTCCCAGTTCTGTTCTGTGTTCTCTTCCAAGTAGTGGCAATATTTCTGCCAGTTGTTGAGTTGGTTCCCAATTGTCCTGACCAGTCTCTCCAGAATCATCCTCATGCTTACTGATTGTCTCAAGAATATTCCTACCACAGTTAACTTTCCAGAATTGCTCTCGATCAGGTGATCGGAATGCCTTATCTTCACTTTGTTACAATTTTCATTTTCAGATTTGTGTTGCTCCCCCTATGGAGAAGTTTTCTATGTAGAACCATAATTCCTTGTAACATCTGGTGCTTCCCTCCCCACTTCTCACCTGAAATCCCATCCCCCAAAAATCACGTAGAATCACAGAATCTATGAATTCTAAAAGTTCTTAGAAATTTCTTGATCCAGTTTCCCATCTATAAAACAGCGATATCAAGACGAAATTTTTACCAGTCCCCACCAAACTGTTTGGAACCCATGTTCTATCATTACAGACATGGAGGGTTTGTATTGCTTTCTTCAGGCTGTAACGATACCCTCTGACACTTACTTGTGTGTGACTATGGACAAGTCACCCACTTGAATCCTTCATTTCTTCCTCTATAAAATGAAAGGGTTGGGCTAAATTGCCTCTAAGGTTGATTCTAGATCGAAATCCATGATCTTATGACTGCCTCACAATGACTTTCCTGTCTCCTACTGGAAAGAAAATTCTTCCCGCTCTGAAGTTATCAACAATCTCAACTGCTAAGTCAATTTGGCCCTTTGCTGTCCTCACTCTTCCTTAACATCTCAGTGACTTTTGTTACTGTTGGTCACTCTCCCTCCGCCTCTGAGAAGTCCTCTCCTCTCTTGGCTTTTGTGACATCGTTCTCTTCTGTTCTCTTATATCCCTGACACATCCCTGACAACTTGTCAGGCTCCCTTGTGGAATCATCCATTTCACATAGCATTAGCATTTCTGTCTACTGGAGCTGTCCCCTATCAAAAGTCTTCTTCTCTTTTCTTGACTTTGGTAAACTCATCAGTTACCATGGATTAAATGATAACATTTATACAGATGACTCCTTAATCTACATACCTAACCAAAATCTCTTTCCTGAGCTCCACTGCAGTGTTATCAATTGCTGGTCACTGTAAGGGTGAGGTTGATTGACATTTACTCAATCACGTCACCCTGCCTCATTTAAAGTAAATGAGAAAATGCTCAATCAATCATTGACTTTAGAATAAGTGAGGAAAGTTTTGCAAACTACATTGATGTTGCACAAGAAATTTGATAACACCATGGAGTTTATCTGCTATTTCTCAAGCTAGTAAAAGCCTAAGTCATTAGAGGCTGAAACAAGCTTTCCAATGAAATCCCCAGGTGGAACTATTTGGATGTAAGGCAAAGGGAAGGCAAAAACCTAAACTTGCCAGGTCTCTTTCTCCCTCCCCAACTCTGACCCAAAAAGGAACTTAAAAATGTCAGAGGGTCTGGAGGATTTAGGCCTTCCCATCTTCTCATCAGCATCATAGTATTTTCCTCCACCCTACCCTCCAGAATGGCATTTTCTGGTGGCATTGTCTGAATTGGAAGTGGACAGAGATTCACCTTACATGAGGGGAACTCCTTAAGAAAGCCTGAGCCACACTCAGGTGGCCAGGAGAGCTGAACAGGAAAGTTGCTCAAGTAGTGCAAGTCTGAGATCAAAGTAAAATATCAGTTTTAGCACTCCCACAAAATCATTCAATTCAATTCAATTCCCATCCCTAGTTACCAGTGCTGCCTCAGCTCCACAAAGCACATGTCTTTCCACAAGAGGCCAAAAAACACATCCCACATAAGAAACTAAACCATATGCTTAGCTATATGGGAGGTGCCCTACCTAGTCCAACAGATCAGGGGATGCTCCTGATTACTCCTACTACATCATCAAATGAGGCTGTTTTTATAAACAGGTTTCTCATCATGCCTCAAGTTGGGCTCTGCTTTCATTTCTCCTGGATGTAGGCAGTGAATAAAGTTTAGAATCCAGGATTCCTATGACCCAACTAGGGATAGGAGTCATCCAAAAAGCCAGAGACACTCAAGGTACACCTTAAAGGCATCCAACCTACCCTATGACAGGAAACTAAGATACGTCAACTCTTTAAGGTCACTGGCACATCCAGTATCTCATGTACTGGTATCCTAGTAAAATAATTGATGAAAGCCATTTTATTACTACATTTTTCATTGTCATTTGACTCCTGGGTCTTTCTTGGCAAATGTAGGCATTTCGCTATTTAATATAATTCCTAATGGTCAGAATATTCAAAGGAATAAGGCGAAAATAAAGCGAGACTTTGTGGAATCATCCCACTTGTCATCACAGGATAAGTATCAACAGTGACCACAAACAGCAAAAAAAACTTGTTTCAGTTATTTTGAAGTAGTGCCTTTTTTTAAAGTGCGTTGCTCACTTTTAGCCATACATAGGAGACATCTCCCCACTCACAAGAATTCCCCTTCATTCTGTCACAGAAGCAGCAAGTGCACTGATTTCATCTGAGTGAATTTTCAGTAGCATTAAGTGGTCAAAACAGCTAGACTGTCTTCACAAAATCTTCATCAGAGGACTCAGTTATCCAGAAGTATAAAAAGTCAAAAGTGGCAAGTCCTGTCAGTTTACAGGCAGCAACAGAGTGTCTATGAGCAAAGCACTGAGCAAACCTCCAGTCTCTGCTTCTTTTATGCGTTAGACACTTTAGACTACAAGCTCCTTGAGCACAAGAATTGTCTTTTGACTTTATTTGTATGCCCAACTTTAGAGTATAATGCCTGGCGCATAACAGGTACTTAATAAACATTTATTAACTGACTGCCAGCAAGCCAACATTGACATTTTGGTTACATTGAACTCCTCCTGTGTGACACGTCCAGCAAGATAGACAGACAGACAGATAGATAGACAGACAGCCAGATAGATAGCCAGCCAGATAGATAGATAGATAGATGGATGGATGGATGGATGGATGGATGGATGGATGGATGGATGGATGGATGGATGGATGGATGGAGGGAGGGAGGGAGGGAGGGATAGATAGATAGATAGATAGATAGATAGATGGATGGATGGATGGATGGATGGATGGATGGATGGATGGATGGATGGATAGATAGATAGATAGATAGATAGATAGATAGATAGATAGATAGATAGATAGATAGATAGATAGATAGATGAGTGAATAAATGAATGAATGAATGAACTAATAAATAAACAAAGAAACAAATAAATAGATAAAAAACACAAACACCACCATCTCTGGCTACAGAATGCAGAAGTGGTTGAGGAATTTAATTGAGTTCATGGTGCCCCCTACAGGCCAAATACTAAGGTGATAGCAATCACAATGTCACTGTGTGGAACTGGAACCTATTTCACCGTGGGAATGTATGTATATATATATGTATATATGCATAAACCTATATTCGATTGAGGAACTCTGCTACAACAGCCCTGAACAATGGTTAACCAGCCTTTGTTTAGACACCTCGAATGAAGAGGAATTCATCTTCTCTAGAAATAGCCCTCTCACTTTCAGGTGCACCTCTAATCATTACGGAGCTTCTCCTCACATCAAGCTGACATCTATGCCTCTGCAACTTGCACTGATTGCTCCTAGTTCTGTCCCCTGGGATCAAGCAGAAAAAGTCTAATCATGATGTATATACAGGGTATCCCAAACGTCCGAGTGCGGTTTTAAGCTTTAATATCCCCAGAATACTACAGGGTCTGCTATTGAGGTACATTTGGACTATGACAAGACATAAGTCTAACAATCCATGCCAAGTCAAACCAAACCGATGTCCAACCTTTGGCATGAAGTTGGATAGGCTAGCAAGTCCATCATAGTCACTGAACCAGCACCTCAGATGGGTAGTGAATCAGGAGTCAGAGTTTACCAACAGAATGGTTTTTATTTGGAAATATACATACCATTTTCAACGATCCCAAGGTTCTCCTGGCATACCCACACACATATACACACAAAGACGCACACAAATTTCATGTTGAAACTAGACTCAACTTACTTTAATTTTTGAAATTTAACATTTTGTTTCATTATTTAAAAGCATTATTGGAAGAAGGAGGCCCGCAGGTTTTACCAAACCACCACAACAAGACATGAGATAAAGAAAAGGATGTTAAAACCACTATTATAAGAGATGCTTTCTGGTAAGGAGAAGGAAGAAGGATACAGAGAAGTGATGTGGTATAAACAGAATATGTTGAAATACAGTTTTCTTTTTGTTTTTTAAACACATATTCTTTGTTATAATTCTTTGATGTTCTCCTAGCTTAGTTACTAGTTGCCTGATCTGATTCGTAATGGAAGCAGCTAGGTCACTAAGTAGACAGAGTACTATGCCTGAAGTCAGGAAGACCTGAGTTCAAATGGAGCCTCAGACACTTACTAGCTACATGGCTTGGCCAAGTCACTTAACTCTCTTTGCCTCAGTTCCTTCATCTGTCAAACTGAAGAAGGAAGTGGCAAACTGCTCTAGTATCTTTGCCAAGAAAACCCCAAATGGGATCACAAAGAGTTCGAAACAACTGAAATGACTGAACAACAATATGGTAATGACTGAAGACAGTTTGCATGCCCCCTCAAAGACTTTGATGAAGGCCTTCTTAACACAAAAGAATAAATAATGTGGGAATTCATGTTACAAAAGTAGGCCTATATCTTAGAGTAAGAAGAACCTTTAGAACACTTCACATCATACCACAGAAGGAGCTCTGTCCAATTGGTCCTTGGCAAAACTAGCTCTAAAACTGGGAATCACTGGAGTGGACAGATTTTTCTATTAATAAGATCAAGGGTTGAAGAAAATTCTGTAATGGCCAAGCCAGAAAGTGAATCACTTGGTTTTATCATTGTGATAAAAATAAGTGATAGGAAAAAAATAAATGATCAAAGCAAACGATAAATTCAATGTCAAAGGTTTGGAAAGAAACCTGTCTGTCAAACACGCATCTAATTTCTGTCCAGAATGCCAAGTGTCTGCCAAAAAGCAGTGCATGAAGGTCGGGCAGAGTCTGGGTATTTTGCCCTTTCCCCCAGCCTAGCAGGGCACTCTCCCTTAACTTTTCACTTGCTTCCTACCTTGTTAGGGGGCCATAATGCCCTCTCATTCGCATCGTGCCTGGTTCTCATCCTTCCACAAACAAACTGGTTCTGCTACATTTTCGAGCACTTATCTCTTCCACACAGCTGTTTGCTCCAAATTCAGTGCCTGACCCTGACTTATCCAGCCTGAATTTCTCTGAGAAAAACTCCTCAGGCAAGGGCCACGTCTTCATACACATTACTACTGGTTGGCACTCCATAAACACTGGCAGGTGAAGAAGGAGAATCAAACTAGCAGAATGCTTGGAAACATCCAAATGATTTCCATATAATTCAAGCTTTGTTGTTGATCAGTTCTTTCAGTCACGTCCGACACCTTTGTAACCCCATTTGGAGTTTTCTTGCAAAGATTCTGGAATGGCTTGCCATTTCCTTCTCTGGGTCATTTTACACGTGGGGAAACTGAGGCAAACAGGGTTAAGTGACTTGTCCAGGGTCACATAGCTAGTACTCTGTCTGAAACCAGGTTTGGATTTGAGTCTCCCTGACTTCAGGCCCAGTGCACTATCTACTGAGCTACATAGCTACCCCATATAATTGTAGCACTTACACACAGTTGCAGAGACTGACCGTTAGACATCCCTTAAGGGACATATTCCAACTCCCTATTTCATCTACCTGCAGAAAAGGCGGAATAATACTAAAGGACCCCAAGACATCCCCACAATGTGACTTTAGTACCCAGCATGGTCAGACACTACGAAGCAATACCTTCTTTCTCCTGGTATACATCTTCATGACCTCAAAAAGCTCCAAGACCACAGGCTTACTTGGAGAAAAAGAGCATCAGGAAATTCCATCCCACCAGCAACTTCTGCAAAGGACAGAAGGACAGCATCTGGTATCTGCTCCCAACCCAGGCCTTTTCTTGGTTTCATGGAGCATTTGGAAGTTTCTAACCCTTCCCTGAAAATGGAAATAGAGACAATGGCTGTCCTGTGACCAGTTTGTGCTGTGTCACACAAGCTCTTCAGCAATTGGGTCCCCACTAGTGTGGAACCATTGGCCAACACAATAAAAACTGGGATGATAAGCATATCTGTCATATACCACTATTTTATTCATTCAGCCTAGATCCTGAAAAGGTTAAATGCCAAAGGAAGATATTAAACTCAATTCTACAAGTATTTATTAAGTATTTATCAGGTACGGAGCACTGGGCATGGTCCTGGGGGAGATATAAAGTTGATATAAGACATGATCTCTTTTGTCATGCTTTCTAGATATTCTGTCACATCATTGCTAGTGCTCTTCTGTTGGTGCAGTAGAATGGGCCATGATATTTTGCAAGGAAGAGAGAGAGCATTCTACTCAATTGAAATTGAATATGGGGTTTATTTAATAGAATATAAACTTATTTAGTGGACAGAGGATACTAAGGAGACTCCCTGACATTTAGGGCTGGATACTGGTTGTGGTTGAGAAAGATGAGCACAATAAACAGAGTTCCAGGAAACCAGCACTGCCCCAAACTTAGCAGGCTGATTTTATGTAGCCTGGGGGAGTTAGGGTTCATGTAGTTTTATAGTAAAGTAGGAAACCAAAAAAAAAGGAACCACAATGGTAAAGTAAGGAGAAGCAAGAGAAGAATGCACAAAACAACTACCACAGTGTAAATAGAAAGAAAAGAATGAAAATAGTGTAATTATAGTAATCAAGGTCAGCCCTGGAGAAGTGAAAGAAGAGAATAGAGAAGGAAGGAAGGAAGGAAGAAAGGAAGGAAGGAAGGAAGGAAGGAAGGAAGGAAGGAAGGAAGGAAGGAAGGAAGGAAGGAAGGAAGGAAGGAAGGAAGGAAAGAAGGAAGGAAGGAAAGAAGGAAGGAAGGAAAGGAGGGAGGGAGGAAGAAAAGAGGGAGAGAACAAAAGGAGGGAGATTTGGAAAGAAAAAAGAAGGAAGGGAAGAAAGAAAGGGAGGGTGGGAGAGAGAAAGGAAGGAAGGAAGGGTGGGAGGGAGAAAGGAAAGAAGATTTATTAAGCACTTACTATGTCAAAGTAATTTATTAAATATGAAGGAAACAAATATAAAGTCTAGATAATCCCTTGACTCAAACACCTTACATTCTTATAGGGAGAGACAACACAGACAATGGAGTGGTGGCCAAGGACACGTGTTGTGGTTTTGTAAGTCCTAGGGCTAGTGAGTAGAGACCTGGGAATTTATTGATATTCCCCTTCATGGCAGCAATGGCAGTGGTGTTTTGATTAAACAGCCAGAAAGTGACTGTGGCTTGTGGGGAGGGTGATTTTCATGTGACAACAAGGAAGACAGCTAATGGACTGCATGAAGTGCAAAGTATGGCTGGGCTCAACTGAATATTGCTGGTCATGGGACATAGAGACCAGTCAAAATATCATGGAAGTTCTAGAACTGAAGGAATTACTTTAAGACACCAGAGATTAGAAACTGATCAGAAGTGGCTGCTTAGCACCCAAGAACCTTTTTCCTACCCTCTGCTCACTCTCTCCAAACCCTGGTATCACTGAACTCCTCTAGTTGTATCCTTCCTATGACCCTGAATTAGAGGAGTTAGCACATCAAGTGACGTGGATAAATAACTGGTTTTCCTCTCCTCTTGTTGCTGCTATCTACTTTTTCCTATCCTCAGATGCCTCTAAATGTTATTCTTTCAAGAAAGGACCACAGTGATTCATTCATTCATTCATCCATCTAAGAATTAAATGTACCATGATAAAGCTCCATTACTTTAAGCATTTATTGTCCTATTATAAAAACTCCTTTAAGTCCCAAGGTGACTAGAATCTGTTCAGATACCCTCTCATTTTACTCCAGAAGAAGCTAAGGAAGGACTAGAAAGGACTAGAAAAGAAATGACTGAGGACAAATGATTTAGACCTAAAAAGGTCTAAGTGTCTCTCTGGTCCAACCCTCCCATTTTACAGATTCAGAAAATAAGACCTAGAGATAGTAAGGGATTTACCCAAGGTTATTGGTAATAAGTATCCAAGCTGGGGTTGAAGACACACACCCTGACTTCTTTCCACTATTCTTTTCACTGTGTCATGCTGTCTAAATGGCAGAGTTGGCTGGAATTCAAACTCAGGTCTTCTGACTCCAAATCCCTGATTCATACTGTTATGCCATACTGCCTCCTGCCAGGCTTTAAAGAAAATAGAATGATTTATTTTCTAAACAAGATCCTCAAGACTTACCCTCTGTTTTGACATGTAAAAAGAACAAAGATTCAAATACCCTCTCGCAGAGCCAAAGTAAACAACTGCTTAGTTCAGAGGTAATTGTGTAAGCAGCTCTACTGTTCAACTGATTGAAAACAGAGAGGGCTGGAGATACATTTCAGGTATGTGCAAAAATCACAAGGACAGCAGCACCACAAGACACAACCAGAATTGAGTTTTGAAAACTAGAGAGAGCACTAGTCCAGACCAGGTTAAAAATCTGACCCCCTTGGTTTCTGAAAGTGCTGTCCAAGTGGCAGAAGGCCAAATGGGTTACCAACAAGAATGCAGGAGGAGAAGCTTCCAAAGCCCAGCTGACCAAAGAGTCTTATTGGTATTCACTTCAGACACAACTGCGTACCTGCCAATCCAGGGGAAAACCAGGAGAATTAAGCTGAATTGTTGAGCAAACTGTTTTTCCATTCCACCTGGACCTGTCATTATCCCTCAGGCTGGGGAGAGCTTTGCCAGCAGACAATGTTAAATTGGATTACTCTGTTGACTGAGGTTCTTACAACATCCATGCCTCAGGTGTCATTACCTTCTGGCTGAAAGATGAAAATCTAAGCAGACAAAGTATGAATATATTACACATTTTTTAACTGCAAGCTAAAAAGGGGGTGGATAAGGGAAAGGGGAAATCTAGCCTTTTAGTGTTCTAAAAGCCAGGAATTCTCTCCTACTATACTATACATTGCTGACTCCACATCAAAGAAGGTGTTCTTAAACTGGGGTCTATGAACTTCATTTTCAAAATATTTTGACAATTGTGATTTTGATAACAATGCAATCATTGATAACAATATAACTGGTTTCCTTTGTGATTCTATAGATTTTATTTTATGCATTTAAAAACACTTTTCTAAGAAGACTTCTCCCAAATGCTGAAGGAATCAATGGCACAAAAATGATGAAGAACTCTTGCATTAAGAGATTATATCCTCATACTAATGGAGTATGGAGGGCACATGGCATAGTAGATAGAGAGCAGCTCTTTGAATCTGTAACAAGTGGGTTCAAGTCCCACCTCTGACACCTGTTGGCTCAGTGACATTGCCTGAGGATTGGTAAATCCTCAAATGTCTCAGTTCTCTAGGTAAAGCTCTCTAACCAAGTTCTTTCCTCTGTTCCTTCCTTTCTGCCTTCCTCTTCCCTTCCTCTCTCTTTTCCTTCCTTTTTTTCCTGTCTCACTTTCCTCCATTCAGGGCCATGCTGCCATAGGAAAAAAAAACATATCTTCTGATCTCAAGCAACTCCCATTCTGCTGAGGGAGAAACATGTAAATGCCTACATACGTATGTGATCTTTACAATATAATGCAAATGGATGTAATCTCACAGAGAAGGAACTAGTAACTGTGGGTAATGATCAAAGTGTCCCGTAGAACATGGAATTTGAGCTGAATCTTTGAGAAAATCAAGGAAGCTAGGAAATGAAGGTAAGTAAAGAGAGAATCCAGGCATGGAGGACAAACAATGTAAAAACATGGTATCCGGAGATGGAGAGGAGCAGCCAATGTAGCTAGATCACAGAGTCCAAGGAGAGGAGAAACATCTAAGAAGACTTGAAAGATGTGAAGAGGCATACCCTTTGACCCAGCAATATCGCTACTAGGACTATATCCCCAAGAGATCATAAAAATGGGAAAGGGTCCCACATGTACAAAAATATTTATAGCAGCACTCTATGTAGTTGCCAAAAACTGGAAGTCAAGGGGATGTCCATCAATTGGGGAATGGCTGAATAAATTATGGTATATGAATGTAATGGAGTACTATTGTGCCATAAGAAATGATGAACAAGAAGACTTCAGAGAGGCCTGGAAGGACTTATATGACCTGATGCTGAGTGAAAGGAGCAGAACCAGGAGAACTTTGTGCACAGCAACGACCACAGTGTGTGAGAGTTTTTTCTGGTAGACTTGGAATTTTGTAATAACGCAAAAACTTCTTATAAAAAAAAAAAATCCCAAAGGTGGTTCTCAAGGCAAAATGCTTTCCACACTCAGAGAAAGAAATATGGAAGTCACTCACAAAATGTAGCAGATCATGTTTATGTATGTGTATGTGTTTGTGTATCATGTTCTGATTTGTTATACGATTTCTTTCATTTATTTTAGTCTGACTACATAGCATGACTATAGTGAAAATATACTCAATAGGAAAGTATATGTAGAATCTATACAGAATTGTATGCAGTCGTGGGGAGGGAGGGGGGTAGTGGGGGGTAGGTGGGGGGGATAAAATCTCAATTGTATGGCAGTGATTGTTAAACATTAAAAAATAAAAAAAAAAGAAAGATGTGAAGAGGTCAGATTGTAAAATGTTAAAAGTCAAATAGAGGATTCTAGATTTGATCGTGGTATCAATCACAGGGTCAAGGTTCTGAGAGGATGAAAGTGAAATAAGACTAGAGGAAAACTGGTGTGATTTGGAAGGACTAGGAGTCATAATGAAAATGAAGACTAGTTTCAGGAAGAATAAGACAGTGAGAAAGATAAAAATGATAGAATAGATTTGTGCTTTTGATATACTGATGTACAACACATACATCCATCTAATATCTCCTATTAGACTATAAGTCCCTTGAAGTCAGGGACTATTCCACTCCTGTCTTTGGATATCCATCACCTAGCACAGTGCTTGGCATGGAAAAGGTGCTTAAAAATGTTCAATTGATTATGGATTATGGCGAGAGGAATTTCAGACTTCATGAAATGAGTGAACGATCAAATGAACCAAGGAATCCAGATTTTATCCTAGGCAAAGCACTGTGCCAAGCCCTGGAAATACAAATGTAGGAGTAAAGCAGGCCAGTCTCTGTTCTCCAAGGGCCCACATTCTAATAAGATGAAACAACACCCATAAATGGATCTAGGATGGGAAGGCTTAGAGCTCCTTGGGTGCAGCAGGAAGGTGGATGCTAATACACCTTTCATGTTCCTTTCATTTCCTGGGACCCACTTCCCTGGGACATGAAAGTCAAGCAAAGTAGAATTTTTATTTTTTTTGTTTTATTTTAAGTGCTTCTGATTGAATAATAAGATTAAAGAAGATCTTCCCTACATGTTCATGGGCTTGCCCATTGAGGGAAGTTTGATTAGAGGACTTGTTTTGTAGGAGAGTCCCAAGTAACTTTTGTTTTTTCTATTGAGGCATTGGGTCGGAGGGTCATGCCCTCTGGCTCTGAAAAGGGTATAAATACGCTGAAGGTGAGGTTTTACTTTGGTGCTTACTGACTGGAAGTGTTTGTTTGGCCAGAAGAGGACTCTGGGAAGCCTAAGGAGCCCCCAGTTTTGAAAACCCAGATGTCAGTGCTTCCCTCTCTGATTACTATAGTCAGACAGTTGAACTTGTCAGTTGAATTGTATGTGTTGATTATGGTCAGACAGAGGAAGCCACGTCTATTGATCTTTGATTTCTCTGTATTTTCTCTGATGTTCAGGGTGCTGACATTTTCCCCTGAACTAAATGAATGATACATGTGCTTGATTAAAGTGATCATCAAACCCTCAAAAGTTGCCTTTCCTTTTATGAATGCAGCTCTAACAACCTGTGATAGCAGCTCCCCCATATAGGTTGGCATATGTGATTTTCTGTTTCTAATTCAGGACATCTTGCTGCTTAGGAATTCCAAGGATAATGGTAACAGGAGGTGGAAGTTTGCCATGCATAGAGAAGAACCAATTAATCTATGTTGATATTTACCTATTAATAAGCATAGCCGTTAACCAATCCAACTATTTATACTAGGGTCTATATCCAATGTATGTTGAAGCCATCTTGAACTGGCTCTATGGAGTGAGTTATTACTTTTCAATGTGAGCATTTACATCTTGGGAATCAGCACAAATCAGGACTTGATGTATTGTTTTATGCCTAGACTTAGTGATGGAGAAAATGTTAGCAATGCAAATTAAACTTAAAAATGTGTTCTGTGTGCATTCCTCCCACTCTCAGCTACTTGTTGAACATTTATTAGTACACCCCTGTCCATATCTCTATATCTTGTAGTCAAGGAAATGATGAAGGACTTCGTCAAATACATGTGGAAATGGAGAAATGTTAAGTCTACAGTAATCACCTTGATCTATTCACCTAGTTGTCTTCTCAAGAAAAGAAAACTATTAGCTGACCATGACCTGTTCTTGCTGGACCCACTCTGATACAAAAGTACCAAGAACTACTTCACTTGCTTCAGTTGCACCATCTATCTATTCAACCTCTGCTCATGAGCCCCCATTTTAGATTGAACCTCCCCCTAATGGTCAAAAGTAATAATGACATTATGGCATTACCAATTTTTTTAAAAAGCACTCAGAACAGAAAGCAAGATATATAACAAGAATGTAAAACAAGCAGCAAACATTCTTTCCACCTCTTTCTCAAACTCCAACTTCCCAAACTTCCAGGGAATGTAGGATGTGAATTTTCTTGGCACCAGAAGCTATCTTAACTGCAAAAACAGGATTGGGAGGTTACTCTCTCTTCTCTCTCATCCTTTCTATCAAGATATTGCTGCAAGAAAGGAGAGAATAAAGGAGCACTTCCAATTTTCCCAGGAGCCTCAGGGTCTGAAAAGCTTCATATCTCAGACCCAGACCTACAAAGTGCAGTCTGATCTGCAAGCACTGACATCTTGCAATCACAGATTCTCAGGACAGGAACCACAGCTTGAGAGGACTATGAAGCACAATATTTTCCTACAGAGAATAAGGAAAACCTTTTAATGATAGCAGCACATGTTTAGACACAAGGCAGCTTTCTGGCTTTGCATCCATTTTCTCCTCTTTTCTAGAGTCCACCCTCTTTAAATCTTCTCACATTCCATCTCTACTATGAGTGTTTACAATTAACCTCTCAGTGCATCCTGGGTCATCTCCAGTCATCCTCATCAATATCTGGTCACTGGATCCAGATGACTCAGGAGGAGGAGTGAGGCTGGTGACCTTGCATAGGTCACCAAAACAAAGTCAAGTACAAGTCATGTCATCATTTTTCTGATGTCATGGTCTTCTTCAAAAACGAAGGACAAATACAGGCAGACAATCAACCTCTCACCAGATGTGCAGCAAATGCTCTTCCAAAGTCCCTGCTGGTGAGATAGTCTCACCTATGCTGTATGAACCCCTATGCATTTGTGAGAGATGTGGTTCTCAAAGAGACTATGTCCCCTACACACTCCTCCAATTTAAAAAGCTGTAGCCTCAACAAATAATGTTAGACACTCAGGTTCAATTCAAAACATTTATCATAAGCATCTATCAGTTGACATATAGCACAGTTATGGGCAATTATCTTAGATACACAATAATCAACAGGGGACCAATTAGCTAAAAAGCATTTATTAAATAAACACCTAAAAGGTACAAGGCACTGTGTTAAGTGTGGGGGATACAAAGAAAGGTGAAAACAACCCTTACCCTCAAGGAGCTCACATTCTAATGTGAGAGACAACTTGCAAAAAAAATTGTGTACATAAGCCATATACGGTATAAATAGAAGGTAATCTAAGAGGAGAGATATTAGCAGTGGAAAGGGAGGAGAACTGGAAAATCTGAACTTGGAGAGTTTTAAAGGAAGCCAGGGGAGCCAGGAGACAGAATCAAGAAGGAAGTAAGGAAAAGGAAGGGAAAGGAATAATCATTTTATAGTGCCAATTATGTGCCCAGCACTGTGCTAACTGCTTTACAGATATTTCCTTTGATTGTCATAGTAACCTTGTAATTATCACATTTTACAGTTGAGGAAACTGAGCCAAATGAAGGTTCTGTGACTTACCCAGGGTGACAAAGCTAGGAAGTGTCTGAGGCCAGATTTGAAGTTATGTCTTCCTGACCCCAGGCCCAGTGTTCTATCCACTGTGCCACCTAGTTGCACAGCATTAGAAAGTCTTCCTTGCATGTGAGACAACCTATGAAGAGGCACAGCCAATATACAATTCCCCTGCAATCCCAGTTGCCATTTTGATTCTCTCTAAGTGAGTCTTTGTTTTGCTGTAATAGTTTATCAACAGCTGGAGCATCCCTTCTTGAAGCATACTTGGTTAAACTGGCCTCACTCTCATCCTCTAGACCACCTCCCCCATGGACAATAGGTGGCTGTGATTTCCAACAAATCTAATGCCTTACTGAGTAGATCCAAATCATGAATTTCCTTACATGAATATAACTTATTAATGTATATTATAAGCCCTTTTATCTAATGACTCATCACCTTTAATAGATCATATTCCAGTCATGAAATTATATCCAGGCATACATTTGAGGTCAAGTGTGCCTCCTTGAACTCAGATCTTTGGTTCACCCATGGTTTTAGCGCTGTTTCATAAATACACTCCTGATCCTTTCCACAAATTTCTTTTACACACTAACATGTGTGTATGTGTGTCTATTGGTCCTACTTAATTTCATTCTACTATTAGCTAAGAGCCCTTTGTTCTTATATCTTAAATTGTGATCCAGAAATCCTATTTTCAGACATCATCTTATTATTTTGATTTTTAGATTATTGTCAATATTATTTATTTTCATTATCATGCAGATTCCCTCTGCATTCATTGTCCCACCCAGAGAACCATCCCTTATAACAAAGAATATTTTGAAAGAAAAAAATTAGCAAAACCAGTCAATACATTAAAAAAAACCAGATATCATATGCAATGTTCTATACTCTGTGACTCTTTCTGCAGAGGAATGAAACAACTACTCACTTCTCAGATCTTACTTTCTCTTTCAAAGCTCCTATTTGGCAGTAGTGATGAAAAGACCCATCCCCGCATCCTCTAAAGTTTCTTATCCAAGTTATCATCATGCCCAACAGTTCTTTCTAGGTATCATCTCTCAGGATCTTTGTCCTTAAGTAACACCAAAGGTGCATGTTGGTCCTCCAGTTTAACATGTCTCAGGCAGTTCTTCATCACATCGCAGACAATGCTTCAGAAAAATAGCAGACTGTCTGATTGTTTATGTCACACCTACATATTACTGCTGTGTGTGCCTCTCATCATAGACTCACTAACCATCATTGCTGGATCTTCCTCAGACCAAGTGGATGGTTTTTTAATTGGAGACACCAATGGGGGCTCATCGTTCTTCTCTATAACATAATGAGTCACTTGTTCATTGGATAATCTAGCAACAGCCTCTAGAGGATGAGCTGCATCCTCATTTCAGAGTTCCCCTGACTCTCTGGCCCTTCTTCCCTTCTTTCTCTGTGGAACATGCTTTTACTTTTCAAATTTTTGACACTAGTTTTAATTCTCAATTTTCCTTCTTAATCTGCCCTCAGAAACACTTCTTCCCTTCTTTCTTGGAGTATGTTTTTCTTCTTTCTATTCTGGAGTGAAGGGAAGCTTTCTTGCAGTCATTTGACTTACTCCTCTTTATAAGACACAGACTTGAATTTTTGCATGTAAAGAGTTTCCTTGTCACCAGAAGAAAGACAACATAACACATTCTCCCTCAGGTGACTGTGAACGTTCACAGATCATATTTCTTGAAATTCTCACTTTCCCGAAACTCTTGTTGTTAGCTCTTATGGATGACTTGTGGATAACTATCACACCAACATGCCTGTTTGTTAAAACTGCTTAGTCCTCTGTCAGCTCAGTCACTGCAGGATCCCACGTAAGGGGTGGCCTCTAAGGAGTATTCTCATTCTTTTCTGGAGGGTTTCACACATTTGCTCATTATGTGATCCTCTATCCCCCTAGCTCAGATACATTTAAACTATAACAGTAGATTCCATTCCAGTTCCTAATATAAAGAGAATCTACCTTAAGATCTGACCTATAAGATCATGTGTAGAAATTGTTTTCCACCAGTATCTTATCTCTGACTTTTTTCTCCTCTTCCCACTGATCAGACCTAAGATATCCCTCCTGTCTTCCCTCTTAGAGTGACTTGAGGGATATATGACTTACTGAACAATTACTAATAAGGTTTGCAAGTGCTTTGTGTGAGAATCTACATTATCTCATTGGATCCTCAGAAAAATCCTGGGAGGTAGGCATTATTATTCCCATTTTACAAATAAAGAAAGTGAGGTGAAGAGTAATTAAAAGACTTGCCCAGTATTACACGGGATTCAAACTCAGGGAGTTTGAGAAATAGGTGGAAAAAATGTTTGCTGCTTGTTTTCCATTTCTTGTTATGTAGCCTGCTTTCTATTTTAGGTGTTTGCAGTTTTGTTTTGTTTTTTTTTTAATTTGATAATGCCGTAATGTTATTATTAATTCTGAAAGAGGATTCAAACTCTGGGCTTCATAACCCCAAATCCGACACTTTCCACTGTAGCACCTAGATAACTTTAGAGCACTAGAGTTGGCTTCAGTCCTTCCCCAACATCTACAAGTTGTGTGATCCTGGGAAAGTCCCAACTCTTCTGTGTTTCACTTGTCTAATGCATAAAGTGAGAGTGTTTGACTAGATGGCCCCTGAGGCGCATTTCACTTCTAAATCTATGATCTTATGAACTTGTTGCTGATGACACAGGTAGCAAGGGTCACAATTAGGACTCAAATAAAGCCTTCTAACTCTGCATCTAGTGTGCAGTTAAGCAAAACTAATCAACATATCAACTGAGTTTGACAGTATATGAAATGCTCCACACCCACAGGCTCCAACCTCTGCAAAGAAGAAAGACAAGTACATCAGAGCCAAGGTTCTGCAAAGCATTTTCAAAACTCTTATTTTGATGCCACCAACTTAGTGTAGGTGGATGAAAATGGATACTAGCCCTGCTTCCCCACAGTAAAGACCAAAGGGATAGAGAGAGAGTAAGTAGCTAGCCCAAGGCCAAGGTGCCAGGTTTTCCATTTTCCAATAATCTACAGTTCTTTCCACTAGACAACTTATTGTGATTTATATTACATTTTAATCAAGGTTTGAATAAAGATCAAGAAAGTTAAAAATGATAGTCATAAGGAGAGGATCCTGGGAAGATCCGAAGGTCCAAAAATTCCAAGCTCTCCAGATTTCCTTCACAAGCAAGACCAGACAATCCCTCAGGGTGAACATAGAGCAGCAAAAATGAACAAGTGTTGGGGCAGAACAGAATGAGGAGGGATAGGAACAGGATTAAAAGGATAGTGAAGAAAAATGGGAAGGAGGAAAATACACAGCAAGGAATTTTAGCTCAGAATGTGAATAGGATAAATTTATCCATAAAATGGAAACTGATAGCTGATTAAAATTTTGAATCAACAATATGTAGCTTTGAGGAAATGTTATAAAAATGAAAGATACATACAAACATAAAATAATGGTCAAGAGCAGAATTTATTATGTAAAAAAGTAGCAATGATCTCGAAGCTAATCATGATCTCAAAGCTAAAATAGATTTAATCAAAAGAGAAAACTAGGAAAACTACATCATGTGTTGCTCCTATTATTCAATATTGTTTTAGACTATTTAAAATAACTAGATAGCATAAAAAAATTTGAGTACTCCTGCCAGAACAGACACAGGAATTATATAAATATAAACAGAAAACACTTTTATACAAATAAAGTTATACCTAAATAACTTAACATTTGTTATTCATGAGTCGGAAAAGTCAACATAATAAAAAAAATTACAATTTTATCTTGTTCATTTTTGTGATGTCATTCTAGTTAAATTACTAAAAAAAAATCTTACTGAGTTAGAAAAAATAATAACAAAGTTCATTTGGAAGAACAAAAGGTCAGGAACTTCAAAGAAACCGGGGGAAAAGATGCAAAGGAAACAAATTTAGTAGTATTAGACCTTAAACCATATTATGAGGTGAGAGCATTGTTGAAGTATAAAATGAATAGTTTTTATTTCTTAAAATTTTCTTGTATAAATAAAACCTATACATCCAAAAATAGAAGGAATGTAGAAAATTGGGGGGGGGGAAACTTTTATATACAAATAGAATGTGATTTAGTTGGAAGATTGCTGTGGTGTAGGAAATGAGCTGGTTGATTTTGAAAACATGGAAAGACTTGAACTTATGAAGGAAGATGCTATCCACCTTCAGAGAAAAAGATAAGTGGAAATAAGCATAGTACAGTGTTACACATGTGTATGTGTTTGTCTATGAGTATATAAGAATATATGGGTATGTTTTTAGATAGTTCTGTGTGTGTGTGTATCTGCACTTAATTGTAGCCTTCTGGGGGAATGAGTGAGGGGAAAATGAAGTAAAAAGTGCACAGCAGAGAATGAATGAAAATCAATAAGGAAGCAAAGAAAAACTCGACAGCTTTGAAAACAAAGTATAGTATTTATTTTAAAGATTTTCTTGAAATGGAAATTTATTGATCCTCTCATGTTCTGCTGTGTACATGGCATTTTTTTCCTTTTCTTATTTTGTATTTAAGTTTAAAATAAATTTCAAAATTAAAAAAAGAATAATAGTGATACTTTTTTACTTCTTGGGAGTATCTTAGCAGCTTTCTTTAAGTCATAGAGATTTTTTCCAATATTTTAAGCTGAAAAGGTCTTTTGAGTCAATAGGGATGAGATTAGTAGGCTGTGCTCTAGAAGTAGCCTTTTAAGTAACATGCTCACATCATAAACCCATATCCTTGGATCCCAGGAAGAAATCAAGTCATTTCCCAAGGCAGGGCTCATAGATATATACAGACATTCACTAGCACTACTGGCTAAAGACCTGTAGAAACTTAGAATCATAGATTTTGAGATACAAAGAATTTGAGAAACCATCTAATCTATTGACTTCATTTTACAAAAGGAGAAACTAAGGTCTAGAAAAGTTAGGTGATTCAGGAAGAACTACTTCATAAGTAGCTTATGCGTTCTGGTCTTGTCTCCTAGAGCCAGACAGGCTGTGTAGCGATTCAAGGGGGTAATTCCAAGGTGTTTCTTCTCTAACACCATCAGCAGGAGCCCTCACCAACCAGGTTTTCCACAGTGTTAGGTGCTAGTAACTATCATCCCAATTCCATTTAACCACTTAATATTAACTAGCTTTTTAAAAGATATTTGTTTTTAAAATATAGCAAAAACAAAACAAACATTTCTACCAATATTCAGGGAGCATAATGCACTTTACACCACCTCAGTCTCTAGAGGAGAAAAGGTTCAACTTAGCTCAGTACCTACACGGTACTGGTCCTAGCAAGCTCATGTTCCAATAAGGCATGACCAACCGATCTATTATTATCACATCTTCCCCTAGCCTGAGGTCACTTGCAAAGGTGACTCCCAAAGATCTCTCTTTGCTCCTTGGTGCATTGAACTGTGCTTTCTACACAATTGGAGGTGTAGAGTGTTCAGGGAGGACAAGCACCTCTGGTATGAGGGCTGCTAAACCCCTTTCAGGATTGCTTTCAACTTTTAGTGTCTATCTGATCCACCAAACTCTCACTTGTGGCTCCAAAAAGCTGTGGCATGCATAGCAACCACACATCCAGTGAACTGTTTCTGCAGATGGGCTAAACTAGGTTGAAGATAACCAAGGGATCTCAAACCCATCAGTGAGTTGTGGGGGGGGGGGGGGGAATGTCTATCCCAAGCATGTGAAGACTTACCCTGCTGGAATGGGCAGATGAGAAGTTTGTTCCAATGGTCAGGAAGGCAGCTGAAGCAGGTGTTGTGGAGTGCTTAGAGCTTGGTTAGATATCAAAGACACCAAAGTCATCTGCTGCATCTTGAGCCATCATCAGTTGTCTTGACTGTCCTGCCACTGGACTTTGATAACTCTGAGTGAAACAAGGCTGGCAAATGAAGGCCAGCTTACTGAAGTCAGAGCTGGATACACTCTTTTCTGGAGTGATCATAATGAAGGAGGATGCTGTGAAGATGGTTTAGGTTTTGTGATCAAAACTAATCTAGTCACAGCTTGTATGCCTACCAAAAGGAATGAATGACAGACTTTTGACAATGTAATTGCCACTGGTATAAGTGTCTATGTTCCCACTATGATGAACCCTGATGAAGTCAAAGAAAAAATTTATGAAGACCTGGAGACCCTTTTCATCCATGTACCAAAAGAGGACAAGTTTATAATTCTGAGTGACTTTAATGCTAGAGTACTCAGACCACCAACATGGCAGAGAGTCATGAAATAGCAACAGCAATGGTCACTTACTACTGAAGACATGTGCATCTCATGACCTTCTCCTTACCAACCTATCTTTTGTTTACCTAACTACAATAAAACTCCATGGATGCACCTTTGGATAGCATACCTCACAAAACATTGGCATTTAATAAACTTTGTGATTGTAAGGAAAACAGACAGACAGGATGTGAGAGTGATAAAAATCAATGTGAGGCACAAAGTGCTGGACTGATCACAGACTTATCCTCTTCAAGCTAAATATTTGCATTCAATAAAAGTGATGGCACCAATGCAAAATGACTACCAGAAAACTTAATGTCAATAGATTAAAGTGCTCCTCTGAGGAAAACAGTTTGTGGTTAACTTGGAGGGAAAGTTGAACCAACACACAGTTGGCAACAGTGGAGGAAAAAAGGAGTGGGCAGCATTCAGAGTTTTGTTGTGTAGCACTACATTTGCTTCTCTGTGTCCGAATACTCACAAACACCAAGACTGGTTTGATGAAAATGATGGGAAAATTCAGAAGCTGCTAAATGAAAAACAAGAACTCCACTAGGTTTGAAAGCAGGATAGATCATTTGTCTCTAAGAAGGTAGCATTTAACTAGATCAAAAGTGAAGTATAAGTGAAACTTAGGGGAGTCTTGGCTCAGTAAGAAGGCAGACGAAATTCAGTTTTATGCTGATAGTAATAATCCAAAGTGCTTTTATGATGCCCTGAAACCTATTTCATGTTTTCATAGCCAAAGACCTATAGTGCATCTCAACTGCTCAGTGCTGATGGAACTACATTGATTAGTGATAAGGACATGATCCTGGAAAAAAATGAGCTGAAAACTTCCATTGCATTCTCAACATATCATTGTAACCATCATAAATCAATGCTGAAGCCAATGATAGTTTATCTCAAGCTGAAGTTAATCCCTCCCTAGCTGAATTTCCAACTGAAGAAGAGGTTCCCCTGTAGCAAAACATCTGGTACTGATTCTATTCCTGATGAGATTTTCAGGGTGGGGGCTCATTACACATACAAAAGCTGACTGAAATTTTCCAAATTATTTGGCAAGAGGAGGTTATCGCCCAGGAGTTTAGGATATCTCCATTGTCCATCTCCATAAAGGTAAAGGAAATAGATTGTCCTGTAGCAATCACTGTCTCTCTCTTAATCATTACTGATGATATTCTCACCGGAGTCCTCCTAAATAGGCTGATCCTTCACCTGGAAAATGGTCATCTACCTGAGAGCAAGGGTGGCTTTGGAAAGGACTGAGGCATGGTCAATATGGTATTTGTTCCCCAACAGCTCCAGGAGAAATATCAGGAGCAGAAGAGAGGTCTATATGCAACATATCTAGATCTGACCAAGGACTTTGATGCTGTCAGTTATGAGGGCTTATGGAAAATGATGTCAAAATTTGATTGCCTGGAGAAGTTCATCAGTAATTGTACATCAGTTTCATGACAGCATGCTTGCCCAGCTTCTAGATAATGGATGATGCTCTCACATTTTCCCAGTCACCAATGCAGTGAAATAAGGCTGCGTGTTTGCTCCCATGCTTTTTAGAATGATGTTTACAGCCATGTTGTCAAGTACCTTCAATGGTAAACTCTTCAGCTTGAAAAGGCTATAAACCAAAACTAAAGTAGAGCTGGTACATGTTTTTCTGTTTGCAGATGATTGTGCACTCAATAAAGCCTCTGAAGCTGAGATGCACCAAAGTACAGAACGATGCTCTGCTGATTGTGCTAATTTTGGCCCACCAATTAACACCAAGAAAACACAGGTGTTCTGTCAGTCACCACCACATCATCCATGTGTTGAACCATTGGTTACAGCAAATGGAGAAGTTTTTGAATGTTGTGGATGCTTACTTACATTGGCAGTATGGTTTCCAGGGATGTACACATTGATAATGAGGTTGATACACACATTGCCAGAGTTGCTTAGTGTTTGGGAGACTCCAAAGGAAAGTATAAGAGAGAAGAAGTATTAGAGTGACTACCAAACTAAAGGTTTACAGAACTGTTGTGCTGACATTGTTGCACACCTATGAAACCTGGACAGTCTACCAGTTCCATGCCAGGAAACTGAATTGCTTCCATTTGGATTGTCTTAGGAAGATTCTGAAGATCACCTGGCAAGAAAAGGTATCAGACACTGAGGTCCTTTCTCAAACTAAACTGCCAAGCATTTAAACTCTACTGTAGAGAGTGCAACTCTGATGGACTGGCAATGTTGTTCAAATGACAAAATGTACACTTTCCAAAAAGACTGTTTTATGGAGAACTTACACAGGGCTAGCATTTCCATGGTGGTAAGAAGTGATACAAGGACACACTAAAGATATCTCTTAAGAACTTGGGATAGGTTCGGCCAAGATGGCGTAGTAGAAAGACGCACATACACATAGCTCCGAACCCACAACCCATAGAACAACTACAAAGAAGTAACTCACGGCGAATTCTGCACCCAGAGGCCACAGAACATTGGAGCGAGGGAGATTTCTGTTCCGGAGAGACCTGCAAACCTCTCGTAAAAGGTCCTTCGTGCTGCGGACTGGGCGCCGGGACTGGGAGCTGAGTACAGCCCTGCCGTGGCCATGGCACCGAGAGGAACAGATCCGAGCGGGCTTCAGGGACGGGATCTCCAGCGGCCGCACAAGTACCTCCACCCACAGGTGACGGGGGTCGGTGAGAGAGTCCCTTTGTCGGGTCAAGGGGGGAGTGGGGTGCCCCCATGGCTCGGGCCCCCTCGGGAGACAGAAGCTGAGGGGCAGCGGCAGACCAGGGCTCCCCAAGCAGGCAGGAGCCTGGATCCATTGTTGAAGGTCTGTGCATAAACTCCCTGAGGGAACTGAGCCTGAGAGGCAGCCCTGCCCTCACCTGAGCATCTGAATTTAATCTCACACTGAATAGCAGCCCTGCCCCCGCCCAAAGCCCTGAGGCTGGAAGCAGCATTTGAATCTCAGACCCCAAACACTGGCTGGGAGGATCAGGAGGTGAGGTGGGTGTGAGGAAAATATTCAGAGGTCAAGTCACTGGCTGGGAGAATGCCCAGAAAAGGGAAAAGAAATAAGACTATAGAAGGTTACTTTCTTGATGAACAGGCATTTCCTCCCTTCCTTTCTGATGAGGAAGAACAATGCTTACCATCAGGCAAAGACACAGAAATCAAGGCTTCTGTGTCTCAGCCCACTCAATGGGCTCAGGCCATGGAAGAGCTCAAAAAGAATTTTGAAAATCAAGTTAGAGAGGTGGAGGAAAAGCTGAGAAGAGAAATGAGAGACATGAAGTCAAAGCATGAACAGCAAATCAGCTCCCTGCTAAAGGAGACCCAAAAAAATGTTGAAGAAAATAACACCTTGAAAACTAGCCTAACTCAATTGGCAAAAGAGGTTCAAAAAGCCAATGAGGAGAAGAATGCTTTCAAAAGCAGAATTAGCCAAATGGAAAAGGAGATTCAAAAGCTCACTGAAGAAAATAGTTCTTTCAAAATTAGAATGGCACAGATGGAGGCTAATGACTTTATGAGAAGCCAAGAAATCACAGAACAAAGAGAGAAGAATAGAAAAATGGAAGATAATGTGAAATATCTCATTGGAAAAACAACAGACCTGGAAAATAGATCCAGGAGAGACAATTTAAAAATTATGGGACTACCTGAAAGCCATGATCAAAAGAAGAGCCTAGACATCATCTTTCATGAAATTATCAATGAAAACTGCCCTGAGATTCTAGAACCAGAGGGCAAAATAAATATTCAAGGAATCCACAGAACACCGCATGAAAGAGATCCAAAAAGAGAAACTCCTAGGAACATTGTGGCCAAATTCCAGAACTCCCAGGTGAAAGAGAAAATATTGCAAGCAGCTAGAAAGAAACAATTCAAGTATTGTGGAAATACAATCAGGATAACACAAGATCTAGCAGCTTCTACATTAAGGGATCGAAGGGCATGGAATAGGATATTCCAGAAGTCAAAGGAACTAGGACTAAAACCAAGAATCACCTACCCAGCAAAACTGAGTATAATACTTCAGGGGAAAAATTGGTCTTTCAATGAAATAGAGGATTTTCAAGCATTCTTGATGAAAAGACCAGAGCTGAAAAGAAAATTTGACTTCCAAACACAAGAATGAAGAGAACCATGAAAAGGTGAACAGCAAAGAGAAGTCATAAGGGACTTACTAAAGTTGAACTGTTTACATTCCTACATGGAAAGACAATATTTGTAACTCTTGAAACATTTCAGTATCTGGGTACTGGGTGGGATTACACACACACACATGCACACACGCACACACACATAGAGACAGAGTGCACAGAGTGAATTGAAGAGGATGGGATCATATCTTAAAAAAAAATGAAATCAAGCAGTGAGAGAGAAAGATATTGGGAGGAGAAAGGGAGAATTGAATGGGGCAAATTATCTCTCATAAAAGAGGCAAGCAAAAGACTCATTAGTGGAGGGATAAAGAGGGGAGGTGAGAGAAAAACATGAAGTCTACTCTCATCACATTCCACTAAAGGAAAGAATAAAATGCCTACTCATTTTTGTATGAAAACCTATCTTACAATACAGGAAAGTGGAGGATAAGGGGATAAGCAGAGTGGGGGGGGATGATAGAAGCGAGGGCATGGGGAGGAGAGTGCAATTTGAGGTCAACACTCATGGGGAGGGATAGGATCAAAAGGGAATAGAAGTAATGGGGGACAGGATAGGATGGAGGGAAATATAGTTAGTCCTATACAACACAACTATTATGGAAGTCATTTGCAAAACTACACAGATTTGGCCTATATTGAATTGCTTGCCTTCCAAAGGGAAGGGGTGGAGAGGGAGGGAGCTAAAGAAGTTGGAACTCAAAGTGTTAGGATCAACTGTAATGTTCTTACCTCTAGGAAATAAGAAATACAGGTAAAGGGGTATAGAAAGCTGTCTGGCTCTACAGGACAAAAGAGAAGACAGAGACAAGGGCAGAGAGGGATGATAGAAGAGAGAGCAGATTGGTCAGAGGGGCAATTAGAATGCTTGGCGTTTGGGGGGGGAGGGGAGAAAAGGGGAGAAAATTTGTAACCCAAAATTTTGTGAAAATGAATGTTAAAAGCTAAATAAAAAAAAAAAATAAAAAAAAAAAAAAGAACTTGGAATTGATTGCATGACATGGGAGACACTGGCACAAGACCACCCAGCATGGCATGCCCCCAACAGAGAAGGTGCTGTGCTCTATGAGCAAAAGAGAATTGAAGTTGCTCAAAACAAATGTGAAATGGCCAATTTAGAGACTCCACCTCATATGTTCACATGGACTATGTGTGCTCAACCTGTGGTAGAGCATTCCAAGCTCGTTGATCTGATCAGCCACAGTTAAACACACTGTGACATGACTCTAACATGGAGATGTCATTTTGGTCCTCTTCAAGAAAGAAGGACAGCACTCAGCTGACTATAAAACCTAGACATGATTCCATCTCCCTAATGACTGTTGCTCATTTCCCCAGTCTATGAAACTCCAAATATTGAAAATATCACTGCCTTAATGAATCACTTAGGACCATGGACAGTTTCTCAGAGGCCATGAGGTTTCAGAGGAGAAGGTGGTCTTTTTTTTGGTCTTTTACCACACATCAAATTTGAAGGGAGCACCAAATGAAACCAAGAGAGAATGAAGGAATAGAGGTAATAGACAAAGCTGATAAACCTTTTAAAATGTCTTAACAGCCAAACTTTTCAACACATGGTTATTCAACCAGAATCAGTTACAGAATGTCTTCACATGCTCCTTAATCTCCCCAAGACACTTCCTTTATCTGACACCAAGCTTGTCCTAGAAATAGATTTCTGAGGTTCTTCACAAGGAGAGAAGCCATCCAAGACACTGTATTCATGTACCAGAACCTCATTACCCATAGGAGCAAGAGTGATTGATTTGAAATTAAGTCCTAGGTTTGAACTTGAGCTCCAATTCTTTTTAGTCATTTGCCTGCTCTCTGATTCAGTGTTCTCATTAATAAAGTGAAGACAACAATACTTCTATATGATCTACTTTAAAGACTTGTTAGGAAAATTCTTTGTAAACAGTTAAGTGCTATGGAAAGTGGATTGAAATCTCTCTCATTCCCAACATACTCTATTTTTTAATCATATTTATCCCGAATGTGTCATATACCCTATGGGGAAATGGTTGGCTACTTAAGCAAAAAAAATCATTTTTTTTAAAAACTTTCTATCCTCATAAAGATTTCTTATTTTGTTCAGTCATGTCCATCTCTTCATGACCTCGTTGGGGGTTTTTCTTGTTAGAAGTACTGGAGGGGTTTGCCATTTCCTTCTCCAACTCATTTTACAGATAAGGAAACTGAGGCAAGCAGGGTTGACTGACTCATCCAGGTTCACACACCTTGTAAGTATCTAAGACCAGATTTGAACTCAGGAAGATGACTCAAGTCCAGTGCTCTATCTGTTATGCTACTTAATTGCCCAGTATCTTATATTAGACACTTAATAAATGGTTGGGTTGAGGTAAGCTGAATTGAATTGAATTTTAAGAAACTGTGGTATGTTTTTACCTAAAATGATACCTATTATGTGTACATATAAGGGAAGTTAATATCATACTGTTATATTAATAACAATTATTAATTTGTGATCCATCCCTTTTCTTCCTATTTTTGCCAATACTCCACTCCTGAAAAGACTCATCAGTCTCTAAAGGGCATGATGAAATAAAGTGATCATCCCATCTAAATGAGACTCCAGTTTTTGTTTCCTCTGTAAACAGCAGGCAAACTGAGTTGGTCGAGTCACCCAGAGAAAGTACCTATGGTCCCTTCATTAAAGCTTGGGGCAGCTTGGCTCATGAAAGAGAAATAAAATCAGAGAAGTCCTGATCCTGAAAGGTTTTGCTTGCCCAGATTGCTGGAGGCTACTAAAACTCATGATTAGACCTTATTCCTTAGCAACTAACCTCCCCACTTCAATGATGAAGTGATTAGGAAGGACTCTTAGCCCACTTCCTCATGAAGTGTCCAATTAAGCTTCCCTTTTTCTTGTCAAGGGCAAACTCAAGAAGGTATTGTCTGGAAGACAGGTGGACATTTAAGATAACCCAAGACCCTGCCTCTGTCTTTGGTTTCCAAGAGAAAACATTAGCCATCAATTTATTGATTATTGGCTAGCCCAATTAATGCATTTATTTTAATACTCTGAAACTTTGTCACTTGGAAGTTTGTGACACACATCTACTGATTAAATCTCAAGAAAAGTGTTGGCAACCTTGTTAAGGGAAATTATGAAGGCTGAAGAGGGACTTCTGCTAGAGTTTAGACCAAAACAATTTGGAGTCTAATATTAAGATAAATATTG
Source organism: Notamacropus eugenii (assembly GCF_028372415.1). Lineage (NCBI taxonomy): Eukaryota > Metazoa > Chordata > Mammalia > Diprotodontia > Macropodidae > Notamacropus > Notamacropus eugenii. Next base: position 31,733,461 of record NC_092874.1, on the reverse strand, counting down.
GGAGACAGGGGAAATATAAGTGATGTAATAGCAAAACACATCAAAATTTATTTTTACAGAGATAAATGCTAGGAGGGATGGAATAGGAAATCATGAAAGCAAGGATTGAGTCCCTGAATACTAGAATTCGAACCACCTCTAAAAATGAGATCCTTAAACTAGTTATAACTCCATGGCATAAAACCCCTGCAGCAGCAGTAGCTTTCAGAGGAAAGGGATGTTATCCAGAAGAGATTCTGACAACACAAACACAAATGATTCTGATGAGGAAGAACATGCGAATGATTTGAACGACTCGATGTCCATGCCTATGGAAGCCATCAACCAACTTTGAATCATAACTGATATAGAGATGCAATCAAAACCAACTCCTTGAGAATGGATACAAAGAAAGTGGCACAGTTCTCTAGCAATAATAGCGATATTTAAAGTGCTTGGCATATTTTAAGTGCTATTTCCATGTCAGTTAAGTTTTCTCATGTTGTGAAAACTGTGATCTAGAAAGGGATGCTCCAGGGGATTATTTTGTGAGCTGACTCTAAATTTCAGCCTTGGATGAGACTTCAGGAGTTATTTCATCCAGCTATATATAGCATGCATCATTAATAATTCTCTGGAATCATAGCTGATCATTGCATTAAAGAAACTTCTAAAGTTTTTTAAAATTATTTGGTTTGGTAATATTATTATTATATAAGCTACTCTATGGGCTCTATTCACTTCACTTTGTATCATTTCATAATGTCTTCTTGTATTTCTCTGGACAGAAAAGTCACTTCATCCAACCCATGCCTGTGATATAACGTTGAGAGCACTAGCTCTAGAGTCAGATCATCTGAATTCAAATCCTACAAGTGATGGTTAGAACCTATATAGACTTGGAAAAATCACATAATTTCCTTGTGCCTCAGTTTCTTCATTTATAAGAGTATTGGACAATGTGGTCTCTAAGGTCCCTTCCCAGTGCTGGAATTCTAATCCTATCATTCCTCTACAATATCTTGACCATTGGCCATTGGTCCAAAGATTTCTGATGAAGAACCCATTACCTACCAATCTGAGGCTCAGCTGACCACGGATGCCCAACTCAAAGTTCAAGCTGTGGATGATGGAATATTTCATTCCCAATTTGAATATGGTATTTAGAAAAAAATGAAGCAGTAGTGTGGTATAAAGTTTAGAGAGCTACCCTGGAAGCCTGGAAGATCTAAGTTTGAATTTTGCTTCTGACACACACTTGCTATATGACTCCTTAGCCATTAACCCCTCACTGTGCTAGGCAGCTTTTTCAGATCCTAAGTTTCAGGGAAGGCTACTACTTGGATTGGTAAAGAGACTTTCATCATCCAGGAGTTCCCCTGTAGCACTTGTCTCCTGAGGAACCTGTATGTGGGTCAAGAAACAATAGAACCGAACATGAAAAAACTGATTGGTTAATGATTGGGAAAGACATATGACAAGGCTGCATTATTTATTTAGTTAACTTATATACAGGGTACATAATGAGAAACACCAAGCTGGACAAATCAAAAGTTGGAATTAAGGTTGCTGAGAAAAATATCAACAATCTGAGAGAAGCAGATGATGCCATTCTGATGGCAGAAAGTGAAGAATTAAGAAACCTCTTGATGAGAGTAAAAGAGCTGGCTTGAAGCTTAACATTAAAAAAGGTCTTGGCCACTGGTTCCATCATGTCCTGCCAAATAGAGGGAGAAGAAATAGAAGCAGTGTTAGATTTTATACTCTTGGGCTCAGAGATCACTGCAGACAGCAACTGCAGCCATGAAATTGAAAGATGCTTGCTCCTTGGAAAGAAAGCTATAGCAAACCTGGACAGTGTACTAAAAAGCAGAGACATCACCTTGCCAACAAAGGTCTGTATAGGCAAAGCCATGTTTTGCTTTCTTTCAGTAGGAATGTATGACTGTGAGAGTTAGACTGTAGGGAAAGCTGAGCAACATAGAATTGATGATTTTGAATTTTGGTGCTGAAGAAGACTTTTAGGATGTCCTTAGACAGATCAAATCAGTTAATATTTAAAGATATTAATTCAGGCTATTCACTAGAAGGTCAAATAATGAAACTGAGGCTTAAATACTTTGGCCATATAATGAGAAAACAGGACTCGTTGGGAAAGAGTGAAGGCAAAAGGAGAAGGAGATGGCAGGCGATGAGATGGATAGATAGTATCTTGGAAGCAATGAATATGAGCTTTGACAGACTTCAAGAGATAGCGGAGGATATAAGGGCCTGTTGTGCTGTGGTCCATGGTGTCACAAAGAGGTGGACATGACTAAATGACTGAACAAAATTCTTATTAAAAGTACCCACACAGACACATATGGTGATTAGTCTAGGGCAACCAAAACATAAGCATAATTTGTTAAGTTTGTTGTCAGGCTCAAAGTTTAACCTTCGGATGTTTTGATTGCACGGTTGTTGTCTTTCATTCTTGAAGAGATCCAAAATGACTTCACTATGCTAGAGTCAAGTTTCAGTGTACCCAAACTGTGGCTGATCAGACCAATACAAGCTCAGAATGTTCTGCCACAGGTCAGACACAAATAGTCCAAGTGAACATTTGGGGTGGAGTCTCTAAATTTGCCCATCTCACATTTCTTTTGAGCTACCACAATTCGGCTTTGCTCATAGAGCCCAACACCTTCTCTGATGTGGGAAGGCCATCCTGAGCAGTCCTGTGCCAGTGTTTCCAATATCACACAATAAATTCCAAAGTTCTTAAGAGAGACCTTTACAGTGTTCTTGCATCATTTCTAACCACCACGGGAATGCTAGTCCTGCACAAGTTCTCCATAAAATAGTCTTTTTGGCAAATATGCATTTGACATTTGAACAACAGGGCCAGACCATTGGAGTTACACTCTCTACAGCAGAGTTTGAATACTTGGAAGTTTAGTTTGAGAAAGGACCTTAGCGTCTGGTAACATGTCTTGCCAGGTAATCTTCAGAATCTTTCTAAGACAATTCAAATGGAAATGATTCAGTTTCCTGGCATGGTCCTGGTAGACTGTCCAGGTTTCACAGGCATACAACAATGAGGTCAGCACAAAAGCTCATAAACCTTCAGTTTGATAGTGAATCTAATACCTCTGGTCTCCTAAATTTTCCTGTGGAGTCTCCCAAATACTGATGCATGTGTCAACCTCATTATCAACGTGTGCAACCCTGGAAAGTATACTGTCAACATAAGAGAACTTATCTGCAGCATTCAAAATATCTCCATTTGCTATAACCAATGGTTGCACATATGGATGGTGGCTGATGGAGTACCTGTCTTTCCTTAGTGTTACTTGTTAGGCCAAAATTAGCATAAGAAGCAGAGAGATGATCCATAATTTGTTGCATCTCAGCTTCAGAGGCTTCATTGAATGCACAATCATCTGTAAACAGAAAATCATGCTTCAATACTCCCTCCACTTTGGTCTTGGCTTGTAAACCTTTTCAAGTTGAAGAATTTATCATCAGGGCAGTAGCTGACCTTGATGCTGTGTTCATCCTCCTTGAAGGCTTTTAACAACACAGCTGAAAACATCCTGCTAAAAAGCATGGGAGCAAGCACACAGCCTTGTTTCACTCCAATGGTGACTGCAAAAGCACAAGAGCATCATCCATTATCCAGAACCTGGGCCAGCATGCTGGTATGGAATTGGCATACAATGCTGGTGAACTTTTTGACATAATTTTCCATTAGCTCTCATGACTGACAGTATCAAAGGCTCTGCTCAGATGTACAAACGTTGTGTTCAATGTTTTAAAAGTCCTTACTGAAAGCAGACAGAAGGCATTACTACTGTGAAGTTAGTTGCTTGTGGACTACATATTTATAGTCTGGGAGCCAGACGACCTGGCTCCTAGGAGTGGTTCTGCCATTAATTATGTGACTTTGGACAAGTTTCTTAATAATATTCTCTAATGTCCATTTGATCTCTTAAACCTGGGGTGGGGAACCTGCAGTGTCAAGCTCATATGTGACCCTCTAGCTCCTCAAGTGGGGCTTTTCAAAAGGCCTCACTTGAGGACCTAGAGGGTCACATATGGCCTCCTGGTCTCAGGTTCCCCACCCCTGTCTTAAACATTATGATATTCTGATTCTAAGATCAGGGGAGGATTAAAGTGCTGACAATGGAAGAGATCAAATTTTAATTTTGACAATAAACTAAAAATGAAAAATTCCATACAGAGACAAAAAAAAATGTGTTACCACAATTGAAAACTGCTTCTGGGAAGTGGGAACCTTGTGAATGATGCATTACACAGCTATTCCCTAGGCGCTAGCTCTCCTTACTGAGTTTATTTATGGGCCATAAACCTGTAATCCACCAATAAAGAATGAAACTCTTAGATGGAAGCTCCACAGAGTATTTACTCTTTAAAACAAGCTCCCTTTTGTCATCAAAAAGGGACAAATCAGAAATCAAAGAAGGAATAAAAACCTGAAGACGGTTCTGGGCAAAACCACCAAAATGCAGGACGCCAAGACTCAGACTCTGCCAAACTTTCCTAAACTGCTAAGGCTCTCCAAGGCTTCACATATGGATGAAAAGGAAAGTAGTCTTTGTTCCCTGTTAATCCATTAAAATGCCAACAAAAATGAAGAAAAAGGAGAATAGTTTGAGTGACTGATTTGAAATGGCAAAGATTCCTCCAACTTTGGACCCTCTCAGGTATAGATTTGTCTGAATTCTAGGCTGCCAAAATGGTACAGTGAAAAGGAAACTGGACATAGAGTCTAAGGACCTGAGTTCCAATCCTGACTGTCACCAATAACCTGTGCAAAATTGGGATAATCACTTCATCTCCCCAGATCACAGCTTCAGTAAAATGAAGGGACTGAAGGAAGTGATGCCTGAAGTCATTCCCCACACCAGTCTTCCTGCTCCCACCTCATTGATACAACCTAAGCTAATTATATGTGAAAGAGAAAAGACAAACTCTGCATAGATTAGACTAAAAAAGGCCAGGGAAAAATAATAGAGTAGCTTTAAATTCAGTGTCCTGGGATTATCTCTCCTCCTGTTATTTCAATATACTGAACTACTTCCCCAAAGGATAACATGGGAAGCAAGATAGCTCAGGTTCCCCTATCAATTAGTTCCTAGAAATCCCAATCTCATAAGGTCAAAACCCTTTCCAGAATTGTGCATGAAGGTGGATGCAAGGAGCAGTAAGATGCACAGTGGGTAGAGATTGGATCTGGCATCAGGAGGACCTGAATTCAAATCTAGCCTCAGACACTTACGAGCTATGTGACCCTGAACAAGTCACTTAATCCCTTTGCCTCAAAAAAAATGGATACGAAACACAGAGCAACAAGAGTGAAATTTTCCCTTTTGAGATGGTGATTGTTATTTCATGGCCAGGAAGAAAATGTTGAAGCTCTCTGTCTTTTTTCTCCTTTCTTTTCCAACAAAATGAGGAAGAGAACAGTATGTGGAAAAAAACAAAATGTTGTCTTTTCCTTTTCATTTTCAATGTTTGGATTAGCTTAGGAAGATCAAGAAGCAGCTATCTTGAGAAAACTCTTGCATAGAGCTTTGTGGAAGCTTATACAAAAGTTTGCATATATCATCTCTTCTGAACCTCACAGTGATCCCACAGAAGCAGGTCGTATTATTCCCAATTTTCAGGTGCAAAAACTGAGACCCAGAGATGTTAGATGACTTGGCCATGGGCAGAGTCAGAAAGGGTCAAAAGAGGAAACCTAGCGCAGGTGTCTCCTGACTCCAGGGACAGGGCTTTTTCCATGCTGAGTCTCATGGCAATGAAGGTCCATGAGGCCCATTTAATATTTAAAAGGCAGAGAGAAGTTCTTAATTGGATGTCTGCGGATGTTTAAAAATATTTTGATAACTATTTCAATATATTTCCAATATAATATATTTGATAACTATTTGGTAATAAAATTTCTGCTTGTAAGAGAATTAGGAAAACCTTCATGGAGGCAATGACATCTGAACCGTACTTTGAAGACTGGGTAGAAATTCAATGGATTGAGTTGTTGCAATGCAAGGGAGCAGAGTTCTTTCTGGGTGTTGATAATGATGTGAAGATGAGGGAACACGGCACATATGAAATTTGTCTTAGAACAAAGAAGTATGAAAATATACTGAGGCAAAGAAAAAAATGACAAAAACACTGTGAAAATTTCATCCTGAGATCTAATAAAAACCCATAAATTCCTTTATAAAAGTACCATCATTTTTATAGGTATGTACTATGTAGCAAGAGTTCGTGGTAACAGATGGACAGCCCCCATATTTCACTTGTACCTACTTATGCCAAGAGACTTAGAGAAAAAAATTCTTACCATCCAGTAGACAGAGTGATGGTTTTTGAGTTGGAGGCTATGGGTGAAAAACCTGCCTCTGTCCTTTACTACCCTTGCATTTTAGGTACCATCTTCTCTGGGTCTCCTTTTTGTCAACAGAATGAAAGGGCTGTGTTCTATGTATGCTAATGCCTCTTTCAGGTGCAAATTTATGATGCTATGATGGATGAAGATAGGTCCAAATCTGTACACTGGAAGAGGTAGCTCTATTAAAGAGACTGCCATGAAGAAATCTACATAAAACTTTTCCCAACCCCCCCCCACAAGTTGCTAGTGTTTTCCCTACCAAAAACAGAACGTCTTCATATGTTTTAAAATCTGTTTTGTACTTATTTAAATATACATATATTTGTTGTCATTCAAGTCATTTCAGTCATGTCCAACTCTTTGCGATGTTATTTTGAGGTTTTCTCAGCAAAGATACTAGAGTGGTTTGCCATTTCCTTTTCCAACTCTCTTAGCAGATAGAAACTGAGGCCAACAGGGTTAAGGGACTTAACCAGGGACACACAACTAGTAAGTGTTTGAGGCCAGATTTGAACTCAGGAAGATGAGTCCTCCTGACTCTAGACCCAGTACTCTATCCACTGTACCACCTAGCTGCCTGTGCATATATTGCTTCCCCCCAAAAGAATGTAAGCTCTTCAATTCAGGAACTGTCTTATTTTTGTCTGTCTATCCCAAGTGCTTAGCACCAAGACTATCACATGGTAGGCACTTAACAAATGACTGTTATTCGATTGTCAATTCATTGAAGCATTGAAATATGCATCAGGTGATTGAGACCAAAACCTGACCTTGGTATATTGATAAAATAGAAAACACTCTGCCCTGTCTGTCAGAACTTTTTATTTGGGAGTGACTTTGGATCTTTGGACTGAGTCTCTTGTAAATCTACAAAAACCTGCCCATTCCAGGTTCAGTCTTCTTACCAATCCAAGAGCTAATAGCAAACCCTAGTTAAGCTGAGAACAGTAGACTCCAAGGGATTTTTGGGGTCAGGAGAACCCTTGAGTCAGGTCTCCAGAGATAGACAAATGGAAGCCATCGAATAAATCCTTGTTAAATGAATGATTCAGTGGAAGAATTAATGAAATGGAAGAACCACCCCCATCATTGGCCTTTTTCCTCTGAGCAGGCTGGATTGATTTTCATGATCTGTTTAGGAAAATGGGGCACAGAAATAGTCTATTGTCTCAAAAAGTATTTAAGTCTGATATAGAGCATACATGCTGCCTACCTGTAGAGCCAAGCTTATTTTCCTTATTAAGAAACTAGGATTTCAATGAGGTCACTGATCCCCACTACCGTGTTCTACCATCTTTCATCCAAGGAATAACAAATACAATAAATCTGCACTAAATCCTCCTTGCATGAGGGCCAGGGAGAGCACTACTGTTTAAATGAGACACTATGTCTGATTTCCTAGAGATTATTTTTCAGATTCTCATCTTTGCATTTGCAAATGTCCAGTATTATACTATTCATATATTTGGTTTTTTAAATAAAGGTTCTTCTTTCAGGGTCTTAAAACATTTAAAAAATATTTGATTGCTGTATTCCAATATAATTTGTAATCATGTGTAATCATACACATTTAAAAACATGTACCTTGAGTCAGCTAGATGACAAAATGTAAAGGTGGTATACAAGCACAGATGCTAAAGAGAGATCCCTGACCTCAAGGAGTTTCCATTCCAATAGCATGCAGACGCAACCAGCTAGCAGAGTAATAGAGCACAGGACCTAGAATCAGGAACATTTTCATTCAAATTGGGCCTCAGATACTTACTAGCTATGTGAGCCAGGGCAAATCATTCAATTTTTATTGGCCTTAGATTCCTCATCTGTAAAATGGGAATGATAATCACACCTACCTCCCAGGGTTGTGAGGATAACGTGAAAATAATATTTTTAAAACTCTTTGCAAACCTTGAAATGCTATGTCATTTGTAGCAGCGATGATGATGATGGTGGTGATGATTATGATAACAATGTTAAGGACTCTATAAGCTTCATTAGTCCTCCAAAGTTGTCCATGACATCAAAGAGGTTAAGAACCCCTAGTTTACCTTATTTGTGTCCATTAGAGTTATCCAATGATGCCTCATTTTGATGTACAGGTGACTCTGCTTTTGTGAAGATTTTCCCAGCAGAGTACTGCCCCTGATAGTTCCTAGGAACCTGGATAAGCTTCACATTCAAGCCTCTCACATCCATGCGATGAGTTCCAACTCCATTCTCTAAGCACCTGCCCTGAGAAGTTCGAAGGCACTCATCATCAGGTTCACTTGAGAGTGAGGAATTTTTCAACCACAGCAATTCATAAGGGGATATAATCTGCATGAGTGGATGGAAGATGCACACTTTTGAAGCCACAGATCTTTTAAATACTAAAGCAATTAAATTAAAGTTGGGGCACCCTTTGGCATTCACCTACCTTTAATATCCTTCAGTCTCACACAACATTTCTTGAATCTAATTGTGGTTGGATTGGAAAAGGAGGAAGAGAGCTATTTAAAAAGAGAGGGTGACAGTCTTTGACTAAGTTTCTTCTTTAGGTATTTCTCAGCCCAGATAATTACCCAAATGAAATATCCCCCCTCTCCACATAGCTTTCTTTTCCAAAGCCCTTCCAAATCTCTGGTCATCAAGCGACAGTCAATAAGAATACAATCATAGAAGTAGAGCTTGAAAGGATTTCTGAAGCCATCAAGGTCAACCCCCTTAATTTTACTTATAGGGAAATTGGAGTTCAGAGAGGATTATAAGATCATAGCCCTAAAGCTGTAAGGAACATTGGACATCATCTAAATCAACTTTCTCATTTTTACTAATAAAGATATTCTCTCAATTATTTCATCCCTCCACTGATGCAGAGTACAATCTCTAACATAGCTGATGGTCTTTGAGAGTTTCTAGCACTAAAAAATTCATGGTACTTTAACAACTCAACTCACTGAAATTCTATCGATCCTTCATAAGCTATTCAAATGCTACCTTCTTCATGAAGTTTTTCCAGATTCCACCTACTCCACATCCCCACTGCCAACAGAAATTACATTTTTGTCACATTATACCAGAATATCACTCTTAATGATGCTTTCTCAATTTAACTAGGCAGGTCAGTCTCCTGGAGATGTAGAGTTCCTCTACATACAGAACCATAACCAAAACCTAACTCAGTCATTCTTCCAAAGACCTCTGCTCTATGAGCATAGTCCTCAGGAATGCAGGAACACAACGAATTGGAAAATGTGACAGAAAATGGAAATGGTAAAGAGTGGAGGAATCGAGGCAAGAATGAGAATACCAATGCACTCTTGGTAAAGCTATGAATTGGTATGACTGTTCTGGAAACCAACATGGAGTCGTGTGAGAAGAGGGAATTAAATGTTCATGTTCTTAAACTCAGAAATCCCACTCCTAGGCACATAATCCAATGAGGAAAGATTTCTTGGATATCAAATATTCACATCATTTTTGAGTGGAGCAATGCAATAGAAACAAAGTGAGAAATATAAAAATAAATTGAATGTTATCATGCATAATGAAAAGGTAAACATTAGAATTTCAGAGACACATAAGAACACTTGTATCAATGGATGCAGACTGAAGTAAAGAGAACCATGAAAACAGTACACTAATTACTGTAGTAGCAGAAATATAAAATATACCCCCAAAAAGTCAAAATCTAAGTAGCTGCACTGACAAATCTTGATCTAAAGAAAGGGAGAAGGGCAGAATTTATTACCAAAGAAGAGAGCGAGAATATTATTAAATGTAAAATGGATAATTTTGATTACATTCAATTAGAAAGGTTTTACACAAACAAAGCCAATGCAGCCAAGATTAGAAGGAAAGTAGAAAACTGGGAAACAAGTTTTACTGCCAGTGTTTCTGATAGGGTCCTCATTTCAAAAATATATAGAGACCTAAGTCAATTTTATAAGAATGTAAGTTATTCCTCAATTGATAAACTGTCAAAGGATATGAATAGGCAGTTTTTAGATGAAGAAATTAAAGCTATCTATAGGCATATAAAAAGAACTTTAAATCACTATTGATTATAGAAATGTAAATTAAAAGAAAACTGAGGTACTACTTCACATATATCCAACTGGCAAATATGATGGAAAAAGAAAATAATAAATTTTGGAGGAGATGTGAGAAAATTGGAACACTGATACATCGTTGTTGGAGTATGAATTGATCCAACCATTTTGGAGAGCAATTTGGAATTATGTGAAAGGGCTATAAAACTGTGCATACCCTTTGATATGACTATACCACTACTAGGTCTGTATCCCAAAGGGTTCATGGAAAAGGGGAAAGGACCCACATGTAAACAAATATCAATAGCAGTTCTTTTTATGGTGGTAAAGAACTGCAAACTGAGAGATGCCCTTCAACAGGAAAATGGCTGAACAAGTTGTAGCATATGAATGTAATGGAATACTATTGTACTATAAGAAATTATGAGCAGGTGGATTTCAGAAAAACCTGGAAAGATTTGCATGAACTGATGCTAAGTGAACAGAACATAGATAATATTGTATACAGTGACACCAGCATTGTGCAATGATCAACTTTGATAATTTGGTTCTTCTCAGAAATACAATAATCTAAGATAATTCTAAAAGACCCATGATAGAAAAAGCAATCCACACCCAGAGAAAGAACTATGAAGTCTGAATGTAGATCAAAGCTTACTATTTTCCCTTTTTTGTTTTTTTCTTTCTCATGTTTTTCCCCATATGTTCAGATTCTTATTTCAAAACATAAAATAATGTGGAAATATGCTAATATGGTTGTACATGCATAATCTACATCAGATTGCTTGTTGTCTTGGGGAGGGAGTATGGTGGGGAGGAAGGGAGAAAAAAATTTGGTAATCAAAATCTTTAAAAAATTGAATGTTGAAACCTTTCTTTACATGTAACTAGAAAAAAGTAAAATAGTATTAAGTGGGGGGAAGAAATATGAAGAAAAATGTCCTACATGGAACTGCTTAAGAACATAAAAATATCATTAAGAAAAAGTTGATTTTGAGGGGTGGAGCCAAGATGGTGGAGTAGAAGGATGGACCTCCTCTAGCTCTCCCCTCCTTAGCCCATGAAATACCTGTAAAAAATGATGCTAAATAAATTCTAAAGCAGTAGAAGCCACAAAATGACAGTGAAACAGATTTCCAGCTCAAGACAGCCTGGAAGGCTGACAGGCAGGTCTACTGCACCAGGCTCAGAGAGGAGCACAGCCCAGTGTGGGCCTTGCAGCATGGATAGGATTGGAGTCAGCTTCAAGGCCTAGAATCACAGGTAGCTACTGGGGTTCCCAGATCTCTCAAACCATAAATGCCAAAGATAGTTTCAAAGGTCAGGAAGAAAGTTCTTTCACCTGGGTGAGAAGGGAGCATGGTACAGCACCAGCTCTGGCCCCAAGATGGTTGCACCCACTGTGCAGTGGAGGCAATGGCCTCCACTTTTGGAACCATCAGCCTAAAGACCCCTGGACAAATAAAGCAGCTGATCTGGGTCTCAGTCCTGAGTGGCAGTCCTGGGGCGAATAGGAGTGCTGGCATGGCAGAGCTGGTGGTATCTGTAGAGAGAGAACCCTACTCTCAGCTCCAGGGCAGAAAAGAGTGCTTGTGGTTGCTCAAAGACCAGAGTGCAGGCCAGGAGAGGAGTAAACTGCTCTCCCTTGATTGTGGCATCTTGCAGAAACTGAGAACTTACAGGTCCCTAGAGATATCTCAGAGAACAGCTTCACAAAACCTCTGAAGTCTAGGGTAGTATATCCTCCACTTGACAAAGGACTCAAAAGTCAAGTAACTGACTGGGAAGATGCACCAAAAGAGGAAAAATAAGAGTATAGAAAGTTACTTTCTTGATGAAAAGATATTTTCTTTCATCCTTTCTGATGAGGAAGAACAAAGCATATGTTCAGACAAAGACAGTAAAGTCAAGGCTTCTACATCCAAAGTCTCCAAAAATAATATGCAATGGTCTCAGGCCATGGAAGAGCTCAAAAAGCATTTTGAAAACCAGGTGAGAGAGGTGGAGGAAAAACTGGGAAGAGAAATAAAAGAGATGTAAGAAAATCATGAAAAGCAAGTCAACAGTCTGCTAAAGGAGACCCAAAAAATGTTGAAGAAAATAACACCTTTAAAAATAGACTAACCCACATGGCAAAAAAGATCCAAAAAGCCAATGAGGAAAAGAATGCCTTAAAAAGCAGAATTGGCCAAATGGAAAAGGAGGTTCAGAAGCTCAGTGAAGAAAATAGCTCTTTAAAAATTAGAATGGAGCAGGTGGAAGCCAATGCTTTTATGAGAAACCAAGAAATTTTAAAACAAAACCAAAAGAATGAAAAAATAGAAGACAGTGTAAAATATCTCATTGGAAAAACAACTGACCTGGAAAATGGATGCAGTAGAGATAATTTAAAATTAATTAGTCTACCTGAAAACCATGATCAAAGAGCCCAGACAACAGCTTCCAAGAAATTATCAAGGAAAACTGCCCTGATATTCTAGAATCAGAGGGTAAAATAGAAATGGAAATAATTTACTGATCACCTCCTGAAAGAGATCCCAAAGGAAAACTCCCAGGAATATTGTAGCCAGATTCCAGATTTCCCAAGTCAAGGAGAAAATATTACAACTAGCTAGAAAGAAACAATTCAAGTTCTGTGGAAATATAATCAGGATAACACAGGATTTAGCAGCTTCTACACTATGGGACTGAAGGACTTGGAATATGATATTCCAGAGGTCAAAGGAGATAGGATTAAAACCAAGAATCACCTATCGAGAAAAACTGAATATAATACTTGAGGGGAAAATGGAATTTCAATGAAATAGAGGACTTCCAAGCATTCTTGGTGAATATATGTGTGTATGGGTATGTATGTATATGTATATTATATATGTATATATGTGTGTGTGTGTGTATACATATATATAGAAAGAGAGAGAGGAGAGGCACAGGGTGAGCTGAATATGAAGAGAGAATACCTAAAAAAATAAAATTTACTATTGAGTGCAATGTACTGGGAGTAAGAGAAATGGAGAGGTAGAATGCAGTCAATCATCTCACATAAAAGAGGAAAGAAAGAGCTTTTGCAATGGAAGGGAAGAAGGGGGAGATGAAAGGAAATAAATGAACCTTACTCTCATTGGATTTGGCTTAAGGAGGAAATAACATACATTCAATTGAATGTGGAAATCTATTTAACCCTGCAGGAAGACAAGGGGAAGTCACATAGGAGAGGGAAGATAAAAGAAGGGACAGCAAATTGGGGCAAGGGATAATCAGAAGCAAACATTATTGTGGGAGTACAGGCCAAAGGAGAGAATAGAATAAATGGAGGGCAGGATAGGACAGAATGAAATGTGGTTAGTCTTTCACAACATAACTATTATGAAAGTGTTTTCATTGTTACACATGTATGACCTATATTGAATTGTTTGTTTTCTCAATGATAGTGGATGAGGAGGGAGGAAGGGAAGTAATATGGAACTCAAAACTTTAATAATGAATGTTAAAAATTATTTTAGCATGCAATTGGAAAATAGGATATACAGGCAATGGGGTATAGAAATCTATTTTGCCCTACAGGAAAATAGAGGGGAGGGGGAATGGAAGAAGAGGAGGTACTAGAAGGGAGGACAGACTGGAGGAAGGGGTAGATGGGGTGCATGCCATCCTGGAGTGGGGGATGGGAAGAGATGGGGAGAAAAATTTGAATTCAAATTCTTGTGGAAGTGAATGTTGAGAACTGAAAAATAAATAATTATAAATAAATCAAACAAAATAAGTATAAAAATCATATATTTTTAAAAGTTGATTTTGAAACAGGAAATACATATATTATAGCTCTTAAATAACATAAAAAAGAAGAGACAAGAAAACATATCTCCCTGTTCTCACGAAGAAGTGGAGGACACATGACAGAATAAACACTGTCAGACCAAAAATAAATGTTGGTTTTTAATTGGCCATTTTTTCTTTTTCTACCAGGGTGGGTTTAATGGGGAGGGGGGAATATTCAGAAATGACATGTTATAAAAGCAAAAAGCATCAATAACATGTTTTTAAAAACCCAGGATCACCTTGGCAAAACAATAAAGCACCAGAACAGGATTGTAGAGGTCCTTGTCTCTATAATGGGCACATTGTTTAAATTCTTTCAGAGTTTGGTGAATAGCTGTTAATTCACATCTCTGAACAATTGAATCTACACATTGAAAACCAAGAAAAATAATGCAAACTTAAGTTTCATTAGGAAAATAATGGTGTCCTAGACTAGGGAAGTGCAAGTCCCATTATATTCTGTCCTGGTCAAATCACATCCTGAACATTATGTTCATTTCTGGGTGCCATTTTCTAGGAAAGACACTGATAAACTGGAGAATGTTCAGAAAGGGAAAATGGAAGTAGTGAAAGATTTGGCCAGAAGAGGGTTATTTGTAATAATTAAATTCATAAATATTTATTAAGTACCTACTGTGTGCCCAGGCACTGTGCTAAGCACTTGGAGTACAAAAAGAGACAAAAGACTGGCCCTATCCTTAAGAAGCTTGTAATCTAATGTTCAAGACAACATACTAACAAAACAATCTATACATGGAATACATCAGAAATAATTAACAAGAAGAAAGCATTAGAATTACAAGGAGTTCAGGATAGCTTCCTATAGAAGACAGGATTTAGTTGGGACTTACAGGAATAACATAACTGTGCTTTGGGAAAATTGATTTCATGGTTGAATGGAGGGTAGATTAGATATGTTTAACTTGGAAAAGAAAAGAATTGTGGAGATCTGATAACTCTCTTTAAACTCTTGAACACCTAATAAATAAGAGAAAAAAGATGAGATTTTTTTAGTCTGATTTCCAGAAATTAGAACTAGAGGGAATGGATACGAGTCACAAGGAAGTAAATTAAAGCTTGATGTAAGTAGAAATCTTCCTAAATATTAGAGCTCATCTGAAGTGGAATAGGCTGCCCAGGAAGGTAGTGGATTCCTTCTACTGGAAGATATTCAGCAAAGCCTGGATGACAACTTTTCAGATAGGCTGTAGAAGGTACTCTTGGACCCCAGAGATCACCAGAGATCACTCCCTCCTTCTAGATACCCTCTTGCCTCAGAAATAATATGTTCTTATTATTCTTATCCAGGTCTCAATTGGTCTAAATTGCCCCTTGCCTCCCTTCCTACTCCAAGATTCCATGATTCATTTCCAGTTCATGGTTTGACCCTAGACTCTCCAATGCTTACACGTGGGAAAAGTTTGTGTCAAGCTTTGGTATAAGTTGTCAAGCTGTTGTGCAAGCTGTGGCTCCAGCTGTTAACTGCCCAACTACCCCACCCTCATCTTCATGACTGACTATTGGGATAAAGTGGATAATAAAGGGAATGACAGCCTAGGCTCAAAGTGAGAGAGAAGCTGACTTAAAATACTTTGGCTACCACCCACAGGTTTATGAGTGAGTGTCACTGTGAACCTATCTCAATGTAACCAATATTTGATGAGAGGAAAAACCCCATATCTCCAGCCCTGCTGCAGCCTCATCCATAATCCCTATTTAGAGCACGCCATGCAGAGATCTATTTTAATATATCTGTTGACCTACTTTACTATTCCAGCATCAAAAAAGTTAAACTGCTAACTTACAAAGCATTGGTTTGCCATTTTCCAATAAAACACTTTTTTGTTTTTAACAAGGGGCTTTTTGTTCCAGCTTCCTTTTTTTTATGAGCTAGTTTCCATTGTACACAGGTGCTGATGGATTTGCAGAAAGGGTGAAATGGAAAAAAAAGTCTTTAATGTATCCCAGCCCAGAGGTGATCTGTAACTTCTGACAGCTTGGAAATCACTTACACCCACAAATTCTGCTTTGTTCTCTCATCCTTGCTCCTTCTTCTTTGTGAGAATAACATTACGTGGATCGTAAAAACAAACACAAATGCTACGTGCAATGACTAACGTCGCTGGTCAGGAAAAAGTGAGCACATTAATTTTAGCTCTTTGCCATAGGAATTCTTTCCTTCCTACCCGTCCAAATCATTATTCATTCCCCTTTAGAGTCTGTCACTAGGATGTCCTTTAGGTACTGAGTTGTCTTACTTCCAGAAAAGTAAGGCAGGGGTTTTTTTTATTTTTTCGCAAGCATTTAGTTGGGGTTGCCTAGAAGGTTTACAATTCTTAATGAACTAATAGAGAACAAGTGAACCAAGGAGACAGACTCATAAGTGGTTTATCCAAGTGGAGCAACACGACCTCTTATTCCCTGCTATAGGTTTCTCTGACCTTCACACTGTAAAGGTTATAATGAGCTGAAAAGATGAAGTTGATCTTTATGTTTTTCATATTCTTTTTCTAACCTAAATCACCAATAGAGAGAAAAGAATTTAACCCACATTCAATTTTGTAATCGTCTTTCATGAGAAAACACTTAATGGGACTCAAAGAGCTCTCTTTGGTCTAGTCTGTGGCACACAATAAAGACTGGCCATTGTCAGGTGGAGAAACAATGACTAGCTACATCATTGAGTCAGATAGAGCAGTCAAGATTTTTACCTCTTCCACAGGTCAAAGGAAGCTTAGAACCAGGGAGAATGGATACAAAATGGATTGTCCCCAGAAGGTAGATGAGTCTAGGATCAAATCCCAACTCTGCTCTTTGCCACCTGACTGAGTGGCAGCTATTTGCTCTGCCTTTCTGAGCCTCAGTTTCCTTACCTTCTAAATGAATGAGTTGAACTAAATGGTTCTCTAAACCTCTTCCCTTGGATCCTCCTCAATACAATTGTTGTTATTTTTAAATTAAAGGTGTCACCATTGACTTTATTAGTGATGGTGAGATATCAAAAAGGTATATGTTCAAATCATCATCATACAAAAGTATATTTCCAAAAAAGAATCAAATTAATGTGATCATCGCTACCTTCCATGTCTTCCACGAAAATGAGAAAAATGATGCTACAGTTGCCCACCAAAAACAAAACAATCTGTATTTATTTTTTATATTCATGTTATTTTATTATATTATTTCTTTTACTATGTAATATTATGCTTTATCTTTTGTTGCATATTTTACTATTTATTATATTATTAATATGTACATTTTTGTATGTAAGTATACATGATGCATGCATTCATATGTACACACACACACACACACACACACACACACACACCCCTTTTATTTCTCCTTACAAAATGGATATACATACAAAAATAGAAAGTAACATTGCAAACCAATTGCAACTGCAAACCAATGCTTATTGAAGGCAGGCAGAACCTGTTACTTTTATCTTTGTATGTATCCCCAGTATCTTGCACAAGGTTTGACATGGTACAAAACTAATATCTGTCAGTGCACTGGTGGAAACCTGTATCTCCAATAGTTCTTTTCCTAATACCAAGTAATATTATTGGTCATTAGAAAGTCCATAGCAGTTAAAAAGCATTTGAGAGTATTAGGGAGCGAGAAAAGGGAAGTGTGAGGATTTAGGAGAAAGTTTAGTTAAGGAACTGATTTTAGTTTTTCAAGGGTCATAACTAACAAGCAAATACATGTAGGTTCTTACTCAACAGCTTCTTGAGTGAAACATATCCAACACGAATTAGAAATGAAATTGGGAATTTAATCCACAGGACCAGTTTACAAGAGGGTCAACAGGGTGACATGATAGCTGACTGATCAATCAAAAAGCACTTATTAAGCATCCAGTATGTGTGAGGAACTAGTCTAGGAAAACAAATATAATGAAAAAAATAATCCTTACTTACAAAGAACTTTCATTCTAGGAGCAAAAGAGGGGACAACAATGGTTATGTAAGTATATGCAGAACACATACACACTATAAGAGGGTGAGGGAGGGCACTAGCAGCTGGGGAAGTAAGAAAAGGCTGAAGTAATCTTAGGTTGCATTAATAGAGACACTGGGTCCAGAATGGAGTGCAAGTACTGCTGGTCAAACCCCATGCGAAATACTGTGCTCAGTCCTGGGTACCACATTTTAGGACGGATATTGACAAAGTGGAGGGAGTAGTACAGAGTAAAGTCATTTAGGATGGTGAAGGACCTTGGAAGCTATCCCATACAAGGACTATTTGAAGGAAACAGTAATGTTGAGCATGGAGAAGAAAGACTTAAGGATAACATAATAACTGTTTGCAAGTGTGTAGAGGATTGTGATGTGAGAGATTTGTTCTATTTGGCCAAAGAGAATAGGCCTCCTAAGAACAATGAGTGGAAGCTACAAAAATGAAGACAGAGGCTTCATGTAAGTGGGGAAGGGAGTGGAAACATTTTTTAAAAGCCCCAAAGTAAAACTGGTTATCTCAGGAAGAGGGAAGATTCCTATCACTGAAGACTTTCCGATAAAAAACAGATGCTCCTTTCTTAGCCAAATTGTTGAAGAGGTTCTAAAGTTAGCATAACTCTAACTAGATGGTCTCTGAGATCCCCCCTTCCAGCTCTAATATTCTGCCATTCTGTACAAATCATTCTTCTTAACTGGCCACCAATCTAGTAATGTGGGAGAAACAGTCAACTCAGCATTTTTCAATGTTTTCTTTCCTTGGGGGGAAGTGTTCTGGATTGCTTACGATCTGGTTATCTATCTTCCAAAATGAAAACGAAAGGTAGAGGAAGGTAAGAGAGCAGAATAAAAAGAAAATAAACCTGAAGTATGTTTCCTCTTATTTAGAGTTGAAAGTTATTATCATAAAAAGCCCATCTGCTCTCCTTGATCATTTCTTCTACACATTAAATTTTCTGATTTTATTTCCTCCTTAAATTATTTATAGGTCAGTAGAGTCCTTTCTTATGATTTGCTTCTGTCTGATGGAGCTCAGGTTTGACACCAGATCTGATATTCTTTGCCTTCTCTGTATTCCCAGGAGAACTTTGTATACCTTAATAACAGCTGCGCTTTTATCACCAATGTTCCACTTATATCCCTTAGGGGCTCTGGTGACCATATTACCCAGTCAGCACTTGGCTGTACAAAAACACATGCCTAACTAGAAACTTTTACAATGCTAGAGAACAGGGCCAACATTCTGCTCCACTCTAGCAAGAAAGGAGATGCTTCTAAAATTAGTTGGCTACTTTTTGTCCTTCTAAAACTATGTTTGGGTGGTTATGGGTAGAGTTGCCAAGCTCCCCTTGGGTTCACTCTTGTGTTAGTTGTCTTTAATTTATTATAATTAATATAATTATTATAACTAGAATTGATGTGACATTTTAGTTTGTAAAATACAAATATTATGCCCATTTTACAACGAGGAAACAGAGGTAAGAAGGGATTAAGTGACTTGCCCAGGGTCATACAACTGGTGAGAGTCTAAGGTTGGATTTGAAGTTCTTTCTGATTCCATACACTCTCTCTTTTGCAATAGCTAGCTGTCTCAATATACTCTGGCAACATGTACTGCCTAGATCATGAGTTTGGAACTTAGGTGTGTGGTGGCAAAGAATTAGAAGCTGAGGGGATGTCTAGCAATTGGGGAATGGTTGGACAAATTGTGGTATACGATTGTGATGGAATACTATTGTGCTAAGGAAATGGTGAGCCGGATGGTTTCAGAAAACCTGGGAAGATGTGAACTGATGCACAGTGAAGAGGGCAGAATCAGAAGAACATTGTACATGACAAGAACAATATTTCAAGAATGATCATCTGTGAAAGACTTAGCTACTCTGATCCAGACAGTGATCCAAGACAATTCCAAAGGACCCATGATGAAAAATACAATCCATCTCCAGAAAGGGAACTGATGAACTCTGAGTACAGATTGAAGCTTGCTTTTTTTTTTACTTTATTTTTCTTGGTTTTTGTGCCCGTGCATTTTCTTTTGCAACGTGGCTAATACGGAAGTATATTTGACATGGCTTCACATGTATAACTTACATCATATTACTTACTTTCTCAAGGAGAAAGAGAATGAAAGGGAGAGGATTTGAAACTCATTTTAAATGAATATTAAAAAATTATTTACAGGTGATTGGGAAATATTTAATGAAATAAATTTTAAAATTAAAGAAATTGAAGTGGCACTGTCCTCATCAGCTTGTCTCCCTAACTAGACTGTAAGCTCTTTTAGCTTGCTGTTTCTTTGTACTTCCCTAGTGTTTATCCAAGGTTTAGCTCATAATTGCTTAGTAAGTGCTGGTTGGTTAATCGATTAACCCTCTCAATACCTAGCCTAATATCATGTATATAGTAGGAGCTCAATGAACAAATGTGAGGAGATGAATATTTAACAATCACCATGATACAATGGATTGGACCAAATGAGTTTAGGAAGGAACATCGGGTTGTGGAATCAAAAGACCGATGTGGCTCTGCTGCAACCTACTTTTGTGACTTTGTCATCTGACCCCTGGGTGCCTTCACTCTTTCACCTGGAAAATTGACGTTTGTGTTTAGATGAACAATAAGGTCATCTGATTCTGATTCTAAATCATATACATCTAGAATCTATTTTTAATTCTAAGGTCCTCCTCCATTATCTATGAAATTATACAATTGGAACTGCAGAATCTCAGAAGGCACTTTTTCAAGATGTTGCTACATTGGAATACCATCCATCTATTCCACTTATAACTCAAACATCTCAAATGAGATAATATGTCCAGAATTTTACAAACCTTAAAGAGCTATATAAATATTAGCAATTATTACTGTTATCATTATTTTTATTAATGCTGCCTCCAAACCATTGAGTTAGTGGACAACTTCTAGCCTCATAAATATCAAATACAGAAGAGAAAATTATTTGGCCCAGGCTTAGTAGACCTCATTGTCTTATTACATGCTGTCCCACCGTTTCCAGAATGAATTCTCCTCTTCCTTTGAATAGTATTCACTGACTTCAAGAACCAGCTCAGGTAATCTCTCTTCAATAATATCTTTCCAACTACTTCTAGATAGAAAGAATTCTTCCAGCAAAAGACTGGAATCAAAGTAACTCTCTATCGACTGGGAAATGATTGCTCAAAAATTTAATATTATCCATTATAAGAAATGGTACGTGTACAAATTTCACAGAAACTTGAGAAGACTTGTTACGTGAATTAAACATATAAAAACTATTTAGAAAAACTAAAAGCTATCAAAGTCCCAGCTTACAGTCCAAGCACCTGAAAATCTAAGTGCACCTGAGCCAGATGAAAATTTAATTGAGAAATGTTTAACAAAAGATTTAAAAATATAGCATAGCTTAGTTGATGTTAATTTGTAGTTTTCTAAGTCAACATGCAACCCTGCAGTGATCTGAGTTTAATACCACTAATTGAGTCAATAATCACAATAATGTCAGTGATATTGCACAATTTTCTACCTCTTCCACAGCTACCTTTCCATGGTAGAGATGCCTCTGTCCCCTTAGGCCCCCTCCTCTGATGTGTGTGTTCCTACCCTACTTCCTACTTTTGAGAGGCTGGCCCATGCCAGCCATGCTCACTTTTCTTTTGGTTCCACTTCTTAACCCTAAGGCTTTTCTGCCTTTGCCTTGCTCATAAACCCCACTTTTCAGGTCTCTTTCATGTGTTGTTTTCCTGATTAAAATGTAAGCACCTTAAGAATAAGTTCCATTTTCTTTTTTCTTGTACTTGTATTCTCAGTGCCTAGCACAGTGCCAAGCACATGGTAAATATCTGATGAATGAGTTGTCTGTCTGTCAATCTAAAATATTAATTCTGTTCAATTCAGTAACTAATTGTTACTACAGATGACTCCCAATGAAATATGCTCCGTTCCTCTCAGCAGAGAAATGGTGGATTACAAGTGTGGAAAAGACATATATTGTTGTGCACAACTATTGTGTTGATGTGTTTTGCTTAACTGTCTATTTTTTAAATAAAGGATGGTTCTATGAGGGAAAGGAAATGATAGAAAATCCCTGGAAGAAGACAAAACTTGTGTGTGTGTGTATGTGTGTGCGTGTGTGTGTGTGTGTGTGTGTGTTTCAGGGAGAGGGGGAAAGCATTGCATATTTTTTTTAATGGTCCCTTCATCCTTGAAAGGAAAGCCAATTTGACATCTACCATGTACTTAACCATTTTAAACTTACACTATAGGCATTTGATTACACGTCACATCTCCCTACTAGACTGTAAATTCCTTGTGGGCAAGCACATCAGTTTTTTAAATCATTGTATCTCTAGTACCTAGTTAGGTGACTTAAAATGATTAATACATGATTGATTCAACATATTAGACACTTGGTTCTTTAATTATTTCAAATGTATTCAATTCAATTGATTCCTCTAAAATAAATCAACATATGGTTTCCATTTCTCCAGTCCAAAGGCATCTCTCCCATTCTCTACATCTAGAAGGTCACTGAAAATTGTTCAACCATAACATCCCCCAATTCTTTCATTACTCAAGAATATATTTCATCTAGACCAAAGAACTTGAAATCCTAAATGGCAACTATGTGTCCGACTACTAATTCCCTACTAATCTTATAAGGGTGTCCCAAAAGCCTTAGTCCAGTCCTAAATTCTTAAAGCTTAATATTACACTAAAACTTTTAGAACACCATATATATACATATATATATATGGTGTTTATATATATATATATAAACTCACGATTAGTCATTTTAAATTTTATTTCATATAGATAGCTGTTAGTACTGTCACCCTTCTCAAGTTATTATAGACATACTTAAGTACTTACAGGTTGTACCCCATCTCCCATCCACCTCCCATCCCAATCTCTGGTAGCATATAAACTCCTTGTTCAATTGGTTGGGTAGGGGAAGGAAACAACAGAGAACCATAGAGCACAAAATGAGAGAAAAGCTATTAAACGAAAAGAACATGAACCACACAGATCAGAACACAATCGATCCTCCAATATTATCCAGGTGTATTGTGGTGTAGAGAAGAGATAAAGAGGATGAGAGGCATATGGCTCCCACCTTATTAACCGCATGACTGTAGGCAAATTGCTGTCTCTCTCTTTGCTTCAATTTCCTCATCTGCACATAAAGATAAAAATGCCCCTACATGGTCTATATCACAGAGTTCCTGCAAGGAAAGTGTTCTGTAAACCCTAGAAAATGGTAAAAATATTAGATAATATTTTATAAATGTCTGCTATTGGTAATAAGTATTATTGTTGATGCTGTCATTATTACTAACTCCTAGCAACTTTACTTATTATCAACAAACAGACAACCTCAAGCATAATAGAGGAAATTAAGACATAAGCTCAGAAATTATAATGGGTGGTGAAAGTATTGAGAAATGAAGTAAAGAGATGTTGATATGTCCAGTGTCCACAGAAGGGTGATGAGCAAGATGAAACCTAGAAAAAGGAGAACAGAGTGCAAACACACTCAGTGACTAAATCATAAATACCTTCAAGGGGGGATATATTTAGAACTAGTCTATTTGATAGTTTTGCCCTAATGGGAAAAGCTTTGAAAAATTCCTGCTGCTAGCAAAACAGAAATTCTTTTATGAAAAAGTTACCCTGGGTGATTGACCCAAACATTCTGAAAACTCTTGTCAAGGTATCAGTTTGGGGGAGAAAGTTAGTGTCCCAGACAACTGTAACTTGATGGAAATATCTCTTATGACTGGGTAACTTTTTGTTCTGGTATTAAATTCATGCAACAAGTTTTTGATCTTAATTCATTTTCTAAATAGGTTTCCTTACTGGAAAGAGAATGGGTTGACCAGCTAACAAGTAGTACAGTCCACTGGGCAGTTGTAATTCTACCATAAACTACTCTATAAAGTTTATAGTTTCTAGTTAATGAGGAGGAGGGAAGGAGGAGATTAGTATTTCTGTAATGTTTAAGGTTTATAAGACACTTTACAAATATTTTCTCGTTTTATCCTCACATCAACTAGACACATTTACAAATGAGAAAACTGAGGCAGACAGAGGTTTAGCAACTTACCCAGGGTCGTATAGTTTGTAAATGTCTGGGAGGGATTTGAACTCAGGTCTCCCTGTCTTTAGGTCCACCACTCTATCCACTGTGCCCCTGAGTGACATAGGGATCTCTTATGAGATTGGTTGATTAAATTTAATTCACCACTGCATGAACTGATAAAATCAGAAATACAAAGCCATGGTTTCCAGATCCTTGAGCAGAGATGGAAGGCACAGCAACTGTGAAATCCAATTTGCTTTTCCAGGCCTCCCCATTCATTCTAACTCTAAGTCATAACCTTGCCTTGGTCAGGCACTTTGGAGGCTGTGTGGCACAATGACATACATCCTGGCAAAACATTTTTCTCCTGGGAAGATAATCCCTAGTATAACACAATATATCCCTAGACAAAGTCATTGTTGTTTATAGTGGAATTCTCACCCACACGCATACACACACACACACCTACTACAGTTAATTAGTTTCACACTATGAACAACATTCCAAACCACTCCACTAGTCCCTTTTCTAAGTCCCCCTGCCATTTTTTTTTGCACCTAGGCCCATAAGATGACAATTTTACGATCACCCCAGATTTGTGTTTGAAGGTGCCTATAAATTCTAGTCTATCACTCATTATTTAATTCAAAATGAATGTTGTAAATGTGAATGAGGATGATGGAGAGTTGCAGTCCAACCAGAGAGACATTAATATTGCAATGGTCTGGACATCTCCTTTATTACCAGAACTGGTATACAGTACAATCTTCGGTTACAGCAGGAAATTTATTTCAGGCCCATCTCTCGCTTTCAATTACCATTAAAAGATGTTGGAATTTCTCATCTTCAGCATACCCAAATCAGTGGCTAATTACTCAGTTTCCTGCTCTATGAAATGAGATGGTGGGACTGGCTGACCTCTGCAGTCTCCTCCAGACCTATGTCTATGCCCTATGATCTTGTTATTTTCAATGATTATCTGTGACTTTCTTGACTTTTTAGTGAGAGGACTTCATTTTAATTCTCTTGAATTTGAGTCCATAATATTATATTTACTGCTAATCAAATCCCTGAACCTCTAAAATCTCTTTTAAGAAAACAAAATACTTTCTGTATGTGTATCTATGTGTTTTTAAACTGAACTTGTGATTATGTTGAGGCAGGGAATTCCTAGCAAGGAAGTCACCACTTTACCAAAGCACACCGGTGCTTGATGCACAACTTATACTCTTGGAGAGCTATCTGGGATGCAGAGATAAAATGGCTTGCCCAAGATCACATAGTCAATATGCCTTAGAGCAGAGAGAATCCAATTCCTCCTAACTGTGGAGCCCACTCTCCATCCTCTACTCCAGGGACCACTGATGCTGTCCTTGAGTTGTTTCGGTTGTATCTGACTCTCTATGACCCCATTTGGGGTTTTCTTGGCAAAGATACTGAAAAGGTTTGCCATTTCCTTCTCTAGCTCATTTTTTTCCTTAATAGTATTTTATTTTTTCCAATTACAAGTAAAGATAGTTTTCAACATTCACTTTTATAAGATTTTGAATTCTCCCTCCCTCTCTTCCCTTCTCCCCAAGAGAGCAAGCAATCTTACATAGGCTGTACTTGTACAATCTTATTAAACTTATTTCCACATCAGCCACATTATGAAAGAATATTTGTGGGGTTTTTTTTGGGGGGGGGGGTTGTTCTTTATTTGTATTACCAGCACCAGAATAATGTCCACTGTAGATACATAATAAATGCTTTATCATTGACTGATGATGTGATTTCCTCATTCAGGGGACTCTTTCTACTATAAATGTTTGTATTTCCACTAAATTCCCATCTGATCCATCCTCCCATACTATTCTCTAAGTGGCATTGTTGGTTCCTCTCCTTTGTTGGAGCATGGGAAAGCTCCTTCTATCCTTAGATTCTCTCAAACCAAATTAGCTTGGCACAATGGTCCATTCCTATAATACCTGTTATTAAGCTGCAGCAGCTCAGGCTGTTGAATCACATGAGACTGGAAGTTCTGAGCTACAGTAGGACTCAGGTGCCTCCACTAAGTCTGGCACCAAGATGGTGAGCACCCCAGAAGGGAGGACAAACTAGCCCATAAGTGACCACTGCACATCCAGAGTGGGTGAAACAAAGATTCTTCTGAAATTCAAAAGAAACCCCAAAACCCTGAACAACTAAATCCCAAAGATCTACAAGAAAGTATTTTGTCCTAACAGGAAAGGCGTTGAAAATTACTGACACTAGTAGAACCTTCTAGAAGCCTTGGGTTACCCTCACTTCTGCTTCATGGCTCAACTAATACTCCTTTGTTAACTTTCATTCCTTTCTCTTGAATGCCTAAATCCACATTTGACCATTTTTCCTCCTTCTGGGCAGCCAGTTAGCACAGTAGATTGAGTACCAGACTAAGTCAAAAAGACCCAAGTTTGAATCCTGTTTCAAACAGTGTGACCCTGGACATGTCACCTAACCTCTATTTGCCTTAGCTTCCTCAATGGCAAAATGGGATGATAATAGATATTAATAATATATAATAATAGTTTGTTGTGAGGACCAATTGACAGGTGTGAAAAGTACTTCGAAACCTTAAAGACCTTATTAATGGATGTGAATTCATTTGAAAAAGAAGTCATTTCTCTGTATTCCTGCCTTTCTCTGTATCTCTGGTGCTTAGTATGGTGTCTGGTATACATTAAACAAATAACAAATGCTTGTCAACTGACATTTACCTATATCCACCCTGATTTCTTTTTACAGAAGGCAATTGTAAAGCGGAGAAATGACTTTGTTGGGGGTGGAAGCTCAATTCCATGTGGACAGTCTCGGGCGGGTAAAGGTGGGAACTTCTAAATCTTAGAGTTCTCATGAGGCCCCCCAGAAAACAGCAGGGAATTGAGGAGTGAGACTGAGCTATCTTGTGTATTTCCCCCTCTTCCCATGAGAACGTGATGGGAGAGGCATCCCCTCCCTCGAGACTGGCCCGGATCTGGGCATACCTATTGTTATCTAACAGGCACGGTATTCAGGTGCAAACTACGCGGCCGGAGAGCTTAATTAGGGTCAGGAAAGCCTGAAGGCGCTCTTAGCGCTGAGGGGCCCTTACAGGACAGAAGGCCCCTTTTCCTCTCTTCGCTCTTCCCTCCCCCCTCTCTCCCCACTTCCACTTCTGCTTTCATTCCCTCACTGTAAGACCTTTGCCTCCTTGGGAGATTTCTCTCTCCCTCCTAAGGAAGAGTTCCCCCTGCACATGTAACCGAGACCCTGAATAAAGCCTAACCCTTGTTCGACTCCGGAAAGTCTCTTCTCTCATACGTTTATCCGGTTTGGCCAGCCGAAGACCTGCGAGGTAAGGTAAGACTCGGGTAGCCCTCAGGCCTCTAGGCCTGGCATGACTTTATGAAGATGTTTTGAATAAACGAAACCTAAGAAAATATACCAAATAGGTATTTCCTCAAAATATCCATTAGTTAGAAATTAGTCAGAAATAAGCAATTAGTTGTCCTGTCATCTTGTTTTTTAAGTAGAGACAGATGACAATTCATGAATCTCTTACCCAATATCCCTCATTCACAACAGATGTTGTTCTGTGTAGTCCTTGGTCATTCACAGGAGTGAGACACAATTGAAATACCCATTAAATTCTTCTATGGCCATTGATTTTTTTTCCAACAGTAGTGTTTTCTATTGAACTAATTAGTTTTAATTTTCAAACGATCCAATTTTCAACTAAATTTTTTTCAACTAAATTGTCTCTCATTTTCAACTCACATTTCCTTTGTACATCAACCTGACCTCGGCATTTCCTTAGCCTTTGTTTTGAACAATTCTAATGACAAGGAGCTGACTACTTTACAAAGCAATCCACTCCATTTTTTAAAAGAAGAACTAGCTGTTAGAACCTCTCAGGGTGTACTGACAAGCTTCCTATAACTGGAAAGAATGAAACTAAGTTTGAGTTCCATCTGTGTGATCTTGAACATATCACCTGCTTCTTTAGCCCTCAGTTTCCTCATTTGTGAAATTAGGTGGCAGGACTAGACAAGGTGAGGAATCTGTGGCCTTGAGGCTCCATGTGGCCCTCTAGGTCCTCAAGTGCAGCCCTTTGACTGACTTCTGTGAAATTCGGATTCTGTCAAAGGGTCACATTGGAGGACTTAGGGGGCCACCTGCGACCTCAAGGCCTCAGGTTTCCTACTTCTGGACTAGATAATCTATTAAGATCTTTCTTTGTTCAGACTCTACAACTCAGTGGATTCAGTAACTATCATTTCTGGCTGTTGGCCTGGGCTATCTCTCCATTGTTATCCTTTGGTCCAAGTTGTAAAGAGGGAAAGCAGATGTCTAGGATAAAACATAAGGCAATCTTTAATGATATTTTTATATAAATAATATAAATTTAATTCATGTTAATACCAGAAAAATTCCACTTCCTGGGCATACTGGCATTTATTTTGTGTTGTCACATGGGATACAATGAAGCATCCTAAGCCTTTTGTGAAGAGTAACTCAGAAGAGTTTCTTTCCTTGACAGGACATGCCAAAGACTCTGCCTTTATTCATAGCATGTTCCCATAAATATGGGCCCAATTTTTTCTTCCCCATCCAGATTTTGTTTTAGAAACCTCCCTAGAAAAATCTATAGGGACCTATGAAACCACTAACTTCCTTTGTTTTGCTTGATGGACTTTAGTCCCCTGGAGCCATTTAATCTCTTACACTTAATGAATAATGAAGTCAGTTAAAATGTTTTTAATATTATAATTAGTTCCCAAATTCTTATGTCCAAAACATTGAGTAACTAACAGGAGTTTCAACAAAACCTATTATTTACAGACAAGAAAAAAAAAACTCTGAAGAAATAGAGCAAGGAAAATGGATATGTAGCATGGGGAGCATGAGCTATTAAGTGATTGCCAGTTTATTAGGACTTTAAGTCGAGGAAATTTATCAAGGCTCTGAGGTAATAAGACTTCCTTGAAATATCAACTTTTGACATTTCAGCCTACAAAAATATTGTGTGTCAACAAATCAGAACTTCACTTTTTCGCCCTTTAGCGTTCAGTCTTTGATTATTTACAAGAGTGAGAGGTGAGTGGAATACACATTAACCTCTTCTTCCTCTGTACATAATTATTTTTCTCTTTTACCAAATTGCTTCTCTCATGAAGTCAACAGTCATATGTCTTATCCTACAAATCAATCTGGTTTTGTTGTATCTTCAATGAAAATATCTGGATTGAGATGGAAAACTTGGAACTTTATTGAATATTGTAGATTACAGGGCAGTTCTTATGAAAAATAAGGGAAGGAGACATCATGGAGAGTGATATGTTTTGTAAGTGATTTCGTCAAATATGAAAATTATGGATTACAAGAATACATATTTTAGAGCTGGAAGATATCTTAGTGGTCACTGAATCATCTCGTTTTAAAGATTAAGAAGCTAAGACACAGAGAGTTTATAACTTGGTCACAGTCAAAGAACTATCAGATGTTGGCGGTATATTCAAATCCAAATGCTTTAAATCCAAGGTCAATGATTCTAGACAACATTCTGTGACAATGAACCACCCATCAAACACTCATTCCCTGTATAAACCCCTGTGAGGAAAGTAGAGTACAGACATCCAACAGAAATGGAACATGAGACAGAAAGGAAGCAATTGCTTTTTCTGAGTATATTTGGAAATTTGAGGTTATATGTCATATTTATTAACCTTCCTGTGGTAAGCCTGTTAACTCTACATCTTTGAAAATCCTCAAGGCAATTATCCAGAAATCTCTTTAATGCTAATGAGTTTAGTTCAAAGCATGTGGATAAGAGCAAGTCCCAACAGTGGTGAATTGAGAAGTTAGTGAAACAATATGAATAAATACCGAAAGAATAGGGAAAATACGCTGGTGACAAGAGGTTTGGGGTTCAAATCCTACATCCAACGCTTCCTACTTGTGTGACCCTGGACAAGTTTCAAATTGTCTGGGCTTCAGCTTCCTCAAATGTAAAGGGGAAAGGGTTGATCAAATTGGCCTCTTATCCTGCTCAAGATCTCTGATTGAATGATTGAAGTAAGAAAAGGGAGGTGAGTGTGGTCAACATTCACTGAGTCTGAGGCCTGGACAGTGAATTTGATTTCTTTTTTATTATTATTAATTTATTTATTTTCAGTTTTCTACAACCACTTCTATAAGTCTTAGATTTTCTCCCCCTCCATCCCTTCTCCCTTCCCAAGATGGCATGCAATCTTATATGACAAATACATTCTTATTATACATATTTTCCTATTAGTCATGAACATGATTTCTTAAAGGAGCTTCATTAGCATGAGTTGGTCAAATAAGACAGTTAAGTTGTAGTACCTCAAATTGCAAGGAGATCTTATTCAACTCCAACCGAGTAAGAATCTCCTTTATACCATTGAAGTGGTGCAAAGGACAGAATACTGGACTTGAAATAAGGAGTTCAAATCCTAAATCAGACAATTAATTAGTTATGTGACTGAGCAAGTGACAACCCCTCTCAGTCTCACTTTCTTTACTTATAAAATGTGGATAAAAATAACACCTACCTCCCAGGGTCATTGTGAGGACCACATAAATAATGTGTATAAAGTACTGTACTACTTATTAAATGCTACATAATTCTGGCTATTATGATTCGCATTTCCAAAGAAATGCAACCTCAGCTTAACAACACCCCCAGTGAAGGGGGAGCTACAATTCATTCTACTTTGGGCCAGTTGAGGCTGTTTTCCTTTATATCTAGCCATAATCTGCCTCTGCAAATTCCATCTCCTAGATCCATCCTCTGGAGCCAAGTAAAAAAGTCAGATTCCTCTTCCATGTGGCATCCATTCAAATACATAAAGACAGCTGTGGTGTCCCCACTATTTCTCCAAGTTAAACACACTCAGTTCCCTTAACTGTGCTGCATATGTGTGAGTTTCAAGTCCCCTCAATATCTCATAAGTTCCTCCTTGGATACACTCCAGTTTGTCAGTGCTCTCTCTAAATCAAGGCACCCAGGTGTGAACCTACAACTCTAAACATTGTCTGTCCAAACCAGAGAGTCCTGGCTGCAACCTTCCTCCATCTGGATGGTAGGGAGTCTAGGATCTCAAAGCCCTCCTCTGATGCCTTATAATGAAGGCAGAGGTGATGCTGAGTGCTCAAAGCCCAGCCAGTGGAACACAAGCCCCAACAGTGCCTACCAAGCAGGAGAGGCTACAAGGATGGCCCTAGTCATAGATCATATGGTTCTGTCTCTTCTTTCCATTATGCATGTCTACCTCTCATCCACTGCCAGTCACCATGCTAAGTAATTTACAAATCCTGCTTCAGATATAAACCAACCATATGACCCTAGGCAAATCAGTTGATGTCTCTAAGCTTCCTTATCTATAAATGGGATAATATTAGTCCCTAGCTAATAAGATTGTTGAAAGGATCAGGTGGATAGATGATAAATAGATGATAGATAGATAGATAGATAGATAGATAGATAGATAGATAGATAGATAGATAGATATAGATACATAGAATTCTTTCTAAACTTTAATGCACTGTATAAATAGCTAGTTATTATTAATAATATTCATTACTATTAGATATTTATTAAGTGTTTACTATGCATAAAGCACTATGGGAAGCAAGGTGGCACAGTGAATTAGATCACTGGGTTTAGAAGCAGGAGACATCTTTCTGAGTTCAAGTCTGATCTCAGACAATTACCAGCTGTGTGACCCAGGGCAAGTCACTCAACTCCTCTGTAAAATCAACTGGAGAAGGAAATGGAAACCATTCCAATACCTTCTCCAAGAAGACCCCAGAAGGGGTCATAAAGAGTCAAATGTGAGTGAACAATCAACGCAGAACACTGGGCAATGAGGACAGAAAGGAAAAAATGAAGAAGCCTTTGTAGTCAAGGATTTTACTTTCTATGAAAATTCAAGGTAAATTCATGACATGGAAGGAACCTAGTTTTTGTTTTATCCATGTCACCATCTATATGACCTTGGATACGTCATTAAGCCTCTCTGGGCCTCAGTTTCCTTACACGTCTATGAAGGAGATGGACAAACTTCTTCCACCTAGGGTGCTCTTAACTCTAAGTTTACATTCTGCACTTGCTCAGAAGCCATCCCATAGAGAACACATTGATGGAATCTGGCATCTTTGAGAGTCAGTCAATTTCTGAGTCAGTGCTGACCCTACATGTTGAAGGCCTATGTAGCAACCTGTCAAAATGTTCATTAATTCATCCATTCCTCCTAGTGTGAGTTAAGGAGCAAAAAAAAAAGATTCATTTGCCCCAAAATATCTATCTCCCTCAATGACTTTCCAGGGTTTCCACAGCTTCTTCCTACATGCAGGCTTAAAGTTGTTACCATAGAGCTCCTTATGACCAAAAAAGAAAAAAATAGAAAAGGGCAGAGGAAGGGGGGCAGTATTCTTTAAAACTAGATTCAAACCAAATTTAAGAGCATATATGATCTGGAAGCAGGCCCATCTCCCCTTCTCAGCACATATGACTCATTCCATTAACACAAAAGCACATTTGGACCCTGAGGGACTGGATTAAAAGACAAGGAAATTTATTGGGGGGAGGAAAAGAGGGACATAAGGGAAGAAAGCAGCAGTGATGTGACCCAGTATGTCCTGGAGGTACCCTGAAAATGGGCTCAAAGAACAGGGAACCTGAGACAAGGCAAGCAAAAAGAAGTAACACAGACACATTTTTTGTTTTTTGTCTTATGTCCAGCTCTATCAACCATCCCAGCTTTATTTTGATCACTTTGTTTATAACAGCTCAAAGAAGAAAGCTAAGAGTCTCCACCAAGTACCTAAAATAGAACCTTAAATTTTGTCATTGGTAATTAAGCAGCAGCTTAACATAGTAACCCAAATTAAGTGATAAAGAAGGTCACGTGGTACAGTAGAAGTACTACTGTGTCTGAAGACAAAGGATGCGGTTTCAAATCCTGGCTTTGCTGTGGAACCGTGGGTTAATGATCTCAATTCTCTATGCTGTAACTTCATCATCTGTAAAGTGACTGGGCTGAACCAGATGCTTCTAGAGTCTCTGCCAAAGCCAGATCTTATGATAGCAGTCCAATTCTGCCACTCTGAAGCAGTGTGACTTTGGGTACAGTAATTCACCTTTCTGGGTCTTGGTTTTCTCACCTGGGAAATGAGGAAGTTGGACTGAATAATCTCCAAGGTCCCTTCCAGGGCTAATACTTTATTACTTCTAATTGAAAGATTAACTTTAACAATATAATATGCTTAAGCTATTCCCACGGATATCTGATAGCTGAGTTCATGGCCAGAACTCTTAGATGTGGTCTTCCTTACTTACAGATTTCCTTGAAGTGGTAAAATCATTTCCAGAGGAGCTTTCCCCTTCTGAGGTTCCTGCCAGCAGAACCCAGTGATGAGGTTTCCAGCCCAACCAGAAGTGTGGTCCAAACACAGCTCTCATTTCTAACTCAATTGTCTTTTCTCAGAGAGCCTTTCTTAGGTCCCCTGACTAGAGTCCTTCTTGTAGACAGCACAAGTGGTTTTTCACAAGGCCCCATTCATAGTACAGTCTGAAAGTCTCATTCAAATGGCCATGTAGTCTGATTTTCTCATTTTACAGATGAGGAAAGTGAGGCCCAGTGAGACCTGACCAAAGTCACATAGCCAGTAAGGAGCAGAGCTGACATTCAAAGCCATCGCTTCTGAATCCCAGTTTAATGCTCCTTCTGAATCTTAGGAACCAAGAGAAGGGAAATTCAAGGAATAAAACCACAGGATGGAGCATGCCATCCTATAACAGAGAACTGTTTGGAGCTCCTTTACTTGGTGGTCTCTGGGAAAGCCTTGGAAGTCCCCTGGGTAAACTGGTTCTTAGTGTAAGGAAGACTGACCAGAGCCAAAAACTAGAATATTTTCATCTATGACAAAAACAGATGTGGGGAGGGGCAGGAGGAAGAGGTCAGTGATGGTTCGGAGGTCACGCCAACCCTAGGCACAGTCCTGTTGAGAGAGGAACTGGGTCAGACTTCATCCTCGTCCAGGGATGGGTGTGGGGACACAGTCCCTGTGATACAGGTGCCAAGGTATACTGTGAAGGCAAGAAGTGAGAGAGAACCTCAAAGTGGGAGAGAATGCAGCAGTCCACAGAAACAGAAAGGATGCCCCCTTCTCTTTTGGCACCCTGGGACAAAATTCCATTCACCCTGTGCTAGTTTTGGCTCTGAAGGTACCACCATCGTGCTATTGAAGGAAAATGTTTTCAGGAGACCCAAGATAAAAGGTTAAGTAAATCACTGTGCACACAGATTCAGGAAGAGCATCCCAACTGTGATGGAGAATCACTGGCCATTTCTGAGTATGATATTATGACTCACTACAGGTTTGAATCAAATGTAACACTTCCTGATTCCCTTCCCTGCCTCCCTTTTAGCTCCAAGGAGAGTTTTCAGTCTGTAGCTGTATTCTTTTCTTTATACAATTAAATAAAACCTGATTTTTTCCCCTAAAGTAAGGAGTAATTACCCTATCATCCAAATGTATAGCAGTTAGCAACAGATAGTAATCAGTGTGTAATACCCTTCTCCGCAACTTGAATTTCCCTAAACTTCTTTACCTTCACCAAGATTTCCTCAATATAATACATGATATGATCATGTATTGACAGTTAGCAATATAGTTTTTTTTCCTCATTAACAATGTCCCAGAAGCAAATCCACAGCTATTCTCCTCTACCAAACGCCATGGAGGGTAAAAGCAAGATGCCTGGAGCTGGAAATTATCTGCCTTTGTTACTCCCACAAAAGATGCCTTTAAGACTTCCCTTCTGTTACTAAGATTGCTTGTGGTTCAGACAAAAGACCTATGAGTTCCCCCATGCATTCAGAGACCACCTGATTTCCTATTACAGAACCATTAGATTTCTGGAGAAATTCATACTTTAAAACCATCCAAAAAAAAAGATGAAAGTCTGCAACCTGATGGATTTCTCCTCTGAGTCCTGTTTAGAGGCAGGGTGATATAGAGCACTGGGCCTGCAGCAGGGAAAGATGTGTCATTATGTGTCCAAAAGCAAGTCCCTTGGTATCTTTGAGACTCAATGATCTCATCAGCAGAATGGGAATAATAAAAACAGCTAGTTATTATTATCATTGCCACGATCATCGTCGTCATCGTCATCATCATCATACCTGTAGCTACTACCTCACATTACTGTTGAGGCTCAAACAAGGTAATGTTTATAAAATGGTTTATGTCCACTGGAAGGAAATGCAGTCTAATGAGCTGGTCTCAGTCAGGAAAATATGGGTTCAAAGCATGTCTCTGCCAGACTTGAAATTTCAATGTTAAGCCTTGACTCCACTCTTGAATTCATTGCACATACCCAATATCTTGCCAAGCTGTGTCATTTTTGCCTTCACAATATCTTATCTCTCCTTTTCTCCAGTCACATAGATACTACCCCAATACAGGCATTCATCTCCTCACACCTAGACTATGGCTATAGCTTTCTGGTTGGTCTCACTGTCTCAAGTATCTCTCCAATTAGCAAAAGAGAGTATTTATAAACACTTAGCACAGTGCCTGGCACAGAGTAGGTACTTAATTCATGCATATGCCCTTTCCTCTGCCCATTCTAATTCATTCTCCACTCATCAGCTATCAAAGTAATTTCCTCCTCCAAAATTTGTCACTTTCTCTTTCTGTCATCATTGCCAAGCTGATGGGTATGAAATGGAACCTTAAAGTTGCTTTAATTTGCATTTTTCTAATTATCTGTGCCCTGGAGTATTCCAGAAGAATCTGGCATTCATGTGTTATATTTTGACTATATATTTCAATAATTCAGCAGACTACATGATCTCACTGACGTGGATACTCCCTCTAATAGTACAGTTCACAATCTCTTCACGTGCAGTTTCTAGTTCTGGACAGGTTTTGTATGTTTTTTTCTAGAGATCCACCAAAAAGGATTTATCAATTATCCTGATGTCTTTATTTTATTTGTTGTTTTTGTGGGCATTAGGGAACAATCTGGTTTTTAATCTAAAATGGTTCCTTCTTGCCATATGACTGGCCCACTCTCTTCTCTCATCTCTTATTTCCTTAGTGATATATCCTCCTTTACTCATGAGTATAGGCTCTCCCTGGAAATAGCATGTGTCCTTTTCACCCCCACTATGAATCTCTTTCCATTATTTCTTATGGTGAGGAGACTAAGGATTAGATAAAATTGTAAATTTGCAATGAAATTTAGAAAGCTGGCTAGTTATTTTACTTGGGTAACAAATCATGAAGTTCTAAGACTTAAAGCTAAAAGAATTGCTCATCTTTGGGGGCTCTGAATAGTGTGCCCCATTCCAGAATGTTGTGTACTATCTAGGAAAATTTAAAAGGGAGGACTCTTCCCCAAAAAGAGAAATTAACTCAACTGGTAATCTGGACAAATAATGGCTATTCCAAAGACTAGAAGAACAAGAAACCCAATCCCCCATTCAAACACCGATCTGTCATGGCAGGAATTACCCAGAACACCAATGAAACTGAGGAGAGACTCAAACAGCCATTTCCAGGCAAGTACAAGCCAACTGAAGTCCTGAAGAAAAAATGGTCTTTTAAGATTTTGGGTCTTCATTTTGTGGGGATAGGGTCTAAAATCATTATAACTTTTCTCCCCTAATATTTATAATTCATCTGCTAAGAAAAAATTGTGAATAAGAAAGAAATATGTATAGGAAAACAGAAAAAAGTAGAGCGCTTTGTGGTCTTTTTTGAATTGAAAGGTCTCTTTCAATTCAACAAGTATTCTGTTAGACACTGTAGTTGGTATAAAAGAAACATGGAACATCCTGATATCTATGAACTGATAGTCAAATGAATTATAAAAGATAGTGGTTTCTTATTGTGAATTTTAAAAGTATATTTAGATTTTCACAAATTTAAACTAGTATTTTAAAATACATTAACATCTTCCGGACATAATAGCGTTTACATAGATTGGGATTTTATGTATTTCTCAGTGCATCTCTCTGGTTTTACTTTCCCAACTCTCATCGGCATTGCCGGGCTAGGTCCAGAGAGAGTGGCTTCCCTCAGGATTCTAGGAGTAACCCTAAGGGGTTGTGGTTTCTGATACTATCACTCTGGAGACCCTAATCCACTGTGCTTCCCCCAATATCAACCCGTTGAAAAAATCATCTAATTTCAACAAAAGGATATGTTCTTAGAAGACCTAGTAAGGACAGAAATTCCAAAATTACTCCCCAGATTAGAGGTTTTCCTCATTCTAAGGTCACTGCTTTAGCCACTAGCCCACACTGCCTCTCTCCCTTAAGTAAAGATGGTCTTTAATAATTGTTAAAATGAATTGGAAAGATGCTAATCAGAAATTAAGCATATTCAGGGCCATGCAAATTGTGATAAACAATAACTAATAGTGACCTCCAGAAGAGTGGTATGAGTAACATTTGGAGAGGGATAAGGCAGGAATAATACCTGGGAGAGCCACGAAAAGGATACAAAAGAAGAAAATGTTAAAACACATATTAGAAATTAGGGAGAAATTAGCTTATTCTGTGTAGTATTTCCCCCACAGTTTATAAGGATGCTATGAATGCTTGATAAAGTTCTCAAAGATTCAAGTTCTTCTATATTAATGTGTGGATACCAGCCTATGTGGAAGGGTTGAAAGGGCTGGAGAGCTAACACTTTGATAAAAACCTTTCTCTACATGAACAACTTTTCTTAAGAAATGAGGTCTTTTTCTTAGGCTGTTTATGTTTTTTTTTCCTGGAGCTAATACACAATTCTGTCATTATTGTTAAGTTAATCTTCAGTTGTGTCTGACTCTTCATCACCCCATTTGGGGCTTTCTTGGCAAAGATACTGGAATGGTTTGCCATTTCTTTCTCTAGCTCATTTTACAGATGAGGAAACTGAGGCAAACAGGGGTAAGTGACTTGCCCAGGGTCACATAGCTAGTAAGTGTCTGAGGCCAGATTGGAACATGGGAAGAGGAGCCTTCCCAATTCCAGGTCTAGCATTCTATCCACTGAAGCGTCACCTAGCTGCCCCAATACGCAAAATACATATTGTTTTGTGGCTGTTGTTATTGTATGCAAGTAGATCAGAGATATTAGGGTACAGACAATTATGTGCTTAAGATATTGTCTCACTGTTACATAAAACATTAAGCAAGAAAAATATTAATAACAGTGCACCACAGAAATGAGAGTGATGGTTAGAAACCTTAAATGAGGGGCCAGGACAATGTGAAAACCTCACCAGAAACAACCACTCATGCTTATGAGATTGTGTGCCATGAGTCTCTAAGCATGTAGAATACTCTCTGTGCTTTGCATACTGAACAGTCTAACAATGCCTAGATTCCTAGTTAGTTTAATTTCAAAGTAAATCCCCCATGTGTGTTTTTCTTCCATGACGCTACCATTAGTTTACCAATTCACCGTGACAAGTTAAAGCAAAACGGTTGCCACAGGACAATTGCTCCTTTGTCTCCAATTAGGAGAAGCTGATTAGGGATCAAGCAACATAAAAGTCTTATTAGGCCAGTCTCCGACAAGCTCCTTTTTCTTAGAAGACATAGGTAGGAAATGGAATGTTAAAAAATAAAATAAAAATCCTGCAGTAAGCATAGTTCATACCTCTGTTTTCCACTCTTTATGTTGCAATGGATTAAATTCTCAAGAGGGATCCATGTTGGCTCTTCCTAAACTTGATTGCACAGCCCTCAAATCTCCACAATTCTACCCCTCCAAATGGGATAATTTTCACGTCCAAATGTCTCTCTGTTGTGTCATAACAATCTTGCTTATGTACTAATAGGCACATGGTTCCATTCCAGTAGTACAACAAACATATGACCAGCACATTTGAGAAAGTGACTAGTAGGGAGAGAAAGAAGTTTCTTACACTCAGACACATCCACATGATTCCCAATCATTTCGCATGAAGATGTTGTGCTCCACTTGCAAAATGCCAAAAGATGTGTTTTTAATTCGGAGCAATTTAATTTAATTTCTAGCATTTTAACACAAATGTCTTTAAAAATAAAAATGGAACAAAGTAATTACATTTAATTTCATGGTTGAGTTTCCTTAAAAGCCATCATATTCTCTTGCATAATTGAAGGCTTTCATGGGGAGAGGGGGAGAGGGGGACAGAAACTTTTACCTTTTTCGAAGTAAAAAAGAAAGATCTAGCACTGCAGCCTGATATTTGTTTAACAATATGCCTAGAGTGATTCTTCCACATAGACATTAGAAATTAGAGTTCCAAATCAATCTAAGAAATAACTTTTGAGTATTTATTATGTACATTGTTGTACGCTATAATGTGAGGGAGATACAAAGACAAGAACATCTCAAAGTATTTTTAGAGGAATGCATTGGCACTAAAAAATAAGCCAGACCAAATTGAAGGTGTATATAGGGAGACAAGAATATTTTCAAATAACAGTTTATTAATTGAAATAGCACATCTAAATTTTCTACTTGCTTTTCACAGAACATATGGGAGATCATCCACCTTTATCATTGCTTTCAGGCAGCATTCCCTCTGAACCAGTGGGGTCAAAAAGATAGAAACGGGGACCACTAAGCTCCAAAAACCACATCTTAACATTATCTATGTTCTATTGTATTTTTATTTATTTTGTTAAATTCTTCCAAATAACTTTCTAATTTGGTTTGAAAGACTTGGTACATTTTAGAAGCAAAAAAGCCACCATCATAATTTTAGAGGAAGAAAGGACCTTGATAGCCATTTAGCCCAACCCATGCTTGAAAGAATATATCCTGTGTATAGAAAAAGTTGAGTTTCAAATAAGTGATTGAAAAAATTGTAATTTTTTTTTGGCAATTAGAAAGAAAGAAGAAAATAAAAAAGAAAAGTTTGACTATATGAAATTTAAAAAGTATTGCATAAACAAACCCAAGCAAGTTAAGATTAAAAAGGCAACAATTAATTAAACTGATAAAACATTTTTGCAACATATCTTTCTGATCAAGGTCTCCTTCCTAATATACATAAATAACTGATTTGAATTTATAATAAAGGCCTTTTCCTGGTTGATATATAAAGATTTAAACTTGCAGGTCTCAAGGGAAGAAGCATAGGCTATCAGTAACCACAGAGAAAAAAAATGTTCCAAATCACTACTATTTAGAAAAAGGGAAATTGAAACAATTTTGAGATTCTGCTTCACATTCATCAGATTGGCAAAGGGGGGTGGGAAGGAGGGAAGAAATGAAGGAAAGAAGGGAAGGAGGGAGGGAGGGAAAGAAATAGGCAAATATTGCAAGGAGTGTGGGAAAATCGGAACACAGATGGACTATATTAGTAGACCTGTGAATGAGTCCAACTATACTCAAAAGTAATTTAGAATTATACACAAATTTTACTAAATATGACCCAGCTTAACCACTGCTAGACCTATGCCTAAAGGTGATCACATTAAAGAAAAAATTGTCCTATGTGCAAAATGAGCCTTGAAGACTCCCAGAGGGTACTGGTGAAGGCTGGAGCTAGAGAAGGCTAGAGCTCTCTCACCGACCAAGTCACCAGCTCTACCCTGTCCTTCATGCAAGGCAGGGCATTCATATCCACCAAAGGAGAGAGTCCCATACCAATGGGTCTTGCCACAGGGGTTACATATAATTTCATCTATATTTATTTAGCAGCTATTTTGTAGAGGTAAAAGACCTGAAAACTAAAAACAGTTCATCAACTCGGAAAGGCTGGATATGTTGTAGTATATGAATGTGATGGAGTATTACCATGCTGTAGGAAATGAGAAAACAGATGACCTTAAAGAAATTAAGCATACATGTGAACTAATGCAGCGGGAAGTGAACTAAATCAGAAAATAAAACTATTTGTACTAGGATATCAATGTTTTAAAAACAAACAACTTTGAAGTCTTACAAATGGATAAAAAATGAAATAAGCATCATTGGAACAATTTCCATAATAATAGCATTGTAAAGACAGACAGCTTTGGAAACTGTAAGGACTGTGATGGGTACAATAGCCATCCATGACCGCAAGTGACTAATGATGAAACATATTATCCACCTCCTGACAGATTAGGGGATAGTTGTAGGGACATATATAAAGTTGTGTATGTAGTCAATGAGGCAATTTGCTTTTGCTTAACTATGCATATTAATTATAACAAATTTGTTTTTCTTATTTACCCTTTATTTTCCTCAATGGTGTGGAAAGTGGAAAGATGAGAAAATGGATTTCCATTAATTTAAAAAAATTGTTTCTAAAATAAAGAGGTTGGGGCAGGTTGCTACAGATGGGGAATATTGCATGTACTTTCAGATGAGATTACAGCACAGTTTTTTAGCTTAATTATTTTATTTTGATGAAAGAGACCTCTCTTAGAGTGGGGGAGATTCTGTATTATTTTTATTTATTTTACTTTTAATTTATGGAATAAAACAAGCATTTCTATAACATAGTATAATAAAAAATAATTGCACATGAAATTTCAAGTATGTGTGCAATTTGCTATTCCTTTTAAATATATTTAATTTCTTTTAAATATACAACAGTTATCATGTAAATATATAGTTAATGTTTAAAAATCACATCAATAAACATATATTGACACAAAAAAAAAATAAAATAAAAGCTAGTGTCTGAGACAGGTTTTGAACCCAGACCTTCCTTTACTCAAAATCCAGAGTTTTACATGTTATGGAATGTTCTCATTTTTGTTCCTTCTCTGGTTATTATTTAACCTCATCCAAACCCAAATACAAGTTAGACCGTCCACCTGGAAGGTGAAACACCCAGGAGCTCTTCCTGCCATCTGTGTCGAGCATCTGCCTGAAGACCTCCACTGTGTCCACCATCTCCCAAGGCCAACCCTTCCACTTTTGGACAGTTCCACCTTTCAGCATGAATCCAAAATTTGCCCCTTTACAATCTTTACCCGTTACTCATAGTTCTTTCCACTGAGACCAAGTAGACCCAGGATAATCCTTCAGTCAGCTAAAGGCCCTTCAAATAACTGCCTTTAATCCTGGATTCAAAGCCCTAAATCCACTACTTGCTGTTATTATCTTGGCTAAGTTGGACAGCGCCACAGGACCACAGTTTCATTGCCTATAAAATGTGGACAATGGTGATAATAATGACAACAAAAATAACAGCTCTTTATGGTTTTCCAGAGTATTTTATGCATTATTTCATTTGTTCCTCAGAATGCCCAGTGCTATTTAGTCGTAAAAGTTTTACAGATGAAGAGACTAAAGTCAAAAGTTTAAGTGTTACATTCAATGTCTAATGGTTATTCACGGTCATCCCAGTACTCCAAGCCAAATCTCTTATTTTCAAGTCCTTGCGTAGTTGTACTGGGTGCCCTACAAACTGCTGTAAAAGTCTACACCTCAATCAATTCACAGGTATTTATTTATTAAGCACCTACTATGTGCCAGGTATTCTACTAGGTGCTGGGAATACAATATAACAAATGAAATAATCCTTCCTTCCAAGGGACTTAACTTCTAACCAGAGCAACAGCAAGTACATATATAAGTAAAAGAACAGAAATAAACTCCTGA
Source organism: Notamacropus eugenii (assembly GCF_028372415.1). Lineage (NCBI taxonomy): Eukaryota > Metazoa > Chordata > Mammalia > Diprotodontia > Macropodidae > Notamacropus > Notamacropus eugenii. Next base: position 31,690,574 of record NC_092874.1, on the reverse strand, counting down.
GGTTCCTAAAATTATTTGGTCTACTGCCCCCTTTCAAAAAAAAAATTACTCTGCACCCCCCTGGCAATCGACTTTCTTTAACCCTTTAATTTTTTTTTGAAATTTGCATCATTTCAAAAAATACATATAATGTTTAAATGATGTATCTTAAATTTAATAATTTATTGTAAATTTGTAGGTTTTTTTCCTGTATTGAAATCTTGATGATGCAAAATTGCATCATGTAACTACATAGTGTCATATTACAAACAAGTCATTATATGCACATAATCCTGCCAATAAAGCTGAACTTCCCAACAATGTGCGACAAGCTGACCTGACAGCACTTGTTTGTTAGGATCTGTCCCTGACTTGACCACTGATTGGTTATAATATGCATTTTGTGTGTTTATTTGGAAAATAATGTAATCATTACAATTTATCTCTGTTACATAACATAAAACATGTACAGATGGTTTTTAAAGTTTTCTTATCTTTTCTTCTTTCCTTATGCTTCCACCTCCCTCTTATTTTTTATTCAACCCCCCAATTGCACCCAAGGCTACTATCATCCTCTTGGATCATTCCAGTAGCCTCCAGGAGGCAGTATTTCCCACTTCGGGAATTTATGGACTAGAGTAGACTTTTGAATTCACTGGCACAGGGAAAGGAAACACCCCTACTGGTGAAAATTGGCACTACCACTGCAATTTACAATCTGCAATCCATAAATTGATTTGCCAGGGTTTCAGGGTCAATACTTTCAGAGGCAGATTTGAACTCAAATCTTCCAGGATACAAGTCCAGCTCACTAATCTGTACCACATTTCATCTCATATAGAGACAAAATAAATAGCAAGAGTTTAAATTCAAGGTCTAAAAAAAATGCAAGCTAGTTTGAAAGGGATTGAGAGGGTCAAAAAAAAGTCTTCAAGTCTGCGAAAAGCTTTATAAGTATTAAGCAGCATATAACTGTAAACTTATTATTAGTGGCCTAAAGGATTTAATGCAGTTTACAGAAGTACCTAATTTACTAGCAGTGAGTGGGTTAGATCCACCATCTGTAAAACACTTGGAGCTACTTAAAGGAAGGAAGCATATAATTACAGTTATTAGGATGGTGTATTGATTGACCTGCCTTCCCAAAGGGGTACAATGAATTTCCAACAGATGGAGTCTGGATATGGAAGTGAAAATTGCATCATGTATTGGGAAACAGTACGGTGCACTGGGAAAGCAGCTTGGAGTCTTAAGGGAAGAGGTACTTGGCTTTGAATAGAGCCCCCTTAGTGACTTAGTGACTATGGACAAGTCACTTCACCTTAGCCAGTCTCAGCTTCCTTATCTAGAAGATGGGCATGATAACGAGAACAGGATCTTTCTCACACAATTGTTTTAGGTGACGTATGTAAAGTGCTCTGTAAATGTTAATGTGCTATATAAATATCAGCTATTATAATTTTGCTCTGGTTCATGGAAAAAGCTTAGAGTAGAAGTTGTTAAGTTTTAAAACCGTGATCTAAATTAACAAAAGCAGATTCTCTGACTGTTTCCAGACATTTCCTCATCCTTAGGTGAAAAAATATTGAAAGTTATGATTATTCCCAAGTATATTATGACTTACTCTTCAAGAATATGTGATAGGTATGTGATAGAGAGACTGCTGGACTTAGAGGCAGGAAGATGAGTTCAAATCCTGCCCCAGACCCTTACTGGTCATATGACCCTGGGCAAGTCACTTAATCTCTCAACCTCAGTTTCATTATCTGTAAAATGAGGATAATACTAGCACCTGCCTCATGGTATTGCTGTGAGGAATGAGGTAATATATGTAAAGCACAATGCAGGGTAAGGGAAGTTGAACTTTAAGAGTCTAAAAGTGCCCTAAGACTTTTGGTACATGCTATATTAATGTTAGCTATTGGGGCAGCTAGGTGGTGCTGCAGTGGATAGCGTTCAGAACTTAGAGTCGGGAACACTTACTAGCTGTGTGACTCTGGGCAAGTCACTTCAGTTTCCTCATCTGTGAAATGAGGTGGAGAAGGAAATGGTCAACCACTCAAGTGTCATTGTTCCCCCCCCAAAAAAAATGGGGTCATAAAGAGTCAGACACAATGGAAATGATTGAACAAATCATAACTATTATGCTCTATTTTAAGAAGTTATTCACTATCTCAGCTGAAACTTTAAAAATGAAGAAATAAGCTTAAGGCACATTAAAAGGGCTTTAAGTTAGATATAAGGAATGCATTTTTCTTAAAAATACAATTTATCAGCACCTTCTGATTTTTACAACAGTCATTAATTACTGGATATCCCACCTCCATACTGAATGGATGGTATCTTGGTTCACACTTTAAGTCCAAACAACTAATATAATTACTCCAACTGACAAGACTCAAAGTCCCCTATCTCTCTCTCTCTCTCTCTCTCTCTCTCTCTCTCTCTCTCTCTCTCTCTCTCTCTCTCTCTCTCTCTCTCTCCCTACAATGAGAAGGGAGGTGTCATTATATATCTTCTGGGACCATTATTGGTTTTACAATTATTCAGAGTTTCTCTAGAGATAAAGAACATTCTGCCAGTGAAAGTTGTTAAAGAAAGAAACTGATTATCTAGGGATTGCTTCTCTTGTCTGGGGATCTTTACAATTAAATTAAGTTCATATCTGAAATCCTTGGTAGACTAATACCATTGATAACTCCTGATCATAGATAGATCACAGGAAAGGCTCTTAAGAGCCACCGAGTGCCACTTACTCGTTTTTCTAATGAGAAAACTAAGACCAGAGGGAGTTACATGATGTGTCCAAGGTCACACAGATAAAAATTAGAAATTAGAAAAATAAAAATTTTATTTTGGTTTGATTTTTACTTTAGATTTACTGCAGCATGATGTCTCAACTTATCAGTGGACATGCTAATGAAAAGTTACTTTATAAGTGTATAGCATAAGACCTCTAAGTAATTTAGACCCCAAGGAAAACTAGCTTTGAAATATCTTTGAAATATCTTTTAAAAAGTGAGCCAACTGAGCAGGTGTTGAAGCATTAAATTCAATTAAACAAACATTTAAGCATCACCAACTTCTTTCCTGATACTACTGACTATAAAGACAAAAAAAAATGAAATAATCCCCACCTAATCCAACACAATGGACCAGGAAAGGACTTCTATAAGAGATGGTTCCCAACACACTCTGTAAAAGCAACAGGACAGTTTAAGAGACAGACACAACAAATTCTTAGCAAATGCTCTTCCTTGGTCAAGGACCAGTGAGCCAACCATGAAACCATACTGGAAACCCTCTAACCCCGTGTCTTCATGGCACTCTATGCATTCAAAATAATGCTGGTACTTGAAAACATTGACTTGAATTTTGACTAGGGCAATTGATGTGTTCCCTAGAAGAGTTAAAGAGATATGAAAAGAAAAAGCATAAAAGCCTTATTTTCACTGCAAACCATGTTCATGACTTGAATGCAAATGAATAGCTTACCCTTCAGCCCAACAGACCTAGAGAAGCAGATATATTCTCCAATTAGTAAAAAAAAAATAGTCAATGGAATGGTCCATTGAGCAGGTCTGCTTCTAAAATTATGACATGGGGATGAAATGTCCTGGATCCTATTAACAATTCCAGGAGTCATTCAGGTCTCTGGAGAGACGATTCATTTAGTAAAATAAAAAAACAAGACATTTATTCTGCCTATCCTAAAACACATCAGAGTTACAATTGTTCTCATCTAGAAAAGATGATTAATGATCTAGCTCAGACTCACCTGTCCAATGAGAACTCTGCTTATTTGTTCACTGGAGCATTAATCCCATGAGAATATCCAGCACTGTTTGGAACAGGACAAAGAAATGAGACTCAGTTAACTCACTCCAAGCCAAATGTAAAATTCTGGAGGTTGAAGTTTTATTATAGATGTAACTGTATTTAAAGAATGAACTTTGCAAAGAAGTGTTTGTCATAAACAAAGAGGTTAGTACTACAAGGGATGGAAGAGATTATCGTGTCTGAAGCTAACTCCAAGAAGTGATAGAACATAATATCAAAGTCTGGAATTATGCTCAGCTGGAACTGGGAATGTTGCAACCAATTCAGTCAGTCAATAGGGGAAGGGGAAAAAATGAGCATTTATATAGCACCTACTATGTGCTAGGCACTCTGTTAAGTTAATATTTCATTTGATTGTAGCAAGTGTCCTATGAGGTAGACGCTGTTATGATCCTCATTTTATAGTTGAGGCAACTGAGGTTGAGTGACTTGCCCAGGGTCACACAGTAAATACCGGAGGCTGGATTTGAATCCAGGTCTTCCTGAGTTTAGGCCCAGTGCTCTAACCATTGCACCACCAAGCTGCCTCTCAACAAGCCTTTATTAAGCTCCTAATCTGTCCTAGGAACAGTCTGAGGATACGGAGAAAGGAAAAAATCAGTCTCTGCTCTCAACGGAGGAGACAACTAGAGACAAGGACAGAAGTGAAGGGTATGGTTTTAAGGTAGAGACTCAACCTTTCTCGGTGTCATGCTTGCCTTTAGCAGTCGATGAAATGAACGAAGCCATTCTCAGAATAGTGTTGTTAAATGCTTAAAATAAAGTACATAAAATCACAATTAAGGGCATAGTTCATAGAGTGCTGAGCCTGGAATCAGAAAGACTCATCTTCATTAGTTCAAATCCTGTCTCGGTCATGCTTACTAGCTGAATGACCCTGAGCAAGTCACTTAACCCTCTTTGCCTCATTTTTCTCCTCTGTAAATTGAGCTGAAAGAGGAAATAGAAAAATTACTCCAGGATCTTCATCAAGAAAACTCGAAACAGGGTCATGAAGACTCAGGTGTGGCGGCAAACGACTCTACAAAGGTTATAATGAGACCAGAAATTGGAGAATTGGAGTGAAAACAGAAAGTACCACACCCCCCAAGGGAAGAACTGTGCCCTCTGGGAACAGAGGCTTCTGTTAGACCCGGTGTCTCCATGTCATTTTAGGGCCCCCATTCTGATTGAGTGATCTGATTTCAAGTCGAGGCTTTGTCCTGTACCTACAGGTTTTCAATCACTCTTCTTAGAGTGTCAGCTGCTTGGCTTTCCCAGCCCCCACTCATGCCCACCCTTACTCTTTTACTCTTAAATAATCTAAATCCTATTCTTTCCTCAAGGTTTAGATCAAGCCTCAAAATTTTCCAAGGGACTTCTCTGGCAAAACCGAACTGTCTTCCATCGGCTTTGCTCCTAATGATGATAAATTCCTAAGTTACTATCCTAGCATCCCTGGCTTCTTCCTCCACATACAAATGTAAATACATACGGATATATACTGATACACATAAAGACATATATACAAACATATACCCACATATACACATACAAGTCCATGTCTTACATATGCAAAATACATACAAATGTAGATATATAGATATATACATAAACACATATGCATACACATGTTTGTATACATACATAGATGTGAGACACAGACTTGTGTCAATTATTAAGTTCTATGATGCCTCATATAGTGTTCTGCATTTAGCAGGCAAGAAACAGATGTTGCTGCATTACTATTTTTAAAAAATATATTTCTTTTTGCACAAATTATTCCATTATAAATGAGTAGAAGCAGAAAGGAGAAGTTGAATAACAAGGAATCCTGGAATTATAAAATTAAAATAGTAACAGAAAGAATTCATTTGTAAATTTTGCATTTAAAACCTCAAGGGTGGCCAGGAATGGATTTTCTTTTAGGTATAAATGGAATTCTGGTATTCATACAAATGGAAGTGGCTGCATTGGTGGCAATTACCCAGAATTATGTATTTTTTTATCCTCAGATTCTAGCATAGTACTGGCATGTAATAAATGTATCTATTCATTGATTGAATGAATGATTGAGATGGTCTAAACAGTTAATTTTATGACTTTCTATGACTTTGAATGTCTCAAGGGATCTGTGACCAACATGGACACTCGCTTGAATGATTCAGATCAAAATGAATCCATGCCCAAGAATTCCACATGACTTCCAAGATCATAGAACTAGAGCTGGGAGAAACCTCCGAGGCCTTCTGGTTCAATTCCTTCAGTTTACAGATGAGAAAACTTAGGCCCATGGAAGGTGAATGACTTTCCCAAGGTCACACAGGTAGTGGGAGAGTCAGGATTTGAACTCGGATCCTAGGACTCCAACTTCAGCAATCTTCTCATTGTATTACACATTATTTGTCTTTGACAAACCCAGGGCTCTTGTCCATGAGCCCCTATAAATGTCCCACCAGACAAGTCTCAGTTACCTGCCCTGTTCATCAAGTTGGCATAGTATATAAAGCACAGGACTTGGATTCAGAAAGAACTGAGTTCCAATTCCACCTCAAACTCTTGCCAAACTCATGACCCTGGGCAATCAACAAACCTCTCTAATGCCCATTTTCCTGACATGGACAATTAGGGAAATAAGACACCTCCCTCAAAGGTTGTTATGAAGATCAAATGAAATAATGTCTATAAAGTTGTTTGCAAAGTTTGAATGGCTCCCTAAATGCCAGCAATTATCTTTTTAAAAAAAAAACATCAGTTTTAGCCCTGAAGGAGGTGTAATGTTCATTCTGTCAGCAAAAGTTTTATAGAAAGAATTTTCTCTGTTAAACAACAGCCAAACGAGGGAGGAAAATAACCTCTGGATCCCAAAATAGAGGTGGGAGTAGTACCAGAAAATAAATCAAAACAAATAAATTATTTTTAGTTCAATAATATAAATGTTTGGCCTGAAATAGAAATGTGATGCTTGTCTGTAGTCAGCAGCAGTTAAAGTGGGAAAATGATTTTCTAAGTATAAAGCTATATTCTCCATAGATTTATGACTGAGGTCTCAGATGGAAGTTTCACATGCTTTTGGCAGCTGAGAGCCTCCCCGCAGAAAGCACTTTGAGCCTTCTGGGTTCTTGTTTTATGATTTTTCATGTGTTTAAATGAAGGACAACGTTTTTGAGTTGTGGAAGTGCTCTGCTGATTTCAAATGTACAGATGTACAGATATACTGTTGTTCATTGTTTAGTTGTTTTCTATCGTGCTAGATTCTGGGACCCTATTTGAGGTTTTCTTGGCAAAGATATTGGAGTGGTTTGCCATTTCCTTCTCCAGCTCATTTTACAGATGAGGAAACTGAGGCAAAGAGGGTGAAGTGACTTGTTCAGGGTCACACAGTTGGTAAGTATCTGAGGCTGGATTTGAATTCCTGATTTCAGGCACAGCACTCTATCCACTGCACTACCTTGTACTACCTAACTGCCTGATGTATAGATATATGCAATATGTTATTTAAGGGCTTCACAATATAACTCTAGTATAATGGATTAATGAAACTTTCATATTGCATCAATTCTTCCTCCTTCAGAATACAGATATACTAAGTATTGTTGAAAATAGTTCTTTCTCTTTTCTGTAGGAAACTTTCTCGATGCCAAACTGCAATATATTCTCTAGTATGGGGTTCTCAACCTGTGTCCATGGATAAATACTGGGGTAGGAGATTCATTTGAATAGGGGTAATGCATCCTTATTTTAACGCACCTCTGCCAGGAATTTTACATTTTCTTCAATTATTTGAAAACATTATTTTGAGAAAGGATCCATTGGTTTCACCAGATTACCAAAGGGGTACATGACACAAAAGTGGTTAAGAGCCTCAGCTTCAGTGGTTGGTATGCATAGGTTTGTACTTGTTGAGACGCAAGGGAAATCAGAGCATTGTAAGTTATTTGTAAACTAACCACTTGCAACAGAATCAGAATAAGTAATTCCCACCTGTCACTATCTTAGCTTCAAAACAAATACAGTTATCACTATGCTAGCTCTATTCCAACCCCTTTTCTGAGTAATGTGGGATAGAAGGAACAAAATCATTGAGGTCAAGAAAAACTTGAAGGTGAAAAGAAAAAGAGACTCTTTTGGCTGTGTCTGAAATGTTGTGAAACTTGACTCAATCAGCACAACATCCTCTGTAAACAGAAGCATCTGTAGGATCCAAGAAACCCATCAACCATGTAGATAGTGTTCATTTTGCTGCCTAGATGAGGTGGCCTCTAAGGTCCTGACCATTGATCCTCCCAGATCATAGGATTTAGAGCTAGAAGTAACCTTGGAAATCACCTAACCTAACTACCTTAAGATGGGTTAGTTTAAAAAAAAATCTGAGTTACTATTTTCAAAACTTCTCTGTAGGGTTAATCCAGGTCAATTGGCTTTCTGCTTCCTTAAACTTGCATGTGGGCCATAGGTCTGTCTCCTCCTCCTCTGAACACATGGCACTCAATATCTGTGCCACTGACTTGGCGATTAATCATGCCCGCTCTGTGATACCTCTTGCACTGTTGCCTATCTCTTACTTAACACTGCTCTTGATTGTATATATGGTATGGTAAAAATCACATAGGCCATACAATAGGAAGAGACAAGGGTCAAATTCTATTTCTGACACATACATACTAAGCCTGTGATCTTAGCCACAGGCTTTCTGAAGCATTTCCTCCTTGAGAACATGAGGATAATGAAACATGAAGTACCTACCTTACAAGGTTTTTTTGTGAGTAACCAATAAGATCATTTTTGTAAAGTGTTATATAAAAGTCAGCTTTGACTATTGGATGGTCGAGTGGTCTAGCTAGATTATAAAGAGATTTGGGAGGCCAACGACTTTCAATGAGTTGCCATTTTCTAAAACTTTTTGCAAATCAAGTTCTTCTCTGGGCCTTGTCTGTGAAATGCAAATGTTTAATATCACTTCTAGTTCTAAATTCTCCAATCCCATGAATGTAGGTACATGGGAGATTTTAGAGAAAGGAGACCTGATAGCTGATCCAAGAATCTCAAGGACTATCCCATGGAAAGGAGAACCTCATTCTCTGAGTCCTGGAGGACATTGTTCATCCTTTGTTCTGGAAGAGGACCAATGGCATCACAAGGACGATGTCTTGACTTCTGTGTGATTTGGAGTTAATTGAGGCAGATTCATGCAAAGTCATTAGTTTCACTCTCTCCTGCAGTGACAAGAGTCAAGATGACTGGTGATGACCCAGCCTTGAAAATCAGGGCTGTTCCTGAGTGGAATGGGCTACTTTGGGAAGGAGTAGGTTGGCCCCTCTCCGGAGGTCTCCAAGCAAAAGCTAGACAAGTAATAGACATTTTATTCTTAGTTTCTGCCTCTCCATCATCCCTTTCATGTTCATTCCCTTCCCTCTAGTCATATGGTCGCCATCATCAATGAAACTCTCATAACCTCACACCTGAACCATGGTGAGACCCTGATGTTTCATTTTCCGACCTCAAGTCTCTCCTCACTCCAATCAATCTACTCAACTGTCAAAGTGATTTTTCTAAATTGCTGGTCCTGCCCCTGCTTAACACACTCAATCACTCCCTGTTGCCTACCTGACTCAAACCTACCTTTCCACTATTTTCCTTCCTCTGCCATCTAACCAAACTAGCCTTCTTGTCATTCTTTACATGGTCTTCCACCTCCTCTCTCCCACCTTTGCACTTGCTGTCCCCATGCCTTGAATATACTCCCTCTTCAACTATGTCCTTAGATTTCCTTCTTTGCTTCAAAACTTTACTCCAGTGACATCATCTTCTCCACATAATCTCTACTGACTTCACTTACTTTTCAGGTCTGCCCTCAGAAACCTCTGTTGTTGTTATTCAATACCATTGGATTCTTCTGTTACTGTGAATCATAACATGCCAATACTGTCCAAGGGGTTTTCTTAGCAAATACACAGGGGAGTTTGCCATTTCTTTCTCCACCTCATTTTACAGATGAGGAAAGTAAATCAAGCAGTGTTAAGTGACTTGCACAGGGTTACACAGTAAGTGTCCGAGACCAGATTTGAACTCAGGTCTTCCTGACTCCAGAACAAATTCTCTGAGTCATCTAGCTGCCTCCAACCATCTAGCTATACCTTATATTTATTTTTATATATTTTATATGAGTGAATGTGTGTATGGAGAGAGAGAGAGGTGGAGAGAAAGAGTGAGAGGGAAGGAGAGAGGAAGAGAGAAAGGGAGAGGGAGAGGAAGATGGAGAGGGAGAGGGAGGAAAAGGGAGGGGGGGACTTATTCACGTCTTATTGTTGAATGGCACAGAGAGCCAGCCTGAGAGCCAGAAAGCTTTAGGTTTAGTCCCATCACTGATATCTCCTGGCTATGTCACTCTGGTCCAGTACTTTACATCTAAATATTCTGAATATCTCTCTAAGGCTTCAAGTTGCAGAGACCTGCAGCAAAGGAGTTTCCTCTTCCAGGAGTTTCTTATACCAAAAAGAAGAAGAAGAAAATCCCAAGCCCAGGACCTATCCCAGACAGTGTATAAACTTCATAATAGCAAAGGTATGCGCATGTGTTCATGTAGATGTGGGTGTGGGTATGTGGGTATGTGGGTATGCTTAGCGGTAATCAGTTAATAAATCCTTGCTAATTCCTTGATAGAAGAGAGTCTCATCCAAGTGTGGATTAGACTAGATGGCTAACAAGGTCCATTTCCACTTGGAAATTCTATTATTCTATCAATGTAGTTCATTACCAACTCAAAAACAAAGAGTTGTTTGTTTGTTTAACAGCTTCTGAATATACATGGAACAATTTCTGGACAATTTCATTCATTGTCATTCACAAAGTTACTTTTCATGCACAAGTCATAGTTACCAAGATGACAAAGTCTACATATGCTCTGTAAGCATGCATTCTGACTACAGGAGAACAACCAGTGCAAAGGGGGAGACAGAAGATGAACGGGCAAGAAGGCTATTTCTGTATAAAGTAACCCCATGTCACCTTGTCATAGAGTGACTACTAGAAGACATATCATTCCTACAGAAGTCAACTAAATCCAGGATCCTCACACTCTTTCAGCTGAGAATTAAGCTTTTATTGGTCTAAGGTGCTAGGAGGGCTTCCTCTTGCCTCCTCCTCTTTTTCCCCCTTGACATCAAATGTTTGTGTTACATGTGATGGACTGATAAAATGAATGATACTTTCAGCATTTCATCCCCTACCCCCATGCCCAGCTCCATTCCAGTTTGGTGTGCATATTATCAAAAAGGGCTTTTAAAAGATCTATTAAAAATGCAAAACTTAGTCCTCAGTGAATATGTCCATGTGTATTAAGCATTAGCTGCCTGTAGCAGAGAACAGATGTTTCTCGTGGTTAGTGTCATAGAATTGCATCAAATTTGGCCTCTTAGATACGCTGGCAAGAGCTCGGAGCATTTTTGAAAAAGACTGAGAAACAGGGCATGTGTTATAGCTGTTATTCTATTGAATTGTTTTATTAAGGAGGATATCGTCAGCTATAGATGGTAGTCACTGTACACCCAGGCACCTATGTCACCTGAGGGCTACATTTTTACCCACTGGGATAATAATTAAGCATTCCAACCATATTTCTTTTTTGGCATGTCTGGGCTGAAAGATAAAAGAGTTTTCCCTGGACTTCCTGGATGGGCACATTGTTGGCCCTCATTTAGTGTATCTATAAATAGGTACTGTTTTCTATCGAGCACATTAGCGGTATTCAATAAATATACTTTTGCCTTTCTCCACATGGCTCAGATCCTAGCCTCTAAGTGAGCACAAGCTAGCCTCATATTTTGCAAAAGGTTTAAAATTATTCTCTCTGAAAACAAGTTCAAGGGCAGAGCCTGGGCTGCCTGATAAAAGAAAAATCTTTTGACCAAGATATGTCACCCCCTCAGAACATAGCACAAGGACCATGTCTCAAAGTAGTTCTGAGTGCTTTCTGAGGCTGCTTGGAAACAGCAAAAGAATCATGAACACGTGTCTAAGATTTAAACTTCCAAGCCTATGGGAAAAGTCACGAACTCATATGAGAGAGCCTTGAAATCACTCTCTGGAGCCTCAATAGGTCAGGAAGAAGAAAAAACAAAATGGTAGAATCTATGCATCTCTTCCAATTAACAGTAGCAAAAAAAAAAAAAACACTCATTAGCATATTTTGTAGTTCAAAACATTCTGACTTATTGAATTATCATCTATATCCCTCTCCCTAACCATGGGATGGTAAGGTCCTAGATTTAGGAAGCTTAGAAGACATTAAGTCTTAGAAGCCAATGAACACCTTCATTGTATAGATGAAGAAACTGAGGCCAAGAAAGGTTAAGTAACTTTTCCAAGTCACACAAGGAAATGCTTGAGCTAAGTTTTGAACTTCTATCTTCCTAACTCCAGATCAGACACTCTCTGTACCATGCCACCCAGTGATCTAGAGACTCATCCTAGACTTCTTCTCTCCATACATTCTCTCAGTGATCTGATTATGTCTTGTGGGCTTTAGCATCTTCTTTCCATGTGTGAACTCCACATCTCTATGGTCAGCCTTATCCTGCTTCCCACTACCCATCAGACATTTCAAACTGGATGGATCCCAGTAATCTCAAACTCAGTTTATCCAAAACATGAGTCATCTTTTCCCCAAAACCCATAATCCCACTGAAGCACTTCTCTATTTCAGTTAAGAATAGTTACCTTCTCATCTTCCTTAAGAACTCACTATTCTTCAACCCCTCAATCATATCCATTTCTAATTCCATCTCCAATCCTGTTTTAACATTTCTTCTAACTCTGCTAGCACTTATCCTTGCTACATCTCACATATGTCACCTTCTCTCCACTCTCATAGAGACTGTTTGCTATGGTCCCCAGCTTGATCATCTCTCTCAGGCTATTGCCATAGACTGCTAATGAGCAAACAGAGCGTTGCAAGCATGGAGCAGAGCCTATGTAAAGGCACGTAGGAAGAAAGTGGGATATTGTGTATAGAAAACTACAGAAAAGCCAGTTTGACTAGGAGATGAAGGAAAGTCCTTACCTACCTAAAAAGACTGAAGAGCTTTTAAAGGCAGACTCTGCATAATTAACTCTTCATTGAGCTCTTGTGCTATGAAGTCAAAGCTCTACCCCAGAAATCCCACAGAGCTTTATGGATCTGACTATTTAAGGACTTTAGGGGACTCAAAATGCTCTGAGCCTCCCATGCAGCTGACCCTGAATTATACCAAAATCTAAGCCTAAAGAACAAGGTCATTGTCTTCTACCTCTCTAGATGCATTTCATACTTTTCTTTGTTGGGGCAGCCTTTCTGGACTCCAAGCCTACCCTGCAGAATTCTTCCCTTTACTTGTTAAGGGACAAATTAGGCTCAACAGTTGGATTTTATTGCTTGGGTTACCAAGGTGTGTATAGTTTGCAGACATGTTCCAGCTGTGATTTTTTTTTTTATCTTTGTTTTATCTTTATTCATCCCCAAGGGAAATCAGTGCTGGAACAAAAGAAGCTAGTTCTTGTTGACACCATAGCAATACTTTAAGGTTATTTTCCTGATGTTTCAAATAAGAATACGACTTCAATTATCTAGAAACCAGAATTATGGCATCTTTCCAAAGCAGCCAGCATTGTTAATTACTCAGTGCTCTAACAATTGGCTGATCTCCCTCCTCTTCATGTTCATGTTCTTTCTCAGATTGTCATGAGCTAAGGAGGCAGAAACAATATGGAAGATGCATCAAAGAACAGGCCACTGGAAAGGTCATGGAATTCTCATTCTTCACCACTATCTTTTGCTGAACATAGGACAACTCAAAAACTTCAATCTTGTGACAAATAATAATTAAAAGATCAGGAAATAATAATTAAAAGATTATAATTCATATTGCTAATAAGAACTATAATGTGAATTGGAATACAGTATCCCAAGTATCAGAATGGTACTTGTCCGTTGCAAATGACAGATTTGCCTTCAATTGTTCATAAATAATAGTCTTGTGTGTCTATTTTACATGATAAATGATATTGCAATGATATTTAAAATTCTTAAATTGCCCTTGGGAATACTGAGGTTCCCCAGGTCACAATCATGAAAACTTTTTCCTCCCATTCAAATATTTCCCTAGAGTTGACATGGTTGAAGAATTTGTCATCAAATGAACAACCTACTGATGATGAGTCACCATGCTTAGCTAGGCTGATCTTCAGAAATCAGACTCAGACTATTGCCATGACTATACTTCAAGCCTTTCCAGCATGGTAGAATGTGACAGAGCTTATGTCCCATTGACCCAACCTTTGAAAATCTAGGAATCATTCTCATGTTATGATGAAGCATAGGAATAGGACTTGTGAGGAGAGATACATGGTAACGGTATGCAAATCACCACATATTACAAAGGAGAACAATAATAAAAGATGTCCTCAAAGAAATGTTTGAAAAAACAAAAGATGGCCTGGTCATGTGATGAGAGTATTGTTCCACCTGTATCTTCAGAGATGAAGAGAAAGTAAGGAAGGCCCACAACTTGCTAGGTAGGCACACAATGTTGAACTTACATGAGAACATGGAAAACCACTGAATATGGTGGATAAGCATGGAAGGGCTGGGATCAGCATCATTGGAAGGTGAGACAGGGAGGAAATTCCAAATCAATGATGATATAGAAGTAGTTGAGTATAATACTTTCTAGACTTAGAATTTTTCCTAGGAAGACAACCATCATGGCCTTTCTCTGGTGTTCTTTTCTCCAAACTAAATATCCCCAAGTCCTTGAATGAATCCTTAAATGACAGTAACTCAAGCCAGCGTATCATCCTGGTTGTCTTATCCTGGATGCTTTGTAGATAATCAATATCCTTCTTAAAATATGGTGCCCAGAACTAAACATACTACTCATGACGTGCTCTTATTAGAGCAGAGTACAGGCTGAGAATGACCACCTTCCTCTAGGAAGTCATGCCTTTCAATGCAGACCAATATTTCATTAGATTTTTTTTTGGCTGCAACATTACACTGCTGAGTCATAAAGAATTTGCAATCCACTAAGACTCTTAGATCTTTTTCAGAAAAATTGCTCTCCCCAATCCTGAATTTATGAAGTTAGTTTTTGTACCCAAATATGACTTAAAACTTGCACCTCCTGAATTTCACCTCATTAGATTCAGCTGAATGCTCCAGAATAAAATGTATCCTCAAATAGACTGTGATTCATGATGTGGAAAATAATACATGAGGTAATTAAGACAAATTCAACTGATTTGAGAAGTAAAATTAGTAACTACAGAAGCTACTAAAAGATTTTTTCCCTCTTTTGATCCTATAAATTTTGTCATTCTGGGGAAAAGTGATAGTCAGCGTGTCCTTGTCATGACTCAGGTCCACCTAAACATGCTTACCAGAGGCATAAGAATGAGGAATTATTGATATTAGCTCAGTATTTCCAGAGCATCAGATCATAACCTGAATTTTCAGATGTCTTATGTTTCTTGTATGATATTGAATAAAAAAAAGATTTCACTCTTTTTTCTAACGCTGACTAACAGCTTGGACAACCAGTATATAGGTAGCAAGAGGGTAACCGAATGGTCTCCTTTCCTAACATTTCACTTGCCAGGATTTTTTATTTCTGGAGCCCCAAGAACAAAATTTCTTGATGATCTGCATACCAGGCCAATGGAAAAGTATTGAAGTAACTTTGGGTCAGGCAGGGGTGGGGAGGGAGAAAAGGGAGAGTAAGAAAACTTTTCAATATTCTCAATTTCTACTCCACAAGCCAGCACTGCTCCACTTCCCTGCAGGACAAACCTTGACCCCAGGAACTGCCCCTGAGATGACCTCTAAAGTAGTTTTGTTTGACTAAGTCAATACAGTGGCCCCTGCACACCGGAAGCATCCCTAGGGCTTCTTCCTATGAGCAGGGAGGGAAACATTGAAAAGTAAACAACAGGATGCAGCTCAGTGAACAGAAAAAATCAATCAGGTGAAAATGGCCATTGATTTTTTTCGCTGTTCACTGAGTTCCCCTTCACCTGTTTGTTTCTCATCCTTTACCTCATTTATTTCCAACTCTGGTTTCACCTGTACCACACTCCTCCACATTAGCAATTCTCTCCATGCGGATTGTAATTGCCTACCAACTGACTGCAATCCAGCCCCAGAGGCAGTGGCAATGGAAGGAGCAGGATTGAGTCAGCAGTCTTCATTCCATCAGAAAGAAGCTGACTTTCTTTCCTGGTCCATTTCCTCTCTCATTCCCTGCCTTATGGCTTCTGCCACCAGCTGTTCTCTTCTCCTTTTCTTTACTTTCTCCTCATTCATCAGCTACCTTCTTCAACTTCTTTCCTCACCAAATTCCCTTGACCAATTCCCTTCGTCTATCACTCTCTTTGAGATCAACTCCTCCTTTGCCACGATCTCTCGTTATAAATTCCATAGACGTAAGCAAGGAAGCAAAAAGGTAAACACCCCAAAAAAGGCAACAAAGCTAATCCTGTTTTATTTCATTTATTTCATTAGATAATATCCCTGTATCTCTGCCATCTATCGATTGTGTGACCTTGGACATGTTCCTTAAACTGCTATGAGCTTCAGTTTTCTTATCTGAAAAATAAAAATCATAAAACCTTTATCAGTCACAAGTAGGAGGTCAGAGCAAGTTATCTCTTAAAGTCACTTTTAACTCCAGAACTCTAATTATATGTCATAACTCATCATCCATACTTTAAAGATGAAATATCTTTTTACATTAAAAAAACTGTCCAGCGCACACATGAGTGAGTCTTAGCAGTAACATTCTATGATTCTTGAAGTACTATGTTTCACAACTGAAAAATGAAAAAGATCAAAGGTATAGACTACTCTGAAACCTCCTACCCTGAATGCTTTCTTTCAAAATAGTCATGGCCAGCAGCACACAACATTGAAAATAAACGAGACTGACTTTATTTTAGCAGATAGGAAATGTTTGGTGACTGATTCTACTGGGTCTCACCAGAATCAACTGTCTATATACAGATCACCTAGTCAGAGCAAAGGACAAAATCAACATGACACTGATAAAATATGTTAAGGGAAGGAGCAGCATTGAACCAGTTCATTCAAAGGAGCTCTTGATGCTGAAAAGTTAGAAAGTGAAGAAGGTGGAGATACCAGCTTTTATCATTTCCTGCAGATATTTAACTTACACAAAATAATCAACACAACAAGGAAGCAAAAAAGAAAAGCCCAGAAAATACCTCAGTCAACAAACACTCTCTCTGCCAAGCTGAAAGATGGTAGACAGGGGAAACACTAGGTTGGCATGGTAGCAAGGTATCCGGTTTGCTTTCAAAAAGCTGTTTCAAGATATTTGCTAACTGTGGACTTTGATGTCCCTGAGCCTCAATTTTCTGTCCTGTAAAATGAGATTAAAAATTCTTCATAAGGTTAAATTGCTAGAAAGACGGAATGAGATAATTGATGCAAAAACACTTTGCAAATATTAAGGCAATATATAAATGTTAACTATTATTAATACAAATCCATTCATAAAATACTATGGTGAAAGATGATGGAGCATGATTACCTTACATATTATCACCTTATGGAATAGATAGGTAGGTAGATAGCTAGATGGATGGACAGATAGATAGATATCCTTAAATAGATCTTTTATAAATCAATAACCTTATACCAAATCACCTTAGAGAATAGCCAACAGTGGAAGGGAAAACATAATACCAAGAACATTTCCAGATGAAACTGAAAAGAGCAAATTAACATTTCTATTTTCACTGTCAGTGAGAGAGGAGTTGCCCACATTGAGAGTCTCTCAGGCCTTGAGCAACTAGAAAGACCCAGGTGAGAACAAAACAAGACAGGGAACAAAGTGAGGAAATCCAGAAGTGAGATTTCAAAACAGGCCTTCTGACTTGGGAACCAATGTAGTTGTTTTTTTGGTTTTGGTTTGGTTTTGGTTTTTTTGCCATGTCACTCTGACACTATCACTTCATCAGGAATCTAAAGAATGGAATGCCAAAATATTAGATACTACAAATAATCCAAAAAGACAAATTTAAAGGACATTAAAGATTGATCAAGTATGTGACTATATATTCTCAATTTTGTTCATTCTTTATGAGAATGTGCATCCAAGCTATTTTCATGGAAAATAAGAAAGGGAACTGGGAGAGTTTTACAAACAGTTCTTGACAATAAACCATGTCTCAAGTCACACTTCTGATAGAAAGACACAGAGAATATGCATGTCCAATATGTTTTTGCTCTTTTCTCCCCCCCAAAAAATTGCATTTCTAGATCAAAACAGTCTACAGACCTCTTCTCCAACAAGGAGGAAAGCATTTGTTAAGAATTTACAAGATTCCTTGATAAATGCAGCCACAAGCAGAACTCCGCTCAACAACCATCTGATAATTAACATCAAATGAGGCATAAAACAGGAAAATGTATGCTCAAGAAAGGAATCCGACACTGACATTAAGATGTTTTCCTCAAGATCCAAGTGGAAA
This sequence comes from Notamacropus eugenii, assembly GCF_028372415.1. Lineage (NCBI taxonomy): Eukaryota > Metazoa > Chordata > Mammalia > Diprotodontia > Macropodidae > Notamacropus > Notamacropus eugenii. The sequence goes on along the minus strand of NC_092874.1, from coordinate 31,672,250 downwards.
AAAGGTTCCCCAAAGAGTAGATGGTAAAAATCAACCAGATGTTCCTGTTAGCAGATAATATCGATCCATTAACAAGCATTTATTAATCACCAGGCACTATGGCAGGCACTGGGGATGTAAGTGTAGAGAACAATAAAGTTCTTGCTTCTAAGAAGCTAAATAGGAGAGATGTGTGTGTATACATGTGTATGTGTGCACAGAGACACATACACATGTATACAAACATGTATGCAAACATATGTATATATATCTACAAAATAAATGTAAAATGTAGAAATAATTAATAACAAATAAATTTAAATTCATTAAATACAAGGTAATGGAGGGGGTTTACTATCAGTTTGATGTGAGAAATCCAGAAAGACTTCATGTAAAAAAAATGGTGCTTGAACTACAGTTTAAAGGAAAAGAGGGACTCTGAGGCAGAAGTGAGAAGAAAATATATTTCAAACATGTAGGATGGTTAGTGCAAAGGGAGAACAGAATGTGTCATGTATGAGCAACAGACCAGTTAGGCTGGAATATACAGTGCAGAGAAGGGAGTAATGTCCAATGAGGCTGAGAGGGTAGGCTGTAAAAATCTTTAAAAGATAAATGGGATGGAAGCGAAGTCAACATAATGGAGTAGAGAAAGCATTCAGCTCAGATCTCCCAACATTTCCCTCCTAACAACTTTAAAATAATGCATCAGATCAAATTCTGGGATGACAGTCAATAAAAAGTCAGAACAAGACACTCTTCCAGTCCCAAGCAACTTAGAAGGTTGAAAGAGAGATCAGTGACATGAGGGTGGAAGCTGGCCCAAAGGCCATTTAGATGAAATACCAGTGGCAACAGAAGCAGCAGCAGCTGCTCTCAAGTCAGAGATGGTAAGGGGATCTGTTTGGCAAATTCATTGCCTATACACACTTCTGGGTCATAGTTCAAGGGGTAAAGTCAATAGTACTTTTGGTCAAGAGGGAATGGAATTCCTCAGGGGCAATATCACTTCTGATCCCAAGGGATCAGAGACCCTGAGGAGCAGTATCACTTCCATTCCCAAGGTTCAGGGACCCTCAGGACTAGTATCATTTCTGGTCAGAAGGGAGCAGGGGGCACAAGGAGCAGTATTGATTGCAATCCCAGGAGATCAGGGGTCCTTCTTGGGTAGGGAACCAGCAAAGCAATGATCACACCTCTCCCCAGATCACATTACCCTGAAAGCATGGAAAATTTCCAAACCCCCAGAACCAGCTCTGAAAATAACAGTGTGAAAAAGCTTGAAGCTAAGGACAGTGCCCTTCACCTTCCCCACACCAGCAACAGGGCCTAATTTTCACATAAATTTAAAAATCAGGAAATGAAAGTGTGAGAAGGGGGAAATGAGCAAACATTTCAAAAAAGACCATAAGAATCTACTGTGGTGGAAGGGAAGATCAAGAACCAAACTCAGAAGAAGACAACGAACTCAAAACAACTACAAGCAAAGTGTCAAAAAAAATTGTCAGTTGCACACAAACACAACAACAATCGCTGGAAGAGCCCTAAAAGTTGTTTTCAAAATCAAATGAGTAATAAAGGAAGAATTAGGTAAAGAAATAAAAACAAAAGAAAATATTATAAAAAAAAAAAAAACAATTAGCAGCCTGGTAAAACAGGCACAAAAAATACCAAAGAAAATAATACTTCAAAAAGCAGAATTGGCAAAATGAAAAAAGGAGGTACAAAAGCTTACTAAACAAATGAATTCCTTAAAAATTAGAATTGGGGAACTGGAAGCTAATGAGTCCATGAAATATTTTTTAAAAAGCCAAGTGGATTAAAAAAATAGAAGAAAATTTGAAATATCTCATCAAAAGAGCAGCTGAACTTGAAAATAGACCAAGGAGAGATAATTTAAGTATTATTAGACTAGCAGAAAGCAGTGATCAAAGAAAGAGGCTAGACATCACATTTCAGAAAATTATCAAGGAAAACTGTCCCTATATCCCAAAACCAGAGGGCAAAATAGAAACTGAAATAATTTATCAATCACCATTATATTATATTATAGTCAAGTTCCAGAACTCCCAGGTCAAAGAGAAAATATTTCAAGCAGTCTGAGAAGTTTATATATACTCTGAGGTGAGATTTTACTTTGGGGCTTATTCATTGGAAGTGTTTGTTTGACCAGATAAGACTCTGGGCAGCCACTAAGGAACCCCTGGCTTTGAAAACCCAGACGTTAGCATTTTTTTCTCTGGTAACTATGTATGTAATGGTCAGACAGTTAGATCTGTATGTTGATCTGTGATGTATGTATTGCTTACTATCAGACAGCTGGAAACCCTGTCTGTTGGTTGATCTTTGCTTCTCTGTTTGTATTTTCCCTGTAGTTCAGGGTGCTGACTTTAATGATATATGTGCTTGATTAAAGTGATTGTTGACCTCTCAAAAGTTGCTTTCCCTTTAGAAAAGCAGATCTAAGAACCTGTACAGCAGGCCTTCCTAAGTATGTCGAGGTCCTTGCTGATACAATCAGTGACATGCTATCAAAGCAGTACTTAGAGGAAATTTCATATCTCTAAACACATATATCAATAAAAGAGAGAAAGAACAGATTATAAATTGAGAATGCAACTAAAAAACCTAGAAAAAGAACAAATTAAAAATCTGCAATTAAACACCAAAATTAAAATACTGAAAATTAGAGAGATTTTTTTAAAAATTGAAAGTTAAAAAATTAATAAATAAAACTAAGTTGGTTTTATAAAAAAGCAATAAAAATAGACAAACCATTAGTTAATTTTATTTTTTAAAATGGAATGGAGAAACCAAATTGCTAGTATTAAAAATGAAAAGGGTGAATATATGACCAATGAAGATGAAATTCAAGTAGTTACTGGTAGTTATTTTGCCAGTATCCCAGGACAACTGATAATCTAAGAGAAATGGATGCAAAAAATAAAAAATAAGCTGCCCAGGTTAACAAAGATGAAGGAAAAAACTTTAATCCTACCTTAGAGAAAGAAACTGAATATGCTGTCAATGAGCTCCATAAGAAAAAGTCCCCAGATCCAAATGAATTTACAAATGAATTCTACCAAATACTTAATGTACAATTAATCCCAATACAATATAAACTATTTGAAAATGGGTAAAGAAGGAGTCTTACTAAATTCCTTTTGTGAGACAAATATGATTTTGATATCTAAACCAGGGAGTGCAAAACCAGAGAAAGAAAATAATTGACCAGTTTTCTTATTGAATATTGATGCATAAAAATAATAAGTTCCTAGAAAGGAGATTATAGCTATATATCACAAAGATCTTACACCATGACCAGATGTGATTTATACCAGGTTTGTAGGCATGGTTCAATGTTTGGAAAACTAAACAACAAAAATCATATCAATAGATGCAGACAAAAGCCTTCGACAAAATTTAACATCTATTCCTACCAAACACACACACACACACACACACTCTTAGAAAGCAAAGAAATCAATGGAGAAGAGTTTCGTAAAATAAGTAGGAGCTACATAAAACAAAGAGCAAACATTATCTGTAATGGGGATAAACTTGAAGCCTTCCCAATAAGATACTATAAGCAAGGATGCCCATTATCACCATTATTATTCAACAACATACTAGGAATGCTAGCTATATTAATGACAAGAAAAAGAAGTTGAAGGAATAAAAATAGGTAATAAAGAAGCAATGCTATCACTCTTTACAGATGATATGATATTCTATGTAGAAAATGCCTGAGAATCAATGAAACAATTGAAACAATTAACAACTTCAGTAAAGTTGTAGGATATAAAATAAACCCACATATATCATCAGCATTTCTATATAATACCAAAAAGCCCCAGCAACAATAGACAGAGAAATGAAGATAATATAAAATAGTGGAGAGTTTCCTTGCTAACACAGACTCAGGAATCATATGGACAAGATTACAAAACACTTTTCACACCAAGATAGTTCTACATAATTGGAGAAATATTCATTGTTCATGGGTAGGCTGAACCAATATTTTTTTAAAAATGGCAATTCTACCTTAATTAATGTACTTATTCAGTGCCATACCATACTACTAAATAATTATTTTACTGAGCTAATAAAAACAGTAGCAAAATTCACATGGAAAAACAAAAGGCCAAAATAAAGTAGTAAATGATAATAGTAATCTATTACTTGATAAATCTAAAGATCCAAACCTTTGGAGTAAAATCTTATTATTTGATAAAAATTGCTGGGAAAAAATGGAAAGTAGTTTGGAGGAACAAGGTACAGAACAACACCTCACATCATATAGCAAGATAAGGTCAAAATAGATAAATCATTTAGTTATAAAGGTTGATGTCATAATTAAAATAGAGGAGGATGGAAAATGTACCATCAGATTTATGGAGAAGGAAAGACTTCATGACAAAAGAAGAAGTAAAGAAGATCATGAAAAGTAAAATAGATCATTTTGATTACATAAAATTTAAAAAAGCTTTTTTGTACAAATAAAACTAATATAACTAAAATTAGAAGAAAAACATGAGAGTGGGAAGAAAAGGCTTCATTTCTCAAATTTGTAGGGAACTGAGCCTAATTTATAAAATAAGAGAAATTTCCCAGTTGATGAATGTTCAAAGGATACAAACATGCAGTCTTCAGAAGAAGAAATTAATACTATCAGTAGTCACATTTCTTTGAATGTTCTAAATCACATCTATTTAGAGCAATGTAAATTAAAACAATTCTGTTGAAATGAGACATCACCTCACACCTATCAGATTGGCTAACATGACAGAAAAGAAAAATGACAAATGCTAGAGGGGATATGGGGGAAAATGGAACACTAATGCACTGTTGGTGGAGTTGTGAACTAGTACAGCCAATCTGAGAAAAATTTGGAACCACTCCCAAAAAACAATAAAATTGTACATATCCTATAACCCAGCAATATCATTACTAGGTCTGTATCCTAAAGGAATAAAAAAGGGGTACAGGACGTATGCACAAAATATTTATACCAGCTCTTGTGTGTTATCAGGAAACTGAGGAGATACACTTGAATTGGGGAATGGTTCAGCAAGTTGTGGTATATGATTGTGATGAAACATTATTGTGCTATAAGAAATGATGAGCAGGGTGGTTTCAGAAAAATGTAGAAAGACAAATCAACTCCTGGAAAGTGAAGTGAACAGAACCAGGAGAACATTGTCTATAATAACAGCAATATTATACGGATGATAAACTGTGGCTACTTTGATTACGACAATGATCCAACACAATTCCAAAGGACGAAAAATACTATCTACCTCCAGAGAGAGAAAAAAACTATTAAGGCAGACTGAAGCATATTTTTGTTTTAGTTTTTGTCTGTGTTTTCTTTTCAATATGGCTAATACGAAAATATGTTTTGCATGACTTCACATGTATAATTAATATCAAATTGCTTGCCTTCTCAAAGTGAGGGTGTCAGGATGGAAAAAGAAAATTTGGAATTCAAAATATTTTTTAAATAGTCAAATTTTTACCTGTAATTGGGAAATATTGAATAATGGGGAATAATTGGGGAATAATGAAATAAAATTATATTTTTAAAAGACTAAATGGGAGTTCATATTTTATCCTAGAGGCAACAGGAGCCACTGGAGTTGACTAAGTAGGGAAGGCACATGGTCAGCAATGAATGTGGAACTATGGAAGAGGCAGTTGCAATATTCAAAGCCAGAGATGTAAAGGGTTCGTGATCTATCTGAATAATCGGGTAAGAGAATGGTGAGGGAGCTGTTAGATTCATAGGAGAAGAGCCAAGAGAGAATAGTGCCATACAAATTTTGAAGCAAGAGGTATCCAAGAATCATCAAAAGTCAATTCTGCAGACGGATCAGAAAGGATAAGGAGTTTAAAAAGTCAAAGACTATTTCAACTGGCAAGTAAGAGACCCCCTAGTAACTCTGGAGAGAGAAGATTCCGCTGAGTGATGCAGTCAAAAGACAGATTTCGAAAGACTAAAAAGCAAGTGAGAGGAGAGGAAGTAAAACAAGTGACTGTAAAAACTTTTTCAAGATATTTGTCCAGGAAAGCAAGGAGAAATATAGGACAATAGCTGGAGGGCATAATGCAGTCCTGTGGATATTTCTTTTTTTTTTAACTGGGTCTCCTTATCTCACCCAGGTTGGAAGAAGAGTTTCCACTCATAGGTCTGATCCCAATACTAAGAAGCAAAGATGCCTTGTCCTGCTGCATTTCTTTTGGGCAGATTTGCCCCTTCTTAGGCAACCTGGTGGTTCTCCTGCTCACAGACGTTCACCAAAGTGAGGCTGTGCATAATCAGGTCATGTGGTCTGTTTTTGTCCCACTGTAGTTCATAACTCTAGAGTTCAAGTGACTCAGTAGCCTCAGGCTCCCTATTAATAGGAATTATAGAGAAGAGCCACCATAACCAAGCTCATGAATGTGCTTGGCAAATTGGGCATTGCTTTTAACTATTCTTAGCTACTTTTACATGCAACGACTAACTTTTCTGATAGGGAGAGCAATGAATTGTGGTTGTGAATCTCAGAACAATACACTCTCCAGGATATCAAAGTGACCCAAAGGGAAGTGGAAAGACATGAGGTGTGTGTTAGTAGGTTCCAGTATATATCTAAGGATGATTTCCTCACAAAATGTTTTCTAAGGGATGTTATTGAGAAAGTTTATGATTAGAAATAGTTTGATTGGGATTAGGAATTGGGGGTAGAGGTTAAAGCAGTTAATCACAGATCTCAATCATGGACCTTCTATAGAGGATGCATGGGAAAACAAGGGTGAAAATAACAGCCTATGACATCTTAGATAAGTTGTGATGTGCATCCATGAAGAGAAATACCCACATTAATGGTACATGTATCCTTTCAGGAATGGAGGAAGAGAATAGGATCTCCAAGTTGATTCTTGGATTCTACTGTGGGACCCTTCTACATCTGAAAGAAGGAAAGCCATGACCTAAAGTCAAACCCCTCACTGTCTGGTGTCCAAGGGAAAAAATATCAAATATATTCAATTGATGAATAGTTTTTATTGTTGCCTGGGTGCTCAGCACCATACTCTGGACTTTAGGGAAGAACTAGAAGTTTTTGTCCTCAAGGAGCACACAATTGGGAAGGAAAGGAGGAAGGAAGGAAGGAAGGAAGGAAGGAAGGAAGGAAGGAAGGAAGGAAGGAAGGAAGGAAGGAAGAGAGGGAAGAAATAAAGATATAACAGTGCTATGAAGATTTTATTTGCCTAATACAAATATTATGCCATTTTATCCTAACAACAACTCTGAAAGATATGTGATGTTATTATCCCCATTTTACAGAAGAGGAAACTGAGGCAAACAGAGGTTTTTAAGTAGCTTGCTCAGGGTCACATGGTTAGTAAGTGTCTAAGGTAAGATTTGAACTTAGGTCTTGCTGACTGTTGTACCACCTGACTGCCTCTAGAAAGAGGAAAGGGGAAAGGAAGAAAAGTTTAAAGCTCATTCATCATTTATGGCATTTATAGAGCTAAGGACTGGATCTGTGATTTCAGTGTTAAGTGATACTTGCAGGCAAGGAAACTCTACCAGTGCAGATGACCACCTTGTCTATAATATGTAGCCTAAGAAAGTTGCTTACAGTGTACGGAGTTTAAGTGACTTTGCTAAGGCGACACAGCCAGTATGAGGTAGAGTCAACCCCGAATCTGTGGTTTTGCTCTCAATCCACTGAGTCACATGCCCTCTAGTGGCTGTTATAATGAGAAATGTTTAAGGAATGGAAGAAATCAGGACATATCTGCATGGCATCTGTCTCCTCTGAACAGTGCATTTGGATTGAAGGCAATCTTTGACGCTAATCTTGTCCCGGAAATAAACATATCCATTGAAGATCAGCTGGTATGCACTGTAATTGAGACCTATACCTAGGTGGAGATCGTTTCTAATCCCTCCACACATCCAGCTCCTCCATGTATCTTACCAGATTCTTAGTTATTCCCTAGACAAAGATAAGCCCTAGTTCCTTGGATGCTTTTTTTCATGAGGCTAATACAGTGTCATCATTTTACCTTCGGAAATCCATTTTCTTAGTGAATTTAGACCAGATAGACACTAGCACTATATCAGATTATTTAAAAAGATAATGCATAACTTGATGAGAAAGATTCAAGAATTCTTTTCATCTCAACTACGTATGCAAGGAAAACACCAAAAGGCTAAGAATTGAAAATCAAAGGGATGTCCATCAATTGGGGAATGGCTAAACAAGCTGTGGTTTATGATTGCATGGAATATTATTATCCTGCAAGAAATGAAAAGCAGGATGATTTTAGGGGAAAAAAAAACCTGGAAAGACTTATATGAACTGAGGCAAAGTGAAACAAAGAAAATCAGAAGAATGTTGTACAAAGCACCAGCAATATTGTTCAATGAAGAACTGTGAATGACTAAGCCACTCTTGGCAATACCATGATCTAAGACAATCCCAAAGTCCTAATGACGAAGGGCACTATTCACTTCCAGAAAAAAAAACTGATATTGATTGAATACAGATTAAAGTATGTGATTTTTTCACTTCCTTTCATTTATTTCCTTTTATTCCAGTTTTCTTGTACAAAATGACTGATATGGAAATGCTTCACATAATTTCAAAAAAAAAGAAAGAAAAACATCCAGATTAAGCACCACAATAAACAGAAAAAGAGGAGCACATTTACAATTTTTTTTCTCCTTGCATACAGCCAGCTACCACCAGGAATGAAAGAGCTTTGTAATATCCATAATGTAAATTCCCTTCCAGGCATAAATCTTGTGATCCTTGGGAGAACTCTAGCTTACCAAGCTGAAATGGTACCTAGTGACAAGTAATAGACTTTGTCCCTATTGTGCAAGGACTACATCACTCCCCTAGTCAGTAAAACACTAGAGGCTGCCTATTACTTCTTGAAGCAATCAATAAACAATTATTAAGTGTCTACTATGTGTTGGGCATTTTGCTGGGTACTAGAGATACAAATATGAGAGAGAGAATTCCTGTCATTGAATAGAAATTCCATCTGTATATCAAATATAAACAATGTTTGACATTTAAAGCTCCTCCTACCTGCCTACTACCTGACTTCCCAGCCTCATTACATCTCCCTCCTCTTGCTGTACTCTGCAGTGCAGTCAAACTGGCTTTCTTGCTGTTCTTCACACACCACATCCCATCTTTCTGTGCTTATATATAGGTTTTCCCTCTTTATTTGAAAGGAATCTCCTCACCTCTGCCTCTTAGAATCACTAGCTTTCTTCAAAGCTCAGTCAAAATATCACTTTTCTACATGAATTTTTTTTGATCCTCCATCACTGGCGCTTCCCTCCACCCCCTCATCACTCTGTATCTATTATATGTATGTATATATATTGTGTTTAATACATTATATGTTAAATGTATTATATAATAGCTTATAATTATAGTATATAATTATATACTGTATGTATATAGTATCAAATATACAATATTTGTGTCACATACATATGTTTGTATATGTACATATATATGTATTTGTATAATTTTATTTAGCCATTTTCAGTCATGTTGAACTCTTCATGACCCCATTCCAGGTTTCCTTGGCAAAGATACTGGAGTAGTTTGCCATTTCCTTCTCCAGTTCATTTTATAGTTGAGGAAACTGAGGCATAAATGACTTACTCAGATTAAGTTACTTCCCCAGGGACACACAATTAATGTCTGAGGCCAGATTTGAACTCACAAAGATGAGTCTTCTTGACTTCAGGCTTGGCACTCTATCTATTATGCCACCTAGCTGCCCCATATATATTGCATATTTTGTATATTTGTGTTTGCATGTATATATTTGTAAATATATTTGTGCATGTCACATATATATATTTGTACGTATGTGTCTATGTGTACGTGTGTATTAACACATACTCTCCCCTACTGAAAAAATACAAATTTCTTGAGATAAGGGATTAAGATTAAAGGCTGAACCTATAATTGAACTGGTATAGGAAATTCCCAAGAGCAGAAGCTCTTTCTGTTAATACAAGTCAATGACTGCTCTGAATGAGTATAGTCTCAGAAAGTTGCCTAGAGGTGGAGGAGGAAAAGGGTCTGATCCAAGATTGCACTGACAGCAGGCGTCAGAGGGAGGACTGGGATGTAGTCCTTCCTGCATTCAAGGAATGGATCTCTATTCAAACCATCACACTGACTCTGATATATCATAAAATGGTAGATTAGTAAAGATAAGATTCTGTTATGAAACCAAAGAAAAAAAGGTGCTTGTAGAACAGTGTGTGCTATACTTTTGGGGTTGGCTTTTTCTACTTTCTAATTTGTAAATTTAAATAACTGCTCACCAGTTATGGGGGTAAGTTAGCCAAAGTCTCCTAAGAACATTATTTAATGAGTCTGGCTTAATGCAGTTGATAAGTGTGGATTTCTTTTTATTTCTTAGTGTTTGAACTCACAAACCAATTTAGTCTGTGTGACCAGAAATATATTTGCACTGTTCTAATTTAGATCTGCTGAAAAGGAAATTACACAACAGAAAAAACAGTCCAGGTCACCAAACACCTCAGCTTACACATAATTGATTATATGATTAACTCCCCCCTCCAGTCATCTTATCCTGATTCCAGGTCACTATGGCTTCTTAATGAAGGTATCAGCAGGGCATCAAGAACACAAAAGGAAGCCAGGGCAGCTGAAAGGGCATCAGCAGCAGCTCTGAACAAATGCCCTAAAGATTTACCAGCTTCCTTCATATCCTGAAGAGCAAAACATGGAGAAGATAAATCCCTGGGTGTTCATCAGCTTGGTCTTTTGGACTATGGTGAGAAAAAGATTTGTTGGGGAAGGAGAGACTGATACTGAGCCAAGTCAAACCCTCTTTATGGGGAAAAATAAGGGAAGTCAGTGAGTCAGTGGAAAGAAAGTTCTCAGTTTGGAATCAGAAATCTGGGTTTGCCCTTGGACAAATCACCTCCCTTCTGTGGAATTCAGTTTTCTCATCTGTAAAAGGAAAGAGTTGAATACGATTCCAGCTTGAAATCTATTATCCTTTGAAATCTAAGAGGAAAATGAGGGGTTTTTGGTGGTCTTTCCATATGTTTCTACATTATTCAGTATTCTGTGTATCCCTGGTATCACCAAGTCATATCAAACTTTTCTGATAGAATTACTGAAGTTGTAAATAAGAGGAAGGCTTTTGATGTAGTTGAAGAAGATTTTAGCAAAACGTTTGATAAAGTAACTCATACTATTCTTATAGAAAAGATGGAGAAATATGGATTAGTCCATTGTGTTAAACTCAAATAGAAAACAAAGCCACTAATTCATAATAAGGATCCCTACAAGTGGTATCTTGATTTAGTTTTAAAATGTAATGTTGCCAATGCTTTATTATGTTTTTTATTTATTTTCTTAAATATATCCCAATTGCATTTTAATCTGGTTCAGTTTGCTCGTGGGGTATGTGGCCCGGGGCAGCAAATCTGACACCTCAGAATTAGCCAACAATACAATTGGATACATGTGAAACTAGATAAACAACTAGACTGTAAGTAACTGGTCACTGTTAATGTATAAGGATCTCTGTAGTAAGGCACCCCAGAAATCTGTGCTTCCCCTGTGCTGTTGAACATTTTTATCAATGACTTAAGTCACAGTCAAGAGAATAAGCTTACCAAATTTGCAAATGACACAAAGCTGAAAGGACAATGAGTGAGAGAGTCCAGATCCAAAAACCCCACAGTGGGCTAGACACAATTAGATGAAATCCAATAGGGATAAATGTAAAGGTTTATACTTGGGTATAAAAAGTCAACTTCACAAGTTCATGCTTAGACAGTAGCTTTTTCAAAGCTGCTTGGGGTTTGTCAGTAGACTCTGTGCTTGATGTATCTCAGCAGTATGATATGGTTGGTAGTCAACAAAAGCCAATAGAATCTTTGCCTGTGACGAGAGAGGCATAGCTTTTGCACCTAAGGAAAGGCTCTTCTTTGCGATAGTTCTCTAGCATAAAGTCTCTTCTCAGAGGGTGAAAGGTTCCTCTGTTGACCCTTGCTTTCTACTACTGGGCTTAAAGTGTCCTGCTCCCCTAGTGTAGGTATAGCTGTCAATAGGTCAAGTACTTGTCTGGGCACGAGTTTATGTCTAAGAAGAGACTCATAAATCAGCCAGAGGGGAAAATAACTCCTTAATGAGTTTGGGTGCTTAGAATAGCATGTAAAACAATGGGAATTTGTTCAATGTAAGGCTTTGTTGCAAACAATGGAGAAGAGGAGAAAGGAAAGGGAGAACCGATATACATCTCAGACATATATACTAACACAGAGCGACTTATGCATGAGGCAACACTGCCCTGCATTGGGAAGCAGAGAGACACGGGTCCATTCAGCAGGAAAGGGGGTGCTCCAGCAGGAAGGTGCGCTCCCACTGAAAGGGAGGATGTGCTCCAGTGAAAGGGGGCTCCTGCTGGAGGGGAGGGGATGCTCCAAAGTGCCATTCTGAGTAGGGTTTTTATACTATGATTTTGAATGGCCTTTCTGGTGCTGGCCGAGTTGCATATCAGGAGGCAGGGCAAAATATTATTTTGTGACTTTATTATGAAGGAGAAAAAGAGGCTAGTGGTAGATAAAATATTATTTGGGAAACACAACTTTATTAACCTTCACAAAATTTATTGTCAGTGTTTTTCCATGAGTATTTTCTATCTCCCTTAAGGGATGACTATCATGGCAATCTCGGGACCACCAGACCCAAATTTATAACATGTTTCCATCATACAAACCTTGATAGATCTCAGCTAAAGAACTGGGTCACTTCTGGGTGACAGTTTAAGAAAGATATTAATAAACTAGATAATGTCCAGAGGAAAGCAATCTTCCTCTGGATTAAATACCAGAATCAACTGAAGGAACTGGGCATGTTTAGCCTGGAGAAGACTCAGAGGACATGCTAGGTGTTTTATTTGTTCTGGGTATCTGAAGGGCTGTCATGTGAAAAAGAATGAACTTCTCTTTGACCTTGAAGATCAGTTAGGATCAGTGGGTGAAACATTCAAAGATGCCAATTTTGGCTACATGCAATGAAAACTTCCAATTAGTGCTATCCCTGCCTCCAGAAGGAATAGATTCTCACTCATTATGGGTATTTGAGTAAATGCTGAATGACTACTTCTCAGGCACATTTCAGAAGGATTTTATTTCCAGGTTAAATTTAGATTAGATGGCTACAAGGCCCCTGCCATCTCTGAGAGTCTGTGGGAAATATTAGTAGAAGAAATAAAAGAAGACTGGGAGACACCTCAAAGGAGAGTAAATGCAAGCACTGAGCATTACACAGATGCTATTGAATAATTGGACTACCTGCAGAGATGAAAAACATTGCATCCAAAGGAACTTGTCTTTGAGATCAGAAAAGAGACAAATCTTAGAAAGTGAGAGTCTTAACACCAACACAAAATCAGACAGTGGGAGCGGCCAGCTTATCTGTGGCCACATGAACTCAAACAATAGGAAAATAAGAGGGATAGTACAATGGAAATAGCAGAAAGCACCCAGATCATTTCCAAAGCTTTGCCTTGGGAAGTAAGTCCCAAATCTACTTGCCCTGATTTGAGCAGGTGTCCTAGAAATGTAATATTAAGGACAGCTAATGCCAAATACTTATTTTGTTTGATAAAGGTCAAAAGGACTGAGATGTGGAAAATAAATCCAGAGAAAGCCAACATTTCTTTGGTTAAGACAGAGTTTAAAAAATTTGATTGGATATAAACATTTCCATAATATAATTTAAATTCTCAACCCAAAGAATCCTTGATACAATTTGGGATAAAATTGATGAAAAATTTTAAATCTCTAGGTCGAAAGTATTGAGGCAGGCTCTCAAGAGCTGTAAGAGATAATCTCTTTGTGGCCATGTGACTTAATCATGGGCAAGATAGATCGAAAGAAATAAGCAAAACAAGCTGAAAAACAAGATTTTTCCTTAACCACAGAAGTTTCTTTCTTCTTTGGAATATACTTGATATAGCAGAGCACTGGACGTGCAGTCAAGAAAAGTAAAGTTCAAATCCTAGCCCCACTACTTGCTACCTGAGCCTGAGTTTTATCATGAAATACCCAAGAATCCAAATATAGGTCAAGAATCTGAAGCTTATGATAGTGCCCTAGGTAGGGGAGGTTGTTATAAATCACGTACAATGTTGGTAAGATTTTGGCTCGAAAGCTCACGTCAATGAAGAAGAGGAAGAAGAAAAAGGCATATATTTTCTAGAATCACAAAGTCAGAGATAGAAGGGTCTTTTGCTGTCATCCAGTAAATCTTCCTCTTTTTACAGAGGAGGAAAGTCAGACCCAGAGAGGAGTAGTGATTTGCTCTTTCTCAAATAGAAAATGTCGTTGTTAGGATCATAGGCTGAGTTATTAAAGGTAATGTTATCCAATCTCTTCAAAATCAAGATGAGGAAACTGGAGTCCAGAGAGAAAGGGGGATTTGTTCCATATCATATACTTAACAAGTTACAGACTGAAATTGAACCCAGGTCCTCTTTATTGAAATACAGGGCTCTGTGGTATCACACTGTCTCCTATAGACTTTCCCAGAGTCAGTCACATAGGTAACAAGTGGTAGAGCCAGGATTTTAATCCAGGTTTTTACAACTTAATTCCAGTATTTCATACCTTAGCCCCAAACATATTCCAAAGAAGGAAGGAACTTCTAGAGTTAAGAATAAAACATAATCCTAATGTCACTAGTCCTGAATATTTCTTCTTGGCTACTTTGCCCATTATTAGTGTAATCTGATATCCAATTAAGGTTTTCTCCAGATTAACAGGGAGAGAGGGTTATCACTGTGAGTAGACTGGGGATCTGAATTGTCAAGACCTTAAGGACCAAAGTGCTCATGCTGTCAAACCTAATCAGGCCATCTTGAGTTTTCAAAGCATTGAAATCATGTTTTTAGTAGAAAAACATTTCTATAGGTTTGGGCTTCCAGACCAAGTAGAATTCAACCACTGCCTGCATCCCCATCCTTTATATTACTATTAACTGGATGATAGCTGGCATTAATGACAGGCAGAAAATGTAGGGGGAGAATGAGAAACTCTTTAATGCTGGTTTGGTAAACACAAACCTACAAAGTAGGAATAGACATCAAGAGAATATACTGGACAGGGTAAGTGTACCATTCTTTCCAGAACTGTTATTGGCTTTTCTTTTAAAGTAAAGGTAATCTGAAATTTTTAATTATTCTTCATCCTGAAAAAAGAACAGAACTGAAAAAAATTGACATTCAAACACAAAATTCAAGAGAGCATAAAAAGGTAAATATGAAAGAGAAATTATAAGAGACTTAATAAGTTAAACTGTTTACATTCTTATATGGGAAACTGATACATGTAACTCCAAAGAACTTTATCATTATCACAGTAGTTAGAACACCCTGGGTCATCTCCAGTCATCCTGAGGGATATCATGTCTCCAGATTCAGATGGCTCTGGAGGAGAAGTGAGGCTGGTGACCTGCACAGCCCTCCCTCGCTCAGAACAAAGTCAAGTGCAAGTCATGTCATCATTTCTCTGATGGCATGGTCTTCTTCGACAACGAAGTACAAACACAACATACACAGAGAGCATGAGTGTCAGTCAATTATGTTGGGATAATCTCAAAAAAATGAAGGGGTGAAAAAGAAGGATGCACTGTGAGAAGAGGGAAAGGAGAGAAGAAAGGAGGAAAATTATCTCACATAAAGGAGGTACATAGTAAAGAGGGTAAAATGGGGGTGGACAGACAATACTTGAACCTATTATTCTTATGAGAGCTTTTATAAAATCTTTATAAAGACTCTTATAAAGTCCATATTCTTATCCAATTCTTATAGGGATTGATTCAAAAAGGGAAGAATATATACACACATTGAGTTGGGTTAGAAATGTATCTTACCCAACGGGGTAGTAGAGGGAAGACACAAGAGGAAGGGGAAAAGGTATAGTAAAGAAAGATGGATTAAAGGAAGCAAACTTTGGAGGAGGTACTGGATGAGAAAAAAGACAGGAGAATAAACAGAATAAAAATGGGATAGAAGTGAACACACAATAATCATAACTGTGAATGTGAAGGGAATGGACTCACCTACAAAATGGAAGTGGATAACAGAATGGATTAGAAACAGAATCCAACAATATGTTGTTCAAAAGAGAGACACTTGGAACAGAAAGACAACCACAGAGTTAAAATAAGGAAGTGGAACAGAATCTATTGTGCTTTGGTAAAAGGCAAAGGCAGGAATCATGATCTCAAACAAAGAAAAAGCAAAAAGAGATCTAATTAAGAGACATGATCAGGGAAACCACATTTTGCTATAAAAAAAAAGATGCCACAAAGAAGTAGCATCACATATATAGCAAATTTTTCTAATAAAAGTCCCATTTTTCAAAAATATGGAGAATTGAGTCAAATTCATAAAAACAGGAACATTTCCCCAATTGACAAATGGTCAAAGGATATGAACAGGTAATTTTCAGAAGAAATCAAAATTATCTATAGTCATTTGAAAAAAATGTTCTAAACACTATTGATTAGAGATTATTTGGAACTATCCCCAAAGGGCTATAAAGGTGTACATGCCCTTTGACCTAGCAATACCACTATCTGTATCTTAAAGAAACCAAATCAAAGGGAAAAGAACTTACGTGTACAAAAATATTTATAGCAGTTCTTTTTGTAGTGGCAAAGATTTGGGAATTAAGGGAATGCCCATCATCATTGTACACAGTAACATGAATATTATAATGATGATCAACTATGAAAGACTTAGCTTCTCTATCAAGATAATGATCCAAAATAATCCCTAAGGATTCATAATGAGAAATACCATCTACCTATACCCACAGTGAGAATAGTTTCACTCTGAGTGAAAAGTGAAGTATAATCTTCTCACTTAATTTTTCTTGCTTTTTTGCAACAAGGTTAATATAGAATTGTATTGTGTACAATTTCATGTGTATTCATATTGCTTGCCTTCTCTGGGGTTAGGGGGAGGGAAAGAATTTAAAACTCAACTTCTTAAAATGGTAAAAATAAATATTTTTTTTAAATGTAAAGGAAAGGAAAAAAAGATTTTTCTTGATTAGTTATTTAAAGATTTAAAGCAAAAATAAGATGCTTCTTTAAACAACAGAGGTTCTTTACCCTTTTTTGTATCATAGATCCTTTTGGAATTCTAAAGTCTATGGACCTTCTCCCAGAATGTTTTCATGTATACCAAATAAAATACATAGAATTTCAAAGGAACCAAAAATTTAGTGACAATTAAGATGTATTATTTTCTCATCCAAATTCACATAGTCCTATTTGAGGATCCATGGACTCCAGGTTAAGAACCTTAACCAGATTAAGTACCACTTAGAATGACACCTGAGTTAGAAGGTGGGAGACAGAGGAGTGGGACATGGAGTTCTGTCATTTCAATGACATTTTATGGGTATAAAAGTTGTGACAGAGAAAGGTGAAATGATTTGTCCAAGGTTACACAGCTGAAAAAGTCAAGAATTAAACACAGGTCTTTGGACTCTAAATATAGCATATTCCAGAACATCAACTAGCTTGAGTTTTCAAAGTAGTAGTAGTATAGCTTCAGAAATTTAAAGGTGGCAGTGACCTTAGGAGTTGTTTGATCCAGTGTTTAAGTGACTTACCCAAGGTCACAGAAGTGACCTTGGCAGAGATGAGATTTGAACAAAAGCTCAGACACTCTTCTTATTGTAACACACTGCCTGATGTTTGGACTCCACTCCAAGACACATAATGACCTGGAGAACAGCTTTTCCTGGATTTTTGTCTTTGATTTCTTTTTACTTTGACACTCTACAGAACTGGTTTGTCTTTCAGTTTCTACTGAAAACACTTAATAACATTCAGTCATCACTTAATTTGGAATACATACAAGCTATTACTGCATGAAGGAAACTATGTGAAAGACATAAAAACCAGGTTGGCATACCATTCATTCTGTATGTTACTTTAAGCCTGGATTTTGATGAACAAAATGGGAAATCTGGGGTTGGAACTAAAAGTGTTTTGGAAAGAAAAGTGTTGGGAGATCTCACCAAGAAAAAAAAATATACAACCAGTCAACCAAGACCCCATTTTTCTACATGGAGGGTGGATCTAGTCTGGAAATATATTTCCCTTCAGTAAAAACCATCTGAGGATAAACTGTGGTATTTTTATTCTCTCAGAAAGAAGAGATGCTTTGTGGGATTTTGATTCCTACCTGGTGATGCTGCCAACAGAATTTAAGGTTAGCAGCCAAATGTCCTAAAAGCTCTAGAAATGCTTGGGTGATGCCAACAGAAATGGACAATAATCTCATGTTACCTTCCTTAGATTAACAGCATTAGCCTAAGTCATTTTAATTCTTTAACCAGTCCTAATCATAAATGACTACACCTCACATAAGAAGTTCAGTTAATTAGTAATTGTATATCTCAGTACTTCAATGCAATCCCATCCACATTCATACCATCCAGTGATCCAGATTGCAGCCCTTTCATGCCTACATATAACCCTTGTCCATGTCCTCCCACCAATTCACCACAAGGAATCTTCCCGTATATTAGGAGTTTTCATCTAATCTGTGTTTCATGAACTTAAATGTATATGTATGTATATATATATACATATATATACATACATATATGGATAACTATGTTTCAAGATAATTGGTTCCCTTTATAATCCATTATTCTGAGAAGGGATCCGTAGACTCCTATCCAGTAATTCTACCAAGACAGCAGGATTAGCAGACAAACATCCTACAATTTTGGAGGTATCTTGGATGATGCCAAAAGAAATGAACAATCATCTCATACTCCCTTTTTAGGTTAACAGCTGACATCTAAATGGTACCTTACATCTATTATCCTAACAACAAATATATGAGGTAGATGCTATAAATTTAAAAGGAGAGTCCTAGAGGTTAAAGGACTTGTCCGTGGTCACAGGGTGGACAATCATTACAGGCAGGCGTAGGTTTATAGCACTAGAACTGGAGAGAAACTCAGAAGTCATCTCATTCAGATCCATCCTTTTACAAATGAGGAAATTGAGATCCAGAAGAGAATAGCAGGTTGTTCAAGGCTCCACTAGCAGTAACATAGGCTGCAAAAATGTGAGGTTCTTATCTAACTAATTTACTCATAGCACTCAATTTCCTATGTTTTCTTGCCTCTGTTTTTGATTATACAGGACTTACTTCCTTCTCCTTCCATTCCCTTTCATCTGTGCCTATTTCCCTGTGAAATCTTCTCAAAACACTCAGTGACCTGTTCTGCCTCTGGCCACAGAAAGTCCTAACAACCTATTTTACTGAATTTGCAATTCATCAAATAGTGCTTGGGATGTTTCTTGGACTATTCTCATAGAATCAGAGTATGGAAAGAACTTAGCTGCCATCTGGAATCCAACCTGATCAGTTTCACTTCTAGAATATCCCCAATAAGTGGTCATCTATCTGAAGCAGTTGATAGAGCACTGGACCTAGAGTCAGGAGGACCGGAGTTCAAATCCAGCCTTAAACACTTTCTAGCTATATGACCCTGGGCAAGTCACTTAACCCCAACTGACTCAAAAATACATATATATAATATCCCCAACAAATGGCCACCTATTTCGAGTAGTAGAAAAACATAGACTTTGACGTTAGAAGACTTTTGTTCAAATCTGGGCTTTCCAGTTACTACGTGAGAGTCCTTGAGCCTCTCTAGGCCCCAGTTTCATTATTTTTAAAATGAGAGGGTCGAACCAGCTGCTCACTTTGAGCTTCAAATCTAGAGTCCTATGATTTTCAATGAGGAGAAGCCCATTAGTTTCCAGGGGAGCCCATTTCACTTTTGGTTAGTTTCAATTGTGAAGAATTGCCTTGTTTGGGGGATTTTTGCTCAGATTAGCTTTAAATTCATCTACTTCCATCCTTTGCTTCTAGGTATGCTGCCTGGAACTGAGTTGAATCCCTCTTCCATGTAATGGTCCTTCAGGTATTGAAAGACAGATTTCACAGCCCCCTTAAGCATTCTCTCACCTTAGCTAAATGCTCTGGAGTTCTTCTATGGCATCATTCCCAGTCATTTCGCTATCTTGTTACCCTTTCCTCTGGCTTATCTGCATGCTTCCAGAAGGTGGTGTCAGGAAATGACCAGACTCCAAATGTCATCCAACCAGGAGCAATCCACCTCTCTTCACAAGGTCTTGGATAGCATCGAACTATCAATGATCTCTAGTTATTTCATGTTTCATTCATGTATCCTAGCTCAGGTCTTTAACTGTGTTACCTTTAGCAAGTCTACTTCTCTGGGTCTCTGTCTACTCATCTACAATAACCTCAATAATAACAATATTAATCACTGTTAGAACTCTAAATTATATGATGTCCTCACACCAGGTACTCTCTGAAAGCCTCCACTTTCCAGCTTCCTTTGATGTTGTCTTCTTCCATTAGATTATCAGCTCTTTGAGGACAGGAACTGTAGTTCCTTTTTCTCATTTGTATCCCTGGTGCTTAGCACAGTGGCTGATACATAGAAGGTCAATAAATGTTTATTGTATAATTACAATAACAACCAAAAAATAGCATTAATACAATACTTTGAGGTTTCTAAAGTGCTTTGTATATATTATTCTATTTGATCCTCACAATAATCCTATGAGGAAGTTATTATTAATCTCATTTTACATATGAGAAAACTGAAGCTGAGAGAGGTTAAATTATTTGCCTAGAGTTAAAACAGCTAACAAGTGTCTGAGGCAGGATTTGAACTCAGGTCTTCCTGAGTACAAGTCCAATATTCCATCTACCATCACTTCTAAAAGAATTTAATTAGATAACCTCTGAGATGCTTTTTCCTGATGTAGAGATATTTCCCTATGGTCCCATTTTCTCCAAATAAAGCTGCAAGCTTATTGAATGCAGAAATCTGACAAGAAGATCTGGATTCTAATTTTTGTAATCATGGTCAAGGCACTTTTCCTCCAGGCCTCAGTTTCCTCATATGTAAAATGAAGGAGTGCAGCTAGATGGTCTGTCAGGTCCTTTCCAGCTCTGAAAGCCTACAGTAGCCTTTTCCTGCTGTGCATCCTTTATGAGCCCTACTCCAGTGTTTTGCATACAGCTAGCTGCCCAGCAAAATTCATAGGATGACTTGCTGATAGAATGAACCCAAAAAGTTGTTGGTTGATCAACTTTTATATTTAATTGCCAAAATGTATTTTTTTAATTTTACTAATCATCATGCAACTTTAGAAAGGAAAAAAAAATATTTAAGAGGTCAGGTATCTGAGATTATTAAGATTGAATCAAAGAAAGGTCACAGTCCCCAAAGTTTCCCTTCTAACCACGAGATGTATATTCTCCATGTTCTCAATAAGGTACACTGCATCAGCATAGTGGTTGTGTGTGTGTGTGTGTGTGTGTGTGTGTGTGTGTGTGTGTATTTTTAATCTACAAATGACCTTTCTGGAGACTTGAAAACTTTTCTTAAGAAAACTAATTTTTATTTGTTTATTTTCTTACTTCTTGAGTCAGAATTGTGATATTTCAATAAAGAATAGAAAATAAATCCAAATAACTCCTAATTCAAATGAACCAGACCTTATAAAATAGAGATTAAACCATAAAAGATTATATATAGCAATTGTACAGCACACTGGGGCCAAGTATCACTTTGGATATTAATTTAAGGAAAATTCGCGTTGTACAAAATTTTTTTTGGACAGGTTTTCTCGGTAGACAGTTTTACCAGAAATAGGGCTTGAATAAGCTAATATTCTAATGGAGAGGCAGTATATTATGATAATAATAATAAAATGGCACTGGATTCAGGAGTCCTGAGTTCAAATCCACTTATTATCTCAGTGACCTTCAGCAAGTTCCCCCTCGACTCAGTTTCTTCATCAATAAAATAAGGAAATAAAGTAAAATAGCATCTGAGAGCCTTTCAAACTCTAGATCTATGAGTTCAACAATCATGTTTCCTCCAGATTGTTGACTCTCATCTATTTCTTCCAGTATGTTTGTCACATGAAGTTCAACCAGAATTCTAGGGGCCTTCCTCAACTTTCCTTGTCATCAAAAGCATCCCTTTGGAACACATAGGCTTGTCCATTGGTTATCCCTCATTCTTATGAAATGACTAACCCATCTCTAAAACATATTCATACATGATTAAATCTAATATTATATAGTTGGCTTAAGGACTAGGAGTAGAGAACAACTTTAATAACAACAAATTTTGTGGTCAATTAAGATGGTCAAAATAACTGTCTTGGGTGTCCCTACTATTTTGGTCTTCCATTGACTAAACATTCATTAGGTACCTATTATCTGAAGTCACTGTGATAATGCTAGATAAGGGCACAAAAACAAGAAGAAAACTCTCCTTGTCCTCATGAAACTTACATTACATTTTTCATATTCAAACAATATGTCATATGCAAAGCATAAGATAGAGTGAAACAATTCTTGACCAAAAAATGTCATATCCTATTTTATATATAGCAATATTTTTTATTCCTCAGTGTCTCATATGGGTGTTCCCAAAGTCTTAAGCTCTAACAGTACAAAAATATGCCAAAACTTTAGAGACATCCTGTATAGCTGGAACATAAGCAAATGTGTGCAGAAATTTTTATTAATTGAATTGAATTCTAAAGTAACTTACAGCATGTTTCCCCACTGAGTTTAGGGCTAGGTTTAATGAGTCTGTTTCAGGGTTTTAGGCAAAAACTGAGAAATATTTCATGTCATTTTCTGTGGCATAAGACTAAGCTTATTCTTGTTATTCAAAGAAATACCAAGAAACCAAAGAAAACCAACATATACTCTATGGAATAAAATCCTCTGGGAATATCTCACTGGGAGATGATACCAAATGATCAAAATTTGACAACCATTTCTCCCTAGGGGAAAGAAATGAACATTTCCACGTGATTTTTGTGAAGAAAATGATATAATATCCCTTATCACAGTGAGATCTTCTGGATCCAACTGTACAGAAATTTCAATACTATCCCCTTAAGACACATGCTTAAAATTCATATAAAACGCTATCCATATTATTTTCTATATTACTGGGTAAGTTAGAAAAGAATGCCCAGAATTTCTTTTCATTTTTGTTCCTAAGTCAATGCAGTATTTTCAAAATGGTACAGAGCACAGAATTTTTAAAAATTCAAATTCTGTATCTGGTTATTTTAGTGATTTGGACCACCTTTTTTATATATAGTCAATGCAGGTGTCCTTTCTATGCTCATGCAAAGGAATAATGTTAGAGTGAATTTCAGGATTAAGAATTAGTTGCTTTTTTCTTTAAATTAACTTACAGAAATATATTAAATAATGAAAATAATCTGTCTAGTGAATGAACCTCTTCACAGCAACTCTATACACAGATGGACATTTAATCAAACCTCACAAATTTACTTTGTGGTAGCCATGTTATAATGTTGCCCTCTGTTCCCTGAATTAGGAAATGATTCTTATGTGTGTTCCCCAGAAAAGCACACAGTATCTACCTTTCTTAGCTAGATTATTTTCATATTCAGGAAATTAGTGCACTAATACTTTTCTTTTTGAAAAATATGTATAAATTTGATCAAAATTAAATATACAAAGTTACTCATGAAGACCTTCTAGGTCATCAAATAGCTCATTCATCCAGTTCATCCATCATCATGGATGATGGTTCTCCTGAAATAGCCTTCAGGTTATTGATTTGTTTATCAGCTACCTTTTTCTTGGGAAAAAAGTGTACTGGATAGTAGCAATAGGCAAGGCATTTGTATAGTCAATTTAAAGTTGATGAAGCAACTTATGTGCATTATCTGAGACATAGGTGCCACAGGCATTATCTTCATTTTACAGATAAGAAAACTGAGGTTCTTGTAGGTTTTGTGTCTTGTCCACTAGAACTAGTGTGTTCATCCTTCGTTGCTGAAGAAGACCATGCCATCAGAGAAATGATGACATGACTTGCACTTGACTTTGTTTTGAGTGAGGGAGGGCTGTGAAGGTCACCAACCTCACTTCTCCTCCAGAGTCATCTGAATCCAGTGACCTTTCATCAGGATGACTGGAGATGACCCAGGATGAGGCAATTGGGGTTAAGAGACTTGCTCAAGGTCACACAGCTAGTGAGTGTCAAGTGTCTGAGGTGAGATTTGAACTCAGGTCCTCCTGACTCCTGCACTGGTACTGTATCCACTGCACCACCTAGCTGCCCCAACTAGAACGAGTAAGTGTCAGAGGCAAGATCTTCTAACTGTAAACTCTCCGCTATACCACAGAATCATTCAGGTCACTTGAGAATTAGTATTGAAAGCTGGAAGACACCCCAGAAATCAATTATTCCAAAAGTCTCATTTTTATAGATGAAGAAACTGAGGAAGGAAGAGGGAAAAGGAATTGCTCCAAGTCATGCAAGAAGTAAATAACAGAATCAGAATTAAGTTGAAAAAAATGTTAACAATTTTTTACTATTTTACATATTCTACAGTCTGCCAAACGATTCCATTTCCTTTCTCTGTACCTTATACATGCTGACTCAAATTTCTGAAATAAAATCCCTACTCGTGTCAAACTCTTAGAATCCTTAGCATTCTTCAGGGCTTAGTTCAGGTACCATTCCCTACATAAAGCCTTTTTTCATTCTCCTAAATGCTGATCCCTCTCCCTAGATAATTAGCTCATCTTTACTTTGTATATACTGGTACACTTAAGTGGCATCTCCTTTATCACTTTTTGTGGGCAGGACTGTTCAAGTGTATCTTTGTATCCATATCACCTTTAAAATACCTAGGACAGATGTCTGCCTAATAAACGCTTTCTGATTGATTGGGGCTCGGTTGGCAAGATGATGGTCTCACCCTCTAGATTTTAGAGTTGACCTCTGTTTCAAATCTGGACAATACAATGATCAGCGTATCTTCTAAAACTCACTATTTCCCTAGCATCCCAGCTGCCAACATCAGGTCTTGTGACCAGGGTCAACTCTGTAGTCTCATGTAGTCTTAACTTAGTCTTAGTGGAGTTAGGTTCCATTCTATCTTAATGGTGGGGTAGATAGAGTGAGAAGGGGGTGGCAAGCACAACTTATTCTGCTGAATTTTCTTTATCCATTCATTTTATAACTTCTTATGAAAGGGAGCTATTGCTTCTTTGCCTTAGAGACTTCGTTCTAGCAGCACTGGCCTTGAGCAGGAATAAATGACTTTTCATCATGTTATTAAACAGTATTCAAAGGTTTACCCAGTGAACATCCTCTCTAGGGATAAGCTAAGGTTAAAAAGAACTTTAGACACTGAGTTTTCATAGTAAAGTGCCTTATTCAGCCAATATTCTAAAATCTGAAGGTATTTTGTTTTGGGGGACAATTGTTGATGTTTCTGGTTTTTTTTTCAAAAGGAAAAAAAGCTAACACCAAAATATCAATATCTCAGTTTCCCTTCAAGAATGTCCAGGGTAGCAAAGAATCAGAAAGTCTCCACAGAGATCTTCACAGCCCTACAAAGTACATACAATAATGGTTAATAAACAATGGGCAAATGTACAAATGAGCTGGTCATTGCAATACCATTCAGAACAAGGAAACTATCATCAACCCACCCGAGATCATTTAGTACTAAAGGACCAAAAATACCTGCTTGAACTTCTAATTTATAATGCAGATCCTAATAAGGATGCTAAAGATAGGGAGATTTCGATGACCAAGGTCATTTTCAATTGCATTAAAGCCAACCATTTATCAAGTACCTAATATGTAAAAGATACTTCTCAAGTCACTGTGGGAAATATGAATATGAATAAAGTTTAAGGAGTTAGTGGTGAGGAGAGTGGAAGAAGTAAAATACTGACTTCAAAATGATCCTTCAAGAAGCTTGGTGATAAAGCAAAGGAGAGATACCTTTAATAGACAAGAACATTTGGATTTTCATTGACTCTTGGAGAGTTATACTATTGAGTCCAACCCAGTCATTTTACAGATGAGAAAACTGAGGCATGGAGAGTAAAGTGACATACCCAAGATTATACAAAATAGTAAGTAGCAGAACTGGAAAACAAATCCAAGTATTTGACTGCAAAATTATTTCCTTTCCCATTATACACCTCACTACTAAGAATTATGGGTTCAAAGTGCACTGTAACCCTCAAAATACTGTATAAATTGTTGGGTGCTATCATGGTTATAGTATTAAGAGATACTTTTGTACTTTCAATCCCAATTAACTCAGTAGCAAACTAACGCAGTCTTAATGATTTTTAGCACCCAATGAACAGCCCTTTGTGTTTTGGGTTTTTTTACCTTTCAAATACAATTTTTTTTATATTTATTTCATCCATGGTATATACCTACATGTCTATATATTACCTCCCCTGATAAAATATAATGTTCTTCTGGAAATCAAGGGAATGCCCATCAGTTAGGGAATGATTGAACAAATTACGGTATATGGATGTAATGGAATACTATTGTGCTATGAGAAATGACAAACAGGAGGACTTCAGAAAAAACTGTAAAGACTTATATGAATAAATGCTGAGTGAAATGAGCAGAACCAGGAGAACACTGTATAAAAGCTATAATGTGCGAGGACTGTTTCTGATAGACTTAGCCCTTCACAACAATGCAAGGACCTAAAACATTCCCAAAGGACTCTTGAAGCAAAATGCTATCCATATCCTGAGAAAAAACTATGGAATCAGGATGCAGAATGAAACAGACTATTTTCTCCTGTGTTATGTTTTGGTTTGGTTTGGTTTTTCTCATGGTTTCTCCCATTCATTTTAATTCTTCTGTGCAATATGACTAACGTGAAAATGTGTTCAATAACAATGTAGAACCCATGTAAGATTGCATGCCATCCCATGGAGGGAGGGGAGACAGAGGGGAATAAAATTGAAGACTTATGGAAGTGATTGTTGAAACCTAAAAACAAATAAATTCATTTTTTTTAAATTACTAAACAAAACAAAAAAATATATAATGTTCTTGAAAGCAGGGACTATTTCACCTCTGTCTCTTTATCTCTTGCATCAAGTATGGTGCCTGACACATAGTAGGCACTTAATAAATGTTTGTGATCGATTTTTATGTAGTATTATTTTTATCTGTATTTATGTCTTGTTTCCCCAGTATCCTATTAGCTCTACATAAGTCAAGAAAGAGCTCTTAGCTTCTAACAGAATGTTCTTTGTACAGATGAATGCAGAGCCGTGCTTAATGCTTATTGGATATTGGTAACTGAACCATGAGCTACTTACATGCAATAGTAATAAGAATAATGTGATAGAGAATGGATTCCTATGGGTGGCTCTTTCAGTGGCCATCCTGTATGCATTTGTAGCTTTTGGATTAAGAGGTCCCAGAGTATGAAAGACGAACTAAGATTCTAAAAGACAGAAAATGAGAACTTTTCCTCCATAACATGGCTACTTCCTTTATTTTGTAATAGCTCTACGTGGCTGCTCTTGTTCAGTGGTGTCCAACTGTTCATGACTCCATGGACTGTAGGGGTCTTTCTGTCCTCAATTACCTCTCAAAGTCCATCCAAAGTTTCTATGACACTATCTATCCAGCTCATCCTTTGCCATCCCCTTCTCCTTTTCCCTTCAGTCTTTCTCAATATCAGGGTCTTTTCCAAAGAGTTCCATCTTCTCATTATGTGACCAAAGTATTCAAGCTTCAGCTCTTCTTTGCTGAAGTCTTGTTTTGACTTCTAGTTATGGCACAGAGGTCAAAGAACTACAATTAGAGGCCATGCAGTGCAACCCTCTAACAGATCAGGACACTGAGACTCAAGAAAGGGGAATAACTTCCCAAGTGATAAAGGAAGTATTTGAACCCAGGAGCTTTATTTCAAATCTCATCTCATTCCTATTCTGTCCCAATCTGCCTCCTCAAGAAGTGATGGCTTCTGACTCAATGAAGGTCTTTAAGTGGAGACTGGATGATCACCTGTCAGGTATGGCATAGAGGGAATTCTCTTCTGGGATGTACTGGACTGGGCTTTTCCAGCTCTCAAAGGGTGAGATTGTTAGAGGTTCTACAAACAGGGTCAGACTCTGATCTTTCCAGATAGAAAAGTTTTAGACACATCCTACTGGACAAATCATCTCATATGAAAGCCCAGCCTAGTTAAAGTCACAGAGACAGACAGCAAAAAGTAGAGATAGAAAGAGAGAGGTAGAGATATAGAGAGCTATAGGTATATGTACCTGTTTGCATAATTAAAGAAAAATAAAATTTACTTTAAAGTATGACAGAATTCAGAGTAACAGTTTTTTGCCTTTATGAATTTTCCCAATCAACAGGTTTTATTTTTGGATCAGACATATTATTTCATTGGTATAGGGTACTCTCAGATGAAGAGATTCCTTTTTACAAATACAGATCAGCACCTCCCCTACAATTTAGAGTTGTCTGGGGCCTTGCGGAGGCCAGTAGAAGGCACCGCAGCAGATAGAGCACCAGGACTTGGAATCAGGAAGGCTCATCTTCCTGAGTTCAAATCCAGACTCAAACACTTACTAGAGGTGTGACAAGTCATTTAACCCTGTTTAGCTCAGTTTCCTCATCTGTAGAATGGCCTAGAGAAGGAAATGGCAAACCACTACAATATCTTTGCCAAGAAAATCCCAAATAGGGTTAGGATGAGTCACATATAAGTGAAACAATTGAACAACAAAAAAGAGCATGGAGGGTCTGTGACTTGTCCAGGGTCATGCAGCCAATATTCGTTAGAGGCAGGACCTGAACCTAGATCTTTCTGTCTCTAAACATAATTCTCTATCTCCTATGCCATGCTGCCTCTTTATTATTACATAGGGAAATATATGTGTAGGTTGTCTATCTATCTATATTTATGTATATATCAACAAATATATATTGCATATACATACATATATACATCTGTTTCCCTATGTATATATTTTCATACATAAACATATATATTAAAAGTTAGTTCTCATACTTGAAAAGACTGATAACTATTAAATAAAAATGATGTATATAATCAGAGGCATTAGTCATTAGATAGAAACCTTCAGGGAAGAGCCATGGAATAGTGATAGAAGTGTTGGGCTTCATGTAAGTCTGATACTTACTAACTATATGACCTTGAAAAAACCCCTGAAGCTCGAGTAGTCTCTCAGTTTTTCCCATGCCTCACAAAGTCAATGAGAAGAGAGGGAGTCAGGGAGAAGGAAAGAGAAAGAAAAAGAGAAAAGGAAGGAAAGAAGGAAGGAAGGAAAGAAAGAAGGAAGGAAAGAAGGAAGGAAAGAAGGAAGGAAGGAAAGAAGGAAGGAAGGAAGGAAGGAAGGAAGGAAGGAAGGAAGGAAGGAAGGAAGGAAGGAAGGAAGGAAGGAAGGAAGGAAGGAAGAAAGGAAGGAAGGAAGATATAGAAAAAAGAAAGCAGATATATAAAGAGAGATAGAGGCAGAGATAAAAAGAGACAAGAGAGAGAGAGAGTAACAAGGGAAAGAGGGAAAGAGACAGAGATACAAAGAGAGTTGTTATTAACAATGAAATCCTGGAATTTGGGGGAAAGAGTTTAAGTTTAGTGTCTCGGCCAATAGTGTTACCTTGCTCACATCCACCTCCTGCCATTCTGCCATGTTCTGTAGCAAAACCTCTTTTGTTCTCCTTTTCTTCCCAACCTATACCATGAATGCAGTCTGTTCTTCTCCTGCAGTGTTCACTTTCACAGCATTTGCAAACTGAAGCAGGTCATTTTCTACCTTCCGCCTCTAAGTGCATTACAACGAAATCCATTTATCAGGCCTCTGATGTGCACCAGGACCACCAGGAGTTTGAGTAATCACAGGCAAGCTGGTATTTCTCCAACCATTTTCCCAAATTGCTCAATGCATGGTGCTTTTCTTCCCCAGAAAAGATTATGTGGTAACTGAATAAGAAACATGGTGATTGGCAAAGAAAGCCCTCTACCCCAGTGGGGTTACATCTGCCTGTGGCGTAACTTACCTTGAATTCATCCTTCCTAGCCAATTATAGGTTTATTTAAAGTCCAGCTGACCAAAGCATTTTCTATCTAATAATCTCCCTAGGTTTATATGATTATCCCAATATTCAACAGGTCGATGTGAACCAGCCATCCTAAAAATGTAAGAAAAATAAAAACTCCCCAATTCTCCTTTCTCATTGCCAATGCTTCTTCTTAGCATGAATCACAGGCAAAGTTTAACTCAAGAACACTGCCATCTGAAACCTTTTCAACTTCACCTCTCAGTAACCTCTCTGTTTTTAAATGATACACAAATGGTGTATGATTCTAACATCAGAAGACATCTACATGTACAATTTTAAGAGCTGCTGTTCAAAAGAGAGACTGAATATCACAGAGTACTAATGATCTCTAGAGAAAGATTTAAGATGCTTTTGCTGCTGAAATTAGAAGCTCATTACTAAGAACTCCCTGCTGAGATAAGGAGAGATGTGTTAAGTCCTGCTTGACTCTGCACCTGTCAGGCCAAACCTAGAGGATTCTGTTGAGTACTGGGCACTATAGTTCAGGAAAGGAGCTGATAAACTGGAAATTGTCATAAGGCCTTGAGATATTGATATATGAAAAACAACTAAAAGAAAAGGGGACACTGAGAATTTTAGTCCAGATAGACCAAAACAATGTCCTTATAATTAAAATCAGAAAGGATGACTTCTAAATCATCAAGTAATGCTCTTTTACTTAGATAGACTGATGGATAGATAAGAAAGAAAGAAAAAAAGATAGATGATAGATAGATAGATAGATATAGACCGAAAAAATAACTGAAATTCAGAGAAGTTGAGACTTGTCCAAGGTCATACAGGTAAGGTCAGAGGTGATATTTGATCCCAGATCCTCTAAATTCATTAGACTACGAGTTTCAAGAGAGTAGAGAGTGGTTTTGACCTTCTTTTGTAGCTTAGGGCAGTGGTTGGCACCAGAGTAGGTGTTTTGAAAACATAATTGTCTCTTTTTAATGGATCAAAAAAAAAAACCAGCTAGTCTAGTTGGTTGCTAGAAGCTGTGACTGATGGAAATTTGGTAGGTGAGGGATGGGAATTCTTCATATCAAGCAGAAAGCAGTCTTTGTAAATTCTATTTCTACCTTTTGGATCTAAGCAAAACCCTCCCATTTCCATTACTAAAGGAATTCAAGACCTGTGTGGTTATCATAATTTGAATATTCAAAGACACCTATGACCCATTGATGCATTAATTAAAAAAAAAGATAGTTCCAGCAGGAAAGCCCCAGGGTGGCCTGAGGAATGGCAGAGAAACAGCCCAGGGATAGAGACCAGTGGAGCTGAGCAAGTGACAGCCACTGAGCCCCAGGTATCAGCTGTAGCCACTCCTGAGACTTTTAGCCTGCCGATTAAACATCTGTAAGTCACCTACTTGAACTTCTGGGAGCCAAAATTGCAGAGTGATCAGTAAATGCTCTCTCCCCCTCCCCTTCTTGACCTTGAAAGAACCATAAAATATTTCCCCAGAAAAATCCTGGATCAGTGCCTTCAACAGAAGGGGCAAACAGTATCACAGCACCTGAGGCTAGGAAAATTCCTAAAGAATATTCCTCTTACTGTGGCTGAGGAACAAGGCTGTCCCAGACAGTGGGAGCTCCAGGGGGATGGAGCCTCCCACTAGGAACCAGGCATGCCTCAGTGCTCCAGGGGAAAAGAGAAGACAATGGAGCACCTGAGATCACCAACCCCTGAGTTTGCCTTTGCTCTAGCTCAAATGAGGAGACCTCCCATGGCCAGAACATCCCTCCCCCACACTTAAAAAGCTAGCCGCAGGGCAAAGCCAGGGAAACACAAAACAAAAGAAGAAAAGGCACCTGCCCTTTGATTTCTCACACCAGCCAGCTCAATACTAGGTTCTCTAGTTTCTAGCTGAAAGAACCAGAGGCCACAATACATAAAGCGTCATCATCATCATGAGTAAGAAAAAGCAAAGCAAGAAAGAAAAGACCATAGAATCTTTCTATGGGGACAAGGACCAAAACAGGAATACCGAAGAGGTCAGTATTAAGATTGTACTCCCATCTGAAACTTCAGAAGAGACTATGAGCTGCTTGCATGCACAAACAGCTCTCCTGCAACAGCAGAAGAAAGAAATGGAAGAAAAACTGGCCAATGATTTTAAAGGTGTGAACAAAGAATTCTATGAAGAGCAAAGGTCTTTAAGAAGGAAAATTGAACAAATGGGAAGAAAGCACAAAACCTAATTGGGAAAATTGGACAAATTGAAAAGGAAGCACAAAAACTAATTAGAGAAAATAATTCCTTAAGAGGAATAATTGGACAGATGGAAAAGAAGACACAAAAGTTAACTGAAGAAAACAATTTGATAAAAAATTAGAATTGGGCAAATAGAAGCTAATGTCTCTATGAGACATGAAGAATCAGTCAAACAAAATATGAAAAGATAGAAGAAAATGTAAACTATCTCACTGGAAAAACAACTGACCTGGAAAATAGATTAAGCAGAGAAAATTTAAGAATTATTGGCCTACCAGAAAGTCATGATGAAGAAAAGAGTCTGGACAATATCTTCCAAGAAACCATTAAGGAAACCTGCCCAGAAGTGTTAGATCCAGAGGGCAAAATAGTCATTGAAAGGGTCCACCGTTCACCTCCCAAAAGGGATCCCAAACTAAAAATACCAAGAAATCTTGTTGCTAAATTCCAGAGAAAAGTGAAGGAGAAAGTGAAGGAGAAAATACTACAGGCAGCCAGAAAGAAACCATTCAAATATCAAGGAGCTACAGTCATGATCATACAGGACTTTGAAGCTTCTCCATTAAAAGGCTGAAGGAATTAGAATATGATATTCTGTAAGGCAAAGGAGCTGGGACTACAACCAAGGACCACTTACCCAGCAAAGTTCAGCATAACATTTCATGCAAGGAGATAGAAATTCAATGAAATAAGGGATTTCCAGATCTTTCTGACAAAAAGGCCAGAACTCAATAGGAAATTTGATCTTCAAATGCAGGTATTAAGAGAGACATAAAAAGGTAAACAGGGGAAAATAAAAACTTGTTACTCAACTTGGGCAAACTGTTTACCTCCCTATAAGGGAAGAAGATACTTGTTCATCTTGAGAATTGTACATCTATTATGAAGTATAAAAGGGATATACGTAGATAGAGGGAATGGGTATAAAGTAAATGATGTGATGACAAAAATGTAATACAAGCACATGAAGGGATTGTAACAGGAGATATGAAAAGGAAGAAGCAGAAAATGGTGAATTGCATCACAGGAAGAAGTACAAAATTATATTATAGTAGAAGGAAAGAGGAGAGGGAGATGAGCATTTTTTGAGAAGGTATTCTCATCTGATTTGGTTCAAGGAGAGAACAATAAACTTAAGTATATGAATCTAACTAGCTCTATAGGCAGTAGGAAGGGAAGGGTGAAGAAAAGGGAGAGGAAGCTAAAAGGGAAGGAAGAAGTAGCTAGGGTAAAGGGAAGTAAAAGGGAGCAGGGCTGAAAAAAGAAGGGAAGACTGTGGGAGGTAGTGGTCAAAAGTGAAAACACTATTGAGAAGGGGAAAGGAGATAGGAAAACTAAAAGTGCAAATGGTGGGAAAGAGGATGGAGGGAAAGACACAGGTTGTAATCATAACTATGAATGTGAATAGAATGAACTGTCCCATAAAACGGAGACAGATAGCAGAATGGATTAAAAGCCATCATCCAACAATATGTTGTTTACAAGAAACACTTTTGAAATGGGGGGATACACACAGGGTAAAGGTAAAAGGCTGGAGCAGAATATATTGTGCTTCAGGTGGTGAAAGAAAAGCAAGGGTAGCAATCCTAATCTCAGACAAAGCAAAAGCAGAAATAAATCTAATCAAAAGAGATAAGGAAGAAAACTATATCCTGCCAAAAGGCACCATAGACGATGAAGCAATATCATTACTACACATGTATGCTCTGAGTGGTATAGCATCCAGATTCTTAGAGGAGAGGTTGGGGGAGTTGAAAGAAGAAATAGACAGCAAAACTATACTAGTTGGGGACCTCAACCTCCCCCTCTCTGAATTCGATAAATCTAACCTCAAAATAAACAAGAAAGAGGTTAAGGAGGTAAATAAAACCCTGGATAACATAGAAATGATAGATCTCTGGAGAAAATTAAATGGGAATAGAAAGGAATATACTTTTTTCTCAGCAGTACATGGCACATATACAAAAATTGACCATGTTCTATGGCATAAAAACCTTACAATCCAGTGCAGAAAGGCAAAGATAGTCAATGCATCCTCCTCAGATCATAATGCAATAAAAATTATATGTAATAAAAGACCATGGAAAGATAAACCAAAAATTAATTGGAAACTAAATAATGTAATCCCAAAGAAGGAGTGGGTTAAACAAGTCATAGAAATAATCAACAACTTCATTCAAGAGAATGACAATAATAAAAAAGCAATTCTTAGGAGAAGTTTCATATTTTTGAGTTCCCACAAGAATAAAATAGAGAAAGAGGAAATCAATGACTTGGGCATGCAGCTGAAAAAGCTAAAAAAAAAAGAACAAATTGAAAATCCCCAAGTAAATACCAAATTAGAAATACTGAAAAAAACAAAGGAGAAATTAATAAAATTGAAACTAAAAAACTATTGAACTAATAAATTAAACTAAGAGTTCATTTTATGAAAAAGCTAATAAAATTGATAAACCTTTGGTCAATTTGATTTAAAAAAGAAAGAAGAAAACCAAATTACTAATAGCAAAACTGAAAGAGGTGAACTCACCTCCAGTAAGGAGGAAACTAAAACAATAATTATAAATTACTTTGCCCAACTTTATGCCCATAAATTCAACAATCTAAATGAGTTGGATGAGTATTTTAAAAAATATAAATTGCTCAGATTAACAGAAGACGAAGTTGAATACTTAAACAATCACATCTCAGAAAAAAGAAATGGAACAAGCCATCAATGAACTCCCTAGGAAAAAATCTTCAGGGTCAGATGAATTTACAAGTGAATTCTATCAAAGATTTAAAGAACAGTTAATTCCAATACTATATAGACTATCTGAAAAAATTGAGGGGAAAGGAGTCTTCCAAAATTCTTTTTAAGATACAAATATGGTTTTGATACCTAAACCAGGAAGACTCAAAATAGAGTAAGAAAATTATAGACCAATTTCTCTAATCAATATAGGTGCAAAAATTTTAAATAAGATTTTAGCTAAAAGAATACAGCAACTTATCATGAGCATAATACATTATGATCAGGTAGGATTCATACCAGGAATGCAGGGCTGGTTCAATATTAGGAAAACTATTAGCATTGTTGATCATATCAACAACAAAACTAACAGAAACCACATTATTTTCTCAATAGATGCAGAAAAAGCTTTTGACAAAATACAATACCCATTCCTGTTAAAAACACTGGAGATCATAGGAATAAAGGGAACTTTCCATAAAATAATAAGCACTATCTACTTAAAACCTTCAGCAAGCATTATATGCATTGGAGATAAGCTAGATGCATTTCCAGTAAGATCAGGGCAGAAACAAGGATGTCCATTATCACCATTATTATTCAATGGTACTAGAAATGTTAGCTGTAGCAATTAGAGAAGATAAAGTAATTGAAGGAATTAGAATAGGCAAAGAAGAAACTAAGTTATCACTCTTTGCAGATGATATAATGATGTACTTAGAGTATCCCAGAGATTCAAGTAAAAAACTGCTTGAAATAATGAACAACTTCGGCAAAGTTGCAGGTTACAAAATAAACCCACACAAATCTTCAGCATTTCTATATATTAGTAACAAAGCCCAACAGTAAGAGATAGAAAGAGAAATCCCATTTAAAGCTAGGGTAGACACTATAAAATATTTGGGAGTCTACCTGCCAAAACAAACCCAGGGACTATATGAACACAATTACAAGATACTTTCGCACAAATAAAGTCAGATCTAAGTAAGTGGAAAAACATTAGGTGTTCGTGGGTAGGCTGAGTCAATATAATAAAAATGACAATTCTTCTTAAATTAATTTACTCATTTAGTGCCATACCATTCAAACTATCAGATAATTATTTTCTAGAGCTGGAAAAAATAATATCAAAATTCATCTGGAAGAACAAAAGATCCAGAATATCAAGGGGACTAATGAAAAGAAATGCTAGGGAAGGTGGCCTAGTGTTACCAGATCTCAAATTGTATTTTAAAGCTGCAATTATCAAAACTACTTGGTACTGGCTAAGAAACAGAAGGGTGGACAAATGGAATACTAGGTATTCCACCAGGTTAGGTACTCAAGACACAGTAGTCAATGAAGATAGCAATCTACTGTTTGATAAACCCAAAGACCCCAGTTTCTGGGATAAGAACTCACTGTTTGACAAAAATTTCTGGGAAAGCTGGATAACAGTGTGGCAGAAACTAGGCATAGACCAATCCCTGACACCATACACAAGAATAAAGTCCAAATGGGTACATGATCTAGGTATAAAGATTGATACTATGGACAAATTGGTGGAGTAAGGAATAGTGTATTTATCAGATTTATGGAGAAGGGGAGAATTAGTGACTAAAGAAGAGATAGAAAACATGAAGTGCAAGATGGATAATTTTGATTACATTAAACTGAAAAGCTTTTGCACAACCAAACCCAGTGCAATAAAGATTCAGAGAGATGCAGAAAACTGGGAAAGAATTTTTGTAGCTAATGTCTGTTATAAAGGCCTCATTTCTAAAATATATAGAGAACTGAGTCAAATGTACAAAAATACAAGTCATTTCCTAATTGATAAATGGTCAAAGGACATGAATAGGCAGTTTTCAGAGGAAGAAATTAAGATATCTATAGTCATATGAAAAAATGTTCTAAATCA
Source organism: Notamacropus eugenii (assembly GCF_028372415.1). Classification (NCBI taxonomy): domain Eukaryota; kingdom Metazoa; phylum Chordata; class Mammalia; order Diprotodontia; family Macropodidae; genus Notamacropus; species Notamacropus eugenii. The sequence continues at coordinate 31,635,338 of NC_092874.1, read as the reverse complement.
CTATTGATTAGAGAGATACAAATCAAAACAATTCTGAGGTACCACATCATACCTATCAGATTGGTAAACATGACAAAACAGGAAGATGATAAATGTTGCAGATGATGTGGGAAAGTTGGAACACTAAACCATTGTTGGTGGAGCTATGAGCTGATCCAACCATTCTGGAGAGCAATTTGAAACTATGCCCAAAGGGCTACAAAAATGTGCATGCCCTTTGACCCAGCAATATGGCTACTAGGACTGTATCACCCAAGAGCTCATAAAAGTGGGAAAGGGTCCCACATGAACAAAAATATTTGTAGCAGCACTCTTTGTGGTGACCAAAAACTGGAAATCAAGGGGATGCCCATCAACTGGAGAATGGCTCAACTAATTATGGTATATGAATGTAATGGAATACTATTGTGCTATAAGAAATGATGACCAGGAAGACTTCAGAGAGGCCTGGAAAGACTTATATTATCTGATGCTGAATGAAAGGAGCAGAACCCAGAGAACTTTGTGTACCGCATCGACCACAGTGTACAAGAGGTTTTTCTGGTGGACTTGGAACTTCATTGCAATGCAAGGACTTAAAAAAATTCCCAATGGTCTTCTTAGGCAAAATGCCTTCCACATTCAGAGAAAGAACTATGGAATTCAGTTGCAGAATGTAGCAGATCATTTGTGTGTGTGTGTGTGTGTGTGTGTGTGTGTGTGTATTACGTTTTGGTTTGTTATATGATTTCTCCCATTCATTTTAATTCTTCTACACAGCATGACTATAGTGAAAATGTATTTAATAGGAATGTTTTGTAGAACTTACATAAAATTGTGCGCCGTCTCAGGCAGGAAGGGGGAAGGGAGCCGGGAGGGAGGGGAAAAAAATCTAAGTTATATTACAGTGATTATAGAACACTGAAAATAAATAAAATTAGCAACAAAAAATAAATTTAAAAAAGTTCTAATTGTGTTTGCCTTCCAGAATAGTGAGGGGAAGAGTGATTCCCCTCAAATGCTGTTGCCACTCACCTACCTGGTATTCTGGATGAGGCCAGGATTGCTTAGGCTTGCAATGCATGATACTGTTTTGTTTCTCAGGAACCAGAAAAGAGAGCTGAGAACTGGGCAGCCAGTTCTCATCCCAGTAACCTGGGATCCTTTTCCCATATGTTTCTTTGGTGATCTGTGGTTTAGTGAATAAGCCCTGCCCAGGCGACTTTAAGGAGTTCACAGCTCTATTTCCATTCATTGAGATCTAGAATTAGGCTTGTTTATTTAACCTAAAGTAGAGAAGACTTGGAAGAGAGGGGATGGGGAGAGAACATTGGCATAAGGGTGTAAGTATCTGTAGATCCACCATGTAAAAGGGGAATGAGCCTTCATCTGCTTGGCCCCAGTGGGCAGAGATAACAGCAAGAGTTAGAAGCCACAAAGAGCCAGATTTCTTCTTGAAATAAGGGGGAAAAATATCCCAACCAGCAGAGCCATCTGTAAAGGATCTGCAATGACATCATTAGAGGCATCAGCCACCCTGTCTTGTTGAAGGCATGAGTTGCCCCTTCAGAGTTGCATCCTGCTCACATCTTTCCTATATGCCTGCCCATCCCTGCATCCACTCTTTCTACTGATGCTGAATGTATTTGTCAGAGAATGAGCTTCCAGTTTGGGGGAGAAATATTTTTGTTTCTTCTCTTTCTACTCAATTTCATCAAATACCTTGACTTTTAACTAAACTGTATATGCTAGCTAATTCTTAAAGGCAACCACATTCAGTGGGGGCTCTGATATACAGAAAACCATGAATCTAGGGTAACCCCCTCCAAAGCGAACATCCCCGAAAACTGAGGGAAGTGTTCCTCAGATGCTACACATCCAAAAGCAGAATGATCTGCCAAGATATCGGGCTCTGATCTCACTAGAGGTCTTCAAACCAAGGTTGGACAGGGACAGGGATGTATTAGAAGAGAATCTTGTTGAGATATAGTATGGACAAGATGAACTCTGAGGTCCCAAGTCACATTCAGTGATTTATGAGGACAATAAAGAGATAGCAGATAAAGCTTATTCCAAGAGGTGATTCTATTCATATGCAGCTCAGAGAGGGCATTTAAGAAGGAAGCAAGAAGATAGTGAGTTGAGTCATTTTCATAGCAGGTTTTTCCTACTCGGGATGAAGCAGAAAGAATTCTCAAAACTTCTGACACACTCTTATTTCCCTATAGATATAAGAGTGCGTTCCCAAACCAAAAACAAGAGACCTTTTCATTCCATGCTAAATTCTCTTTAAAGTTTATTATTAAATGCCCCTGTTCTACTCCAGGAGAGCAGATAATCAAGGACAGGAAATAAATGTCTGTAATAACCACAATCGAATTGATATTATAAAAACTCCCATCCCAGGTCTATGCCCATATCAGTAACATTGACTAGAATTCTATCTAAGTAAGTATTCCTTAACAAAATAAATATTATCATGATGTTTTATGGAAACATGTTTTCGTAAAATTTTATGAGGCCAAGTGGTGATTGATGGAGAACTAGCCTCCAATCCAAAAACATCTGCCTCTGACATATACGTGTGTACACTGTGTGTCCCTGGACAAATCCCTCAACTCTCTGTGCTCTAGCCCAGAGGTGTCAAATATAATACTCCCTAGCATGGCAGGAACCAAGTTACAATGTAATTGGGTGATATTTAACAAATAAATAAAAACACAATAAAATATAGATAACATTACATTTTAAAACTGTCATTATTCAGCCTGCAGGGATCATTATATGTGGATGAGTAGCTCTGTGTCTATGCTATGTGAACTTGACACTCCTGAGCCTAGGCAACTCAAAAGCAAATTTGGTAAAGGGAGTATCCTCAGTGGCAGTTCTCTATACTAATGAAATCATAGATCCAGTCTCTATCAAAATAAATTATATTTTAAATATAGTAAGCGGCTTGGTTTCTGTGCAATGAAGAATTTGGAGTTTAACTGAAATGTTCCTTTGTAATATAATTTTGGGAGTATCTAGACTTGTGATTTTATTGGCATTGGGAGCTTCCAGTGAGGAAACTCTCCCTGCCCAATGAAACCAACCACTCTGTGGACATTTATAGTCTTGAAGAATGGCCTGGAACTTTGAGGGATTGACTTGCACAATCTCACACAAATAGTGTATGTGCTAGAGAGCAGCCTTTGAACCTGACTTCCAGGGCAGCTCTATCTCCTCTATGTCACTCTTGCCTCTGGGACAATAAGTGGCCCCCTATTTATTTCCCTTTTAGGTTCAGAGATCTATATACGTAACTGAGTTTCCTTCAAGTGAAGCAAATACATATAAACAACTACAGACTTAAATATCCAGATTTATGATTTAATTGGAGTTGGAAAATCCCAGGCTGGAAACTCTCACAATGAACATTGGCAGTTTGATGCATCGATACATTAAAAAATCTTAGCCTTTCTCAGGGTAATAAGAAGTTAAGTGACTTGTTTGTGATCACTCAGTCAATGTGTGTCAAAGGTGGGACTTGAACCCAGGACTTTCTGCTTCTGAGTCTGGCCCTTTTTCAAGAGTGAAAAAAAAAAGAGACTATTTCTGAGTTTGGTTAACTGAACTAGATGGGGTCTTATTAATTCAGACAGGAATGCTTTTTTGTTCATTTGTTTTGACAGGATACTTTCATACTATATCTCAACAAGATTCTCTTCTAATACATCCCTGACCCTGTCCAACCTTGTTTTGAAGACCTCCAGTGAGATCAGAGCCCAATATCTTGGCAGATCATTCTGCTTTTGGTTGTGGGGCATCTGAGGAACACTTCCCTCGATTTTCAGGGTTGGTCCCTTTGGAGATGGTTACCTGAGGTTCATGGTTTTCTGTATATTGGAGCCCCCACTGAATGTGGTTGCCTTTAAGAGTTAGCCGGAGTATGCAGTTTACTTAAAGGTCAAGGTATTTGATGAAATAGAATAAAAAGAAGAAGCAAAAATATTTCTTCTCAAAACTGGAGCCTCAATCTCTGACAAATACATTCAGCATCAGTAGGAAGAGTGGATGCAGGGACAGGTAGGCATGTGGGAAGTATGTGAGCAGGGGCAACTTGTGCCTTCAACAAGACAGGGTTGCTGATGCCTTCTAATGATGTCGTTGCAGATTATTTACAGATGGCTGTGCAAGTTGAGATGTTTTTTCCTCTACTCCATCTCTGAACTGTCTAGGGTACTTTACACCAAAGTGCTCTCCTGGATGGGAAAACCTGAAAGATGACCTGAAATGTTTACCTTTTCATATTTGGGAAGTACTTTTTTCCAAAATATCAAAGATTTGGTTTGCATCCCCCCAAAATGGGATTATATTATCTTAATGGAATACCGCATTGTCACATGGAATAGATGCTCTATCATTTGTAATAAATATGTCCTTTATCTCAGAACAGACGTGGAAATAAACAGAGAACTCATTTTTGAAGCAATAGCATTAGTGAATTCTAGCACAGCATTTTTTTTAAAATTATGTTATTCTCTCATTTAGCTTAGTGAAAATTTCAGGAAAACCTCCTTCCCTAAGAACCAAGATGTTAACAACTACAACTTCTCCACCTTGGCTTTAAGCCTACCCTGGATTGGTAACTTTCTCAAATGGAGTCTTTTCCTGCCCTACATCAAACTCTCCCCTCACCATCACCATCACCACTACCCCACACACATGCACACTTTGGTTCTGAATATTCTTTGCATCATTGATTGTTAGGTAGAGGGGATTTTCATTTTCAGTCATGTCTAATTCTTTGTGACCCCATTTTAGATTTTCTTGCCAAAGATTTCGAGTGCCAATTTTTTTCTCTAATTCATTTTATAGATGAGAAAACTAAGGCAAACAGGGTTAAGTGATTTACCTAGAGTCATACAACTAGTAAATGTCTGAGGCCAGATTTTAATTCAGGTCTTCCTGACTCCAGGCCCAGGTGCTCTATCCACTGCCTCACCTAGCTGTAGCATTGATAGGCACCTGCAAAAAAACATAACAATTCAATTTCAATGTCTATTGCCCTGTCCAACAATCTCCAACCTGCCATTAAGAATACAAGCTGATTACGATGGCAGGATGAGGCTTGGGTGTCCATAGTCATCACTATCTTTTATGACAGAGATCTATGTGTCACCAAAAAGTTTCTATTTTGAGATGGGAACAGTGTTCCAAGCAGAAGCCGAGTAGATGAAGAAGAACATTAAAATGTATGGAAAATCTCCCTCCTTTGACCTTTTTTCATATTTAATGCAACTGTACAAGTTTTCCAGTCTGCCCTCGGGAAGTTGAGTTGGCTCAAAAACTTGTCCACCTCAGCTCAATTGTCAGACTCCTCAGGTACCAATCATCCTTGACAGATAAAGAACAACAAACATTGATTAACAGCAATAAAACTCACATGGGCAAGGCACTCAGGACCCAAAGAGGGTTATGACAGGGACCTTGCTCTCAAGGAGCTTATGATAGCAGTGGGAAACCAGTGTGTGGTGTCTACTTTTCAGTAAAATATGTATTCTATTAAATAAAGAAGATTCTACTGACAAAGCATCTCTGCAATACTTCCTAGTATCGAGGGAAGATTTACAATTGGCCACCCATACTCTTCTCACGCCTGCTCCTTACCTTTTCTACCAGTTTAGTCAAGCAGAGGATCTACTGTCATGACTTTGTCCTCATTATCCCTGTATTTGAAGTAACACAGCAAAATAACTAGGGATAAAGCTAAGTAAAGATTTTATTATAGTAAAAAATGTGCAGATGTATATTACTAGGGACAATGTGGTACAGTGGAATGAGTACTGAATTTAGAGTCAGAATGGATTCAGATCATGGCTCTGTGACTTTAGGTAGGTTACTTCACTACTCTGGGTCTCATTTTCCTCATCTGCAAAATAAGAGGATTGACCTGGATGGACTATAAGGTCATTCCAGCTCTAAAACTCCAGGACAGTTACATTGCAATCTTTGGTTTTAATCATGCCAATCACTTTCTCCAATCCTATAGAGCCAGAAGTCAAGCTTGAAAAAAATGACTAACCAAAGAATGAATTCTAGTAGTATTATGACAGATCAATCTTCCTGCTCGTTACATATTTAATCTAGCTTGTCATTCCAATGCCTTTGGTTTTCCATAAGGGCCTGATTCTGTGAAAAGATAGTCCCTAGATACATCTTTATAGAAGGCGTTTGAACAATCCATATTTATTTCCAACCTCAGCAAAAAAATCCTTCTTCTTAGATCATTATTCAAAAATTGCATTCCAATGAACTACTCCAAGAAGAAACTAGCAGAGACTTCCTTATTGAAACCATAGAGAATGAAAGTGCAGTATTGGGGGGTCTACTGGGAACCCAAAAAGCAATCTGCTTTCTTTATACATAATTTCACTGAACTAAGTGTCAAAGAGATGAAAGCCTTCCTAGTAAATGTCTGATAAGAACCCCCTCCTTATTTTTACTCACTCACTGCTGGACTCATTGAATTGTCCTGATGTGCATGCTATAAGAAATTTAAAAAAAGAAAAAGATTTTTAACTTGCATGAATGTCTTTGCTACAAGGTAAAATTCACAGATTCTCAGTCTTTTATTTTTTAATTTACTCTTAATGTTCTCTAAATGGCATCAAAAGATGAATTTCAAAGAAGTATAATTTATTTAAGCGTTCACTTACCCAGAAAACATAGTTAAAGATTATATCAAACATCTGCACTGGCTTCAATCATGTGTCTAGCAATGAAACACAAACCTTCCTCAGTGATATGCATCACTTGGCTCCTTTGCTATCAAAGGGAACTTTAAAGGCATTATTCAAAATGCCCAGCGACAGGAGCACTATCATGCTGGGTATTAATCTGCCAAGATGAATCTGGAAGTGAAAATGTCTCTCCATAAGACACATAAATTCAGAAAACAGAAAACTAAAATTGCAATAGAATGAACAGGGCAGGGACATGTAATTGACAAGGATGCATAATTGACAAGGCTGCCAGTGCAAAGTAGGCTTGATATTGGAGAAGCACTCCCTGAGTAGATGAAAGACTGTTTTCAAAGTCAACTCATTAATCGTCGTACCACCCTTCTGCAACAGCTCTGTTTTCTCTCCTTTACCGGTGCACTGAGTCCACAGCCACAAAGTCCTATATGAGGTGGTCCTGACATGAACTCCATTATTTCTGAGTCACTTTTCTGTAATAAAGTATGAGATTATAGTTAATAGTCACAGCTGGAGGAGTAATGCAGCATTAACTTTTGAACCAATTTGTCCTTTTCTTTTCCTCTTGACTTATTATCCTACACAGTTAACTACCCAAAATATTACTATCTACAGGTGCATTATTAATGGTCTATGACTGTGCCTCTAAGAGAAAGTTCAAAGACATCCCAAATATGTGTAGCTACTATTGGAGACTCACTCAACTACCTGAAATAATTCTGAGGGCAGATTAAGCAGCAAGCTCATTTGTTGCTCAACACCCCAGACATTTCACACATTTGGCTTCCCTTCAATTATCCTCCATCCCACCTCCTCCTAGGAAGATTTTTTTAACATAGATAATTATGAAAAACTCCCATAGATTTTGAATATGCAGGCTAGTTTTGCTGGAAGCTAACATTTCAAAGCTGTCATTTCTTTCTCTGTGATTCACCCTTCCAGAGGACATCAGCTACCACCAAGCAGAATTATTTCTTTCCAAATATTGTTCACTCACATTATTTTAATAAGACCTTGCACCTTTCTTGAGAAAAGCAAATAATATTTGCTGGACCTGATCAGAAATGCTGTGGCCTTTGACAACCTTTAGAGAAGTTAATTATATTCCAACATTAGAATTCTCTAAAGGGTGCACTATTTCCCCAGTAATACAGAAAAAGGAATAGCTCCCAAGTGAACTGAAAAAAAATGGTTTACTCTAAACATGTATGGAAACAGAAAGAAGTACCATGTGTAATCATTTTGTATTTAATACATTTATTATATTAATATGTATTTAATAGGTTTATATATTAGTACATTTAAGGTAGAATGGTAACTAAGGTTGGACAACAGGGGCTAACTAGGGCATGTAATTTAGGGGGCACTGACAGCACTGTCTAAAGATAAGGGGAAGAGGACTGAGTGTTAAGCTAGAAGACATGGAAAGGAAGAGAAAAGAGGATAGGATGGAAAGAAAATCACCTACAGAAGAACAGCTCTTCTGGGCAATGCCTCACTAGTATAGGGCATTCTAAGCCCATCCCTCCAAAGGACATATCCTAGTTCCATATAATATACTCACTGGCTCTTTCCATTTTAAGGAGTAGGAAGGATACCCAGCTTAAGATTTTTCCATCTGTATTTGCATCAAACCACTAATCTGAATGCTCTACTAAAAAAGAAAGTTATTTGGTACCTGTTCATACAGTGCTAACATACATTTTTAGGGATAACTGAACACTGTTGTCATACTACCCTCTGCTTTAATACATTGATTTCCTGGGCTTTTGAGTAAGCAATAAAGAAAGGGGAGATGGGATAGGACTAGCAACTAAGTTTTTCTTTGCCCTATGTACCTAATTCAAGGAGATAATAGCCAAGATTGAACTGTTCATTACCATCTGGTGCCCTGAGGGGTAGGGTCTAGAAAGTGGCAATATACTGCCATATGAATAAAGAAATGAGCATTTATTTCATATTTCCTACATGTGAGTCACTGTGCTGAGGATATAGCAGTCCTTACTGTCAAGGAGCTTGCACTGGAATAAGAGATGAGACATAAAGGGGAGCTAGGAAAAATACATGGAAATGACTTGGAGATAGAGGTCTAGTTCCAAGCAAGAGAAGGAAAAAAATCATCTATCAGAACCTGGGAGTTCATAAACAGAGTCCCTGGTGTGGTGAAATGAGGCGGATGGTAAGAGCATAGGCCAGAATATGGGCAGCAGATTTTTAAAATGACTGGAGATTTATAACAGCTCTTTTTATGATGGCAAGGAATCGGAAATTGAGGGGATACCCATCAGCTGGGGAATGACTGAACAAATTGTGGCATATGAATGTAATGGAATGCTATTGTTCCATAGGAAATGATGAACAGGCAGATTTCAGAAAAACCTGGAAAGAATTGTATGAACTGACACCGAGTGAAGTGAGCAGAACCAGGAGAACATCGTACACAGTAACAGCCACATTGTGTGATGACTGACTTTGATAGATTTAGCTCTTCTCAGCAACACAATGATTTAAGACAATTCCAAAAAACACATGATGGAAAATGCTGGCCACATCCAGGGAAAGAACTATGGAATCTAAATGCAGATTGAAGGATACTATTTTCTCTTTTTTGTTTTTTTGTTTTTCCTTTCTCATGTTTTTTCCCTTTTGTTCTGATTCTTCTTTTTTAACCTGACTAATGTAGAAATATATTTAATATGATTGTACATGTATAGCCTAAATCAGATTGCGTGCCTTCTTTGGGAGGGAGGAGCAAAGGGGAGGGGGGACTTACAATTCAAAATCGTATAAAAAAGTAACTGTTAAAAGCTAATGATATACTATTTTTTTTTAAATACCTGGGAATATGGAAGTGAACTTTATATTTATCTGTGTCTTCCATTGTTGTCTGAGAAAGAAACACAGTTTCATCCTTCTGTAAGCAGTGCCCAAGTAGGGCAGGAGTACATTACTGATCTCTGGGCCCATAACTATATATTTATTTCTCTTTTCTTTATCACTGGTCAGAAAATAAAGTGGCTCCAGCTTCAGAACTGGATTTACAAGTTGATTCACCCTAGGCACTATCTTCTTCACTGAAGCACACTGACAGGCTAATCACCAATAAATACTTCGTGCCAGGTGCTAGAAATGTAAAGACAAAGATGAAACAGCCCATGCCTTCAAGGAGCCTATATTTTAATATAGAAGACAACACATGTAAGGGAGTGGTGATGAGGGAAGGAAGTTTTGGCATAGGGATTCTGAACAGATCTGTAAGGCAATAGCTCCATCCAGCAGCAGTAATTTTATTGATTTGAATGGCACTGATAATCAACTGTGAAAGACTTGTAGACTGATCAACAAAATGATCCACTATTCACTCCAAAAGACTCAAGACAAAACAAGCTCTCCATCTCCAGAAAGAGAACTGCAAGACTCTGCTGGCAGATTAAAACATATTTTTTCCTTGGTTCTAATATTTATTTCTTTTTTTTCACACCATGGCTAATGTGGAAATATGTTTTGCATTACTTCACATCTATATGTATAAGAACCACATTTCATGTCTTCTCAGTAGATCGGGGGGGCTGGATGGAGGAAGAGAATTTGCAACTAAAAATTAAAATTATAAAAGATGTTAAGTGATAATATTGATTTGATTGTTGTCCCCAGAGCAAGAGGCAGGAAGTATGATAAAGAGTAAAGGTTGAGGACAAGAAGATTCCAAGGTAGACAAAAAACTATTACAGTGGGTTGAGCTCTGATGTCCAGTGGATGGTCACATGGCATCTGAAGCATGGTCAGAGCTGGGTAGATATTTATGCGTTGATTAAGATACATCAGTCCCAAGATCAGTCCCAACGACAGACAAAACCCATTCTATTATCCTGTGCTCACAGAAACTTGCCTCCCTTTGCAAGACACTTGTCAGATTGGCCTCCTTCTAGCATGAAGGAGGTTGTTTCATTTTTCCCTACCCTGTAGGCCAGGAGGAGAAACAGAAGTAGTTCTTCTTCACCATCACTGCCAAACACTCAGCCATCGTTCTCCTAAAAGCTCTACTCCATCAGTCTACATCATCCAGTCTTGCCTCTAAGTCACTCTCTCTTTTCTGAAGAAATTCAGAACCTGGTTCAGTATCTTCCTCCCAACTTCAACTTCTTAGTTAGTCAATCAGTCAACAAGCATTTATTGAGCACCAACTATATACCAGAAGGTGGCGCAATGGATAAAGTGCTGGGCCTGAACTCATCTTCCTGAGTTCAAATGTGGCCTCAGATACTTACTCTCTGTGTGACCCTGGGCAAGTCACTTCACCCTGTTTGCCTCAGTTTCCTCATCTGTAAAATGAGCTAGAGAAGGAAATGGCAAACCACTCCAGCATCTCTACCAAGAAAACCCCACGTGGAGTCATAAAGAGTTGGACATGACTCAAAAATGGCTCAACAATAAAAATGTACCAGACACTGGAGACTTCAATACATATGGGATCCTGACATCTCTGTTCAACATTCTCACCTCTCGTGGCCCGTATCCTCACCCCATTTCAGCCACCCTCAAGAATGTTCATGCCCTTAATCTGTGATCGCTCAGAAGTTGTTGCTTTCATAATCCTGAGCTCTGAAATTTATCGCTCCCCATTCCTCTCATAACCTTGTGATCTCTCTGCCTCCCTCCTGAATCTTTTCTTCACACTCCCAATGACTGCCAGACCCTCAGCTACTGTATTCTCCCAGGTCCTTACCCTGACTCTGGCCCCCCCTTTCCTTACTTCACAGTCTTGATTAGTTCACACATACTCTGTCCACGAGGAGAGACAGAAGGAGAAATCCCTTCCCCTTGTTGTTATCATTAATGTCTTGACAGATATATCCCCAATATCTGCCCTCTCTCTTCCTGTTCTCTAACAAAATGATGACGATGATGATGATGATGATGATGATGATGATGATGATGATGATGACGATGATATCATTACTATGCCATTTAAGGTTGGCAAAGGGATTTATATGTGTTATCTTCACAACAATCCTGTGAGGAAGGTTTTATTTTTTTCCTCTTTAAAGATGAAGAAACAGGATGACAAAAGTGATTTGCACAGTGGCACATACCTAGTGGCTAAGCAATATTAAAACTCACGTCTTCCTGAGTGCGAGTCCAGGACCCTATCCGCTATACCACTGAAATACCCCACAAGTTAATGAGGTTATGAGGTCAAGTGATTTGCCCAGGGTCACACAGCTACTAAGGAGCTAAGGCAGAATTGGAATTCAGATCATCCTAGCTCCAAGAACAGAACCCCATCTACTGTATCACTGGGCTGCCTCATGGTATATTTCATATTCCTGAAAGCTTCTGGAGGAAGGTTACCTAATCATTCCAATTCAGTTAAGTATGAGTGCTTGTTATCAAATCTCAACTGAACCATGCCACTAAAACAAATTTCTTTTATGCTATCCTTATTGGCCCTCTATCACAATCCCTGACCTAGCTGTGCCAAACTTCTCTCTCCTTAAGAGGGCACCCTCTGTCATCCTAACCCATTGCCTTTCGGCAAAGATCCTCATGTCTATTGATGTGAAAATCAAGGTCTTCCAAATCAAAGCTGTCAGTCATGAGTTTCTACTTCTCTACATGATATCTCAGACCTATCCTACATCATCTCCCATTCTTTCCTCCTCTGTTGAAATTTCTGAGGAATTAGTTTGCCAAGTCAAACCAGGCTGTTTATACCCCTGACTCCATTCATCTGTGTCTCCTAGGAATTCACCTCTCCTATAACATTCTCTCATTCTCTGTGTGTGTGTGTCTGTCTGTCTCTCTCTCTGTCTCTCTTTGTCTCTGTGTGTGTGAGACTGTCTCTCTCATCTTCTTTATCCACTGACTCCTTGCCTTCTGCAAACAAAATGCCCAAACCTAATTCATCCTTAAGAAAATAGTTTAATCTATCATTTAGAAGTATCTCTCAATCCCTCTCTTTTTAATCCCTGCCTCCACTTCCTTATTTCCGACTTCCTTCTCAACCCCTTGGCAATCTAACTGCTAACCCTAGAATTCAACCCATGTTAGCGTTACTTTCTGCAAGATTTCCAGCTATATCCTCCCCACAGTTCCCAAACTGTGCACCATTGTGCACTTAGAGGAGCACCATGGGAAAGATTAAATTTTGGAGAGAAGCACAGTGACGCTCAGCATCTATTGGACACTCCACAAAATGCTACTTGAGGTAGTTGACAGTTTCAACATTAGATTGAACTACGTTCCTTTCGATGACATTCTCAGATTTATGAGATTTTATGTTTGTTTGCTTACTTGTACTGTTAACTCCATCAATGAGTTCTTGAACTTCCTCATTTTCAACATCATATCTTTGTGGGTTTTGGCTGATGTTGTGATAAAAAGTTGTTATTGTTCAGTTGTTTTTTCATTATATCTGACTCTTGAGGTCTCCATTTGAGTTTTCTTAGTGAAGATGCTAAAATGGTTTGCCATTTCCTTCTCCAGTTCATGCTACAGATGAGGAAAAGGCAGCAAACAGGGTTAATTGTCTTGCCCAGGGTCACATAGCTAGTAAGTGTCTGAGGCCAGATTTGAACATGGGAAGATAAATCTTCCTTTTACTCCACGCCCAGTGCTCTGTGCACTATGGCACCCCCTAGCCATCCTAAAAAGCAAGTATAACACAAAATGTGGGGCAGGAAATGAGAGGTGGTGTCTCATATGATTCCAAGGTTTGAGAAGTTGTGCAGTATCCAACAGAAACACACATTAGTGAGTAATTTAGTGATATAAGTGAAATTAAATTGTTTTTTCAAATGGCTAAAAAGTTGTTAAGACTTACTTGTTATATGGTTTGGAGCTAACTACCTCATAAGTAAAATTGCTATAGATTGATTTTGGTCTAAGGATGCCGTGAAGATAATTACTGAGACTTTAAGCTGCAAGGTTCTCCCTCTCCAGTTCAGCCTCCCTTTAGCCACCAAAGTGATTTTCCCAAAGGCTCAACCATGTCACTTCTTTACTCAAACTCCATTGGCTCCTTATCACCTCCATGAGCAAATACAAAATCCTCTGTTTGGCATTCAGTGTCCTTCATATCTTAGCCCACTCCCACCTTTTCTATCTTCTTAGACCTTACTCCCTGACACTCCTCTGTGATCCAGCAACACTGGCTTCCTGACTGTCCATCTCTCATCTCCAGACATTTTCTCTGACTGTCCCTCATGCCTGGAATGTTCTCCCTCCTCTTCTCCACCTACTGGATTCCCTAGCTTTCTTTAAGTCCCAATTAACATCCCATCTTCTATAGGAATCCAAACCCTATTCATTCTAGGGCCTTTGTCTCCGTTAATTATTTCCTATTCATGCTGTGTATATCTTGTTTGTACATATTTGTTTGCTTATTTTTCCCTATTAGATTAAAAGCTCCTTCCTTAAGGGCAGGAACTATCTTTTACCTCTTTCTGCGTTCCTGGCACGTAGCACAATAAAACACATCATAACCCCTTAATAAATGTTAATTGACTGACTGACTGAGGGTACCATGAAATGGAGCCTCTTTCCTAACTGATTAATCCAAAGGACTCTCTGTAACCCTCATCCATTTTCCTTGACTTCTTTTAGTACTGCTGATCACCTACTTCTCCTTAAGTCCCTCCTTCCTTGGCTTCTATAATCTTGGTATTCCTGATTACTGTGGTATGTGTCCTTTGCTGGATCATTTTCCAACTCCCAATCCCGAAGTATCAGTATTTCCTGAGCCCTCTTCTCTCTTTTTGCTCCCAGTGATCTCATTTGTTTCCATGCTTATAAGTATTTCTATGCAAATGACCCTCAGATTTCTGTATCTGGCCCTAATATATCTCCTGAACTCCAGAATATCACCCATTGCCTACTGGTCCAACTCCACGTAGATGGTCCCTGAGCATCTCTAATATGTGTCCAAAACAGAATTCATCACCTTAAACCTGACACTTTTTCCAACTTGCTTTATTCTCATTGTTATTAAAAATACCACCATCTTCACAGGATTTAAATCTCAGAATTAACCTGTGCTCTCCCCCACCTCGCATATCCAATCAGTTGTCAAGACTTATCAATTCTGCTTTGACAACATCTCTGACATCCATCCTCTTCACTCCACTCCCACCTCTGTCGAGCTATTTCAGTCTGTTCTCACTTCTTGCCTAGACTACTATAATAGACTCTTACCTACTCTTTCTTTCTTTGGTACTTCACCCCCTTCTCCATCCTCCACACAGCTGTCAAAACAATTATTCAAAAACAGAGGTGCAACCATGACCCTCCCTTACTCAATAATCTTCAATGGCTCCCCATTGCCTCTAGAAGAAAATACAAACTGCAGTGTGACATTTGAAGCCCTACCAAATCTGACTCCAACCCATCTTTCAGATTTAATTTCATAGTAATATAAAATCACACAAACACACATTCTGTTCCTGCCCAACTGGCCTGCCATCTATCCCTTACCTTGATTTTTGACATATTCTCTCTGTGACTTAGTACAGACTGCCAGTCAAGTCAGAAACAACATTTCTTGCTCATCTAGTTCTCTTAGAATCACGGTCTTTTCCTCCCATTTTCAATCTTCTTGAGACTGTGGGCTGTCTTTCTTTCTACTTATATTGCTACACCCACTGCTAATTAGCCCAGTGCCTGGCACATAGTAAATATTTAATAAATGCTTGACTGACAAACCTACTAATCTTCCTTTAACACTTAGTTTAGACATCACTTTCTACAGGAAACCTTTTCTGGAACCCCTCAAGTGTTCATGCTCTCAACTCATGCCCAATATTGTTTCCCTCCAGTAAAATATAAATTCCTCAAGGGTTCCATTCATTTCTATACTTTTCTCCCTAATGCCTGATATTGTGTCTTGAACAGAGTAGGTAGTCAACATTTGTTGAATTAAGTTAACATTAACCACTGAATCCAAGTCTCAGATATACACAGCTATGAATTCCTTCTACAAAGAACTGCCCAGAGGGAAGACAGCCATAAATGTCCACTTCCGTTATTAGCCACATAGGCAGTAAGCACAAAAGACTGATCCAAATGAAAAAAAATCTTGGAACAAAATAAACCATCACAGACTACCATGCCAGAGGGAGAAGAAGAGGAAAAGGGAAGGAAGGGGGAGGGAAAGAGGGAAAATATACAGGCTAACTAAATGTAGTCAAACCCTTTAGTTTTGATGACAGTGATTTGCTGTTCACCCTTTTCAGTCATATTTAACTACCCATGAAACCATTTGGGGTTTTCTTGGCAGAGATACTATTTCCTTCTCCAATTTATTTTACAGAGGAGGAAACTGAGCCAAACAAGGTTAAGTGACTTGCCCATGGTCACACAGCTAGTAAGTGTCTGAGGCCAGATTTGAATTCAGGAAGATGTCTTTTGCAGGCCCAGTGTTCTATCCACTGTGCAACCTAACGAGCCCTGATCACCTCAATTCCTAGTGCCCTCCTTTCTTTTTTTTTCATTCAAACATTTTAGGGGAGGGGATTTGTGGGTCTATTTTATAGACCAATCTAATTGAATTCCCCTGCTGGCTGAAACCAGACATGGAATTGTCACGTCTTCAGTATTTCCCATTTCAATTCATCAGTCATTTATTACAAATGCTCTCTAGGTCAGACTTTGGGTGAGGCTGGGATGGGCAAAGCCTCCCTTTGAGGTTCCTGCCTCAAGCAGGCTACATCCTGCAGAGACAGGAAATAGGTCCTCTGATAAGTAAATGCAAAATGGATACCAGATAAAGACAAAGTGTTGAGGGCAATACACTGAGCACTGGTAGAATCAGGATTCCATAGGATCCCAGAAAGATTGCAAGGTATGGGAAAAGCCTTCCATTCATAAAGCATGCCTCCACAAAGGCGAGACACTGGAGATGGAGTCCTACATAAAGAGAACAGCAGACAGGTCAAGAGAACTGGCAAATAGACAGTATGTGAGGACATGTAATCAGCTCAGAAAGATCAACTGGACTGAGATTATGATGGGATTTAAATACCAAAAACAGTGTGAAATTGAGAGAAACTCTGGCATGGTGGCTACAAAGTGGACCTTGGAATCAGGAAGACCTGAGTTTAGGTTTCACCTCTGAAACCTACTGGCTACATGAGGCTGGACAAATCACTTAAATTCCCAGTGGTCTGGACAACTCCATAAGAACAAACTGCAGAAAGGGTGCTAATATGCTTTGGTAAAGGGAGTTTCCACATTTGTGAGTCCCCTTTACCAACTACACCACAGATTCTGTTCCTATTCTAGTCCCTGTCCCTCTGAAAACTTAGAGTATATAATCTAATAGTTGGAAATGACAGCTATGTAGCACAGGGGATAGAGCACTGGATTTGGAATCAGGAAGACTCGTCTTCAGAATTCAAACCCAGCATCAGACTCTCCCTAGCTGTGTGATCCTGGGCAAGTCATTTAACCCCTGTTTGTCACAGTTCCTCATCTTCACAATGAGCTGGAGAAGGAAATTGCAAACCACTTCAGAATCTTTACCAAGAAAACCCAAAATGCAGTCATGAAGAGTCAAACATGGCTAAAACACCTGAACACAGCAAAGGAAAGGAAAAGGAAGAGTACACATCTCACAGCATAATGGAGATACCCACTGGATCTGGAATCAGAAAATCCACCTTTGACCTGGCTCTGCTCATTTGTGACCCTGGCCAGATCACTTAACCTTGATGAGGTTGTTTTCTTATCTACTAAATGAAGTTAGATGAGTTGGGTTTCTGATTTCCCTTCCTTTAGGAGGTGGGTGTGATCCCTTCTGATGAGGGACCAGAGAAGACTTCATGAAATAGATGGAATCTGAGCTAAGCCACAAAGAAAAGTTGGGGATCTGACAGACAGGAAGGAAAGGGCATCCCAAACAAAGGGAACAAGGAGCAAGGACAAAAGAAAGCCCACAGTGCATTAGGGAAAGTTACACAGCATGCACAATGGAGAAGGGTAGGAGGTAGAGAGGCATAATGGGAAGAAAATGGGAGGCAGAGGTACAGAAAATGATGTAATATCCCACAAGAGGGAACAGCAAAATGCTTAAGGCTGTAGAGGTGGGCCCTTGCCAGCTATTTCCCAGGGTTATTTAAGGGCACTAGGAAGTAGCCTGGAGGCTGGTATTGGTTATTTTGGAATTGGAACCTATCCAGGGTGTGGGAAAGTGCAGGGCATGGAGGGAGAGCTGGCCTTTGTACTGAGTTCTGAAGAATCTTTGAGTTGGGTACAGGGTGGAAGGAAGGATTCGGTGGTTGTGTAGAAATGAATTGTATAGTATAAAGAAAGAGAGCTTAGCACAGTGCTTGACCTACAGCAATTGATCAATAAATGCTTGTTGATTGATTGATTGATTGGAAGGACAATGAATTCTAGAGCAAATGAGGTGAACCTAGGCTATTGACTGAGCCTTAATCTATAAGGAACTATGTGTAAGTAAGAGGGTTCCAAGCACTTAGTACTGCCTTCCCAACCGCCAAAGCACATGCATACACCATAAATGCCAGCACAAAAGGAAAGTGATGAGAGGCTATTAATTAAATTCTACTTTGTACTAGCTCTATGAATCAGATATTTTCTGAGAATTCTCGCTAGACTATTTTAAGTAGCAAGTTCACAGAGAGGACAACATAGCTATTTGGAGAATGGGACATGTGTGACTGTGACAAAATCATTACAAATGGATTTAGAATCAAAGGCCCGAGTTCAAGTCTTGACTCTTCTAATTAGTACATACATGATTTTAATCAAATTGTTCCATTTCTCTGGGCTTCAGTTTCCTCCTCCATAAGCTAAAGAGATTGGACAAGGATGATTTCTCAGGTTTCTTCTGATTTTAACTCCTATGCTCTCAGAAGACTGGAAAGGTTGGTTGATAGCACAAGAATGGCACAAAATGAGATGGCAGAAACATGACGTTCATCATAGACGATCCGCTGAAATGTTGACTCACCCAAATAACAAAGTATTCTTTTTCTTATGACATCACAAGTCTAGACCAAAAATTCTTTTTTTATGCCTTTCCAAGTGGACTTTTCCAATTTCTACTGAAAATGAAATACTTAATTCTAAATAGTAGATGGAAATGAAGGCAATGTCAATTTTCTAAAAAGTTTAAATAGTGCAATTGACTTGGAAAAAATAGCATCAAAAAATGACCTTTTCCATAACAAAATGCAAAGTTCTGTGAGCCTCCTGGGAGGAAAGAGATGGTGCAAGGGAATGTCAGTTTTCAAAGCTATATAGAACCAACTTGCCTATGTCCCCAGAACAAGATCTTCTCCTCCTCTCAATTCTTCTGTAATTCCCAGTTCAGGAGGAACTCTTTGCAACATGAAATCTTCTCTTCCAAAGCTTTTTTTCAATTGTCCTCAATCTCAAGGGGGAAAAACTAGTCCAAAGAATCCATATTTTGGACTGTTTGCAACATGACAGTTTCAGGTCATGTTTCCCCAGGCCGTCCAGAATGGAGTAAAGTCAAAAACACTCAGATCTATGCCCCCCTTGTGTTGTCTGTAAAGGACAATTGCTGACACTTCTGTCTGGCTCATTAGTCATGCTGGATTGCCCTAATGGTGCCATCTTTGCCGCACTGACTAGATTTTTCTTCCTTGTCTCTGTTTTAGCAGAAAATCATAATGCCTACAGAATCATCCCGAATTCATAGAAATTTTGGCAAGAAGCTCCCCATGGCTGTAGCTGAAGGATTCACTCAGCATGAATCTTTCATCTAGGCTATTGAGACAGCTTCTCAGTTGCCAAATGTTTTTTTCCTCTCCCCCAGATACACTGTGGATCCCCTCCAATAACAAGAATATTAAATAAAAAATCATTTCATGCAAATTCTATAGCCCTCATAACTCCTTTTGTTTATTAAGGTAGAGTTTCCTTCATGCTGGACAGCCTGTGGGCACTCCAGCCATGCTAACTCAATCAAAGCAAAGCAAAGTGGGAATGAATTCATTTTCAGGTAAAAAATAAGAAGCTATGAGAGTCAGCCTGCCTCACACAGGCATGTGGTAAGGGCACAGCATAAGTTAGCAACAGCTCTCAAGGTCAAGATAAGATATACACAAGTTTCAACAGTAAGGGGAGACAAATTTCACTGCTGGAAAATATAATGAAAATTGCATGGAAAAGTTGTAAACTACTTAACAGATTTTATGGAATCCAACAAAAAGTTCTGTGATAAGCAGTTTAATCATTCATTGTAAGACCAGCACTGGATGGATGGTGGTTATTTAAGGGGGGCAACAAAATTCCTTCTGTGTCTGATTGCAGCCTGACTCAGACCATTGGGAATTGTGAGGGACTTTGTGGCAGGAACTCAGCAGTCAAGTATTCATTCCATTAGAGAGTTTTCCAGTACTAAAAAAAAAAAAATTTAATGATCCTTCCATCTTTCCATCCTAGTTATTTAACTGATGACCTTGGCATTGAAGTTAAATGGTTAATGACACACAATTGGTTCACCATGAACATCAACTAAACAACAGTTTAGCAGTTTAAAGATGTCCACATTTTCCCCCAGTCACCATCTGCTAAGAGGTCCATCCTGATTGAGTTTACATAGAGGTTATTGATGGTGCAATTGAAAATCATTATCAGATCATCAAGTAAATTACCAGCAAAGGTTTTCTTTTCAAACAAAGGAGACAAAAATTCCTGTAATTTGCTTCAACCACTTTCTTTAGGAGTCAATAGATAGCTGTCTAAAACGGAATCATAAACCTAGAATGAAACAAGCATGCCATGTCTACCCAGTGCCAAATGGACCTAAGGATCATCATTTTTCCCCTAAGCTAAAAGCTCAATTCATTGTCATATCAGGGTATTTTTGATTAAATTGCTAGAGAATGGGAGCAGAAAACAAGAGGGTTGCTAAAGAAAAGACCATGTCTTAAGCCACACTCACCATTCCATTCCCACCCCCACCCCTGAAGAGATCTACTTATAGGCTGGGAAGGATTCAACTCTGCCTTGCCCATAAAAGAGGGGCAAGCAGAAAAGATGAAAAACACACCAACTAACTCTACCTTCCATAGTTACGCCCAAAGGTGACAACAATTGTGAAAAATTGAATCATCTGTTATGCTTATAAGCAACATTAGAGTGATTTTTCCCATTGAATTCATGATTTAGGGGGTCTCACAATTCAAAACACTTAACCAATTTAATGGCTCCCTGACACAAGGTAAGCTCCACGAAAAATGAGACAGCTTTGCTTTTCTTTGTATCCCTTGCACTACCGTAGTATTCGGCACACAGTATGTACTTCATGCATACTTATTGAATAGGCCTGACTGGTAAGCACTGCAAAAGTAAAGCTCTTGAAAGCAAGGAGAGGTCATCAGGAACCCAAACTGTAGGTGTGGCTCAGGAATGGGTTCAAGATGCCAGCACCTGAAGTACAGGCCCCATTCCATTTCAATTCCTTTCTCAAATATTCAAAGTAATAGCTAATGATCATTAGGAGATCTGAGCTATGAATTCCAGAGGAAGTCATAACGTAATCGGAAGACACATTTGCTGAGGAGAAGCAGTAAATCATCTCACCAAACGAAATATGGCGTTGTTAGCCTTTTCTTTCACCAGCAATGTGAGCATTTCATTGGTAAGTGAATGGCTTTCTGTGTTTCTAATAAAATAAGCAGAAGAGAGAGCTTTTTATAGAAAAGAGAAAGTAGAGAAGTAGGTTTGTTTTGTATAAGATAGAATTTCACTCTATTAGGATGGGTAGCAAAAAAATTCCTTTTGCATGTTTGAGGAGAGTTAATTAACCCTTCAGGATTAGGGGAAGTATCATTGATGGATTCATTTGGCATTTATTCGTTCCCCTCAAATTTTGGTCACATTTGTCTTAGCAAAGCTTCCCTAGGTAAAAAGAATGGATGTTGAAAAGTCCAGTCATTTAGAGGCCCCATAATCTATTTTAATAACCTCAGGCATGAAATGGCAGGAGGCCTAGAGGAGGATTTTCTCCCCTATTCTCTTTTTAAAATGGGGCGTAATCATTCAAGAGTCTAGACTCAGAAAGGACCCAAAAGATCATCTAGGACAATCTTTTTTTTACAATTAAGAAGACTGAGGAGGCCCTACGAAGTGAAGAGGTTTCACCAAGGTCATGGAGGAGAAGAGGAGGAGAAAGGGGAAAAGAAAAAGCAGAAGGGATGGGGAGGAGGAAAAAGAAAGAGGAGAAGAGAAAAGGAAGAGGAGAAGGGAAAAGGAGGAAGAAGAAGGAGGAAAGGGGAAAGAAAACTGGAAAGAGAAAAAAGAAAAAGGAAGAGGAAAAGGAGGGGGTAAAGGAGGGAGAAAGAAAAGGGAAGAGAAGGAAAAAGAGGGGAAAAGAGAGGAAGGGGACTAAAATATCTTCTTCAATAATTTAAGACATTTTAATCAAACTTTTTTCTTCTTTAAATTCTTGTATAATTCCCCAGAGCTACCAAGAGTGAAAACCTATGACAAGATAAAGGCCAGAAGACATTTTTCTTTTTAATAATCAATACAATGGCTTACATTTCTCTAGAGACTGAGAAAATATCCTGGTTTAAGCCACAATTCTGCTAAAAACTAGTTCTGTAATAGTAAGCAAACAAAATGTTGGTCCAAATTTCCTCATTGCATCACCAAACTTAAAATTCTCTATAAACATGAATGATTAATATTATCATTCTTTTTAAAAAAGTGTTCCTGACAACGAGGTACCAAACTCTGTCTCAGCGGCCTTGCAGTTCAGTGGTTTAATGACACCCTGTGGTCATTTCCATGGTCCCTTCCAGCACAAACATTCTGTAATTCCTATGATTCTCCGAACACCAAAGAAGACAAGGTGGTAATGATATATTTGCCAGGTGATGGAATATGCACAGGAGGGAAAGGAAACAAATGAGAAATAAATTAAAATGTGTTATTTACTCCTTTTAAAATGTGCAGAAGAAGTCAACAGGATCAACTGAGCCTTCATCCTGAGACTAAGGAGAAAACAGTCTGTGTCCAGAAAATGACTTCAGGCAGGTCAGACAGGAAGCCACTAAGAGAAAATACTTTGGACATGAGCATTTGCTGGATCCTTTTAAAGTAAGCAAAGAAGAAAGTTGGGGAAAGAAAGGTCAAAACATGCAAGTGTGAATCACTTAAAATTTTGATCAGGCAGAGAGATCAAGAGAGAGACAGATAAACATACAGACAAGTTATCATGTGAGGGAGTACTTTCCTACTAAGTGCCACTCTCCTCCAGAATCTCCCAGATGTTTTAAAGCCAGGCACCCAGAACAGCATTCCCATTCTGTGACTGAATATTTCTGACAATTTTCGGTGTTAGAATTGCACAGCTACCAAGCTGCTGTCTAAAAAGTACACAACTTCCTTGTACAGCAAAAAATTTAGTTGAGCAATACCAACCACAAATGAGGCATCCTGATATGAAAGGGGGTTGGAAACTGACTGGCATCTTGGAGTTTGTAAGACAGGCAAACAAGTTTTCCCTCTCAGTCTTGAGGGTGATTTGGACTATGTGGAACTCCAAGCCAGAAGTTGGACTTAAAGTCCCACCTGGGAGTTTTTAGAGAGATACACTGCTGTGACAGAGCAGGCTCTGTGAAAAAAAGGGGGGACTCCAATGAGTACATGAGCATGCAGCAGCCAATCTTGCAAAGGGCTGTGATCTATTAGAATGGAGAGTATCACTTGCCAGGCTACTCAGAGCAAGGAGAGAGGCACTCCCTGAGGATGTGAACTTGACCAGAGTGACCCAAGTAGTCCTAAGACTGTGCAAGGAAAATGCCCAACTCTGTGACCCCATGTCTTGACAGAGATACTGGAGTGGTTTGCCATTTCCTTTTCCAGTTCTTTTTACAGATGAGAAAACTGGGGCAAATGGGGTTAAGTAACTTACCCAAGGTCACACAGCTAGTAAGACTCAGATGCCAAATTTGAACTCAAGAGGATGTCTTCCTGACTCCACAGCACAAATCAGAGAGTTGAAGAGGACCTTAATAGCCATCTTATGCAATCTATGCACAAATGGAATTCTCAGCATAAACCAACCACCAAGTGGTCATCCAGCCTTTTCATGATAATCTCCATGGATGCTCAAACCACTATCTCAAAGGTAGCCCATTTCACTTTGGGAAATTTTTGATCATTAGGAAGTTTTTTCCTGATCTTGAACCTAAATGTGAATCTTTCCAACTTCTACCTCCTGGTTTTGTCTTGGTGCCACACAGAACAAATGTCTCATCTCCGTCCCATGAAAACCCTTCTTCAAATACTGAAAGACAGTTTCCATGCCCTGTGTCAGTCTTCTTTGCTACAGATTAGTCATGCCAACTTCACTGAATAAATTCTCATATATCATGAACTCATGACCCTCTATCATCTTAGTTGTCCTTCCCTAGACACTCTTTGGTTTATCAATGTCCTTCTTAAACTGAAGTGTCCATATCAGAACACAAAACTTCAACGTTCATGAAGGTAGAATACCAGAGAATATTTCTAGGAGTGATGCCCTTCTTACTGCAGCCCAGGGTAACAATAACTTTTTGAATGCCACATCACCATGCTGACTCATGTTAAACAGTGCATCCTACTGAACCACCCACATCTTCTTTTCAAAACAATTGCTATCTATTCGTGCTTCCTCTGTCTTATACTTGCGAAGTTGACTTTTTGTACCCACATATAAGATTTCAGGTTGGTTTGATTTAAAGGGATGTTTAGCCTAATAAATCTAAATATTTTGGGATATTATGAGGTTTCAGGGTTTTTGTTTTTGTTTTTTAAGAAATCACAAATCACCAAAAATCCTTTCTGTTTAAAATAATCATCTCAAAAGAAAAGGCTATGGCTCTTAAATTGCAAGAATCTTAACATTTCCCCAAACTTGGAGCCACAGCTAGAATTTTTTATACATGGGACATAGATCACAAATCATTTCAGGCCAAAAAAGAGCTCCCTCAGTTGAAGGGGTCCTAGGACGTTGGTCCATGGGAGGAAGATGGGAACATAGATCTTAGAATGCTGGCTTTCTGTTGCTGGGTTATCACTGACTTATGGGTTGGAAAGGGGACAAAATGGAATGAGGAAAGAGCTCACCCAAGACAATATTCGCCAGCTTTCTATTTTAAACTAGCCGTTTTGGCTAACTTAAGCATACAGTAATTTTCTGGTCAGGTCCTCGGAGAGCCTTTTCTTACTGTGTCTTCTTTGTCCAATGCAAATACTCATTAGCCACTGCCACCCCCCGGGACAATGCTATGACAACCCTGGGAAGTTCAAAATCTTCTAACGTCATGAATTTCATGAGACGATTCTCTGATTGGTGAAGGGAGATCCTTTCCTGCTTCACCTAGGAGGTTCTCTTTCAGTAACTTGGCTGGAATTACATCATAACCAGGCTGGTCCACCACTGGAATGCCTGATTCTAAACTAGCTAACTAGCTCGCTTCTTTTTAGTCTAAGCCCCACAAGGCATGACTGACTGCAACCAATCCCCAGTATTCTCCCTCTCCCTGTATAGTCATTTCATGCAAAGCCTAGAAATATTTATGCTCCTTGCAAGCTGATCAAGAATTTTCCACATCTAGTTTAATATCTTGGATCTATTGATTTCATAGAAGTATTTTCAATCAATCCTCCTCATTCTTACACACATACATACACAGAGACATGCATGCACACACATGTACACACACACACACACATACACATATTATTTACTCCAATAGAATCTTACTCCTGAAGAATAGAAACTGCTTCATGTTTCTTTGTATCCATAGTGCTAATAAATTATTACCGATTGATAATTATCTTTGAGACCTTGGGCAAGTCACTTTTCTCTGAACCTCAGTGCTTCCATCTTTGAAATCCAACAATTAATGAGCATTTGCATGACTATTATTGGACAGTTACTTTGCTAAAGACTGTAAATACAGTGTTAAAGTAAAGCCACCTCTGCTCTTGTGAAGGTTACATTTTATTGGGGAAAACAACATGTACAGATGTAATTATATTATTAATTATATATAATATAATATATATCATAATAAGATGCAACTATACACAGAATAAATACAAAGCATTTTTTGAGAAAGAGACACAAGTAGGAAAGAATCAGGTGCCACATATAGAAGGTAACTGGGAATTTTGGGAGATGGAGTGAAGAGGACATTCACTCCAGACATGGGAGGCAGGTGGGAGATGGGATATCATATGTGAAAAATTGCAAGAAAGACAGTTTGATTGGACATTATCATGCACATAAAACAGTAGGAGTTAATAATAAGACCGGGAGGATAAGCTGAGAACACATTGTGAAGGACTTTAAATACCAACCAGAAGAGTTTGTATTTGACTCAGAAGTAATAGAGAACCACTGGAATTCACTGAGTAAGAACAGATCGGGTCAACTCTACCATTTAGCACACACCCCACGCCACCCATTAAGAAAATTAGAAATCAAAACCAGCAGTGGGTATTTCTGTAATCCTAACATTATAAAACCTGATTTTCATGCTATTAACAATGGAAAAAGGGAATGCTTAGATGCAAATAAAAAATCAGACAGACATTTCTGGGGGGCAATGTGGGGGTGAGCTTTAAAAGGTTAATGGGAAAATATTTTTGTGTGGCTTACTGTGGTCAAGTTGTTTTATTTGTAGAGATGACATTTTGGCTCATGATGAAGCCCTGGAATGGAAATTAGGTTCTTCACAGTGAGGATGGTTAAGTTAAAGGCTGTCAATTTAAAACTTAATTACAAAAACAGAAAACTGTTTCACAAAATAAATTGATTTGGGATGCTTAATTACTGCGGAAAGAATTTTGTGGACTAAAGTATGCTTTCAGAAGGACAGAGTTGTTGTCTTCGCTCGGTTAATATTCAGGAAATTTAAACATCAAGTACAGCTTTTTTTTTCCTGTTAAACTGCCAAGAACTAAGCTTTTCAGTCTCTAGATGACTACAGGGAGATGACATTAGAGAGATACTTAGCATTGAAGGTTAAAGTCACAAAATTAGAGAATATTGGTTAGTGGAAAGGACCTTAAATATCATTTAATCCAACCGCCATCTGCACTGGATGAGTTGGCCAACTGGGCTTGCCATTTAATTCAAAGTTATTGTATAAATTTTAGTGTTATGATTACACATATATAACCTGTCTCAAGTTGTTTACTGACTGTAAAGAGGAAGGAGGAAGGGAGAGAATTTGGAACTCCTTTTATAAATGTATGTTAAAAATTGTTTTAACATGTAATTAGGGGGAAATAAAAAATTATGTTAAAAATAGATTCTATTGCTAAAGGGCTTGAAATATTCAAATATTCTATTTAGCCAGTGTGGTCATTTTACCCAGGCATTTACCACCAACCAAAGCCAATTAAACCACCCAGTTAACTGACTGCAGATAAGGAATATGCTGAGGAACATACTGTAACAAGGTCAAGTTGAACTGTGTGAACAAATGGTATGACCATAACTTCTCCAAGGACTTCTCCAATGTTGCTGTGGAGAGCTATAAAAATTCAACCCCACAACATCATGGGTGAAACTTCTCGATCTACATTGTCTCTGTTCTGGAATTCCTATTGATCTGGTACTGACTGCACCTCCAGATATAGGTCAGTTGGATTCTAGGACTACTGTGCAAGAATTCTTAATAAAGGATCATCTGAAAGGGACATCATCAGGCAAGACATGAAAGCCTCCATACTACATGATTAGTGTCTCCAAACATATGATTTATTAAGCAATGCATGCTGATTGCCCAACAAATCAGGGCCAGTAGCCTTCCTTAGCTTTGGCTCTGGACCCCAAATACAGAGGGAGACAGATTTTTACACATTAAAAATAATTAATCAAATAAGACCAGCTACCTAAAAGGAAATAATTAACCAAGATACAACATTAGGTCATCTGATTTCTAGTTGGAGGAAAGATTAGGAGGGCGAACAAGTGAAGTTCTCTAAATTAAGAAAAAGAGGTATCCCATACACCCTCAAGTGTCTGTATACAATCAAAAGAACATAGAAGCAATAACTGATTGATCAGTCCAAGGTCAGTTTTCAGATAAGTCATATTGCTTGAGATGCATACTTGTGAGAAAACTTCTTGCATCAATCCTCAGATCTAACCAGGTTTCTGGTCAGTATAACCTAAGTTCTAAGTTAAGAGTCTCTAAGCAGTGGATAAAAATGCTCCAGCTTCCCAGCTCTGCAGGGCTACGTAAAAAAAATACAACAAAGTTCTCTCACAATTCCTACAACTGAATAAAATTTTTCCCAAAAGACAGAAATTGGAATAGACCCATAATGGAATAGAAAGAACTGAGCTAGATCCAGAATTGAGTCACAAGATGGAGTAAGTATATTTTCCTCAATTCTTACTACCACTTGTTCTAATTCCCTCAATTCCCTCACTCTTCAATCAATACTCCTTGATTTCCTATATCCCATCCTTGTAGTAACAATAGTTGTAGCTACAGATAACAGGATTCCATTAAATCAATGGATGTGGACTCTCATCATTTGGGGTATACACAGCCCACAGATATCTTTTGGGGTCAATGATACATATTTAAGAACAAAGCCAAGTGTGAGTCATGTCCTCGTTTCTCTGATGGCACGATCTTCTTCAGCAACGAAGGATGAACGCAACAACATATTTAAGGGATATGAAGATGGATCCCTGTATTTGTTTCAATAATAAATGTAAATACATTTTAATAAATCAAGGCACTAGAATCAAATACCTTCTACAGCCTTACTTGTCTTGGTTACTCAGTCTCCACTTGAATATTTTTATTAATGGAGAGTTCACTTCCATCCAAGATAGGTAGCCTATTACATTGTTAAAATTCTTACAAAGTTCTCCCTTATGCTCAATCAAAAATCAACCTTCCTCTCATTAAAACTCATTGGTCTTAGTTCTATGACTTAAAACAACAAAGAACAAGCCAATTCACTCTTGGGTATCACGATCCTGTTATTTGAAGGTGGTTACCATAGTATCACTAAATTTTGTCTTCTCAAGCCAACATGATTTTAAGTCAACTCACCATCTTGACCCCACCTCTTCTGGGTTGTCGATGTGCCTCATAATCCAGTGCCTCAGAGAAACACAATGTACTTGGAATCAGTACAAGTAGGTCAGGACACTGTGCTTCTTCAACCACAGTCTCAGATAACATAGAGATGAAGCAGAGCTTAGTAGATAGAAAGCTGGCCTTGGTGTACTAAGTCCTGGGTTGAGGTCCTGCCTTTGGTACATATTAGCATTGGGAACATGGGTGTCATGCCACCTCTCAATGCTCCCAGTCAGTCCCCCAGGGCTGTAAGTTTTAAAAGAAAATGTTTCTTTAAAGTACTCCATACAGCATTTAAATCATAGATCCAATATTTTTTTTAAAGATGCCATTAGGTTTTTTGGTGGCTATATCACATTGTTTACCATCTCAGAAAAAATGCTCTCCTCGCCAAATTTCTTGACACTGTCAAATGACTCAGGATCTCCACAAAGAATGTGGGTTTATCAGTGAAAGTTATATTAAAGATGTTTTACTACTGTAACCTAAGGACCACTGGACCCTTCTAACTGACTTATAGCTGAAATTTCTATGTATTGTTTCCCATTAGAACATAAGCTTCTTGAGGGCAGGAACTGAGTTTTTTTTCTATTTGTATCCCTAGCACTCAGTACACTACTTGGCACATAGTAATCCTGTCATATTTTTTTCTTCATTCATTTATTCATATCTAGTAATATCTCTAGATCTTCATTTTCTGAACTGAGGCAGATCTCCATCATCTATAATTTTGCAGCTAAGATTTCTAAACCAAAAGAAAAACTTTTCATTTGGCCCTATAAAATTTCATTTCCTCAGCTACTTCCTATTGCTACATAACCCATAAGAATCTTTTTAATCTTGAGTCTATCATCTGATTCAATAACTATCTTTCCCAGTTTTGTGTCATTTGAAATCAATAACTAATTTTTTTTATCTTGTATTTGACTACTAGTCTCTAGCACAGTTCTTATATAAAGGGTAGGGTGGGTGTCAATTGAATAAATTATCCTATTCCATTAGGAATTGGAAAGAAGTCCTTGGAAGCCATTCAGTGAAACTGAGTAACATTAAATAGAAAGTATGCTAGTCCTGGGTGAGGAGACTCAGTAGCTTCCCCTAGATCTTTCTATGAAATAGAAAGCCAGCTCAGAACCAAAGTATTCCAGCATCTGGACAGTGAATGTCAAAAAAGGAGAGGGTATTCCTAGTCAAGAAAGACACTTAGGGAGAATCATTTAGAGAGAAGGAGGAGGAGAACTTGTTTCCATAAATCCTTTTACCTACAACCAGAGGAATATCTTTGAAGGCTCAGAAGATGTGGACTTTCCATTGAGAATGGTAGCAGTTTCCCTGAAACAGCAGTGGTCAGAGGGTAAATTAGACACACCAAGGAAATATAGCTTCAAAAAGCTACATAAGGGCTTCAACCTTCAGAGCCCAACAAAGAACTGTAACTCAAAGGAACTTTATGAGGAATCTTTGGAAGGAAGGGAGAAATTTATTTTCATCCCTTTGTCATATAAGTTCTAACCATGAGACCACCTTCCCCTTGACATTGTTTTTGCTATTAGGCAAATGCGTCAGAGAGTACTGGGGGGATGTTTTGTTCCAACTGTTTTTACTGTATTTCCTTAATAAAATACCCTTTAATAAAAGCTGATTTAATCTTGGTGACTAATTGAAATCAACTGATAATTATAGAGGAAGAACACCAATGGGGGCTCCTGAGCCATAGTACTAGAAAAAAATACCTCATAGCCCTTCGTGGTCTCCCAAAACCATAAGGAAAAACGTAGTATCCACTCTCTAGGGACCCAAACTGCTAGTGCAAGTTGGAGTTGAGAGACCAGCTCCACTGTATGTGTCATACTTGTGTATAATAGTAGCTTAATGAAAACTTTAGGGATTGTATTAGAATGTTCAAAGAAAAGTTTTATGCCAAGAAACTTAAAAACTAGTAAGACATCACTTTCTCATTTATAAATTTATTATGATCCTGCTGACTTTTTCAAACTCCAAGTTTGCCATCCAGGGGATTCACTTTTCAACTAATTTTTCTTTCTAAATAGATATTAAATTATACTGTTTTTAAACAGCTTAAAGACTGGAATTGTTGTCATGCCGTCTAAATTTGGCATCCTGAGGTAAAGCCCTAATCATCCCACCCTAGTTACATCCCTACGTAAGTGTCAATTTCTCTTTAGAAAAAGCAACTTGGAAGTGAAGACAGTTTCTGGGGAAAAAAATAAAAAACAATGTCATAAGCCTCAGAAAGCGATTTACTGCTGCAAGATGATCAAGGTAAGGTCAACATTAGTCATGTAGAAATACTAGAGCTGGATTAAGCAGTAGTAAGTCACTATCAAATCAAGAAGATGATTTGGAACTAGGTATTCACATTTCTTAAAATCTTACCATCCATTATGTATCCTGTTTATAATTAATCAGCTATGGGTAGGTGATTCAAGTTTTACTTTGGTGCCTCAATGAGATGAGGAGATTACCCCGAGTTTCTGAAGATTATGCTGACAGAAAGTGTATTCTAGCCTGTCCTACCAAGACAAAATGGCGCTGAGGACAGGCATGGTTTCTCATGTTTGTTTGGTTGGTTTTTAGTTTTGTTTTTTTTTTAAGCATCAGTCTTGATAAATTCAGAAAAGCTTATCACCAGAAAGTGGTGAAGTTTGAAGCCATAACATAATGGAGATTCTGAGTGGGAAAGAATCACAGGGGCCATTTTGAAGGCACCATCTTCTCATTTTACAGATGAGGGAATTGCCTTATTTGAGGTCACACAGTACTTAGCAAAAACAGTTCTTGAATCCAGATCCTCTGCCTGCAAACTAACTTTTCCAACTATACTACACTGCCTCTAATTCCATCAATTAGAGAAGAACTGTGATCTCTATTGGTGGAGAGAATTCCTACACCAGTAAAATCTCAAATCCTTGAAGCATTACCATATAAGTGATATGCTCACTGGTTATTTCAACGAAACATTATTTTGTAAAGTCATGAATAAGGCTCAATTATCCACTGAGAAACCTTAGGCACCCTCATCCACTGGCCCACCCAGCATTCCCCAAGGCCAGATCAAACCCCAGACAGCATCTGCTTGAATTGTGGGCTTAGTCACTAGAAGAGATCAATTCAATGAACATTGATTGTGCACCTACTGTATGAAGTGACTAGAGGTGTCTAAAGGGTTAGTCTTACAAAACTGAACCCAGAAAAGCACCACAAATATAATAGTCACAGCTTCTTGCATTGTTATTGGCATGTATCCCATTGGACTTAGAATGTTTGTTTCTACTTTATTTGATTAGCTCACTTTCATTGTTGAGCCTGCCCTCCTGTGACAAAGAAGATTATCTGTATTAAAAACAAAAAGAAAAGAAAGAATTGAGCTCCTTGAGGATAATATACTTTATAAATAAAATCCCTCTCTGGTGCCTCATTCTGATTTGGAGGTGACCCTGGATTCTTGAAAACTATGCCAGCAAAGCAAACTCTGAAAAGGCTTCTTAGCACAGATCCAGTGACAGGTTGTATCTATGTTTTCCGAGGACCAGCCTAGTCAGATCATAAAAGACTCATCACCAGAGGCCTGGCCATAGTTTGGGGAACCCCTTAGAGAAGTTTACAACCTGAAATGACCTTTGTGAGCATCTAGTCCAGCTGCCCATTTTACAGAGAAGGAAACTGAGGCCAAAAGACATGTCAATCCACCCAAGATCATACAGGGCCTAGAATGTCTATTTCCTGAGTCTCCAGTCAGTGTTTTTTCCATTATATACCTCACCTCTTTATCATCAACTTTTACTTGGCATCAATCCATTTGCCATTTGCATTAGCATTTTTATATTGATTTATTGATCTTATGCCCAGGAGAGAATTCAAAGTGTTGCAGTGATTTTAATAAATTCATTAAAAAGTAATAACCATTATTTTCAAGGAAACTGAGTCATGAAGCACTGTGCTGGCCAGCCACTTGTGTCTTTGCATCTGTTATCCCCATCCATAATTCTAGGTTGAAATTGAATTGCCTTTGTCCCAGATTTGGCATCTATAATTAGGTAGGAATGGGCCACATTCCTCTCATTGCCTCCAAAAAGTTGAAAACTTCAAAGAGGAAATGTGCAAGAAAGAGACAAGGATGTCCTCTAAAAACAGTCTCAACCCAGTAATCTGCAAAGTAATTGAGGATAGATTTACGTTCTGGGAAAAGACAAATACAGCCCTGCACTAAGCAAAAGGGGAGCAAGATGAAAAAGAGAGATACGGGTGTTTCAGCGATAAATCAGCCAAGGTTGAATTGTCTCAAGTTTGGAGACCCAGCTCAAAGCTAAGAAAATGTTGATGCCTAAACTTTTGATGAGCCAGAGGGAGGGCAGGGATAGGATCCAGCTTTAAAATGCATTATCAAATGGAAACTGAAAGAAGGAGAATCTTTCAAGAGTCTGATTTTCCATTTGGCACCAAAGTGAAAGCATTTTCTTGACAGTGGGACTCTTTGGAACATGAAGTGGAAATGAGGCATTACAGAAGGGACAAAACTACTTCTTTGAAAGCCTGCCTAGTCATCATCAATTCTTTGCATTAAATTTCTTAGGAAAAACCAGTGTTGTTCCTGTTGCATCAGTGTGGCATAACGCTTCTTCCAAACAAAATCCTAGGGATCTTAAGAAACTATCTGGATAGTTTGGCCCCCCATATTCAATTAGGTTAGATTGCATTATCCCCATTTTACTGATGAGGCCCATCCTCACAGCATCACAGATTAATAGAGGGAAGAGATCTTTGAATCAATCTCATTTGCCAGATGAAGAAAATACTTTAGAGAGAGGTGAAGTCATAATGATTTGCCCAAGGTCATACAGGTGGCAGAACAAGGATTTAATTTTAAGTCCTCTGACTCTAAAACCAGAGGTTATTCCCCCTATATCACACTAATTTCTCTCTAAACAAAATTGAAGGATCTCAAAAACCCAGTCCCAGACATGAAGTTTATAACCTAGGCTGATAACTTTCAACAGTGGCCCCTGACATTTGATGACTAGTTCAGGATGTGCCTCTGAATCTTTGATCCCCACTCCATTTCAACCCCATCAGAAACACACCAACATGGAGAGACCTGAAAGAGTCCCATTCTCTCTGTAGGAAAAAGGAACAGATCTGTCTTCTCTAAACAAGAGCATAACATGGCACTCCAAAAGAGGAAACATGTAGAATTATAACACAGGAAAGAAGATGTGGGAGGGCTAGAGGGGTAAAGCCATAATAGAAGGAATTCAAGTCTGAAATTATCTAGGACATTATCAATTGTACCCAGTACTCAACAATAACTTTCCAGCACATAGTTTAGAGACCAGGCTCTTTATAACAAGCTATGATGGGATTCAAAATAGGATCTTTGGCTGTTTTTGTTTTAACATAATCAAGTACCTCTGACTGAATCTTGCCTCTATCAGTCAAGAGTCTTTACTAGGAGTAAAGTACAGAAACAAGAGTTTCTTTAACAGAAACAGTATATGTATTTGTATTGTTAATTATTTTAATGTGATTTAAGACCTTTCCCACCCATTGATGGGACTGCCCATTGTGGAAGCTTGATTAAGAGAGTTGTTTTGTAGGAGAGTCCTAAGCACCTTTTTTCTTTCTATTGAGGCACTGGGTCAAAGGATCGGAATGCCCTCTGGCTCTAAAAAAGGTATTAATACTCTGAGGGCGAGGTTTTACTTTGAGGCTTAGTTTTATAACAAACAGTTTGGCCAGATGAGGACTCTGGGAAGTTGCTAAAGGAATCCCCTCGGCTTTGAGAACTCAGATGTCATGCTTCCCTCCAGTAATGATGGTCAGACGGCTGGGGTCCGATTGTCTGTTGAATTCAGGCAGAGGAAGCGATGTCTGTTGATCTTTTGATTTCTCTGTATTTTCTTTGAAATTCAGGATGCTGACTCCCTGAACTAACTGAATGATATATGTACTTGGTTAAAGGATTGATGCATGTGCTTGATAAAAGTGATTGTTAACCCTTTGAAAATTGCTTTCCTTTTTTGAATGCAGATCTAAAACCCTGTTGTAGTAGCCCCCCCCTCCCATATATATTGGGGTGTTTACTGATATACCAGCATCCAGAAGAACCTTATACTGGGTCTCCTCCTGGTCAAACTGCCACTGGCATAGGAAGGGGAACTTACATGGCCCTGTGTAAGAAGTTATCATTTACTCCCTAGATATTCAGCTGTCCCTTGTCCAATCTCTAACAAGGTCCAGGAGTCAGACCCTTTACAATAGTTGATCAAAAGTCTCTCAGGTTAAAGTTTTGTGGGTTGGTGACCAGCAAATAGACACTAATCTAGAAAGAGGCACAACCATGGGCTTCTGAAGATGTAGTGAAGCAGCAATCAATAAATCGATTTAAATGATACAAAAGGTGGTAGCATAGATCATGGTGAATGATCCAGGGACAGAGCTATAAATCAACAAAACCAGGAAGAAGACCAAGGAAGAGTCCAAGAATTACAAAGCACTTAGAGCGCTTTGAGGAATGTCTGTAGGTTTTGAAGTTGGGTATGTAAAGCTACTCCCATCCATCCAAACTCTTTGATTGGACTCTTCTGAGGGAATTCTTGACTTACCTTCTCATTCCTCTGAAGGAGAAGTAGCAACATTGGATACTTACAGACAGGTGAGTCTTTTCTGTCCTGCCACAGATGGGACATCTCTAGTTAACTGCCACCCTTAATTATTTACCATGGTCACAAAACCATCAGCAAAGATAATACTTGGCATCTGCATGCTTTAAGAGCAAAATACTTTATATACAGTTTAGTCAACTTTGCATACAGGCTTGTCATACAGTTTTTTGAGAGCCTTCTTTACAAGGTTTTGCTTGCCTAATTCCTCATTTAAACTGTATTTCAGTCTGCTCACCATGAGCCTCTACATTTCTCTTGGGATGACTTTCAATTTCAATTCATTAGAAATCATTCAGTCCCATGATTCACAGCCATATAAATACCACAACAATGTTGGTATTATAAAAAAGTGTCCTTTGTTACACTAACAAGCTGAGCAGCTAAAATCACTTGAGTTTTCGAAGGACAATCCAACCCACTAACCCTCATTATATACAATTCTTTGCCCAATTTATTCTTTATTTCAGAATATGTCCAAGATATATGTGATAATGAATAAACATTATAGACTGTCCATCCAACACCATAATATAATTTGAAAAATAGGCATTCTTCAATCACTTGACTTTTCTCGTATGAATATTCAGATCAAAGTTATCCAAATGATGATGGATCTCATTTAGAGGTCTTTGAATCCTCTGGGGCTCATTATTATTTATAATAACTGCCATTTACATGGTATCCTAAGGTTTGCAAAGCACTTTACACATGTTCATTTGATGCTGATAGCAACCCTGGGGGGCACATAGTATTATTATTCCAGTTTTACAGATGTAAAAAAATGAGGTTGGGCGATTAAGTGATCTGTACAGTGTCAGATTGTTAGCAAGTGTCTGAAGCAGGATTTGAACTGGGGTCTTCCTGATTTTGTCTAGTTCACCATCCTATCACATAGCTTCTATATAATTTGCATAATATCATAAAATCTAGGAGTATTTAGAGAACTTCACTATCTATAGAGAAGCTTTCTCCCATTTGGATTACTTACTGGACATCTGTCATGACAGCAGTGTGTTTGGAAAACATACGTGTCTCTTTTATTATTTCACTTAATCTGAGGTACCTATTGAATGAGTGAAGGGGGATAATATGAAATTTGACTGAATAGCAGATTGGAACTCAGTTGGAATGGACTTTAATTTCAAATACCAGAGACTGAATTTTACCCTAGATGCACAATGTTTTTCAAATGGAGGTTAACATAGTAAATCTGTGCTTTGAGATTATCTCTTTAGTAGCCTGTAGAGAATCAATTGTAAAGGGGAGAGATGCATAGTGAGGAGATCAGTTTAGGAGTCTGCTGCCACAATCCAGGTGAGAGGCGGTGAGAAATGATGATGGAGCAAAGGGGATGAATAGGAGACATGTTGTGGAGGTAAATTTAACAAGATTTAGATTAAGTTGGATAAAGCCTGCTTTAAACACTGTGGGTCAGGAAAGGACCTAGCTATTTGATTGGATAGGAGAGGTGAAGAGTTAAGGATAACTCCTAGAGTGTGAACTTGGAAGACTGGAAATACAGCAATGCTTTGGATGGCAATAAGATAGCTGGGGAAGAGGAAGGGCAACAGAAAATCTGTTTGGGATAATTTGAGTCAGAGATGCCTATGGGACATTCAATTAGAAACATCTAATGGGTAGTTGTTTGTGTTATACTGGCCCTCAAAAACCACACGAGGTTTAGGTGTGTAAACCTTGGAGCCTTCTGTATAGAGATGGTAACTGAGTTCATAGACATTACTCACATTATTAAAAAAAAATAAAGCTTTAGCAGAAGATTCTAAAAAACAGAAAGATACTACATATGTCTGCAGAAAAGCAAAGCTATTTGGTAAGTGATAGTCCAAAAAAGAGAACTGTTGGTCTGGGCACATCACACTCATCACTGCAATGTTTTCATTATAGGACACTAAGTTAAGAGGGACAGCTAGGTGGGACAGTGGATAGACTGGCAAGCCTAGAATCAGGAAGTCTCATCTTCCTGAATTCAAATGTGGCCTGAGACACTTACTAGCTGTGTGACCCTAGGCAAGTCACTTAACCTTGTTTGCCTCAGTTTTCTCATCTGTAAAATGAGCTGGAGAAGGAAATGGCAAGCCACTCCAGTATCTTTGCCAAGAAAACCCCAAATGGGGTCACAAAGAGTTGGACTTGACTGAAATGACTAGATAACAGGAAAAAAGTTAAAGGAAAAAAAATGATCACTCATTCTATTTCTCCTCACATTTTTCCCATAAAATAAACAGAATTACTTTCTGGAGTAAGTATCCAAAGTATCACCCTCAGAATGACTAGATCTTTCCATTGTTTTCTGAGGCAATTCCTAAGATAATGAAGTGTAAAATGTTTCCAAGCTAAGGATGAGTATAATAAAGTCAAAAATCCCTTCTTTCCAATTCAATGTGAGCTCAAATTACAAATAACAGCACCTTTTATGGAGAAAAATAGCTACCACATGGAATGATGTCATTCCAAAGATTTGTTACCCACCAAAAATTTGTTTACTACAACCAAAAGGGACCCAAGCAATCATCTGGTCCAATCTTCTTAACTAAAGAAACTGAGGCCCAAAGAGAAATTCAGTAACTCCTCCAAAGTTGAATAGTGATAGAACTGGGATTTAAACCCAGCGTCTATTACTCCAAATTCAGTATTCTTTTTTACAAAGATTGCTAATTATAATAATGAATCAATAAATAAATATTTATCAAATGTCTCTGTGTCAGGCATTTTGCTAAGTGATGGAGATACAAAAAGAGGCAAAAATGAAAACAGACCCTGCCCTCAAGGAGCTCACAATCTAATGGGCTATTAATATAATTCATAAAACAATAATAGTTACCATTTACATGGCACAATAAGATTTACAAACTGTACATATATCATGTGATCCTCACAACCATCCTGTAAGGCAGGTGCTATGGGCATAGCCATATGAAGACACTGAGCCTGAGCAAGGTTAAGTGCCTTATCCAGCATCACATCTGAGGCAGAAAGGAAACTCAGGTCTTCTTGACTCTTTCTTACTGCTGCCTAGATTAGAAAGGACACAATCCCTGACTTCACTAAACTTATAGTCAAGAAAATGTACATTAAAATCCTATCTCAGACACCTAGCAGCTTGTTAGGCCCTGAGTTAGTCACCAGACTCATTAAGCTTCAGGTTCCTCATCTGTAAAAAAGAGGATAGCAGCATGTTTTCAAGTAGCAAAAGAGCCAAGGTATTTTGCAAACCTAAAAGTACTATGCAAATATGTCAATATAATCTTTTTCAGGTGGGTAGGGGGTTGGAAATGGAAATGGATAACTGTAGTAGATTACAGGAGAGGTTTTATAGAAAAAAGTATCATATGAGCTTCAAGAGAAAGGTCATTACCTTGAAGGAGACTAAAGGAGAACCTTGTGCAGGAGGAAGTGTTTGAGTTAGACTTTGAGGGATTTATTGGAATTCAACAAGTGAAGAAAGGACAGTGGCAGTTGGGAACAGTGAGAACAAAACCATGGGATCAACCGAGCCAAGAACAATGGGGACACTGTCACAGACATCCACACCATCAGTGGGAAGAATGACCACCTCTGGGGAGTACCCGTGGAAGAGTACATCTACGGGGAGGGCACAAATGTAGACGAGTAGAAATGTAGGGAGCACATTTGGCCAGGACACATACATGAAAGGCCATATGTAGAGGGAACTCATGTCTGGGAGGAAGCTGGGGAGTAGAGTGAATAAAATGAAAGGTTTGGATTCAGGAAGCCCTGAGTTCAAATCTGACCTCAGGCACTTACTAGCTGGCTAACCCCAAACAAGTCATTTAATCTTTGTCTGCCTCAGTTTCTTCAACTCTAAAATGAGGATTATAATAGCTTCAACCTCCCAGGGTTGTTGTGAGGATCAAATAAGATCCATTTGTAAAGCATTTCGCATATAGTAGTTACTTAGTGAATATTTATTGCCATTCCCCCACCTCCTTTCCAGGACACACAGAGGGGTAACTCACTTCTTTGAGTGAGGTGACTATACTTGTCAACCACAACAAGGCTGCCATATCCCAGTGTCACAGATTTAGAGTTGGAAGGAATCATTGGGTCCAACCGCTTCATTTTACAGTTAAGGGGTATGTCACTGGTCTTAGGGTCCAGGATCTGCTCTTAACTTCTAAATACTATCTTCCCCAGATGAGAAGCTACCTTTTTCTCATAAGATGAAAAGAAGGATCTATTATCTCTACTAGATTGTAAACTCTTTGAGGGTAGGTCTTTTTCCTCTTTTTATATTCCCAGTGCTTAGCATGGTCACTGACACATACTAGCTACTTCATAAATGTTTATTGAACTATAGAATTGGATAAAATTTTTGAGAGGGTGGGGCAGAGTGGGGAGAATGATTCTCAAGTCTCTCAATTTCAATTAGAAAAGATGCTTTGGTGTTCCATGATACATGCATCTATTGATAGAATTTGTTTGGGTTGATTATTAATATTTGTTACAAGAATTTTTTTGTGGGGGGAGAGGAGCCAAGAAGGCTAGTAGAAGGACAGACCTCCTCTAGCTCTCTCCCCATAGCCCATAAAATACCTGTAAAAATAACTCTAAAGAAATTCTAGAGCAGCAGAAGTCGCAAAATGGCAGAGTAAAGCAGATTTCCAGCCTAAGACAGCCTGCAAAGCTGACAGGAAGGGTCTATCACATCAGGCTCAAAAAGGAGAAAAAAATAAGACTGTAGAAAGTTACTTTCTTGGTGAAAAGGTATTTTCTTCCACCCTTTCTGATGAGGAAGAGCAAAGCATGACATGAGAGGGAAGACAATAAGGTAAAGGCTTCTGCATCCAAAGCCTCCAAAAAAATATGCAATTGTCTCAGACAATGGAAGAGCTCAAAAAGGATTTTGAAAATCAAGTAAGAGAGGGGGAGGAAAAATTGGAAGAGAAATGAGAGCAATGCAAGAAAATCATGAAGCGAGTCAACAGCTTGCTAACAGTGACCCAAAAAATGCTGAAGCAAAAAAATAGACTAACCCAAATGGCAAAACAGGTCCAAAAAGCTAAAGAGGAGAAGAATGCTTTAAAAAGCAGAATTAACCAAATGGAAAAGGTGGTTCAAAAGCTCACTGAAGTAAATAGTTCTTTAAAAATTAGAATGGAGCAGATGGAAGCTAATGACTTTATGAGAAACGAAGAAATTACAAAACAAAACCAAAAGGATGAAAAAATAGAAGACAATGTAAAATATCTCACTGGAAAAACAACTGACCTGGAAAACAGATCCAGGAGAGATAATTTAAAAATTATTGTTCTACCTAAAAATCATAATAAAAAAAAAAGAGTCTAGACATCATCTTCCCAGAAATTATCTAGGAAAACTGCCCTGATATACTAGAACCAGAGGGTAAAATAGAAATGGAAAGAATTCACCAATCACCTCCTGAGATGCCAAAAGGAAAACTCCTAGGAATATTGTAGCCAAATTCCAGAGTTCTCAAGTCAAAAAGAAAATATTACAAGCAGCCAGAAAGAAACAATTCAGGAACTGTGGAAATACAATCAGGATAACACAGGATTTAACAGATTCTATGCTAAGGGATCAATGGGTTTGGAATATGATATTCCAGAGGTCAAAGGAGATAGGATTAAAATTAAAAAATCACCTGCTCAGCAAAAATGAGTATAATACTTCAGAGGGAAAAATGGAATTTCAATGAAATAGAGGATTTCCAAGCATTCTTGTTGAAAAGGCCAGAGATGAATAGAAAATTTGACTCTCAAATACATGAATCAAGAGAAATATGAAAAGGTAAACAGGAAAGAGAAGCCTTAAGGAACTCATTAAAGTTGAACTGTTTACATTCCTATATGGAAAGATGTTATTTGTAACTCATGAGATCTTTTTCAGTATTAGGGCAGTTAGAAGGAATAGGTGTGTGTGTCTGTGTGTGTGTGTACACACACAGACACACACACACACATATATATGTGTGTAGGTATGTATGGGTATGTATGTATATATTATATATATATATATATATATATATATACACACATGCAAGTTTGCATGTGTACATGGGTGTATGTGCTTATATATATAAATACACAGGGTACAGGGTGAGCTGAATATGAAGGGAAAATACCTAAAAAATACAATTGAGTATTGAATGGAACGTACTAGCAGCAAGTAAAAGGGAGAGGTAGAATGTAGCAAATTATCTCACATAAAAGAGGCAAGAAAGAGCTTCTACAATGGAGGGGAAGAGGGGGAAGATGAGGAAGATGAAAGAAAATAAGTGAACTTTACTCTCCTGGGATTTGACTTAAGGAGGGAATAACACTGACTCAATTGGATATGGAAATCTATTTTACCCTGCAGGAAGAAAAGGGGGAAGGAGATAGGAGAGGGAAGATAATGGAAGGGGCAACAAATAGGGGAAAGAGATAATGAGAAGCAAACACTGTTGTGGGAGGATAGGTCAAGGGAGACAATGGAATAAATGGAGAGCAGAATAGGACAGAAGGAAATGTGGTTGGTCCTTCACAACATAACTATTATGGAAGTGCTTTGCACATGTATGACCTATATTGAATTGCTTGTTTTCTCAATGAGGGTGGGTGGGGAGGGAGGGAAAGAATATGGAACTCAAAGCTTTAAGAATGAATGTTAAAAATTGTTTTAGCATGCAGCTGGAAAACAAGACATACAAACAATGGTGTATAGAAATCTATTTTACCCTACAGGAAAATAGAGGGGAAAGGGATGGAAGATGGGGATGTAATAGAAGGGAGGGCAGACTGAAGAAGGAGTAGATGGGGTGCATGCTGTCCTGGGGTGGGGGGTGAGGTTGGGAAGATATGGGAAGAAAATTTTGAATTCGAATTCCTGTGCAAGTGAATGTTGAAAACTGAAAAATAAATAATCTATTTTTTAAAAGAATTTTTTTTTGCTTTTCTTGAAAAAAGAAAGGTAGAAGGGAAAGAAAATAGATTTGTCTTTTTTTAAGAGAGGTAGGAGAATGCTAAAGATGTGAAATGTTGCATGTACTTTCATATTGTCATCATTTTTAACTTGACTTTTGTAATGTCTTACAAAAAAACCTCTCACAAAGTTGAAGTAATCTGTTAAAGTGTATAATGTAAAAACAAAATTCGATGAAAAGTGAGAACAAAAGGGATAAACAAAATCCATTTGTTTCAAATTCCTGCCTTTATTTTTTTTTGTTTGGCTGAAAACCAGCTTCCCAAGCCTTGAGTCTCCTTATATGGAGAAATCTTTAGACCCAGATTCCTGTAAAGTCTCTCTTCCATAGGGATTGTTTCTTTCATTGTATTTGTATCCCCAGTGCACAGCATTACGTCTGGCACTTAGGTCCATAAACAATTCCTCATCCATTGACTGAGTGAACAAGTCTCAATGCAGAGCCAAAATACATATACCCAATTCCACATCAGCCATAACCCAGCCTTCCCTTCCCCTTACACAAAATCACTACTGAGACTCCAAGTTCATAGATACTCTCTCTTGAATGAGTTCATGCCTCAATTCTACACTCAGGTGCAAACTACTATGGCCCCAAACTCTTCCATAGCTTGTCCCATTCATACTCATGATCTCAACACTAACTGAATCTTCCC
Organism: Notamacropus eugenii; assembly: GCF_028372415.1. Taxonomy (NCBI): domain Eukaryota; kingdom Metazoa; phylum Chordata; class Mammalia; order Diprotodontia; family Macropodidae; genus Notamacropus; species Notamacropus eugenii. Next base: position 31,592,214 of record NC_092874.1, on the reverse strand, counting down.
TCTGCTCAATTCATTCATTCACATACCCAGAGCCTGATATCTACCACTATGACTTCTCTCATACCAGCATCGAGTACCAGCATTAATGATTCCTAACTGATCAGAAGAATAATTAGAAATCAGAGGCAGCTGTGTGCCCCTGTAGCCTCAGGTTCAGAGCTAAACCAACCACCAATAATCACCTTAATTCAATCTTCGTTGGAGATACTTCTTATTAAGGCTCTCCCTGCTTTATTAAATATAATGTACTTAGCAAGTGATTGAATGTCTCATTGATGATTCAAAGTCATTGTGTTCTTCTGGAATGTGTTAGGCAACAAAAAATTTTTAACTGCCTACTATGAGCCAGGCACATCACTCATTATGTAGTACAATGCTATATAAGTGCAAAGTATAGAAGGGTGGACAGGACACATCTTAATCCTAGGACATACCTTGAAATTGACTTTTTGTGGGGACTAAATATTATCCATCTCACCCTACCCTCCAATCAAATTGGTATTTATTTGTCTCTTCCTGCAAAAGTCAAATGTAATGAGGGAAATGTTAATCATTCAAAGGTTCTAGTTAGCTAATATCTTACAATATTTGTCCTGTTACAACAATAAATCAGAACATATGACAGCAAATGTTTTTTTAAAAGCACTTTAGGGGACCAAAAGTCACCTCAACAATTAGAGCCACCTTTCAGAAATGCCAGGAAACAGATTATCTGTGCTATCCATAACCTCTGTCACATGTGAGAAAATAGGTGAAAAACTGATGAAAAGATTGTCAATTATATCCTTCCTTTCTAGCCCAATTTCTTCCTAGTCCTAAACTTTTATTATTCTAGCTTTATCTAATTTGTTTTTCCTTGCAAAAAAAAAAAAAGGCTCTAGTCAAGGACACCATGACCTATCTATTCAGATCAAGGTAGGAAAGAAATTTAAATCCTCTCCTGCCATCAGCCTCCAAGTTTTTAAACATAATTTTCCAATCAGTTTTATATATTGACTTTTTGCTCCCGTGAAGCTTAAAGAGGGAAGGAAGAAGAAGAGTGTTTGGATGCTCAGGGTCACCTGGCCATCTTAAATCCTCTTTTTGGCAGAGAGTAATGTTTATAATCAAAAGGATTCCTTTTAATGTTTCAAAGATACTGCAAAATGTATTTAAGTGCAGAGAATGGGCAATTCTGCAAATCTTCACGTAAAAGTATGCTGTCCCAGTGGAGTTTTAAGACTGCCAGCCATCCCAACATCTTGATTTAAACTGACACTGCATATTGGAAACCTTGTTTGTAAAGGAATTGGTAAGTACGAATTCATTCAACTGTATCACTTATTTTTAGTTCAGTGTCTTTTAAGGAAGGTAGATAAAGTAGTGCTTTCAACTTTGAATATGTATCTTTGAAATCCTTCATGTCCTAAGTGGATTCCAGTTGAGGCAGTCTGCAAATAGAATCCATGACTAGAAAATATGGATGCATATTTAAAAGATAAAAACATTTGACTAGGTTGTCACGTACTATTGGCTCAATATTATCCCAACAAATGTTTTCTTCCATATCCTTTCACACCATCCCCACCACCTTTTTTTTTTTTAACAAAATGGTTGCCTAGTATTTTCTTCACCAAGACAATTTCCTATGATCACTGACAGGGATGTGCCCTAAGAAATAGGGAACTGACCTAGGAAATGTTGTCAATGAACTCTGTTGACTCAAATCATCACCACCAATACCCTTGTGTTTCCTCTGTCCCCAAGACTTTGGGAAGCTCCACTTCACGGCTTGGTTTCAAACCACCAAAAGGAATACATAGAAAAGGGGCAAAGACACCCATGCATGCACACACCCACCCAGAGACACCCATACTCCCCACTGTACCCCACAGACATGATGGTAGGCAATGATGAAGTTCTACCTGCCCCCTGCATTCCACCTCAAACACTGGAAGGTCCCAATCCCATAGTGATGTTGTTAGGTGCAAGCATCATGAGTAAAAGTCCAGCTCTTAGGCCTTTACTTCTGAGAGCCTTCATCTGGGAGACAGCCTATAACATGCCTCAGAGTTATTGCCCACAGCTGCTCCCTCACCACTCCTCAGCTCAGTTGCCCTCCTTTCCTTGATGTGTGGAGACACTGAAGGCCAATCTACCCTGCAAAAACAACAGTGAGGAACTAGCACTGGTATTCCAGGTAGGATGAAGCAGAAATGCTCGATAAACCTCACCATAGATATAGGGGTGGGAGGTAAATTCAGTGGTCATCTAGCCACCCCTCCATTTTTACAAATGAGGAAACTGAGGCCAAAAGAAGCACAGTGACTTGCCAAAGGGAACAAAGATAGTCAGCATTCAAAGCCATGTTCTCTGACAACAAACCTAGCACTCTACTACGTCTAATTTTGATGTCTATAAGCTACAAGGAAGGGACAATTGTGTCCTTCTCACTGTCATTCCCATGTATCCTTTCCATTCTAAGAGTTTAGGTGAATTGGTCCTATACCCAGAAGCAGATGAATCTACCTAAAACATAAATCTATTCATGTTACTTCTCCACTCTAATGCCTTCAATAACTCTACATCAGACTCCTTACCCTTGTATTCAAGACCCTTCATAGTCTAGGCTCAACCTTCCTCTGAAAACCTAATTCATGTGACATATAAATAAAATAATTGCCCTCTGCCCTCAAAGAGTTTACAGTCTAGTAGGGGAGGTGACATGTAAACAAATAATTATATTACAAAATAGAAAATGACTAGGTCATTTGAAGAGTAAGAGGCATGCATATAATGCTATGAGAAATGAGAAGATGGAGATCACATATAGTTGGAGAAAGCAAAGATGGAAGAGGTGGTCATATGTGTGAGATTTGAAGGATGAGCTTTTAAAAACACAGAAGCTTAGAGTTGGGTGGACCTTTAGAGGAGATTCCATCCAATCTGTCACTGAACAAGAATCCTCTCTATAATATACCCAATAAGGATTTGCTTTTAAAGATAGACATGGAATGGAGAAAAGAAGGAAAGACATATAGGGACTGAGTATGTTTAACAAGGGCCAGTAAAGAAATATTTTCCTGGGATCTTATTAATCTGATGAAAAGCTTCATTAGATCAGGGAATGGTATCTCATCTAAGTAATGTGTTTCTCTTAGGGTCAAGCACTGAGATTCTTATGCCGTTTGTGCTTAATATATGCTTATAAAATGAATGGATGATTTAAACAGCAATTTGAGGAAGGTGGGAAATAGTGTGTGTGTGTGTGTGTGTGTGTGTGTGTGTGTGTGTGTGTATGTGTATGTATCTGCCAATCCAAACACCATAGAGAGTAGTAACAATAACAAAAGAGAAATATCAATGGAGAGACCAAGTAACTCAAATGATTCAACATGCAAATAAGGACAAAAATAAAACTTGTGGTCTCAGATATCTATGTGAAAATGCACAATATTCATAATCAAGCAAATTAAAAATCTTAAAGATATAAATTCAACTTCAAATCACTGAATTTTGTTTAGATTTGAGTCACAACTAAAATATGTTGATAGAAGAGTGTATTTCATTCCAAAGCAACAAATCAGTTGAAAATAGTAGTAAACATTGTATGTCTAGAAATTTTGCTTATGTGAAGACATAATGAACCAGAGCTTCAGGAAATATAGGAGATTATTTGGATGAAGTAACATTGTAGTTGAAGTATACTACAGACCAACTATTCAGAAAGAACTGGATGATGACTTTTAGAAATAAATCAGAATCTGGGTACAGAGACATTGCATGATAGCAATAAGGATCTTTGCATATGAAGATATCTGTTGGAATTTTGTCTCTCTCTTCTAAAAGCAAAAAAGCTGATAAATTTTCATCTTGCCTTAGTGGCAAGGTGATTTTAATAAGATGGAAGAAGCAATGAAACTAATTCTATTCTAGTCTAGACCCAAATGTAAGCTTCTTGAGAGCAAAAACTGATTTTGCTTTTCCCTTGTATCCCTACAACTAACATATGTAGTCAATAAATGATTCCTGCTTGATGAACTGAATTGAGTTGAATAAATATGGTTAATTAAATGATTGATTGCAATAGGAAGGACTAACTGCTGACATATAAAGTATAAGAAACGCAGGAGAAAGTGTTCATATCTCATAGAGTATGATAAAGAAATGTACTAGCTCCGAGAAAGAGTAGTGAGTCCAGACTTCAGAGAATATATAGGTATTAATTATTTCATGGCCTAAAACTCCAAAGGGATACAGATTATGCAACAGTAGAAACTGCAACATTTCATTGTAGTTTTCAAAAATTGGTACCCAATGAATGCCTGAAAGACCCAAATTATTAACCAGGAACTCATTATCTTTCCTAAACTAACAAGTGACAAATCCCTCTACAACTACTCACCCTTATGGGAAACCTTTATTGCACTGTTTGAACCTGGCCCTGTGCGGTTAGGAAATTAGACCTGTTTCTTAGAATCTAGATTCATTTAAAGTTTAACTCAGGACCTAGATTATGTTTATCAGAAACCCAGTTAGATTTGAAGATTGATGCAAAGAATGCAAGGAGTTTCTCCCACTACACATCTCAAACAATTCATGTATCTTATCTAGGAACTGCCTCCATGCTGATGAATTAGTTAATGTTTCCTTGTTTCTTTTTTTTTTTTTTGAATCCTGTATAATGTGTAATTTACAGACAATTGCCCCTTGTTTCTTAATAAATAATTAATAAACTTGTTCCCAAATTATTTCAATGTAGGAATCTTTCGTTTTCAGCTAAAAGAAAAATTGGTGTCAGAAGTGGGGTCTTTGATGGTTGACCCAACAGGTGGGATTCGACCTAGACAAAAGCACTCTGCACAGTGAGAACCAGGTGAGTACCCCCATAGCTCAGGTGGAACACAGTCAAGTCACCTCTAGCCCCAAATTAGGCCTTAGGACTGACCAGAAAGCTAAGGGGTGGGATACCATCTAGACCTAGGGAATTGCTCAGAGGGTCAGAACTAGCCCAGCCACCCTTATGGACCAATGAGAAGTCCTTTTAGATTGATCAATCAAGACTTTTGGGGAGGCAAATCCATCAGCTGTTAATTTGGTCAATCTTCCAGTCAATTTTGCTTCTTTTTTCTCTCTCTCCTCTTTCTTTTCCTGTACTTCCCTTACCCTCATGTCACTATTAGAAAATAGATTAGATAACTGGTCTGTAACTATATCCCGGCAGTGGCAGTGACAGTGGCAGTGACAGTAAATGCAAGGGTTGTCAGTTGAACCATATCACCTTCTAGAAGGGAATCTTGTATCAGTTTAGTTGTTTGAGCCTCCCTGAAGAAGCCATCACCTAATATCAGTCCTATCCTCACTGATTTAGGACAACCCCAAATTAATGAAGGAATTTCATTAGTCAAAATTAATTATTGTCCAGGGTTGAGCCATTCACAGCCTGAATACTCATGCCCCAGAGTGAGGAATTACTCTTTCTTTTCTCTACCATCTCTATGAATTCAGGAAAATTTGTGTCTTATGTCATATCTAGTGTTATTTGTACATTCTGCTACCTTGGAAAGTTTCTGTGGGAAAAATTCAGTCAATCATAAATACTATTGTTAAAATTTTTTAAAAACCTGCAACCAAACTTTTGAATGCAGGGGAAAATTAATGAAGCGCATACTTGAAACAGTTCTCCTAACTTTCTGTAATCTGATGCTAAACTCTCCATCCCAATAAGCAGGAACCTACTCCCACTTTAGACTCTCATCAGGAGATAAGGTTTTAGGAAGAAAAAAAATCTGTAAGATGCTTTCTCACTTCCATTTCAGCCCTAGCCAGGTTGGGGTTACTGAAATAAATTCAGATAAGCAAAGAAAAGAAACCTTTTTATTTTCCTGGCTTATAGAAATGTATGGCATCATAAACTAATTGAAAACTAAATTTGTAATTGAAATGCAATATCTTTGCTCTAAATTTCCAAATTATAGTTTAAAAACTTTTATAAATGCAGAAATATTTTAAGAAGAATGAGAATGTGAGGTTGCCAGTGCAAATCTTTGAAATGGGACTAACTCAAAGCAGTGGTTTCTATCATCTGAAGTGTTAAAGGGAGGTCCTTAAGAAATTTGAGGTTTTGAATCACTTGAGATTGTAAATTCAGATTTGATTTTATTGAGTTTGTCCTAAAACTAAATTATAATGTGGTGTCATTTAAAGTGAGATGTGTTCTTCTATTAAGATCATTGTGATGTTTAATGATCGGATCTTAATGGAAAATACACCTGATATCTGGCATTAAGGTGATATGCTTAGAAAATGCATGAATAAGAATTAAAAGTGTTACTTGTGTTTTGAATATGATTAGTATAGAATGCCAAATTAATAGAAGAACAAAGTAATTTATTTCATAAAGCAATTCAGACATACATTCAACTGAATTGATGTTATCTGACTTGCAAAATGTTTTATGGTATATTTTTTAAATCCATAAATTGAGTTATTGTTAGACATCTACTTTTTCTTGTATTGTGATTTTGAGAGAAAAAACATTGCATAAAATGCTGTTAATTTGAAAATTGAAACCCAAAGAGTGATATAATTGTATCATTGGAAAATTCATTACTCTTTTGATAGAGACTTGTCATGGTTTCAAAAAACTGTCAAGAATTTAATTGTGTATGTTTTGTTTTAAAAATAATAATAATGTAACAACTTGGAATTTGCGAAAATATTATAGACTTTGTAAATATCTGAGAAGTTCTGTGGAAACTTTCGAAATTTTCATCCCCCTGGATCTTCAACTTTAATGAGATCTATTTGTAAGTAATATTGTGAAGACATATACTCTATATATACAAAGGCTCAAATCCTAGGAGACATCTATAAAGGGCACCAAACCTTGCCTATGGGGTTGCAATGGAATATTTCAATCCATTCAGATATAAGATAGACAGAATTGTGCATTTCCTATGCCCTTTTATTTTGAGGTCAGAAGAGAGAAGTCAAAGAATATTAAAGCTGTCACCAACAGCCAAGGTCAGGGTCATTTACCCAATAGGCATCATACTATTCTCGTAAAAACCTAGTGGCTACAAGGAAAGATGGCCTTTATTTATACTCTGCTCTGGGTGAAAACACATTAGAATCAGCTGTAAACCCTCTCACTCCCTAAAAGTAATTTACAAGATCACAATTACAAGAAATATAATTTTAATGCTATTTTTCCAGGATCTCAATACCTTCACATGGCATTAGAACTTGATATTCTTGAACCATAGTATTTTCTAACTCAAAAAAAATTTTTTTTCTAAATCAGCTAACCTAAAATTTCCTTTGCAATCCTATGTATTTTATTTTATGCATTTAAAAATATATGCTGAGAAGAGGTCTATAGACGGCCAAGGGAGTCTATAACACACAAAAAGTCAAATACTCCTACTCTGGATGGAAGGAAGAGCTAATGGAAGAGTCTTTTCCTTCTGTCAGGTAATAATAGCAATAGTAACCATAACTAGCATTAACAAAGCAGAGTGTTTTATTTTTCATTAGATCTTCATGACAACTCCAAGAGGTAAGAGCTATTATTATCTCCATTTCACAGTTGAGAAGACTGAGGCAAACAGATGTTAAATTACTTACCTAAGGCCACACAGTTAAGTGTCTGAGGCTAGATTTAAACGTCAAGTCCAGCGCTCTATCTACCGTGCTACCTCACTGCCTCATGAAAGCAATGAAAAGTCTTGATCATTAGGAAAGAATAAACTTTCCTCCTATTTCATAGAAACAAAGGATGATAGACAGAACTGGAAGGGACTTTTGAGGTCCTTAGGTTCATCCTCTTCATTTTACAGGAAAGTTAAGCGACTTGTCTGGAGTCCTATTAGTATCTGAGGCAGGATTTGAACCCAGGTCTGTTCTGATACCAAGTCCAACACAGTCTTCCCTATACTATGCTTCCCTCTTTCCTGTCACCTAACAATATTTATTGGAATTCCCTTCATTTCTGGTAAGTCCTATTTAATAGATCCCCTATTTGGTCACGATTAGTTTCCCAGAAAATACACACACACACACACACACACATTCACATACCATGGCTACCTTATCTATGCATGCATTTACCAGTACAAACACATTTATGTATACTCACCTTCTCATTTTAGTAAAAAACAGTTTTAAAAAATGATTATTTCCTGGGCATTAGGGTCATCATTCAGTCTTTTTAATGGTATTTCTCTGTAAGCTGAAATTAACACGTAAAGCTCTTTCATTGGAGGAGTTCAGGGTATCCTCAATGAAGTGCTGAAAACTGATCTTTGTATCTCAAACTTGTTCCCTACAGCCATATTGCTACTGAAGTCGGGAAGGCATCCCCATACCTAAATGCCACATTGATTCACATAATCTCTACCCCAGAGAATCTGTTTTGATTTGATCAAGTCTCATGTGACCCATAATATCCAAAGTGACTCCAGTCATGCTCCTCTTGAGACATCTTCACACTAAACACCTTCTCACACATACAGCCCCCATTCCCTCCCACCCCTATACATCCCTTCACTTCCAGGACAATAATAAAATCACTTTAAGGAAGGACCCAGACCAACCATGCCCATGCCTTTATTTCTCTCCCAATTCTACTCCTACCTCTCCAAACTCCTTTATCAATTCCCACTAGACTTCTTGCCTTAGAAGATAACTTCTCCCCTTTAGCCTTCTCACTCTGCAAGATCCTCCCACCTTGCCATCTTTTCATCTGATTGGTGAGTTCCTCCCAGGACCTCCATGTTAAGGGAAGTGTCCAGGTTAGCCATGTTCACTGCTTTACTTCTCTTCAAGCTCCATTGCTAACTCTCCTTCCCTTCCCCCACACCAACATTTTCAGCTACGTTTTCTATGTTTTCTTCCTCCATTAGATTGTAAACTTCCTGAGGATATGGGCTGTCTTTCTTTCTGATTGCATTTGTATTCCTGATACACAGTATAATTTCCTGGCAATTATCTCTGTCTCTCTGTCTGTCTCTCTCAAAATGTAAGCTCCATTAAGTGTACTTTTACAAGCTTTTGTATTCATTTTCCTCAAACTGAGATTCGTGCTTTTCATACTATCAATACATAATAATTTTCTTCATTTACTCAAACATCATATCCCTTTCTTCAAACTATGAGGGAGAAGTAGGGATATTCAAGAAACAAGATTTGTAACAGAGAATCTCAAAATTATGGCTTATTTTAGAGGTCACTTTGTTCAACCCCCTTCCTATCCAAAGATAAAATCCCTTTTATAACATCTTTGACAGCTGAATATCTGGCTTCTGTCTATTTCAATTAATGGAGTTCTTTACAAGGGAATTCATATCAAAGTGAGAAAATAAGCTACTTGAATTAGCAGTCAGATCTGGGTTCTACATTATTAAAATAGTATTGCAATCAAGGGAAGTAATTCTCCCATTGTGTTCAGTGATGGTCAGACCATAGATCATTATGTTCAACCCTGTTCATCACATTATAGGAGAAATAACGAAAGAATCCAATGCAACTTGCCTTTGAGGCAGTAGAATGGCGTAGATAGGTTGAGTTCAGGTCCTAGGCAGATAAGCCTCCATATCTCATTTTCCTCATCTGTAAAATGACTGGATTATCTTCAATGGACCCTGAGTTCTTTTCCAGGTCTACATCTCTTATCTTATGAGAGGTGGGGTAGGAGAAGACTAAGCATTTATTTAAGCACCTACTATGTGTTAGGTACTATGCTAAACACTTTTAAAATTATCTCATGAAAATAATGATTTCAGATTAGGTCCCTGGCACTTATGGACTTCCATGATGTGACTGCACTCAACCCTTTCCAATATTACTTCATGTTACTCCTACTTTGTAGTCCAGACCAAGTGAATTACTAGCCATTTCCTAAACACATCAGTCCATTTCCCATCTGTGTACACAAATTTTTCCCCTTGCCTACAGCTTCTTCTCTCTTCGACTCTGAACACCAAATCCTTATTTTGCTTCAGGGCTTAACTCAGCCATCACCTGCTCCATGTAGCCTCCCCTGATCCCAAACCCTCCCCACTAGGGGGTTGTTCTCTCTCTTCCATCTCCCCAGTACTACAGCCACTTGTATATAGGTGCCTCCTTGGTAGAACATAAGCTCCTTGAAGGCAAGTTCTATTTTGTTTTGTACCTTGCACACAGTAGTTAATAAGGTTGATTCAATTCATTTGAAAACCCCATGAAAATGAACCTCATCCAGTTTTGAACTTGGTAATAATAAGCCAGAATGAGTTTTTCACTGTTTACACAATTGTGAAGAAAGACAAGTGTTGACTGCGTTAAAGCGTTGCTTATATAACTCATTTCTGTAATTAAGAAAGAGCCACTTGGCAAAGCAGAGCTTGCTCCCAATCTCCAAAATTCTCTTTCAGCATGATCAATTTCCTACGTAGTGCTCAGGAATCACCATTAGACTCCCTCTTGCCACAATCAAAACTGGGCTTTTTACCACTTTTCCAACTCATGTAGGACCAAAATCACCTTCAAATAGCCTGAGCGGGTCAACATTGAGTATACCTCACTTGAAGTTAAGATGACATAAAATTGTCTGTCTATTATCACTCCTGGGGGAGGGGAGGGCAGAATCATAAATATATACACTGATATGCAACATGGCTTAACCGTGTGTGAGACAGCTCAGTAGAGGGAAAGACACACTGATTCAGCAATTGGGAGACCTGGATTCATAGCCGATCTGACTTAAACTCTCTCATCCTCCAATTCCTTTTTTGTCAAATGAGGGAGCTGGGTTGGATGGCCTTGGAGTCTTTTCTAGCTCTAGACCTATGATCCTTTGATGCTTTATAAATATGATCAGATTCACACAAAATCTCTATCAACAGAGCAAGTAATCCTAAGGAAAGCCAATTTCTATATTTCAAAGGCTCTTTCTACTTTTGAATCCTTCTGTCTTTCATCTCCTACGAGAGACTCTTCATGCTCTAAAATTGAGCTACTCCACTCTGACTCTTCCTCCTCCCTCAACCCTCTTATCCAATCATCTCTCTGGTTCAATCAGCTGGACATTTGCAATATCACCAGCATCTCTCCCCTCCTCTTTATTCTCCCTCCCATCACCCTAGTGCAGGAGCTCATTGCCAATAACCTGGATTTAATGGTCTTCCTACTTCCCATTCTCTCTCTTCACTCCTAAATCCATCTTTCTCACCATTGCCAGACTAAGCTTTTTTAAGCAAACATCTGCTCCAGTCACTATTCAGCTCAAAAGTCTTCAGTGTCTTCCTATCATCTACCAAATACAATTCCACAATTTTCAACACCTTCCATAGAATGCCACCTCTTAAATCACTTCTTATAATACATCCTTTAGACAGCATGGACCATTCACTGAACCCTGAAAACGACGCATACTTTCCCACCTCTGAGCCTTTGCTTGCACTATTCTCTGTCTCTTTTGTCTTATCACTGTTGAATTCCTACCTATCCTTTGAAGCTCAATTAAAATACCACGTCTTGCAGAAAACTTTCTTTGTTCTTCAATCATGAAAATGACCTTCCCATTCCCCTTGCCTTTGGCATGCACATGGCATTTTATTTCACACCTCTCTGATGCACTTATCATCTATGTCCTTTATTATGATTAACACAAAATAATATGATCACAATAGCTCACATTTATATATGATTTGAAAGCTACAATCACTTGGTAAGAATTCAAGTGCAAGTATTCAAGTGCAAGACTGTTTCACAGATGAGGAAACTGAGACTCAGAGAGGTTGTCAGAGGTCACATAGCTAACAAGGAAGAGATTTAATTCATACCAGCTCATCTGACCACAAGTACAGTGAGTTTTTTTTTCCATATTGTCCATCCCACCCTAGCTCATCTTGCTCAAACATCTTCAACGGTGGCTCATTGCCTACTAAATAAAACCCAGACTTCTTATCCTAATATTCTAGGCCCTCAGTAACCACAGTCTAAGCTAGCTTTATTACCTTGCCTTGAATTATTTCTCTTCATGTACTTTATCCTCCAGATAAACTGAAATACTCACTGCTCCCCAAATCTGTCCTTCCATTTTCTACATATATATCTTGGTGTTCATCATTCTCTATAGCAGTGGTATTCAATTCATATACAAAAAATGTCATTAAACCATATATAGAAATCCCTGAAGACCATATGCTGGCTTAGAAAGCCACATATTCACATTATCTGTGATTGATTGTATTTTTATTTTGTTAAGTATTTCCCAATTCCATTTTAATCTGGTTCTGGCCACTGATGGATTACAAGGAGGCCAGTGAGGGGCGTTTGTCAACTCTTCTGATTGTGCACATAATGCTGCCTCTAAGACTGAGATGCAGGAAAAATATGGATCTGTTCTCTGCCGCTTGTCCTAATTTTGGCCTGATGCTTAAAACCAAGAAAGCAGAGGTTCTCCACCAGCCAACACCACATTATCCATACATAGAAACACTGGTTACAGCAAATGAAGAAATTCTGAATGCTATGGCTAAGGTTGCATCAGTAGTATACTTTCCAGGAATCCTTTCAATAACTCTGTGAGGTAGGTGCTCTTATTATCCTCATTTACAGATGAGGAAACTAAGGTTAAGACAATTTAAGTGATTTGTCCAGGCTCACACAGTATCTGAGGTAGGATTTGAGCCCAAATCACCATAACTTCTCCTCCATATTCTTTCTACTACAGAGCACTGCTTATAGAAAATGGTCCACAAGCCTATCTCTCCTCTTCTGAACACTCTTCTTCTTTCTTCCCCCTAACATGATCAAGAGCCAGAGTATATGGTAGTGCAGACCTCTAGCCTTTAAGTAAAAAAATTTGATGGAGGCTTCTAATGTTACAAATAGCAGTCAAAAAACATATCATTGGCGATAGAGGATCACTTCAATGCTCACTTTGCTTTTTCTTTCAAATTCTAAGTCCACAGTATCAGTCTTGATGTACCTGGCACATCAAAGGCAAATAAAGGTTGACCAGAAATAAAAAGAGGGGAAGATTGGATTCCAGTAGTGGAGACTCCCTTACCAAGTGGCAGCCCCTTTACTGAACAAAAGAGTGGCCTCTAACACAAGGGAGAAAGCAGCCTCTGGGATCTTTTCAGGACTCATAAGGAACTCATCTGACACCAAAAATCTATTTCAAATAAGGGTGCTGTGTAGCCGTCAGATGGTAATAACTTTGAACCACAGCTGACTTAAGCTAGATCTGAACCAGTGACCTAGATGTGAAAAGCTCATTTCCTTCTTTGCAAGGCTCCAATTCACATAAAAAACCATTTTGAATGGTTCCCCATGATGTCACTTACAGAACAGCAACATCTGTACCAGGTCTGACAGCACAGAAACTGTAATATATGAAAACAATGTTTTATGTATTTTTTAGCCAAATCAAGATCCTGTGTGTTTTAAAAAACACTGTAATTTTGTGAAAATTGGTGAATCTTCTTGAATGTTGCAATAAAAGTCAAAACAGCTTTAAATCTAGCATTGCTCCAAGAAGTGGCTTAGCCTGTGTTCTAAAGACTTCACTATTGTTTCATGTACTGACCTCCTTAACGCAATCATAAAAGAAGAACTAAGCCTTGAATGACATGTTCTAAACAGAAGAGAGAGAAACCTATAGAATTTTGAGTCTAAGCTGATGAACAGAATTTTCATTCAGAAATTCAGTCAGTCAGTCTGTCATTCAATAAATATTTACTAACTCATACTATGTGATAGGTGATGAAGTATAGAGGCTGGAGGGCTGGCACCATAGGGAGCTCTGGGCTGAAGTCTTGTTTCACATGTACATTATCTCTGGGACCCAGGACAAGTCATTCTACCTCTCAGTACCCACAGACAAATCTCTAAGGTTATAATTTGCAGGAATTTACCCATCTTCATTGAATAAAGGCATTTTCTCACACAAAGTTGCCTACTTCATTATACTTATAGATCCAGACCAAAAAAGCATGCATATGTACATACATGTATACATGTATGGATATAGACATATATGTATGTGTATTTCAGATGTGTGCATTTCAGATGATAGAATAGAAAGATAGATAGATGATAGGTAGATAGATAGATAGATAGATAGATAGATAGATAGATAGATAGACAGACAGACAGACAGACAGACAGACAGACAGACAGACAGACAGATAGATAGATAGATAGATAGATAGATAGATAGATAGATAGATAGATAGATAGATAGATAGATAGATAGATATAGAAAGAGGGACAGAGAGAGAGAAAGAGGGAGAGTTGGAGGTAGGAAGAGGATACAATGACAAAATAGAAAACCATCTCAATCCTCAAAGAACTCACATTATGATGGCAGGATGGTAGAGGTGGTGAAGCATATAGCAATTACACAAAAAGAAGTGCAATTGAATTTGAGGAAGGAGGACACTAACAACTAGGGGAATCAGGAAAATGAAGATATAAATCTTTCTGGGGTGCACAGTAAGCTCAGGGGCTAAAGTACAGTCCTAGAAGAACCAATCTTGAAAAGAAGAATGTTTCCATTTTCCTTGGTTAGTGATGAGATTTCTAAAAGGTATAAAAATTAGAAATATTTTTCCTTTCTTTTTCAGGCTTCTCTTTCTCTGTAATTAACTGTAAATAAGATCAATAAGAAAATGATATAGAATTGATAGTGATCATTTCATCTCCTCCCACCCCATGACTACAAAAGGAAATACCTTCATAACTGCTTTAGGATTTCACCCAGAACCCAAAGTCATCAGATCGTAATGATTTTCAAATTTTCTAGCTGAGTTCAAAGTTTATGGGAAGACCATAGGATCACTTAGAACCAGAAGAGACTTCAGATGTCATGTAGCCCAACTATCTCATTTTAGATATGAGGAAACCGAATCCCAGAGAGGTTAAAGGACTTGCCCAAAATCACTCGAAGAGTAAATTGCAAGAGGCAGAGGCAAGATGATGGCATAGCAGGAAGCAATGCATCCAAGTTCATTTGGACAAACTCCTCTAAACAAATCTAGAAAATGCACCACGCTCAGTCCTAATGGGGAAATCCAGAAAAAGGCAAAGTGAGTCATTTGATTTAGCAGTTAAATGCTGCCTTAAAGGCTCTTTCCCTCAGCCATAGAACAAAATCATTTGAGATTCCTTAAAAGCCGTAACAGTAAAACAATAGTCCAATCCTCACCATCAAGCAAGGCATCAAACAGGGAGATGTCTACATGAGAAATGAGTTCTCTGCTATGATAAAGCAGGTCCTTGAGAACAAATGCAATTTTCTCTTTTTTCTTTTGGACCCCTAATACTTAGCACTCTGGTTGGCAAACAGAGGGTGCTTAATAAATGTTTGTTAATTATTGAGTCAACAGAGAGTCTAAATTACAGAAGATTTCTCTGTGGGTGGTAAAGTCCACGACATGCTCCTGTGTGACAATGACAGTTCTGGCTTCACAGGGCTGTTGTGAGAACCCACTGACATGATATGTACAAAGTGCTTTGCAAACCTTGAAGCACTATTTAAATATTAGTTATTGTTATCAGTCATGCATCGTCATCGATCCTGGAAAACCAAGAGTGTTCTTCCAGCAGTGAGTCTGTCTGGGATAAATAATCCAGAAGGATGATGAGTTGAGCCCAGAGATAAACAGGAACAGTAGAATGGACTGGACTGTCTTTGGGAAATTGCAAAGCACTTTGACCTCAGGTTTCTCATTGAAATAAAGACCTGTATTTATAATACCAGCATTCTAGGTGTACATGGAAGCAAGACATGAAAATACAACACTCTCTGAAAAATTAAAAGGAAGATCACAGAGGGCAAAGGAGAGGCATATGATATACAAGTATGTATATGTGTGAATGGGTTGCAACATGTAGACAGCAGAGAACTTTTAAAAAGGCAACAAAGAGGGTCGTCAAGGGAGGAAAAGAAGCTGGTTTGATCAAGTGATAGCCCCTCTCGATGTCAGGAGAAAGCAAGAAAGAACACCAGCATGTTGGATGGACCCACCTGGGATAGACATAGGACACAGGAGTCTTACAGGCATAGATGGGTTAACTTCTAAAGGGAACTCCAATGATAATGCAGTCACAGATCCACTTCAGTATATTCATAGTTGGTGCCATCACAATCACCTCTTCAATAAACACTTATTAAAGCAACTACTATGTGCAAAACAATGGGCAGCAAGAGGAAAGAAACCCAGCTCTAGATTCAAGGAGACCTGGGTTCAAATCCTATCTGGCATCTACTGATTGTGAGACCCTGGGCAAGTCATGACTTCTCAGTGTCCCAGGCAAATAAAACCGTAAGTTCCATATGAGCCTTTGTGTGCAGGGTGGTCAGGAGTAGGGCAGCAGGGAAGTGAAAGTTGCATCTTTTTAAAGTTTAGTCATTTTTTTAAAGCAAGTTTAGGTAAGTACAGTTTTTAGCTTATTTGATAAATAAAAATAATGTTCTTTGTGATAAAGAATTCAATAAATATTTCCCTAAGATATGTATGTATGTATTTACATATGTACAGGTGTATATACATATATACATGTGTGTATATATATATATATACATGTGTGTGTATACACAACCTAATGAAATGCACTTTGTACACTTGAGCAGTTAAGTTGCCTTTCTGAATTGGAGGGAGCTTCTGCTGCAGGAGGTCCCCACCCTGATAAAATCACAGATTCTGACCAAAAAACAGTGTAAAGTACCAAAACTGATGCTGAGTATGAAAAGATGCATATTTCTAGGGAGTTTAAATTCTACAATTATTTTACCATGAATCTGTTCAAAACAACATAAAACTTATTTTTTTCTCCACAACATAGCCTAATTTAATAAACCATTTTAATCATAAGGAAAAAGTTATAGAAACATTATATAGAACACTTCCATGGACTTGTAGCAGCAGCAGCAGCAGCAGCAGTTGTGGCAATGGCAGCAGCAGCGCAGTAGTAGTGGCATTTATTTAAAGTTTATAAAGCACTCTCATCTCATTTGATCTTTCCAACAACCCTACGAAATAAGTGCTACTGTTATCCCCATTTTCAAAATTGCAGTGTATTCATCCTTCATTTTCGAAGAAGACCATGACATCAGAGAAATGATGAGATGACTTGCACTTGACTTTGTTTTGAGGGAGGGAGGGCTGTGCAAGGCCACTAGCCTCACTTTCTTCTCCTGAGCCATCTGGATCCGGTAACCAGATGTTTATCAGGATGACTGGAGAAGGCCCAGGATGCAGTGGGAGACCTTGGCTTTTTTAAGCTAAGGTCTTTTCAGGTACTCACTTAGAGGGAGGTAATGCCCATTCAGTCAATAGAGCTCTTTAAGAGGTAGTCAGGGAATGGCCCTTTTAATGAGCAGAAGAAAAAAATAAGTAAATCAAGTTAAGAGGGAGAGAGAAACATTATTGATAATCACTTTAAGCCAGGAGGGTCCAGAAAACAGCTATTAAGTGGAGCTTGGGCAGGGACCTATTGTTGTCCAATCTATGGGCTTCAGAGTGCACTGGGTTTAAGATGTGGGGAAGGAAAAGAAAAAGAAAGGAAGGAAGGAAGGAAGAGAGAGAGAGAAAGAAAGGAAGAAAGAAAGAAAGAAAGAAAGAAAGAAAGAAAGAAAGAAAGAAAGAAAGAAAGAAAGAAAGAAAGAAAGAAGAAGGAAGGAAGGAAGGAAGGAAGGAAGGAAGGAAGGAAGGAAGGAAGGAAGGAAGGAAGGAAGGAAGGAAGGAAGGAAGGAAGGAAGGAAGGAAGGAAGGAAGGAAGGAAGAAATACTATTAAAAAGCAGGAATGATTATTATGGAATACAGCCTATATTGAATTGCTTGCCTTCCCAATGGGGATGGGTGTGGAGGGAGGAAGGAAGAGAAGTTGAACCTCAAAGTTTTAGGAACAACTGTTGAGTATTGTTCTTGAATACAACTGGGAAATAAGAAATAATGGTAATGGGGTATAGAAATTTATCTTGCCCTACAGGACAAAAAGAGAAGATAAAGACAAGGGAAGGGAGGGATGTTAGAAGGGAGGGCAGATTGGTGGTGGGGGTAATTAGAATGCCAGGTGTTTTGGGGGTGGGGGGATAGAGGAGATGGGGAGAAAATTTAGAACTCAAAATTTTGTGGAAATGAATGTTGAAAACTTAAAATAAATAAATAATTATTTTTTAAAAAGAGTTTATAATCAAACAAAAAATAGAGACCATCACAGGAAGGAAAATGAATACTTTTAATAACATGAAATTTAAAAGCTTTTGCACAAACAAAACTATTGCAACCAAAATTAGGAGGAAATCAGGCAAATGGGGGGGGGGAATTCACAGCAAATTTCTCTGATTAAAGGCCTCACTTTTCAAATATATGGAAAACTGAGTCAAATTCATTAAAAAACAGAAAAAGAGGCATTCCCCAATGGATAAATAGTCAAAGGATCTAGACAAGCAATTTTCAGAAGAAATCAAAGCCATCAATAGTCACATTTTTTAAATGTTCTAAAACACTACTGATTAGAGAAATGCAAATTAAAACACTTCACACCTATCAGATTGGCTAACATGACAGAAAAGGAAATTACAAATGGTGGAAGGAATGTGGAAAAAGCAAGAATATTAACACGCTGTGAGTGGAATTGTGAGCTGATCCAAACATTCTGGAAAACAATTTAGAACTACTCCCAAAGGACTATCAAACTGTGCATAGCCTTGGATCCAGCAATACTACTACTAGATTTGTATCCCAAATAAATCAAAGAAAAGAGGAAAGTACCTATTTGTACAAAAATATTTATAGCAGCTCTTTTTGTGGTGGCAAAGAATTGGAAATTGAGGGGGATATCTATGAATAGTGGAATGACGAAGCAAGTTGTGGTATATGATCATGATGGAATATGGTTATTCTATAAGAAATGATGAACAGGATGGTTTCAGGAAAAACCTGGAAAGATTACATGAATTCACATAAAGTGAAGTGAGCAGAACCAGGAGAACATTGTATGCAGTAATGGCAACATTGTATAGATGATCAACTGTGAAAGACTTAGCTACTCTAATTATGACAATAACCGAAGACAATTCCAAAGGACCCATGATGAAAAATGCTATCCACTTCCAGAGAGACAACTGATGAATTCTGAATGCCAACTGAGGCATAGCTTTAATCATTTCTAGTCATATCCAACTCTTCATAACCCCAGTTGGAATTTTCTTGACAAAAACACTGGAATGGGGGCGGAGCCAAGATGGCTGAGTAGAAAGATGCACATACACATAGCTCCAAACCCACAGCCCATAGAACATCTGTAAAAAAGAACCTCCAGCGAATTCTGGAGCAGCAGAGGCCACAGAACAGTGGAGCGGAGGAGATTTCTGTTCCAGAGAGCCTGAAAACCTCTCATAAAAGGTCCATCGTGCTGTGGACACGGAGCCAAGCCCAGCCCTGCGTTGGCCGCAGCGCCGAGAGGAGCAGATCCAAGCAGGCTTCAGGGACGGAATCTCCAGCATCTGCGCAGGTCCCTCCACCCACAGGTGACAGGGGTAGGTGAGAGGGTCTCTTTGGTGGGTCGAGAGGGGAGTGGGGTGCCCCCATAACTCAGGCCCCTTCAGGAGGCAACAGCGAGGCAGGAGCAGACCGGGGCTCCCCAGGAAGGCAGGAGCAGACTGGGGCTCCCCAAGCAGGCAGGAGCCTGGATCCATTGTTGAAGGTCTCTGCATAAACCCCCTGAGGGAACTGAGCCCGTGAGGCGGCCCTGCCCCCACCTGAGCAGCTGAACTTAATCTCACACTGAATAGCAACCCTGCCCCCGCAGATGCCCTGAGGCTGGGAAGCAGCATTTGAATCTCAGACCCCAAGCACTGGCTGGGAGGATCTGGAGGAGAAGTGGGTGTGAGGAGAATATTCAGAAGTCAAGTCACTGGCTGGGAAAATGCCCAGAAAAGGGAAAAGAAATAAGACTATAGAAGGTTACTTTCTTGGTGAACAGGCATTTCCTCCCTTCCTTTCTGATGAGGAAGAACAATGCTTACCATCAGGGAAAAATGCAGAAGTCAAGGCTTCTGTATCCCAGCCCACTCAATGGGCTCAGGCCATGGAAGAGCTCAAAAAGGATTTTGAAAATCAAGTTTGAGAAGTGGAGGAAAAACTGGGAAGAGAAATGAGAGACATGCAGTCAAAGCATGAACAGCAGGTCAGCACCCTGCTAAAGGAGACCCAAAAAAATGCTGAAGAAAATAACACCTTGAAAAATAGGCTAACTCAATTGGCAAAAGAGGTTCAAAAAGCCAATGAGGAGAAGAATGCTTTCAAAAGCAGAATTAGCCATATGGAAAAGGAGGTTCAAAAGCTCACTAAAGAAAATAGTTCTTTCAAAATTAGAATGGAACAGATGGAGGCTAATGACTTTATGAGAAACCAAGAAATCACAAAACAAAACCAAAAGAATGAAAAAATGGAAGATAATGTGAAATACCTCATTGGAAAAACAACTGACCTGGAAAATAGATCCAGGAGAGATAATTAAAAATTATGGGCCTACCTGAAAGCCATAATCAAAAAAAGAGCCTAGACATCATCTTTCATGAAATTATCAAGGAAAACTGCCCTGAGATTCTAGAACCAGGAGGCAAAATAAATATTGAAAGAATCCACCGATCACCTCCTGAAAGAGATCCAAAAAGAGACACTCCTAGGAACATTGTGGCCAAATTCCAGAGTTCCCAGGTCAAGGAGAAAATATTGCAAGCAGCTAGAAAGAAACAATTCAAGTATTGTGGAAATACAATCAGGATAACACAAGATCTAGCAGCTTCTACATTAAGGGATCGAAGGGCATGGAATAGGATATTCCAGAAGTCAAAGCAACTAGGACTAAAACCAAGAATCACCTACCGCAGCAAAACTGAGTATAATACTTCAGGGGAAAAATTGGTCTTTCAATGAAATTGAGGACTTTCAAGCATTCTTGATGAAAAGACCAGAGCTGAAAAGAAAATTTGACTTTCAAACACAAGAATGAAGAGAAGCATGAAAAGGTGAACAGCAAAGAGAAGTCATAAGGGACTTACTAAAGTTGAACTGTTTACATTCCTACATGGAAAGACAATATTTGTAACTCTTGAAACTTTTCAGTATCTGGGTACTGGGTGGGATTACACACACACACACACACACACACACACACACACACACACACACACACACACACATAGAGACAGAGTGCACAGAGTGAATTGAAGAGGATGGGATCATATCTTAAAAAAAAATGAAATCAAGCAGTGAGAGAGAAATATATTGGGAGGAGAAAGGGAGAAATGGAATGGGGTAAATTATCTCTCATAAAAGAGGCAAGCAAAAGACTTATTAGTGGAGGGATAAAGAGGGGAGGTGAGAGAAAAACATGAAGTCTACTCTCATCACATTCCACTAAAGGAAGGAATAAAATGCACACTCATTTTGGTATGAAAACCTATCTTACAATACAGGAAAGTGGGGGATAAGGAGATAAGCAGGGTGGGGGGGATGATGGAAGGGAGGGCATGGGGAGGAGGGAGCAATTTGAGGTTGACACTCATGGGGAGGGACAGGATCAAAAGAGAATAGAAGTAATGGGGGACAGGATAGGACAGAGGGAAATATAGTTAGTCTTATACAGCACGACTATTATGGAAGTCATTTGCAAAACTACACAGATTTGGCCTATATTGAATTGCTTGCCTTCCAAAGGGAAGGGGTGGGGAGGGAGGGAGGAAAAGAAGTTGGAACTCAAAGTTTTAGGAACAACTGTCAAGTACTGTTCTTGCCACTAGGAGATAAGAAATACAGGTAAAGGGGTATAGAAAGTTATTTGGCCCTACAAGACAAAAGAGAAGATGGAGACAAGGGCAGAGAGGGAAGATAGAAGAGAGAGCAGATTGGTGATAGGGGCAATTAGAATGCTCGGTGTTTTGGGGGGGGGAGGGGACAAAAGAGGAGAAAATTTGGAACCCAAAATTTTGTTAAAATGAATGTTAAAAGTTAAATAAAAATAAATAAATCAATAAAAATAAAAAATAAAAAAATAAAAATACTGGAATGGTTTACCCTTTCTTCTCCAGCTCATTTTACAGATCAGGAAACTGAGACAAACAAGGTTAAGTGACTTGCTCGGTCACTTAACACAGCTAGGAAGTGTCTAAGGCCAGATTTGAACTCAGGAAGATGAGTCTTCCTGACTCCAGGCCCTGCACTCTATCCACTGTGCCATCTAGCTGCCCCCTCCCTTTTTTTGCTTTCTTTATTTTTCTTGGATTTTTTTGTCTGTATTTTCTTTTACAACATGGCTAACATGGAAATATCTTTTGTATAACTTTACATGTATAACCAACATCAAATTACCTTCTCAAGGAGAGAACAAAGGTGGGAGGGAGGGAGAGAATTTGGAATTCAAATTATATAAAAATGAATGTTTAAAAATTATATGTAATTAGGAATTACTTAACAAAATAAATAGAAATATACTGAATTTTTTTTCAATCCCAATTAGGTAGTAATATCCTAAGGAGTAGACATTTCCAATTATAAATTAAGAAAGTACACAAGTTAATCAGTGAAATCCATTTAATTTTCTCCTTTCTACCAGAAGCTCTTAAGTTCCAGGAGATAAAGGAGTTCTGCCCCCCCCTACCCCCCCCCCCCCCCCCCCCCCCGCCCTTTTACTCCAGTCATTCCCTGGGTAAATATCCCACTCAACACATGTAGCTTTAAAAAAAGAGAGTTGAGTAAATCCACCTGCATGAAAGAAGGGCTCTCATTTAGAAGCTACAAGGACAAGCTTGGCCTAACATGTTCTTCATGTTCAGATGTGTCCCTGGCCTGGAACATCCCATGTATCTCCAGGAAAACTGGCCTCCTGCCAGTCCCCAACTATTGTTTCCTACTCACAGAGAGCACACTCAGGGAAAATCTTCCAAGAGGCTTTTGTTCAGCATTACTAGCTTTGTTAGTTTCAAGATTGTTTTTCCTTGCTTTTCCTCCCTAGGAAAATTTTAAAATTAGAATTAAGGTCAAGAATAAAAATGTTTAAGCATTTCCTGTAGAGACAAGGGCTAGGCAGTTTCCAAGTAGACCATATGCACCTCAGAGGTCTCATGACTTAGAGCCAGTGACCCTCATGCCAAATATTAGTTCATGACCATGATCCATTCATAATTGTCACCTTTCAAGCTTCAAATCAAGTTAACAAGCATTTTTTGAGGATTTACTTTGTGCCAGGCCCTGTACTGAGCTAAGGATAAAAACAGAAGCAAAAAGAAAGATTGTCTCTGTCCTTAAGGAACTTAGATTCTACTGGAGAAATACATAACCTGTAAGGGGACTATAGGATAATATAGAGGTGATATGGTAGAGGGTGAATGTGGCTGGGCTAGGCCCCCTGCTTAAAATGGAGGTGCAGAAAGAATTACTCAATCAATAAACATTTGTTAAGTGTATGCTATGTGCCAGGTCGTGTGCTAAGTGCTAGAGAAACAAAAGGGCAAAGCCTTTGTCCTCATGGAGCTTGTGATCTAATAAGAGGAGATGACATGCAAACAAAAATATACAAAACAAAGAAAAATAGGAAATAATTAACAGAAAGAAGGCATTAAAATTAAGAAGCGTTGGGGAAGGCTTCCTATAGAAAAGGTAGAATTTTAATTGGTACTTAAAAGGAAGCCAGGGAGGTCATTAGCTAGCGCAGAAGAGGGAGAAAGTTTCAGGCATGGGGGACAGACAGAGAACATGCCTAGAACTTAGAGAACTTACCAACAGGAAAAGAGAGTGCAAGGGTAGAGGATGAAGACAGCTGAAACATGATGGGAGAAACTCATCAGAGAACTCTTCTTATTTCTAGAAGAGAGAATAATGTCAGAAAACCAGGCTTTGCAATGGCAAATACTTTCCTTTAGAAATAGAAATAACTGGGTCCCCTTGAATAATAATACTCATGCTGTGTGCCCAAAGTGTGATGCCAAGTAACCATCTCAGTCCTTAAAACCTCATGGTAACACACACTTCTTTAATTCAGAATTGGTGCAGGGAGCTGAGGGTTGGGGATTATTTGGGTTGTGTCTTTTGATTGATGTATTTTGTTTTAACACCATAGATATAACCCAAGGAGCACAGGAGGAAGTCCAGAACAGGGGAAAGCACTCTCTCCCCAGGTCCCCCGCTGTTGATTTCTACACCCTAAGATCAACTCCCATCTACCCGGTATATATCTTGGTATACATATGCATAGTTGTTGGCATGTTGTCTCCCCAACTAGGATGTGAGTTGCTTGAAGGTATGGACCATGTGTTTGCCTTTCTTTTTATACTTGGCATTTAGCACAGTACCTGGCACACAATATGGGCAGCTAGTTGGCTCAGTAAATAGAGTACAGGCCCTGGAGTCAGAAAGACTCATTTTCCTGAGTTCAAATCTGGCCGCAGACACTTATGCCTGTGCAACCCTGGGCAAGTCCCTTAACTCAGTTTCCTCACCTATAAAATAAGCTGGAGAAGGAAATGGCAAACTACTCCAGTATCTTTGTCAAGAAAGACTCAAGCAAGGCCACAAAGAAGTGGACACAACTGAAATGACTGAACAACTGGCACACAGTAAGTGCTTAATTAATGCTTCTTGATGATGATGATGATAATGAGTTTGCACTATCTACATCTCTGCTATGGAAGTGTTATCTTATACTAAGCAACAATTTGCAATGCAGCAGAATTGCCTGTGTCCTTGATTTTTATAGATAGTGTGTCTAGAAATTGTGAGCAGATCTCACATAACTTAGTGTTTTTCTCTAGAAGAGTTTTAGATTTCACAAATGTGAAGTGCCCTTGGCCCTGCGGCCCCTCCTCTGATTGGCTGGCTTCTCTAGAATTTTCATCTACAGGAGCATATCTGGGCCATCTAGTTCCTCATTTGTCTCCAGGCTGTACTCCTGACTCTCCTCTGGACTATGTTTACAAAACCCCTTTCTGCTTCCTTTTCTGTGTAAAGAATACACACGCTTTGTCCTTGTCCTTTTCAACAGGTCATGTATACCTCTCTGTGACCTTATTTGGGTTTGTTTGGGGTTTTTTTGGCAAAGACAGTGGAGTGGTTTGTCATTTCCTTCTTCAATTTGTTTTACAAATGAGAAACTGAGGCAAACAGGATTTAGTGACTTGCTCAAGATCATAGAACAAGTAACCATCTGAGGCTGGATTTGAACTCAGGTAGATGAGTCTTCCTGATTCTAGGCTCACCACTCTAGTGCCCTTAGTATATAGTAAGCACTTAATAAATGCTTGTTGATTTGACTTCCATTTAGACCCAATATTATACATATATATCTATATATATACACATATGTTTATACACACATATATATACATTTATACATATTGTGTTCATCCTTCGTTGCCAAAGAAGACCATGCCATCAGAGCAATGATGACACAACTTACACTTGACTTTGTCTTGAGTGAGGGAAGAAGATCTACAGTTCTATTGTGTGACGGAGTAATGATCAAATCACACTTTGTAGTTAGAGGCAGCTGAGACTGAAGTCAAAAAGACGTGAGCTCAAACCCCACACCTCAGACACTTTAACAGTGGGTCCCTCAATTTTCTCATCTGTAAAATGGGGATGATAATGGCACTTATCTCTCAGGATTATGGTGAAGATCAATATAGTGTGTATGTATATGTATGTAGATACATATGTGTGTGTATGTATGTATAAATACTGGGTTCCTTATCTTTTCTAGACTAGAAATGCAACAGCTACCTATCAATCTGACTATACTAACTAATTGGCAGGTAAGTTTGGAGTTGCTCTTTTCCAGCCTAAGATAGTTAGTCAGTCCCTCCTTGGTGGCCCTTCATTCCCAGAGGCTCCAGGGAGTACTGTTGAACTTAGGGTACGCACCCATTCAGCTTTAGTCTGACAGCAGCTCAAGCTAGCCTTCCTAGGCTCAGCCTTCCCAACAGATAAACAGTTCCAAAGAGTACAATGCTACAATTTTCACTCTTCTATCTTTCTAAATGCACTAATGAAATACATAAAGTATTTGCAGTTAGTTTGCCAAGGGTATAATTTTTATTTTACTTATTTAGTTGGCTGAAAATGGGGAAAAAAAGAGTTAAATTTCTCAAAGTCAGGTATACTGATTTGCCTTTAAGAGTATTATCAAGCTAAGAGGTATATTCACCGACCAACTGTTCTATATTAGCTGACTCTGCAGTTTATGTGAGACAGTCGAGATTGTATTTTCACCTTAAAAGGTCCAGTTTCAAAGTCAAGATATTTCTCCTAGGCTGTAATATTGCAACTTTTAGTCAACCAAGTCTTCAGTGTGATTGTATTGACTTCACATAGAATGATTTTGTTTCATCTTGCCTAAATTCTCCTTCTGGGATATATGATCTTGGCTTCAGACCTTTGAGTTTAACTGTTCTAGTTTAAGATGCTGCCAAATTCATTCTGGGCATGTGGATTTCTGCAATTAAATGTAACTTGTTTTGTACATATCAATTTTGCCTTTTAAGGCCAAAATTTTTTTTTGGCAACCTTGAACCCAATTTCAAAGGCAGTGTCATGGGACTTAAGATTCTCTTTGTCTTGATTTGTTGCTGGACAGCCTGCTCGTAACTAAAAGTCGGCTTGTTCCCAAAGTTCAAAAACTGCACATTAACTCCCTCTTATCAGCTGGTCCCAACTAAGGCTGTCCTTCAGCTCAGAGCTTGTTGGTCAGTCAACATGTGACCAAGTTGTGTGAGATTTCATCTTGTTCTTTCTTAAATGATCTGGCACCTTGACAAGTATTTTTCTGGCACTTGGCAAGTAACCACTCCCAACTGAAAAACAGGGAAAGCTGAATGACTTTTCCAGTAAAACTGATTTAAAATGTGAATTTGCTCCATTGTGATAAAGATTGGTGGCCTAATAAGTATTTTTCTAGTATTAAATGTAAACAGATGGAATAAGTGATACTTTATCATGTCCCTACTCTGGCAAAGGGAAAAGACAACATTCTAAAAAGGAAGAAATTAGGACACCTCAGCTGTTCCCAGCTGGTGGCCAAAACTTTCTAATTAACGAGTGCTCTGGATAGCTCCAGAGAAAATATACATTTCTCCCACCAGTCATTTTCTTAAATAAGACCTTGATTATTCCTAGCTAACAGCTTTTAGAAGCTACTTGATCTGTGAAACAATTAGGATGTAGAAAGCAAAGATGATTAAAATGAGAGATTCAAGAAAGTCACATAAATTGGAACAGACCCTGAGGGGAAGACAACATCCTTTTGTCATTTTAATACATAGGAATTCCAATCTAAAAAAAAATGTTTAGAAGAATTACTCTGCATATGTGTTCTTACAAATTAGAAAGTGGAGTTAACCAACTAATGGTTAACCATAATTCTACAGCCTATTTTATCTTTTCTTCTTTGTGGATTTTCAAGCAACTAGAAAAGGAAATTATTTGTACAACAAACTTAACAAGAGATTCTTCTTTTATGCCTTTTTTTAGGTCTTTTCCTGATCAAGTCAAATCCACAAGCATTTATTAAGCCCCTACTATATTCCAGGCACTGAGATAAGAACTGGGGATAGATACAAAGAAATGCAAAAATCTTTCCCCTCTCTCTGTATTCATAGTCTAATGGGGGAGACAACGTGTTAACAACTGATGAACAGGATTTGATGAAGAGAAGGTAATCTTACAAGAAGACAATAAGATTAAGGCAGACTAACAATGGTTTCTTGTAAAAGGTAGAACATTCCCTGAGTCTTAAAGAGAGCCAGGTGAGAGATGGGCATGAGGATCGAGAAAATTCCAGGAATGGAGGACAGGGAGGGAAACTTTTGGGAGGTGGGAGATGGAGTGTCTTATTTGAGGAAAAGAAAAGAGGTCAAAATCACTGGGAGAGGGAGGAAGGGAAAAAGTAAGATGTAAGACTGTAGAGAGCCATCAAGGATTTAAAATCCAAAGGATTTTATGTTTGATCCTGGAGGTAACTGGAAACCAGTGGATTTTATTGAATAGTTGTTACTAAAAGGTAAAATAATAAGACCTGTACTTTAGGAATATTAGTTTGGCTGATAAGTAGAAATGGTCTGGAATAGAGAGAGTTATTGTTCATTCTTCATTTTTTAAGAGGACCTATAAGGTCACAAGATAATGACTTACTCATTGGATTTAATTGAGATTTTTAAATTAAAATTAGATTTGAGAGACTTGAAGCAAGGAGACCACCCAACAGACTATTGCAGTAGTCAGAGTATGAGGTGATGAGAACCTGTACCAGGGTAGTGGCAGCATCAGCAGAGAGAAACAACTGAATATTAGAGATATTGTGAAAGTAGAATTAATAAGACTTGGCAGCTGTTTGGGTATGGGGTAAGAGGACACATGTCATGAATGATCTGGAGGTTGTGAGACTTGTGACTGGGAGAAGGAGGATGCTCTGGACGGTGATAAGGAGCTTAGAAAGAGATGGATCAATGAAGGATCTCATTGTTTATGGGGGTTAATAGACCATGTTGAAAAGCACTTGATCAGAAGAATCATTTTCTGCTGTCCAATTAGACATCTCCTGCAAAGACTGCACTTTTCAGACAAGGGAAATTACCAAGATCCAATTAGGAGGATCCTAGTGACATTGGTGGTTACTACGTAACTGTCATTCATTCACATACCCATCCAACTGAGTTACCAGTAATGCCCCTCAAATTCTACAGAATTTTAAGGTGATACAACTAAACCAATAAGAAACATGACCTACTTAACAACTCTCAAAATGATTCTTTAAGTCACAATCAGAAAGGCACAAGTGACAGGCACATAGCTCACATCACAGTCTAGGGGCTTTCAAGGCAGTTTGGAGAGAGGCTATTTCCACTCTTGAATGATAAGTAGCTGTCAATAGTGACCTTCCCAGGAGACCTTCAATATCTCCAAAGATATTCCAAAGGTTTGTGTTTTTATTTACCGTGTTCAGCCCTTCTCCTAGTGGTCCCATGAGACTGCTTTAAACACAGGAGAGAAGAAAATGAGTGACAAAGGAAGAAACCAGGTTGAATACCTTGGAGAATACTAGGAAAAAAGCTGAAAAGGAATTCCGTGTGTCAGTGTGAGCTCTAATGGGCACTGTATGTCCAAACACCAAAAAGAAAGTGAAAAAAAGTTCAGGATAACTCCAACTGTTATAAACAAAACCATTTTCTTTTAACCACACCCGAAAATCCTGAGACTTGTCTTCATTTTCTACTTCTTGAACAAACTAAATGAAATAAGTGCTGCCAGTGACTTCTATTTGTAAATATCATTATTACAGATTTGTTCTGCTGTGAAAGAGTACTAGATGTGGGGTCAAAGGACCTGAATCCCAAATCTGTCATTTACTATGTGACATTGAGCAAATGACTTAACCCTTCAGCCCAGTTTCCTTATCTGGAAACTGAGAGGATTGAATTAGACAGTCTCGCAGGTCCCTTCCAACTGTAAGGAATATCGGAGCCCCACCACAAACTTCCAGGAACGAATGGCCTCACTCTTTGGGGAAGGAACTGTTTATCACAACTATGTGAAGTTTCAGTCCAGAAAGGATGAGATCTCGAGGATGGGGTTTCAGAGACATCAAAAGTAGATATGCATCACAGGCAGTTAGGTGAACCAGCCACCCATAAAGGTGGCATCCTGAGCACCTGGGCCACTAGTAGTAATAGTAGCAAGTGTTTTCCCCATAGGCTACACAGGTTACTATCTCTTCCTACTCCTTTTTTTCTCTCTTCCTTCCCTCATCTACATAAGGAGATTTTCTTTCACCTTGGAGTTTTCACATGGATTTTTCCCTAGACATTACTATTTTTTCATTACTGCTGATTTGTTGATATAAAGAATTTACCTTCCATTACTTTACTGAGTATGACTATAAATGCCTTCTGAGTTTGCTAAGAGGAAGAAGAGGAAAGTAAAGAAGGCAGAGGGGAGAGGATACAGCTCTGAAGATGTTTTATATTTCACATATAAGTGAGGACCTCATTTCTGGTTGGATGGTCAAAGACAACACCCAGGCACATAGTTAGGCAGATTTTTTATCTTGTATGTCTCATACTCAAACTCCTAAGGGCAGAATCAGAACCAAACCTGAGTTCTACCCACTGATACCATGAACCTGTCTGTTTCTACTGGTTGTAGTCACCTGATAACATTCAATCCCCAACCTGGCGGCATGGTGGACTAGGTGATTCATCTTCCCCAGTCTTTAGAGAGGAAGAGGAGACTAAAGAAGACAGAACTACCTGAGCTAGCCCTGAAGGTGGAGACAGGGCAAATGTGGAGGACTTTTATCCCATCTTTTTTGTTTGGGAAGTGTAAGAGTGAGAATGGCAACTGCCCGTCTAGGGATAACTAGGGACTATTCTATATCAGACAAAATGAGTGTAATAAGGACCCTAGCTTTCACACAAGCATGTGTGTGTGAACACACACAAACATACACACACACACACACACACACACACACATCTCAGGCATTCTTCTTGGAGTTGATTAGCAGCACCCTAATCATTCTCTGGGCAACTAGGTGGTTCAGTGGGTGCAGCACAGGGCCTGGAGTCAGGAAGATCTAACTTCAAATCCAGCTTCAGATGCTTACTAGCTGTGTGACCCAGAGCAAGTCACTTACCCCTGTTTGCCTCAGTTTCCTCATCTGTCAAATGAACTGGAGAAAGAAATGGTAAATCACTCTAGTATCTCTGTCAAGAAAACCCCAAATGGGGCCATGGACAATCAGACATGACTGGAACAAACAACAATTATTCTCTATTACCTCCAGAAACTACAGGATGCAGAATTTGAAATCTTAAATCACATATAGGTCCAGCTGTAATCATAACCATGACCAGTGTATACACATACACACACACACACACACACACACACACACACACCAAATGCTGAGATAAGATTGCTAGATTCCATCTTTGTCAAATGACTTGATATAAGATAAGAGTTTTTTGCACACCTCAATTTTGTTCCCTCATTAAAATCATCAGTGACCATTTTTACTATTACAAGCACCCATTGCTTTAACAATTGGTTAGATTATTTAGGTCAAAAGAAAGTATTAGCATGTTTTGTATCCATTTGCCAAACCACTCACTCTTATATGCCAAACATGGGATAATTGAGAATCACTTTGACCATGAAAATAGAGGGCGAACTTTGCAGTAAAAGCACTTGAACCCTGCAAACAGGGTTAAGTGACTTACCCAGGGTAACACAGCTAGTGTCTGAAGCCTGTATAGTTAAAAAAAAAACTCCCACCCATTTTGATAAGTGACTGTTCCCATGTTAATTTTGTAAGATTTAGGCAACTGAGACACAGGGAGCTAAGTGACTTCTACCAGATTGCTTAGTGAGTACATGGTAACAGACTCCACATTCAAATATTTCTTTTTGTTTCCCTCTTGTTTGTCTCTGACAGTTCTTCTGGGGTAGAAATATACTAATTCTCCGAATGTCATTTGTCAATGTCCAAGTCAAGGCTGGAAGTATTTGCTGGGATTTCTTTCCAAATGTCATTAAAATAAATGATGACATACCCATAATTGAATTTAACTAAGAACATTTTACTTGATGGAGACATGCAGGCAGCTAGAGTCGACATTAAAGGCACTGCAAACTATTCTCTCCTGAGTATTTTGTTAAATGTGGCAATGAAGGGAGAGAAGCAGAGACAGATGGCTTGGGGGAAAAGGAGGGCTGTAACTTGCAAACATGTGTTTTCTGTTAGTGATAAGCCACTCATGGCTGTGAGTGGTAGAGTGGCATGATGAGCTGCCCCCTGGGTGGCTATGGTGGAGTTGTTAGTTGCTGAGAGGTCTGAATGATTGTGTGAGATCCATAATCCCGAAACTAGGAGTCAGTATCTTTGTCAATGTGGATGTGCAATGATTAATGCTGGAAAAGGGAGAAGTGAGATCAAGCAAACATAGATGGTGAAGTAACATTGAGTTGGGAGGGATCATACTTTTAGAAGTGGACCCCTAAATTTTTATCTACAAATCCTTGAAAAGTTTGGAATCCCTTGTAGGAGGGAGGAAGCAAGAGGAGAAGGAGAGGAAGTGAGAGACTGAGAAAGAGGGAGATCACAGATTAGAACTGGAAACACCAACTTAAAGACTGTCTAGTACAACCTCCTAATTTTACAGATGAAGAAATTGCATTCCCAGGATGTTACATGGCAGAGATTTGAACCCAGGTCTCTTGACTCCAAAACCATTTGGGGAGAAAGGAAGAAAGAAGGAAGAGAAAAGGAGAGAGAGTTGGGTATAGTAGATGATGTCACACCATTAGGGAGGTTTCAAGTCCAGAATGAGTTTTTTCCTGGGTCTTAGCAATGATCTCAAATCACAGAGAGTACAATTTATATGATAACTTTATATATTAAAGAGAATAGCAAGTTGTACATAATAGATTTAAAGTTTCATATGAAATCTTTTTTATTAAAATTGCTTCATTTCATAAATTAAAAATAAAATAAATTTTAAAAAATAAGTTGGAAAATCAAAGTAAACAATGGTGACTGTGATAAATACATCATTTGGTTCTTGATTTCATAGTGAACCTTGAGGATAGCCAAAAACTAAAGTAGAACAGGGAAATTCAAATTCCAGGGAGTGGCATGGTTAGGCTTGAGATGGCAGATACTTTACATAATGAGCTACAGAACTTGATCAGCCAGACTGAAGTGATGGGGCAGGGGGGATCCGTCATAGGATGTGCAGAAAATCTTAGAAACTTAGTGTTTAACATTAAGTGGAATAAATTTGGAATACTGCTTAGGATGCAAGGGAAAATTTAAAAAGGTAAACCATGGCTTTAAAGGACACATCTAGGCTGAATATGAGGGGGAAATCCTCATAACTATAGATATCCAAAAGGGGAGCTAGACTCCCTTAAGAAGTAATGAGAAACTCGTCACTGAGTGAATAATTTTCAGATGGGTTGTTCTCATCCAGTAATGATTTGTACTGGATGGCGTTAGAAATCCCTTCGAACTTTCTAAGCATTACCTTCAATTGGCTCCCAAATCCATGATTCATTAGGATGAAGAAAAAGTAGGAAAGGGTTGGAAAGAAAGAATTGGGGGCTGCATCCTGCATCAGACTAATGCTTCTACCATTCTGGGAAGCCAGGCAATGAGCTACTAGGTCAGCTGAATATCTCTGATCAATGCTTCAGTCACTGGGTAACCCAATCAGGCTGATTGTCTATCCAATAAGCCGGCAAATGTCTTCACAAAGAGCTCCACAACTAAAACAGGGCACACACCTGCCCAACTCCCTCCCAAACAACTCTCCTCTGAGTTACGGGGATGATCTGCACATGCAAAAAATAATAACAATAACCCATTAAAATAGTTTCATGAAGGTCTATGAACTAAGTATGGTCATAGTAAGAGGGAAGGGAAAATTTGCAAGAGGAAAATTTGAAAAAACCCTGTTTCTGATGGAAAACTGGATGGGGCCATATAGGGTTTTGGAGAAATAGTCAGAAAAATAGACTCCTGGGCACTAAACAGCTTGTCTTCATCTACTTTGCCATGGTGCCCTTGTGAATATCAGGGCTTCTCAAGATGTGAAATCAAAATCTCTATATCCATACTATTCTGCATCTCTGACTCTCCATGGGATGCAACCACAGCCAAAACAGGTGCTTATCAAAGGAATCCCACAGTCTGTTTTCAACCTAATTTTCTGCACTTATTTCACACAATTCTCTGATACTTGTGCTTTGTTCCAGACACTTGAGATGACTTACTATTCCCCAGTCTCCTGCTGTCTTCTGCACACAGTACCCCATTTCTAAAGTGGGCCTGTCTGCCTATTGCATTATTGGTATCCTCTAAATATCCCAAAATCTAGAGTAGAGGTTCCTACAGTGGGATGATCTGTAATCTTATTTTTTTCCCTTAAATTTCAATAATTTCTTTTCTCTATTTTTTTAGGCAATTGCTATTAAGTGACTTGGCCAGGGTCACACAGCTAGTAAATATCTGAGGCTGGATTTGTCTTCCTGATTCTTAGGCTGGTATTCAATACACTGAATCATCTAGCTGCTCCTGATAACTTATTTCAATAGAACTGGTTTCCTTTATAACACTATGTATTTTATTTTTACGCATGTAAAACATGAATCTGAAAAGGTTCCACTGGATTCACCAAAATGCCAAAGAGGTCCATGACACATAAAAGATTAAGAACTTCTCTACTTAAAGGGTCGCTACACATTGGGTGAGTAAGAATTACAAGATACAGAAAAGAGTCACAAAAGATGCCTAGATGGGATGGTGATCTGAACCACCAGAGATCTACCCAAATAATTTACAATTAATTGTAGCTTATACTTGAACAAATACCCAGACTTAAAAGCAAAGATTCCATAACACTGAATTCCTAGTTGTAAGAAAGTCAACATTTCTGTTTCCTCTTCTTTATATGTAAAGGAGAATACAGTAGATGTTCAGTAAGAGAATCAGCTTGACCACTAATTAGCCATGTTATCTTAGTCTAATCAAGTCAGTAAGGATGTATTAAAGACCTACAGTGTGCCAGTCACTGTGCTATGCACTAAGCATAAGAGAAAAAGAAAAAACAGTCCTTGACTTTAAAGATTTCACAATGTGAAGGGGACAGAACATGTAAACAACTGTGTTCAAACAAGATATATATATATAGATATGTGTGTGTGTGTGTGTGTGTGTATAAATATATAGGACAAACTGAAAGAAATCTCAGAGACATTAAAACACTAGCTAAGACATTCAAGTAAGCAAATTTAGTTTCTCATACTCAAAGCTACCCAGAACATTTAAGACTATAAAATGCAAAGCAACATTCTCCAATTGGAGAGGAATGAGAATACCAGAGCTGAACCCTCATGGAAAGGAGCACAAGGTCATCTAGAAGATGATGGTTCCACAGGCATGGTATTGCCAAGAGAAATTGACTAGAAACTTTCCTTCTAAACTAGAGTTTCCAATTTTCTCACTTGTAAAATTAGGTTAGATTAAATGATATTGGAGGCCTTTTGCATCTCCAAGACTGTATGATTCAATGTTTGCAGCTTTGGTCCCACTATAGCAAAAAGCTATATGGATGCTTTTGTGTCACGTAAAATACAAGACCTGAGCTGTGAGTGTAGGGAGTACCTGATGAATAGCTTTCTTTACCAAAAATACAAAATTGTCCAAAAAAATGCCATAAAATTTCATTCTCAGGCATTGAATTGGTAATTCAACCTCCTCATCTTCAATATGCATTAAAGCAGACATCATAAATTCTAAGTAAGAAACACTGTAAATCCTAAACATGAGCTTGGCTTATTTCCTCTCTCTCTGTTTATTATGATTGTCATTGACAGTTTGAGGCCCTGAGACCTGGCAATGTTCCCCCCATAGATTAGTAAGGTGTTATCCTGCCACCTACTGCTCTTCTCAGCAAGACAAGGTCAAACTCGACACCTTCTCCAGCTTCCTTCTGTTCCCCTCTTTTCACAGTCTAGTGGCTGAAAATAATTCTTTTCATTTAGGTGTTTATAACAAGAAGGGGGGAGGGAGAAAGTTGTTTGTATAAGTCTCTATAATGTAAGATGAAATAGAAACCAGTTCCCTAAAGTAGAAATCTGATATTCCCAAGTCCTCAAATCATGAAGACAAACTTCAGCATATATGATAACAAGAGAATGGCTAAGGGTTTGGAAAATGACCCAGACCAGGCTATGTAAGTTATCTGCTAGTCAATTAAAAATAACCACGTGACAATTAGCATAGTGATCTCTACTCCTTGGACAGGTCAACCAGAGGGTATAATCATGATCACGAGAAATCATGAAGAATTTGCAGTAGCACTAAACTCTACTTGTTTTCTTGATGTTGTTCAGTTGTTTCAGTTGTGTCTGATCCATGGTGACCCCATTTGGGGTTTTCTTGGCAAAGATACTGGAGTGGTTCACCATTTCCTTCTCCAGCTCATTTTACCCATGAGAAACTAAGTCAAAAAGGCTAGGGCTCACACAGCTAGCAAGTGTCTGAGGTCAGATTTGAACTCACAAAGCTGAGTCTCCCTGATTTCAAGCCCAGTACTCCATCCACTGGACCACCTAACTGTCCATAGATTCTGGCTATGAAGAATGCAAATCACCCCAATAGGACCACAAAGTTTCAAGAGGCAAATTGAATTCAGAATAGCCCTACATGGCAGATTTGTGCATGCCAGTGGCAACCATAGCTTACCCAGGTGGAACTATACATGAAATATAACTTTCATTATCTTTGTACTTTTGACTAATTGAATTCCAATGTATTCTCACCCATCCAAAAAACATTTATTAAGTACCTACTATGTGTCAGGTATCATATCAGACACTGGGGATCCAAAGACCAAGATATAACAAATCCCAGTCTCTAAAGCAACTCGCAGTCAAGGGAGAGGGGCAACATAGAAATGTGAGTAAAAAATAAAATACATGGAATCTGCCTGGCAGTCTATATATAAAGGGCCATTCTTGGAGTCACCAAGAGCTGAGTTCAAATTCAGCCTCTGGTATATGCTGGCTGTGGGATCATAGATTGGCCTTGGAATAGGATATTCCAGAAGTCAAAGGAACTAGGATTAAAACCAAGAATCACCTACCCAGCAAAACTAAGTATAATATTTCAAGGGGAAAATGGTCATTCAATGATATAGAGGACTTTCAAGCATTTATGATGAAAACACCAGGACTGAATAGAAAATTTGACTTTCAAACACAAGAATCAAGAGAAGCATGAAAAGGTAAACAGGAAAGAGAAATCATAAAGGACCTTCTAAAGCTTAACTGTTTACATTCCTACATGGAAAGATAATATTTGTAACTCTTGAGACTTTTCTCAGTATTTGGGTAGGTGGAGGGATTACACATATGTACACACACACACACACACACACACACACACACACACATAGACAGAGAGTACAGGTTGAGTTGAATCAGAAGAGATGATATCCATAAAAAAATAAAATAAAACTAAGGGGTGAGAGAGGAAAGTATTGGGAGAAGAAAGGGAGAAATGGAATGGGACAGACTATCACTCATAAAGGAGATAAGAAAAATCTTTTTCAATGGAGAAGAAAAGGGAGGAGGTGAGAGGGGGAAAATGAAGCTTATTTTCTTCACATATGGCTTAAGGAGGGAATAACTTGATCACTAAATTTGGTATGAAAATCTATCTTACGCTACAGGTGAGGAGGAGACAAGTGGGATGAGGGGGATGATAGAAAGGAGGACAAATGGGAGAAGGGAGCAACTAGAAGTAAACACTTTTGGAAAGGGACAAGGTTAAATGAGAGAATAGGGAAAAAAAGAGGGGATAGGTTAGGATGGAAGGCATTATAGTTAGTCTTACACAACATAACTATTATGAAAATCTTTTGCAAAATGACACATATATAGCCTGTATTGAATTGTTTGCCTTCTCAGTGGGGATAAGCAGGGAAGGAGAGATGAGAGAAGTTGGAACTCAAAGTATTAGAAACTAATGTTGAGAATTGTTATTGTATATAACTGGGAAATAAGAAATACAGGTAAAGGGGTATAGAAATTTATCTTGCCCTCCAAGAAAAGAGAGAAGATGGGGATAAGGGAAGGGTAGGGTGTGATAGAAGGGAGGGCACATGGAGGGAAGGGGTAATCAGAATGTAAAGTGTTATGGGGTGGGGGAGGAGAGAGATAGGGAGAAAAATTGGAACTCAAAATTTTGTGGAAATGAATGTCAAAATCTAAGAATAAACAAATAAAACTATTTAAAAAAGAAAATATAATAAGGGCAATGAGTTGCAGTTTATGCTTTAAGTCTTTCTTAATACATACTTATAGGTCTTTTGTGTTTTAAGCATTTCTTTTGTGGTGGGAAAAATAAATAGTTCTCCTATAAGTGATATCTTCTACTTTAAACATTGAATGAGTTTTCTCCCCAATCCCTGGACATGAGCCAAGA
The DNA here is from genome assembly GCF_028372415.1 of Notamacropus eugenii. Lineage (NCBI taxonomy): Eukaryota > Metazoa > Chordata > Mammalia > Diprotodontia > Macropodidae > Notamacropus > Notamacropus eugenii. Next base: position 31,554,194 of record NC_092874.1, on the reverse strand, counting down.
GAATTTCTTCAGCTTCTCAGATGGAGGAATAATGAGATAAACAGTGTGAGAAAAAGCCCAATCCCTCCCACTTTTAGAAGTTAGTGTCCTTCAGGACTGAACCTCAATTTTCTTTAGAGACAAGAAAAAGTTAGCCCAGAGATCATGGCTAACATAAAAATGAAAAATAAGATGCCCTCTCACCATTTTCGCCTCTCTTCCCCCACCCCACTTTCTCATTTAATCCAAACATCTCATTTTACATATAAAGAAACTAAGTCCTACAGTGCTAAAACTGATGAGACAACAACATATAGATAGTTAAGAGCCACCGTGACTAGAACTCAGATCTTCTGACCTCTGAGACAACGATATTGCTCTGATACTGCTGTGTCCTATAAAATGAAAGAGTCAATCTGGATTTATTCCATGTTCCTTTCCAGCTTGAAAAAATCTATAATTCCATTTAATTCGGATGAATCTAGTTGATGTGTGCTTCATGTGTGTTATATACAAAATGCAACCATTTTGAGGCACTGATAGCTCACTTTTTTCAACAGAAGCAAATGTTCGGGAAGCTTTTTTCCTCAATTAAAAGCAATTCATATATTTCCACTCAACAGCTAAAAGCAGGGTCCTAACCTTGCACATGTGTTATAAACTATTTTTTTACTTAAAAACTGACTTCAATTTGTAATATTAGCTGCAATGTGGCATATCTTTGCAAACACATGAGATATAAAAAGAGGTGCAGAAACGAAAGCAATTCTTTGTACTTATCTCAAGATCATCGACTTTGTAACATCCTCATCCATTCAATTTGTAAGAGGCAATATTTATTGTTTATTTAATAATTAAAGTATGGCTATGACCATGTGGTTTACAAAGTGATGTTCTTGAAGGCTTCTCTACTTTACCATTAAAGTGAGGATAAAAATATTTGATGAGACTTGTGTGCTAATATCCCAAGATGAAAATAGCCACACATTACTATCATCAGCCAAACTCATTAAAGAGGAATTATGTTTCCTCTGTGCTAAAAGGCATCAAAAATTCCAATTGTTCATTTAGTAAAAGTAACCATTTGTATTTTTAATAGTAAAAAGACCTTTCATATTTTCATTATGCCATCAAACTTACTATGTACTGCAATAAATCAGAGATCCATGATTTTTTCACTACAGGTAATTGCTTCACCTCTGCAGATCACCTGTATGACCTTGGGCAGTTCAATTCCATCTCCTTCTCCTTGATTGACTCCTCTGTAAAATGAGGAGGTTGGGTTGGATGACCTTGGAGGTCATCTATGATTTCTGTTGGTTGATGAACTTATCACATTGCTATGGCCAAAAGTTCATCACCCTATAGCCAACCTGGTGATCAGTCTTCCCAAATTTAGCCTGCTCCTTAGGCAACAGACACATGATGAATGTATAGTTGGCAAAAATGTGTGGGGCCCCAGTACTTTCTACCTGGGTGGGAAATTAAGAGGGTGTCAAGAGAACCTTTCATTATGTTTCCTTCCATGACTAGACCCTCTCTTACTCTTGGACAGATTTCTGGTCCCTTTAGTAACATCGAAACCTCGTGTCATCCTAAGGTATGCTTTTTCCTCTCTCCCCCTTTGGCCACCCCCTCCTGTCTCCAGACACTTTATCCCTCTCCCAGAGGCACAGTAGCTTCTAGCTGTTAGAGAAGGGGGTTCCTTCCCATGAGCTGTTTTCCAGTCTAGCCTTCCTTTACCTCCCACAGCAAAGATACTTCACAATCTAGGGGAGCTTTCCTCTCCCTCCTGACCTGAGATGCTTGCCCCAAATATAACCTGAACATGCTCCTGACCTGATGTTTGGCTCAGATATAAACGTAACTTCACAGGATCATAGATTTAAAGCTAGAAGAAAGAAATCTTAGAGGCCAGAGTCGAAACCCTTCCTTTTATAGCAGAGAATATTGAGGCCCAAATAGATTACACAATTACCCACGATCATAAAGCTAATAAGTGTCTGAAGCAGGATTTGAACTCATGTCTTCCCTTCTCCAAGACAGGGTCTCTACCTTCTATACCTTAATTCACATGACAGCAAAAACATACCCACAGGTTTAGACAAGAAAGAACTTAATACACACAGTTTTTAGATCCTCTCTCTCTCTCCCTCTCCCCCTGTGTGCATGTGTGTGTGTGTCTCTATGTCCCTCTGTCTGTGTCTGTGTCTCTGTCTCTGTCTCTGTCTCTGTCTCTCTCTCTCTCACTCTTTCACTTTGTATAGGTGTATATGTATATACATATATGTATGTATATTATGTATGTATATATACACAATATATACATACGCACATGTATGTGCTTATGTATACATATCTCTGTGTGTGTGTATATATATATATACACACACATTTAATGAAAAACTACCATATTTAGTCATGCTAAAATGAAGATGTCTTGCCCGGAAGGTTTTGTATATGACAGCAACATGGTAGGGTGAACATGCACAGTCCTTCCCAATTAAGCAATCTCAATTATGGATCCCCTGACAGTCCTATCCATGTTGGGTGGATCTGGGGGCTGGTCTCCTTAGTTCTGACCCAGCACAGTCAAGGACATGAAGGAGCTTTGCTTCGCATGCAGTCCCATCCTGACAGCCAGCCAACAGCAATCTCAGAGCTTCTCTACTAACTCCTAAAAATCATAAATTGCTAGATTATTGATGTGCTTTTTCTATATCAATATTCTTCTTTCTGAGTTTAATTCTAAACACCACTCTATGAAACACTTTGTCAGATAAATATAGGTCATAGTTTTAGAAAGAATTTTTACTGTAGTTTTAGAAGATACTAGAAAGGGTCTTACAGTCCAACTGCCTCCTCTTATCGATGATTTATTAAGGCTCTGGAAGATTCAGGGACTCAGTCAGGGTCCTAAATGTTGAAGGTGGGGACTCCAAATCCAGCCCTCTTTTCACTATTAAATGTCATTTGGTGGTTGTGGTGGTGGTGGTGGTGGTGGTGGTTTGTTATTGTTTTCAGAGACCAAACAGGCATAGGCAGCTAATGTCACAGTGGCTGAAACACTGGACCTGGAGGCAGGAAGACCTGAGTTTGAATCTTGACTCAGTCACTTACAAGCTGTGTGACCTTGTATGCCCTGGTTTCCTCATCTTTAAAATTTAAATAATAATAGCACCCACCTTTCAGGGTTGTTAAGCAGATCAAATGGATTATAAAGTGCTTGACAGACCGAAATAGTAAATATGAGCTATTATTAGCAATTTTTTTGTAGTCTTAGTCCAAAGATAAGGCATGCTGATTTCACCCTTTACAAAGTAAATTCTTCCTCTCACAAGTGCACATGAGCACACATGCGCATGAGCATGCACACACACACACACACACACACACACACACACACACACACTGTTTTGGGTTGGTTTTTTTTTTTTGCAAGTATCTTCAGATATCGGGTAAGAAGGATGTATGAGCCCTTTCCAAAACAAATAAATCCCTTTTAACCTGCAAATGAGCTACTCCAGCAGATAATACTGCAGAGAGGTACCACCACCTTCCTCACTCTCACCTCCCACTTTCATTTCCTACTGAGATATTTGCTACCACAATAACAGTGTTTGTTCATCAGTCCAGACTGTAGTGCAGAAGACAACTAGCATTTCCCTAGATTGTAGATTTAGCATAGAAAGGGACCTTAGAGATCCTAGGATCCTCATTTTATATAGATGAAGAAACTGACGGGAAGTAATTCTCCCATACCACATGAGTAAAAAGTAGCCCATTCATCAGTTTCAATTCCTTCAAGAGATAGTCTTAGATCTTGTTTAGCCCAGATCCTCAGGCTCCCCTTAGATCAATTAAAAGTTCATTGGGGCAGGGAAATGGGATCATAGAAGAGAGGAGAACAGAGTATGAAGTGTAGGACAAACACAAGTAGACCACAAAATGTTAAGACCGACTTGGAGCAGAGCCCAAGGCTAGAATACATATTCTTATACTGATCTGATTCAAACCCAGACATATCTCGATGGTCTTGGAGTTCACAGCATGAATTGCAGGGAGGATGCCTCATGGCTTGGCTTTGGCTACTGGTACAAAAAGAATGTCCGACTCTTTTTTAACAAATGCCTGTATATTTTCTCTTTCATGTCTCTCTACTCTGGAGAGGCTTCTTGACCTCTGCTAGAAATACCCTCAAATCTGTTTCACAGCTATACTTCATTTTTCCATCCCAGATCTTTTTCACCACACAATCCCTACCAGGATCAGATAAATGTGCTACCGGCACCAATGCCCTCCAAGGACCACCCAGGATAGAAAAAGTTCCTGATGGAGGTTCTGACAGCCTGGTGCTGGTGCTGCCTGAAATGTGGCTTCTGATCCTAGGTGGAACACTGGGTCCTATGATAGAAAAGGAGTGTGTAACAGTGATATTCACCTCACATAGAGACGCACCTCCCCTGCTAGGAATCCTCTTCAGTAGAAAAGCCTTTCAGCAGAAAAAGACCTTAATTATTGGAAAGTAGACTAGGGCTGGGAATGAGCTACTTCAAGTACATGCACAACAAAATCAGCAGGAAGGAGGTCACCGCAGCTGAGAAATGGAAGGGAGGGGGTCACTCAGAAAACACATTTCACTCTTATTGGCCTGCTGAGGACATTTTGACTCAGCTGTAAAAAGTTTTGAGATGAAAAATGCAAGAATCAGAAAAATAAATCCTTTAATTCATTGCTCATTTTCTCCTCTGATTGGTATTTTTTTAAGCATCAGAAAAAGAATCACAGAATCATGGAGTGTCAGAATCCCAAGACCCCAAAAATCATCTAGTTCAATTCACACTCAAAAGAATGGCCACTGCATTTGGTACCAAGCAGAGGGAACCCACAGCCTCCTGAGGATGCCTTGTCCATCTTTAGTCAATGCTGATTGCTAGATTGTTTCTTCTTTACATCATCCCCTTTGAAATTTTCACCCATCGTTCCTCATGATGCGCTCTAGAGCCAAATAGAATACATCTAACCCTGAGAATGAGAATCTAGCCCTTTATACCCTTGGAGGCAGCTATCCTAATCCATTCCCTTCCCCCGATCCATCCTTCTTCTCCTGGCTGAACATGTAAAGGTCCTTCAAGTTTTCCTTTATATTGTGAATTTGAGAACCTTCACCATCACTATCATCCATCTCTGGAAACTAACCAGCTTATCATACATTCCTAAAATGAAGCATCCAGAACTGAACACAGTACTCCAAATGTTGTCTAAGCCAGGGTCAGAGACATCAGACTATCTCTTCCTTCTTCCTGGACGTAGGCTTATCTTAATGCAGCCTAAGATTACTTTTAGTTTTGTTGAAAGCTTTGTAAAAATGTTTACTTTATGCTAGACCAGGAGTGGGGAACCTGTGGCCTTGAGGCCACATGTGGCCCTCTAGGTCCTCAAGTGTGGCCCTTCAACTGAATATAAACTAGAAAGCCACCCTTGAGGACCTAGAGGGCGACATGCCTTGAGGCCATAGGTTCCTCACTCCTGTGCTAGGCACTACTTGGCTGTAAAATTATGTTTTAGCCATGCCTCTTTTATACACTCTGTTCTAATCCCAAGGGAAAGAATAATCATAATGCAATAATTGCTAATATTTATGTAGCATTTTAAACACAACTCATTTGATTTTTCAAACAACCCTGTGAGGTAGATATTATTATCCCCATTTTGCAGATGAAGCAATCAAGACTGAGAGATTTTAAGCGACTTGCCCAAGGCTACAAAGTTAATAAGTGTCTGAGGCATGATTAGAACTCGGAACTGCTTGGCTGCAAGCCCCACACCCCATTCTATTCACTATACCACCTAGCTACCATGAAAAGAAGGCTATATCTATAAAATGAAATCCCACTAGAATACTCTTGTGCCCAACTTACGAAGAATGAGTTGGCTCACAAGGGCATAGTGACCTCTCAGATGACAGAAAAGTTTTTGTTGCTGTAGATTTCAAATTTTATAGTATTCCTACATGAGAGAAGTCATTTTCTTCCTGATTATGTTTCTTCCCAACAGATATATTATAACCAACCACTTGAAACTCAGAGCCTTTGATTTATTCATCTTTCAAGCCATCTATGCCCAAGACCCACCCAAAGAGAAATTAGAAAAAGAGAGAACCATCTATCACATTTCCAATTAAAGACTTGTTACCCAAACCATGAAGATTTGTCCTTTCTACCCCCTATATTCCTGATCAATAAGGAAAGGTCACCTCCCAAAGCCAAGGGGACTCAGAAAGCTTTGACAAAATGTCTTGACTTTTGTGAACTGAAACTCTAGCCTTACGCAATGGATAAAAGGCTTTTGACATTCAATAAACAATTGGTCTCCATGTTACTATTAAAAATATGACCTAAAGATTTCATAAAACCCATTCTCAAGCTGAACATTTCCAGGTGTTGCTTTATCACTGACTGATAAGTATGCAGACAATGATGCTTGGGGACTTTTAATTATCAGGCTGCTATTACAGCTGCTAGGTTAAAAACCTGCTTATTGAAAGTGAGGTACAGTCAATTTAGACTTGGATTTAATTTCCCTCTAAGAAAATAAAAGCGCCTAAATGTAATTGACTGATCTTTTGAAACGCGATATGTGCGTTTTCATTTCTAGGGCCATTAGAATGACCCCATGCCAAAATGACTTCATCTCGCATTTCCAAAATATTTACAAACTCCATTAAGTGATAGAAGTAAAAGTCATCACTTAGATAGGAAAAACAATATAGTGGTCCGACTCCAGAAGGCATTTTACAGGGAGGCAATGACATCTTTTCCTACGATTATGGATATATATATTCTTGGTTTTCTCCACATGCAGCCTCTTCTCCCTTCTACATAGGCAGGGCCTCAACTCTCAGGAATATTTGCACAATACAATACAACTGTGATAGGCAGGGGAAAACTGGACCTTTCTGGACCTTAAAATTTGAATTCTAAACAGGATGTTAAATTGTTTCAAAGTTCTTAGCTTACTAGACTCTAAACCATAGGCACCAAGGTGCATTGGAAACTCCATCTGAGACAATATTTTATTCATTGAATATTCAAGAAATATTTATTGTGTAAGCCCCATACACAAGCTACTAACCTAAGCAAAGGAAACTAGAAAAGAAAAGGAGGCCCAGTTCTCCTGAAACTTACAATGAAGTAGAATAAGTTCATAAAATGGAAAGAACATGTAGAAGTGAGATTCAGTTGTGTTTTGTTGTTCTGTCATTTCAGTCGAGTCCAATTCTTTGGGACCCCATTTTGAGGCCTTCTTGGCAAAGATAAAGGAGTGGTTTGCCACTTTCTTCTCCAACTCATTTTACAGATGAGGAACTAAGGTAAAAAGCATAAATCTGGCAAGTGTCGGAGGCCAGATTTGAACTCACAAAACTGAAGTCTTCCTGATTCCAAGTCCAGTGCTCTATGCACTTTAGCACCACCTAGCACCCTAGATTCAATTACTAAGCGTGTAATGACCACCTACCACATACCACATAGAATACTACATGCCAGAGACACAAGGACAAATAATTGATTAAACAGTTTCTGCCCCAAAACTGCTTCACACTGTACAGGAGAAGTCAAAAAAGAGTTGGGTTGAATTCCCTACCCTGCTTCTTACTGTGTAATTTTGACAAAATCGGCTTCTGTATCTCAGTTCTGTTTGATTTGGTTTTTAATCTATGACTCAGTTGAGCTAAATAATCTCTGAAGTCCCTTGTGGATCTAACATGGTGTGAGTTATGGAGTATGATACAAGTATAAAGTGAAGACCCATCATACACAATTCAATTTACAGGAACTCAATTCTACTTACACAAAAGGAAAAACAAGAGTGGGAGAGTTAATCATTTAAATAGGATGAGGACTAGCTCTGCAATTTCAAGGGCATAGGGAATACCCATAGATCAGTGCCTTCTCTGGAACTCATAATTTTCTGGAGGTCGCCCAACCAACACATACCAGAAGAAGGATTTGAACCCAGTCTTCCTGACTATCACGTCATGTTGATTTCCATTTAAACAGTAAAGGCAATCCCACCTGACATTCTGCTCAAGATAAGTGGGGAGACATGATCCTGCTGATCCCTTATGATTTAAATCTCTTCCCCTGGATTTTTAAAGGCTATCCATAGGTGACTGGAACCATAACAATTGCAAGGCCCTTCTATCAAGGGAAACCCATGGCTTTTACTTTCACAAAGGCAGGAGGGGATACTCTCAGGGGTTCCGGTTGGCTTCTCCAACACCAGTTGACTAATATTTCATGGCACTCATCTCCGGTCACCACTTTGGATCCAGGATGCATAACCCAACTCTCCTTCAATCAATGAACAGCAAAACGGAAGTGTCCTACCTTATGGCAATTCAAGAAAGAGGGTTCATTTGAGGATGCATGATTTGTGCACAACTTTAGAAACCAATGCCCATGTAAGAAGAGATAACTCTGTGATGGGAGAGTACTCTAAAAAAGGTCCAAACTACTTCATTTCAGAGGAAGTAGACATCAGTCCTAGCCTGGGGATAGTTTCAGGAAGAACATTTCAGAGAGAATGGTATTTGAACTGAGTATTCAAGGCTAGTCAAGAGGTTTCTTTCCCAACAAGCTTGTTAGATGTTCCAGTCTCTCCCTCCCATCTCTTTGAGCTCTTCTCCCAATCTTATTTCTTGTAAGACTTCTACCTGGCACATAGCAAGCACTGAAGAAAATAACTTATTAACCCACTAGCTGACTGGTGGGCAGGTTTTGCGGTTCATTTCAGAAACTAAGGGACAAAACAAAATTCTGTCATTGTAAACTAATGACTGTTTGATAGAATGAAACTGAATCATGCATTTCATATGACTCCAGCTATATTCTTGTTCTTGGCCAGTCGGTCTCTTCTTTTACAGATAAACTCTTGGGACACTCTGGGGATGATACATCATGCATGGTTGGTCCCAAACATCAGCATTCCAAATTCCATTTAGAACTTTGAGCATCCACTGTTTGAGGAAGTTATCAGTTACTCCTTGCTAAAACTTGTCTATGTATATGCTCCCTAGACCCCATCTTTCCCCATGTCCTCTAGAACATTGTCTAGCAATTACCCCCTCTCCATCCTGCATCTTTGACCTCTCCATCTCTATTGGCACCTTGCTGTCTGCCTACAGGTATGTATACTACCCCTAGGAACCTTTCTTAGGATCAAGGAACTGCAGCAAGCAGGGACCTCAGAGAACATATAGTCCATGTCCCTTATTTGACTACTGAGGAAAGTGAGGCCTGGACATATTGGGCCAATCAGTGAATAAGCATTTATGCTATGTGTACTGTGTGCTAAATGTTGTGGATATAAAGAAAGGCAAAAGACGGTCCTTGTTCTTGAGGTACTTACAATCCACTGGTAACTTGTCCATAGTCACACAAGTAGTAACACCAGAAATTAGAATTGAACACTGGTCCTCCAGACTCCAGACCTAACGTTCATTCCATTGTACCACATTGCCTTAATCCTTTTGGCCTATACAGATACCACTCTATATTAGTTTGATGAATTGAACTTAAAAGAATTCTTTTTCATCCACTGACCAGGGCTTGAAATATAACTGCTAGACCTCCATCCTATCAGAGGGGGCTTATCAATCAAGGTGTTATCATCTATTACTCAGTGTAAATAAATGATCCAAAGGGCAAAGGTTTAAGAGGGAATAAAGTTTAATCCTGAAGAACAGAAAGGGATGGGCTATGGAAATGTCAGTTCAGTGACAGGAGAATCTCATTGATCCCTTTCCCAACAGAGCAGACAGGCTAGTCACTGAGCAACTCCCTTCATGGGTAGGTCTTTGACCAGGTGGCAAACTCTATGCTCCCCCCAAAATTTTCTTGTTGCTAGTGATAGAGAAAGAATGTGGGGATGGATAGCTTGGTCTAACTGTTGGAAATTTTGTTATTTTCTCTAATCCTTGCCTTCTGTAGTGCTTTATTTACTCAGTCCAAATTAGTTGAACCTGACAAAATCCCCATGAACTGTGGGAACCCATTCATTATGTTGGAGACTCCTTGTAGGCTAATTGGAAGAACAGCACAGTATTAAGGGAAAATCATGGGATTTGGAATCAGAACACTTGGGTCAGAATCTTATCTCTCCTGCTTATAACCTGTGTGACCTTAGAAAGTCACCCTCTCTGAGCCTCAGTTTCCGTAACTGCAAAGTGAAGGGATTGGTTTAGATATCTCAGGGCTCCTCCAACTCTTAAATCCATGATCATGAAATTGGCTCTACTTCCCACTCACACCCCCAGAGGTGAACAGCAGAAAGGTTAAGTATGTTCCAGGTATTAAAAGAATGTTATGAGAGTCTGAAGTCCCAAGAAATGAATATTAAATTCAAATTTAGAAGGAATTCATTTAGCAAATTATATATCCCACTGACTTTCCATTTCAAATTAGGGCATCTAAATGGATTGCTCTTAGTGCTGGTTAATGGAAGTGATATCACACAAAGGTGATAGACACTTGCACGCTCATGCCATTCCCCTGGCATTTTCCTTCTCAATGCACCCCATTTGCCCTTTGTTCTTTCTCACTTCCATAGAAGCCCCTCACCTACTGTACTCTCAGTCCCACTGCTTCAGAGGGATATGAAGTTCAGCTCATTTGGGTTGAGGCAAGCATTAAAGAAATCACAGGATTGCTAAAGGAGGTCAGATCAATGACATCTATTCTTATATTCTCCCTCTGTCAACAACAGAAAGAGACTTTTTAAGGATTAGCAGAGTTGCCTTTCATATTAGCCTTAGAAGTTTAGTGATAGGAGGTAAAAGATATTAATGAGTTCTACCATGCATTGACTACAAGAATTTATGGAAACTTTTCTTGGACCCATTTATATATTCAGCCTCATTTATTCAAAAAGCATCTGTTAGTGCCAGCTATATACCAGACTCTATAAGTAAGGAAGGTACAAAGACAAAAACAAAGACCCTACCCTCAAAAGATTTACAGTGTATTGGGGGGAAGCAGGGAGAAAAACTACCACACATCAAAATTAACACAATATGAGTGCTCTTTTTAGAACAAGGTAATCTCTGATCAAATGGAGTTGTTTCCTAAACACCCTGATAAAATTATAGGAAGTGAACCATTTAAAAATGATCCTGATCAAACTGAAGAATTTGCTCCATCAAACCCATTGAATTAAAGGGCATTGGCCATTATAGGAAAGCCTCTGATGGGACAAAGACAGCTCCTAGTGATTGGCTGACTTTAGCCATACAACCCTTGTGGCCAACAAAAGCAAAATGGCACCGCTTCCTGGGGTGTTAGCTCTAGAGAATTGAACTTCACTTTGCCCTTTCTTCCACAGTAAAACAAGGGCAGAAATAATTTCTCTCCCATACTATCACCACAAGGAGCATCAATGGCAGCTTGAACAGCATGTCATGGTGGTGAGACATGGATTCACATAGCCCAAGAGGAGAGTTCAAGGACATTTTTCCTAAATTTGAATTCTTTAGGCAGCATGATCTAGGTATTTAGTCACTTAGCAGAAAATGGCGATTTTTCTGGGCAGCACCAACTTGAAGAGTTTCCTTGTTGGTATCCCCAAGATCAAGAGTTCCAGAATTTGAAAGTTTGGGTACCAGAACTTCTAGAGATCAAGATTTCCTACAATAGAATGTTCCTTAGAGAAAGAAGATTTTCTACATGACTCATGTGACATATCCAAGGGTTTGCTGGGAAATATTTAATAACCAGCTCTCTGAAAATAAAAAAGTACTCATGAAACACTTTTCAGTTTAACAGCATTATTGACATTGTATCCAATCGTAGACAATCAACAAAACAATAAATCAGGTCCTGCTTTGTAGTTTGTTTGATTTTTTTTTTTATGAGGGAGTACATCTCACCCATATGGGATAGCTTATCAAAGACAGAGAGGCCAGATGTCATCCCTGCAACCATAAAGGCTGAGGTAGGTGTATCTCTTGAGCTTGGGAGTTCTGAACTTCAATGGATTATGCCAGTTGGGTGTCAGCACTTTATCCAGTATCAATATGGGGAACCCTAAGGAATGAGGGTCTAACAGGCTACCAAAGGAGCTGTGAACCAAAAAGTTCCAGTCTTGTTCTGTGGTGGGTTCAGGTCTGTGAGTATTTCCTGCTCTTTCAGTCTAGGTGAGGTAGAGAGATTCAGTCTCAAAAAAAAAGAGGAGTGACAAGAAAGAAGGGGGGACAGAGACATGAGATGGGTCAGTAAAAAGGTCAGTTAGTCTAGACCAGCACTTCTTAAACAGCTGAATTGCAAGTGGAAATAGTTTAAGAAGCCCTGGTCTAGACCAAGGAATGTGCAAAAGGGAATATTGTAAAAATAATAAAGCTGAAAAGGCAAGTTGAATCCAGGTGGTGAAGGGCTTTCAATGCCAAAATAAGAATGTACTAAATGCTTGTTGAATGAATCAATCAATCAATCAATGTCCCCACTAAGTCTCTTCTTGGAGCTATAAATCTATCCCCAGTTGCTTCAATAGTCCAGAGTTCAAGGATATGTCTGTGACCTGAGAAACAGCAAGGCTAAGTATAAAAAGCTCTTCCCCAGGTTGTCTGAAGGGAGTTGACTTTTTCCAACCATAGCCTTGTTCAGTCTTTTCTCCCAAGTCCTAGGTACAATGTCAGCAGAATCAATAGAGGTAGAATCCTCACAGATCTTAGAAATCTTGATGTATATGAACACAAAATGCCCAAGTCCATTTTCATCGTTCATATTCATATTCCACCCAGACCGTTTTGGCATTTTCCACTCTTGCTGCCCCTGCCCCTTCTACCCTACTGGTGTTTGCCACCTACCCTGCCTCTGCCCACAGTCCCCAGCTGTGAAACCACAATCAAATTAATACTGCCAGTTGCTACTGGAAATCATATGTCAATCTACTCCCCTGGGTCTCCTCTCAACAATCCTGTGACTTCCTAAAGTAAAACACGCCTCCTCTCACATGTTATCTCCTCAGATTAGAATCAAAATTTCACAAGGGCAGACTGTCTTAGCACAATGCTTGGTACATAGGTATTGTTAAATAAGTGCTTTTTTCTCATTAATTCAAGAAATCCAACCAATTCCGCACGTTCGCTGTCTGTGATTCACAGGAATTTTCCTATCTTCCATGCAAACAAACACATCCACACACAGTCTAAGCTTTTGTCAGACCACTCTAATGAGGAATCTAAACTTGCCCAGAAGCTTCTCTGGAACACAGCACAAGGCCAAGCTGATGTTTTTTCCCCTTGGTTACTGCTCATTTCATCTGGCAGGCTTTAAACAGCTGGAGCACATTGTGGCCTGCTGTGGACCATGTGGAATGTGTTTTGCTTACCAGCTTCTGTGATTGAGGGCAGATGTTACATGCCCTTCAATTTACCTCTAGAGAAGCACTGAGTTTCCCTTCCACCCACAGGCTGGCCAAGAGCACATGGTGTACCACAGAGCTGGCCATTCCTATTGCTTCTAGGAATTCTCACAATCGCCATTGGGAGGGGAGGCCAACAAGTCAAGACCATGCCGATCTCATGCAGGACTATATTTCTAAACATCAGGAAATGAGGCGATATCTCCATATTCCAGCCTTATAATAACAGGACCTAGAGGCAAAGGAGGTCTCATGAGTAAAAGCATAGCAGTGAACATCTCCACATGCTCTCAGGACAGGCCATGCCCACCAGGAAAGGGAGAAACAGAAGAAAAACAAAGATTCATCAAGCCAAGACAGAGTTGGAAGAAAGATCAGATTATCCTTCCACAAACATTTTAAGATAAAAATGCTAAAAGAGATTCAGGGATTTGCCCAAGGTCATTCCTTTAACTACTTGCTCTTCCTACACTTCATGTCCCATCACCATACCTTTGCAATGGCTGTCCCCTATCCCTAGAAAGTTCTCCCTTCTAATCTCCATCTCTTGCTATATCTGGTTTTCATCAAGATTCCTCTCTGGTGCCAACTCTACAAGCTAGTTTCCTTCCCAATATGACCTCACGTACATGTCCATGCTCTCCCTCCATCAGAATTAAAGTTCCTTGAGGGCAAGGATTGTTTCATTGTTGTCTTTATATAGCAAGTACAAGGTACAGTGCCTGACATATAGCAGGTTTGTAATAAATGTGTATCCGTTGATTGACAATCTTCTCACTCCCAAATGCTATATTAAATCAAAAGTATAAGGGTGAGACAATTTCCTCTAAATAGGCTAAATCCATTATTAACTAGGTTTCCATTTCCCCTCCAAAAAAAGCCTTTCTTGGTGTAATTGATCAATTCTTTTGTTTGTTTGTTTGTTTTACAAATTATCAGATGTTCTTTATCTGGAAGTACCTGGAAGTACCTTGGAGCTACGTTTTTGGTTTTGTCTTTTCAGTCGTCTTGAGGCATGCCATCCTTTTTGTACGAGAGGGTTTTTTTTTTTTATTTTAATCAGAAAGCTTAACATTTACCCTCAAGAGGCTTATAGTGTAATAGAGACATAACCAATAAGAATTAACTCAGAGCATAAATAAATGATTATGCAAAAATATCCAACATCAAAACTAATGTTGAATGAGGCTATCTATTCAGCTGTAATATAGCACAGCATGAAAACTTAACAAGGACATGAGAACTATCTGCAGGTATTTGAAGGGCTGTCACCGGGAAAAGGGATTAGATTTATTCATTCTGCTTGGCTCCAGAGGGCAGAGCAAGGAGAAAGGAATGGAAAATGCAAAGGAACAAATTTGTGTTTAATGTCAGGAAAAACTTGCTAAGAGTCAAAACTCTTATAAAATGGAGTGGGCTGCCTTAGGAGAAAAGGAGCTGGCCCTCATTATGGGGATGTCTCCAAACAGCAGAGTGACCACTACTGGGTGTGTTATAAAGGAGATGGCTAAGAAGTATCTGAGGCAAGATTAGAGTGCAAGTTTCCCTGACTCCAAATCCAGAATCAGCAAATAAATCCACCATCTCCCTGCCAAAAGCCGATAGCATCATTAAATTGTGTTTTATAGTTGTGGTCCAGTCATGTCTGACTCTTCGTGCCTTCATTTTGGGGTTTTCTTGGCAAAGATATTGGAATGGTTTGGCATTTCCTGTTCTAGTTTATTTTACAGGTAAGGAAACTGAGGCAAACAGGGTTAAGTGACTTGCCCAGGATCACACAGCTAATAAGTGTCTGAGGCCAGATTTGAACTCAGGTCTTGACTCCAAGTCACTCTATCCACTGTGCCACCTAACTGTCCATTAAACTGGGTATGCAACAGTTAAATGGGCACACTGGGGACTTCTCCAAACCCTGCATTGGGCCAAGAAGCTAAACTGGCTAAATACTCAGTTGTTGAGATAAATAAATGGTTAAAAATTAGGTAGTTTGGGGGTTAAAAAATATTTCCAAGGAGTTCATCTTTCTAGTTATGATTCTTATGTTAGATGAATTGTCAGTTGGTCCCCTTGTCAATAAAGGTGAAGACAGAGAAGAGGAAAAGGATCCTGCCTCTTATATCTTCCTAATGGCAATGGAAGGTGACACAAGTAAAGCCCAGACCCCCTCAAACTGAGTGGAAAAGGAAAGGAAAGAAGATAAGGGAAGAAAGTAAAATTAAATCCCAATGACTTAGCCTCTTCTGAAATGCATCATTCCTAGATTAGAGCTGAAAGGGCCTTTCAGGGCGATGGTGTCCAACTTCCCAGGAAACTAAGTTCTAATGAGGTTGAGTGACTTGCCCAAAGTCATGCAGGTAGTGTCTGAGACAGGGTTTGAATCCAAGTCCTTTGACTCCTGAACTCATGCTCTTTCCACTGTATCATCCTGCATCCAGAATCTCTGTAACTGAACTGAACTGAAATCCTAATTCCTTACATGTCATCGCTTAGGGGTGGCTAGATGGCTCTGTACTGCATAAAGTGCCAACATGGGAGTCAGGAAGACTCATCTTCCTCAGTTCAATTCCAGCTTCAGACACTGGTTTTGTGACCCTGGGCAAGTCACTTAATCCTGTTTACTTCAGTTTTCTCATCTGGAAAATGAACTGGAGAAGAAAATGGCAAACTACTTCAGGATCTTTGTCAAGAAAACCCCCAAGTGGGACCAAGAAGAGTCAGAAATGACTAAACAACAGCACCATTCCTTAATCATTGGATTTCTTTATAATTATTAAAAAGAAAAAAGCCAAGCAGCTCTCTCAATGAGCCCCCTCCTAAACAAGCCTTCAAATAGCAATTTCTTGGCTCTTCCTCTAACCCATCAAGGAAGGCACATTGAAAAGACATATCCTCTCCTTGGGGAAGGCCTGGTGGAAGGCAGCATTGTCTTCACAGATTTACTCATTTCTGTTGTACTAAGCTGTAAAGCTCTGGCAGTGAATGATGGTCAGTGCTGGGACCTGCTTGGCTCCAATTCATCACTGAGGCATTAGTGAAGAACTCAGGTTTGTGTACAGCGACGGGGACTATATATGTTTCTCCATCTGCTACTTGAGGACTTTAGATCAGTTCTTTAAATTCTGCTTATGTTATTGCCAACCTGGGAGAATATACTTGGCATATTGTGTTAGTAGAAGGTATCAAAAGAATGAATCTGCCGCCTCCCAATCAGACAAAGGCTTAAGGTGAGTGGCAGGAACCTCGATGACTTTTAGATGGAATTCAGTCACTGGAGGCAAGGAGATATGGGGAAAAGGCATGTGTGCTAGAAGACCTGGCTTTAAATTTAGACCCTACCCTGCCTACTTACATGACCCTTGACAAGTCACTGCTCACTTCACCTTCCTGGGCCTCAGGGCCTTTGCACAGACTAACCTCCCAGCATGGGATGGAATCCCTCCTCATGGAATCCCTTTCTTTCTTCAAGACACAGTTCAAGCAACACCTTCTTCATGACACCTTTCCTGATCCCCTCAACTACATCGCTCTCAAACTGCCTTGTATTTAACTACTTTAATTTCTTTTTATTTATATCTCTTTATTTTTATTCTGTATGTACATGTGTATGTACGTGTGCCTGCATTCATTATTATGAATATAGATACATATGCATTTACAAATATATCCTTGACCCCAAAAAAGAGTTGAGAAAATGCATTTCTCCCTTCTTAGTAAGGAGGAGACCTATGGCTGTGGAACGTTACATATGCCTTCAGACTCAGTTGACAAATGGCTTAATTGTGTTGACATGCTTTTTTTTTATGTCCCACTTGATTTTTTATTATAAGTGATAGCTTACTGAGGAGGGCAGATGAAAGTGATATATTCTGAATGAAAAGATGATGGAAGACAAAAGTTGCCAATACAACAAATTTTAATCCACTAAGAATACTGAAATAGAGGTAAATGGCTAACCCACTCTTTAACATGTTGAATATTATTTGGGGTACAGGATTCAAATAAAATTTTTAGCTCAATCCACCACGGCTTTCCTTCTGCAAACATGCTTGGGGTTGATGACAGAACTGTCCTAAGCCAACAAAACATGGTGAGACTTGTAGTTTCACAATGGAGCCAGGAAGCTAACAATTAAAAATGATAGTTCAGATACTCTTGTGGTAGTGAAATGACAATCGATCCATACACCATATCCTTATCTACTCATTGTAAGTGCCCTGTATATCCCAACTTGCTTTGGAGAGAACCATTACATGACATAAACTAGATACCATGCCCACAGTAAGCCTATGATGACTAAGGAAATTGAGATAAATGTTGGAGGACCAGAAGTCATTAACTTTTCAAAGATGATCTATGCAAATGAACCCAGAACATGTTTCCATTTCATCTAGGAAAGGATGAATACTCAATGGAAACACATGGACTTATTCATGGCCTCTGGTATGGAAATAATAGCTATAAGAAATATATGTACAATTGCCCCATCACTGAGGAGATATGATTTTATCTGATGGCTCTGTCACACTTAATTCCAAGTGCACTGAATTCCAGGAAAATTATATTAAGCTAGTTTGACTTAAAGAGTCCAGGAATTCAAATTTAAGCTAAAACTTCATTTTAACTAACCACAGGGTGTGTAGAATTTTTAGTTGAGGTGATATTATTCATGGTCTAAATGCTCCTGTATCATAGGATTGGGATATTAACCTCTACTCAGAAATTCTTCACTTTGTGACAAATTGCGTTTATTTGTCATTTTAAATTAAAACACACAATTTTACATTGCAATATCTTCTCCCTCCCTTTTCCTTCCAGCCATACTCTGTTTTCCAGTATTTTTATTATCACATCCCCCTACTTTTGTGTTCTTTGTTTCTAAGCTACTTCTGGTGTCATGTTTTTTCTTCCAAGTTTTACTAAGGCCTGCCCCTTCAGGGCACTGATTTAGAGATATTGAGATGGAAGGGACCTCAGAAGTCATCTGGTCTAATCTCATTTTACAAATGAGTAAAGTGAGACCCAGAGGTGTTGTGACATCCTTAATGAAATGCTGATGGTTTCTTCCAATACTACAGATCCCTGCTACTGTATCTTTTTTCTGCCCCCTCCCCTTTTCCAACTGTGTCCAGTTAGGGTCAGGTAGACTTTCTGTGTCTGTCTGCTTCTGCTAGGCCCATCAAATCTCATATCTAATTGACCTACTACCTAATGTGTTTATACAAGCTGTGCTCTTCCAGTAAAATCAACAATAAACTAAGAAAGACTGAATTCCTAAGGCCCACAGCCAGGATCCTGGGCCAGGAGGTGATCAAGACATTTAGCACGGCAATACATTCAGCACATAGCATAGTGCCTAGCACATAGTAGGTACTTCATAAATGTTTATGGACTGACTAAAACCCTTCCTCCTTCCACAACACTCAATGTGTATAGCAGGGTAAGCCTTCTCCAATTCCACACTGCAGTTCATCAGTATCCTTTACTGTCTCATGAGCTTGAATGGCATGGCAACAATGGAGAAAAAAGAAAACTGTGCATATTTCTATACAAACCAAATTCTAAAAAAACTAAAAGGTATCTCCCTTAACTCCTCTCTTATGTGCTACTATCATATTTCATCTTCTTCAGGTGATTTTTTTAATAATAATAAAAGATAAAGTGTGAATCCCAGGTGAAATTCCACTTCACTGCAATTTGAACACTCAAATACCTCCCCTCCTCCAGTTTCAGTTATCTCAACATTCTTAATTACCAATCGTAAATACTTGGATATATTCTTAATCTAAGCCTTTGAAAAGTTACCACCTTTTGTTCCATTAATGATGGTGAGAAGCATATGTGTCCACCAGTGTTCCCTATATTATTTTAGAATGATCCTCAGGCAAGCCTGATATTACATGTTCGTCATGCTTAGGTCTATAAGGTGTGAATCACTGCAAGGTAAAAATTGAATGGGAGTAAAGACACATGGAAAGGTAGCAAGGTGTCCTGGGTCATAGATCTGACCAGAATGAAACCGAGGATTGACTAGACCAGCAAGCTTTCGGACCAGCCTTGCAGGGGTTCACAGTCTCCGTTCTTGGCCACTTAGACTTTGGAGTCTGGTATAAAAGAAGAAATATGCCATAGGGGATAGAGTGCTAGACTTGGGTTCAAATCCTATCACCTACTTACTGTATGACCCTGGGCTAGTCACTTAACTTTTATAAGTTTCAATTTCATCATATGTAAAATAGAGATCTTTTTTGTAGTGTTAATAGAGAGTCAACAGAGATAATGTCTATAAAGCACATTTAAGTTTTAAAGTGTTAAAAGTTTGAGGAAGTTGGTGGCACAATAGATAGAGCACTGAGCCTGAAATTAAGAAAATATGAATTCAAATCTGACTTCAGACAGCAAGTCACCTAACTGTCTCAATTTTCCTAACTATAAAGTGGCTATAGTAACAGCACCAACCTTGCAGGTTTGTATGAGGATCAAATGAGATAATAATATTGGTAAAAAGTACCCAGCACCATGCCTGGCACAAAGCAGGTACCATATAAATCCTTATTCTATTCCCCCATTATCATTGGTGATTAAGAAGCTATATAATGAAAAATATATAAATTCAACAACCCTTTTACGTGAATTTTTAAAATTCTGCATTAGTCATTGCTATGTTTATAAAAGCATCTATATATGTTTGGGAAAGAGTGAAACTATTAACATACCATTTATTTGGTCTACATGAAGTTTCTTTCTTTAGGTGACATCCCTCCATGGTACCCCCATCAATTGGTGCTTGAAGGTTAAGTTCCCAGGAGAGAAACTACCACCATTTTCAAAGTTCTGTGTTTCAGAGTAGGAGTCTTCATTCCTAAAACCTGAGGTCATGAGTCCTCACCAACGTGTTTCTCTAAAGTCACCTGGCAGGCACAAGTAGCTCGAAGCAAAGACCTTCACAGAGATGGCATTATAAGAATAATAAAACAGTCATGAAACACTCCCCCCATAAAACTGGGAATCCTCTCTTCTCACCACTACACACGGCATAAGTGAAGACTGAGCTGGCACATACAGGGAAGTAACAGAGAAGGGCACACAGGAAATACACATGGGCTGGGCAACTTACAAGTCCTGTACTTAAAGTCCTCATGACCTTCCGTTTCTCATGATCTCCTCCCTCGGTGTGGCATCTCTGCTGGGCATGTGACTCAGCTGAGATCCATGGTTCCAATGCTCCCTGCAGCTCCACTCCCAGTGTCTAGCACCAGCTCTCTTCTCCATTCAAAGCTCTCCCACCTAAAGTCTTAACTAACCTATTCTCTGTTGTCTTCTGCTACATGAATAATTCTTCTGCAAGATGCCAAGACTCTATGGCAGATGGGGAAGGAGGAGAGAAATCTTCTCCCCACGACAGACTAGGAAATCATTCCCCTTTAGAACCAAATTCTTCCATAACTGGCTCTCTTCTTTGCTTCCAGAGGTCACTCCTAAGAACCATTTCTTACCTTGTTTTAGCTCTCTGTTCCTCACAGAATATGTCTCACTTCTTAAAAGTTTACCAGGAGCATGACCTATTTTTTGTCACCCAATGATACGTTATCCATAATTCCATCAGTTTTTATGAAAAACTTCTTCATCAACTCACAAATATTTATTTAGCACTTACTATATACCAGTTACCTTGCTAGACTCTAAGTATACAAATAAAAAGAATGAAGCAATTCCTGGTTGTAAGAAGTTTAAATTCTAATAGGAGAGGGAACAAGTATGTATGCATATATAGTGCATATAGATGGCATAAATATATGAATGAATGCAAATATAGGCAAAATAATTAAATCCAACGTAGTTTGGGAAGACGGGTCCTAGAAATTGGGAGTAATTGACAAAAGACTTCATCCAAATAATGGTAACTGAGCTGCATCTTAAAGAAAAAGACCAGAAGAGGAGGAAGTGCATCCCATGCAGGTAAGATGGCCAGTTCTACGGCACAGATAGGGGACAGATCGTCAATTGTGAGCTCCAAAAGACTAGTTTGGCTGGATTGCAGTACGTAATATCCAAAGAGACTGAAAACATAAGTTGGAAACAGATTGTGTAGTGCTTTAAAAGCTAGAGAGAAGAGTTTGTATTTGATTTTAGAACCAGTAGTGAGTCATTGGAGTTGATTGAGTAAGGGAGACACATGGTCAGATCTCCACTTAAGGAAAATGACTTTGGCAGTGGTGTGTAGGGTGGACTTGAGTAAACAGAGACTTGAAGCATGGAAGACCAATCAGGAGGCTGTCCCAACAATCTAGGTAACTGGTGATGAGCGCCTGAACTAAGGGAGGAGCTGCGTGAATAATCTTTATTCACATTTTATTTATTTATCTTTATTCACAAGCATTCAGATTTTCTCTCACAGAAGATACAAAGTTAGAGATGTCAAGATCTGGCAATTCATTGCATTTTGTATCTTTCAAAGGTGTAAGGGAATAGGAAAAGATTTATAACACTTTGTTTAAGATCTTAATGTTTCCTTGTTTCTGTTGCTTGCTCCTTATTTTCTGTGATTTCAGTAACTGGGATTGTTGATAGGATGGAAAAAGCAATTGATGAAGGGTATCCTCATCAGATCACCCCTCCCCAAAAACAATTTTTGTTAATGGATTGTCAAGCCCTTGCAATAACTCTGCAGGACCCCAGAAGTGAATGGTCCAGAGCATTTGAACCACTATGGAACGCTTAGATTTGACTAGAAAAATAAACATTTCACATTCCTCCTGAGTGGATCTAGTTTTCTTCAGAATATGACTATTTGAGAAGCATGTTTGAAAGACTAGCTTTCAGAAGATTATTGAGGCCCCAACAGAATTCTTGGACAGTTAAAAATAAATCTTACTCAAACAACTTCACAGCTCCATAAAATTACATCAGTAACATGTACCTGTGGCTCATTTGTTTTTAACATATACATTAAGTAGACTTTTGGTTTGCTAAAGGAGAATGGAAAAGGGACCAGAGCTAAGGACCATGGCAAAAATGAGGTTCAGAAGAAAGAGACCCTCAGATGAAGGTAATGGGAGAAGCTGCTTAGAAAAAACAGAACGTGGAAGTTGAGTGGCATTGACTGATTGACAAACTTTGTGACTGTTTTGCTGGGAGCAATACCGATTGGAAGAGAAACATTACTTTGATGAGAGCTGATTGGTTGAAGGAAAACACTATTATCTTCTCAGGCCACCTGTAGTTTAATGGAAGAGGCTGCTACCTGTTTGCCTTTGCTAACTTTTACCACTCTCTGTCATTTGGGAAGAAGAAACTTTACACATATCTTCCTGTGAGCTCTGCCAATTGGGTAAGAGCTGTGGCTCTTACTGAGAACTGACTAGAATAACTTGATTCCTCTAATATGTGAAGAAATAGCTGCTGAATGGCCCTATCACTACTAAGAGCTTGATTGTGATTTTTAATTGGTAAATGCTATAATTATTTTTGGTCTTGCCTTATTATGTAGTAGATGTTCTCTGTGAGTCAAAGGTATCATCGTAATTAATTTTATATATGTGAGAAGCACGCTGATGGGGGCTCAGGACCTACAGTTGAGAGCAGTAGAAGTATGTCCCTCAAACACATATTGCTCCTAAGATGATGAGAAAGTTTGAGTCACAGATGAATGGTCAGCATTCTGGGGATACCACCCTGACATGTGTGTCTAGATCATATGGGCACGCAGAAAAGAGAGACATTGGGGAGAGTTGGTGATTGGTACAATGCTCAGATGAGAGAGAAAGAAAGAGAGAAAGAGAGAGAGAGAGAGAGATGATATTATTATCACATAGTTCCTTTTTTAATTATTTTATCCAGACCAATAATTTCATCAGCGTAGAGAACTCTGGATATAGAAATAGTTTCCACTAACACAAATCTGCAACTCATGTATAACACAGAGTCTGTGAAATTGAATGTCTTGCCAATGGTCACACAACCCATTTGTGGCCAACACAGAAGTTAACCCCCAGGTCTTCCTAATTCCAAACCTGGCCTTCTCCATGCTTCTCCACATGAGTATATGGAAAGAAACAAGAGAACCATTGGCATGAGACAAATGCTGCTTCACCATCATATTTTAAAATTGCCAATTTGTTTCTTATGAAAAAACAAACTTCCATTCAAATTCCTGTCCATTATCCTTCTGTTCCTTGGCCTGTAGCTAAACATAAACTTAATTTTGCTCTGCTTACAAACTGATCTTTTACAAATAACATGTCTGATTAGATTAGCGTTGTGACCTTCAACATTTATTCCCACTCAATTTCCAGCTCTAAATCCGAGGGCATAAATAGAAAGAGGAAAGAGAAAGCCAAGCTCCAGGGACAGGGGCCAGGGACCAATGGCACAATTAGGGACAAAAGAAATAACAAAAAACTGGGACTCAATAGGTAGAATGATGTCTCAGGGCCCTCCGAGGAAGTGGCATCTTGAATAGGAAAAATGAAGTCATGTCCCAGGGTTACATAATGCACTAATATCTTTTTAAGTCAATTCCTCGGTCACATTGAATTTAAGTTTCTAGGCTCAGGAGAAGTTAAAAGAAATGAATCATTTATCTCTAGGCTGTTAAACGGGACCTTATGGCAAATGACAATTAATTTCAGAGCAGAGCACAATTCACTCAGGGCGCTCTTCTGCCTGAGGTGAGGCCGACATCACGACTCAGACCCCAGCATCATAGGTGGCCCAGCATGTGAGCACACCTTCCTGGGCAAGGTTCAGTGTCGTCTCTTCTGTTAGAGGATTAACTCTTTGATACCAGTGTGCATTTTAAGTGTGCTAACCTAAGTCAGGCAGGAGAAACCTAGATGCAAATCCCAGCTCTGATACTGACTACAAGTCACTTACCCTGTCGGAGAACACTTTCCTTGTTTGTAAAAATAGAATTATAGCTGGAGTACTTACTTCATGGAGCTGTAAGACTCAAATGAGGTAATTTACATAAAGTGCTTTGCTAACTTTCAAGGGCTATCTGAATATCATATTTATCAATGATATGTAATGATATTGATATATCAATATAATATATCAATTATGATTCTAATAATGTTGATATATCAATATATCAATTGATATATCAATGATAAATATAAAAAATTATATTTATCAAAATTATATATCAATATCATTATGATAATTATCGTAATGAGGGAGGCAGAATGGGACAGTAGAAAGAGATTTGTATTTGTATTCAGAGAACTTGGGTTCAAATGCTGACGTAGCTGCATATCTGGGACTTGGAACATGCTCCATAACCTCTCTGGGCCTCAGTTTTCATAGATGTAAAGTGAGAAATTTAGATTAGATGACCTCTAAGGGCCCTTCCAACTAACAATCTCTAGTCCTGTGATCATCATTATCACTTCTAAAGAATATATTTGTACCTGCATGGCATGAAAAATCACTTCTAAGTTTAGGAAATGTGAATCATTTGGATTGCTTCTGTTTACCAAGAAGTTATATCTTCCCAAAGGATTTTTGATATCTTTGGCTATAACTTTCTTATAATGAAGAGATTCTGCTGCTTGACCACAGGTAGACAGAGACTGACAAAGAAATGGTAGCTGACATTTATGTAACCCTTATGGTTATGTTCCCTCTTTCACAAGCGTTTGGATTAAACCCCTGTCTAGTTGAGATTACTAAGTATTCCCTTCATCCTTGAGAATTCATTTAAGCCTCTTGGCCACAACAATGACTGATTTAGGACACCTCAAAGAAGACATCATTCACTCCAGCATGTGATTACTAAGTTTTGAAGAGAGCAGATTTGTTTTAGCTTTCAGAATTCTCTTGTCCAAAAGCAAATGGTGAAGCAGGCAATAAATGTCTTGGGGAGCTCCTTTTATCTCCTTTGACTCATCTCCTGGCCACTTTGCCCCATAAGATCCTTACTCTATGTTACATCTCTGCGGGACTCTGCTCTCAGCCATAATCCCTCAAAGTGCTCACCATCCCAGAGTACTTACATCTGATTCTTAAGAACAAGGGTCAACTGCAAGAACCTCTAATGACAGAATTTCAGAAAGTATGATCATGGTATGGTTGGGATATTCTGGTGGAGGAAACCTTACCTAATTTGTTCAAACCATACATAAATGTGCCCCTACTCACCTGTAGAAAGTGCAAGTATTTTAGAGATGGAAAGATTATGTCATCTAGTCATAATATAAGAGAATCCTTGTTTTAGAGCTAGAAGAAACTTCAGAGGATATTTAGCCCAATCCCTTTATTTTACCAATAAGGAAATTGATTATAAAGGAGATGAAATGATGCACCCAATTTCACAGAATTACTTGGTTACAGAACTGAGTCCAGAATTCAGATCTCCTGACTCACAATCACAAACTTTGCATACTGTCTATGTCTAAGGCAGGACTAGATATTTATTTGTTTGTATGATAAAGGATATAGGCATTTTAGTGGTCTGTAAGTCCTGTTTAAGTTAACAGTTTAACATGACTACCCAAAAAGTTAATGCAGGTTAGGATACATTTAAAAACACATAGTATCCACAATGAAAGAAGTGATGGTTCCACTCAACTCTGCCCTGACTGGACCACATCTCCAATTGTTGTGAGATGCTCTGGACACCAGATTTTAAGAAAAAGGAACAAAGAAACAAACATTTATGAATTGCCTACTATATGACAGGCACTAGGTTAAGTACTTTACATATAACATCTCATTTGAAAAACATTAACAAATTGGGTGTCACCAAGATGGTTTGGGTTCAATATCAACACCAGATCATGCAAAGACCAGTTGGCAAAAATGGGAATGGTTCATCAGTAGAAGATAATTGAGTGGAGACAGGATAGCTATGCTCAATAATTTGAAATTTGTCATGTCAAAGAAAGATTGGATGTATTCTATGTGACCCAAACGACTAAACTGGTAGCAGTGTATAGAAGTTACAAAAAGTCAAATACAGGTTTGATGTTAGAAAAAATTTCTATCTGAAAGTGGATTGGATTGCTGTGAGAACTATTAGGTTCCCTCTCAGTGAAGATCTTCAGGTAAACACTATATGATTCACTCTTTGCTGAGTATGTTGAAAAGAGATTTTTTTGTTCACATATGGGTTGGAACAAGAAGTTTCTTTGAAAGTCCCATCGAGCTTGGAGATTCTGTGACTACGTGATCTCTCAGAGATCACCTGGCTCTAAGTCCTATGACCCCTATGCCATCTCATTTCTGTTGTCACAAATAGAGTTGAATGTGTCTTCTCAGGGCAATCCAACTGCTATAAGACAAAGGAGATGCCAATTTTTGCCTCAAGTCCTGTCTCATAGGACCAATGACTATGGTTAATTGAAACAATGATCCCAAATAGTACCAGATACCATTAGGTATCCCTGGCTCATGTTCTCAAAAACTAAGCCAGTTTAGCAAACTGACAGAGCATCTGAAAAATAAACCTTGGCAATAGGTATGCAACTCACACAACCAAGTCTGGAAATGCTACTCCATTATAACAGGTTTGCATTTACAGGAAGTAGGAGTAAAATGGTAAATGTCATGTTGTCCACTCTCACATGTATACACACACACACACACACACACACACACACACACACACATGTGCTATCCAGCACACCCCCTGGCCCAAAGTCGGCATTTAATAAGTTTTTATTGGTTGCTACACAAAGGTGCTGAGAATCCTGATGAGGGAGGCAGGGAAAAAGAAAAGAGTTCCATTCTGGGAAAGAAATTCAGTTAGTTCATCAGTTCAACGACCCCAAACCAAAACATAAATAAAATTCTCTCCAAATAATTAACCCAAATACCATTTCATGCCGTAAACTGTGGCCTCCTGTGATGACTGGCCTCAAAAGTGATTTTTAAAGCTCTTGTCAGGATTCATTTCTGGAAGAACTGAAGAAGCCTCTGGGCACATCTGATACGATTTTCCACTAATAAAAGTTGATTGATTTCATAAAAGAAAAGTGTTTGCCTGAAGTTGAATATAATGCACAGAAGGAAACAATATGGAAAATTCAGCAAATGAGGCACAGAATCTTTATTTTACAGCAAGAATCTGTGGCATTCTCTCTGCATAAAATTATAGACCTTAGGGAGAAAGTAAAATTTATTTTCTTTCAAAATATGTATACTAGCTTGTAAGTAGATTGCATTTTCATAAGTATTTAGGGGCAACTGAAAATCCTCAGTCTCCTAACAAATGTAGATACAACTCTAACTTGAGAATTTAAGCACAGGGATGCAAATGACTTTCCCTCATTAGAAGAGATTCACCCTGTCACTGGGGCCCAGAACAGTACATCCATTCCAACAGAATAATAACTAGGGATATTTTCACACGAGGCAAAAACAACTGAGTGTATATGGGGGAAAGGGAGGCAGCAAAATGGACAGTACAATTACAGGAGGAACTGTCTTGGTAAAGAACATAATCCAACCCTCTCCTCCATAGTATCTGGGGGGTGGCAAGGCTTCTTAATCGCAAGATTCTGGGAAATGTGTGGCCAATAGGTTGTTTTAAAGGGAGAACGCTGGAAGGAGGGAGGAAGCATACTGCCCTACACCCTCACCAAAAAAAAAGAGGAAACAAAAGCCCCCCTCTCCCATGTCAATGCCCCACAGCAAAGCCCTGAGATAGCATGAAGCAGTGGATAGAGCACTGGACTTGGAGTCAGAAGGACCTAAACTCACAGCCTTCCTCAGATATTCACTAAATGTGTGACTATGGGCAAATAAGTGACTTACCTTCTTTGTGCCTCAGTTTCCTCATCTCTAAAATGGACTCAATAGCTTCCAAGGTCGTCTAATACTAAATCGATGATCCTATGAGTTCATGCTTGTTAACTCTGTATCCTAGAGTCCAAAATATGGAAAATAAATTTTTCCATCTCTCTTCTTCCCAATACTCACTCTTGTATTATATAATAGGAGGGGGTGAAGCAAAGGACAACAGAAGAGAGATTTTGAATGCTAGAAGGATCTGACACCACTCTGAATTTGGAAGTGCCAGCATGGTGCTTTCATATATGTCTCCTAGGAGCTGGGAGAGAATCGGTCAGGCTGGGTTTCCCTAGCTCACACTATGCCTGATTTTCTTCTCTACCACAAATCCTAGCAGTTTCCAGTTCTTCTCAGGTTTCCCATCATTTCCACCAAGTCTTCCCCATAAGTTATAATCATATCCAGAACACATTTGCCTTAGTTGGTTCTTCTACCATATAAAAGATGAAATTATCATTAGGTAAGTCATAAGGTTCTAAGGAACTCTGCTTTTGTCAGAGAAACCTTCTATAGATTCTGGATAATTGAAGTCCCTCATCATTATTATACTATGGCCTCTGTGGCCCATACTAGGTCAAGTTTGTGGTCTGTTTCCACAACTCCTCTTTCTGTCCAGGTGGTCTGTAGCATATTCTGACAAAATCACTTCTATTTCTACCTCTATTGATATTCAGCCCTCTTGTTTTCCATCATATTTCTGCCATCGAAGAACCAAAAAGTGGCAGGAAAGAAAATAAGCTTGGAAGACCACAGGAACATTGACTGGGCAAATAATACGATGGAAAAAGATCACAAGACGGTTTCTGAAGAGTCTGTAATGCATTGTAGAGCCCCCACACACATACCTTACCTTAGAAACATGCAAAAGATTTGGCTAGTCCATAGGTTCCTAGACAACTCACATTTTCCCTCAAAGATGCAATTCATCAAGAAATGTTCATTAAGCAGTGGACAAAGGAAATGGTAAACCACTCTGGTATCTTTTCCAAGCAAACCCCAATGGGGTCACAAGGAGCAGGAAAAAACTGAACAACAACACAGTCCAAACCTATGTTAGGCACCAAATAACCTATCTCCCTCACTGTCCTAGAAAGAGGGCTATTTGTTTACTTTCAGACTTGTAGATGCGATGATTCTATAACCTCTTTCTAATCAATTTTAATAGACAAAATAAGGGTGTGCTAGAGCCAGCTCCTACTGCTTCAAGATAGTTGATTATTCAATTTTCAATGTGCACTTTTACACTCCATAAGCTGGCAAATGCTACAAATCAGGCCTTACTTTACTGTTTTGTTGGTTTTCTGCACTTAAGAAAGTGATGGAGAAAATGTTATGAACTCAGATTAGTGTGCCATGCATATATTTTTCCCAAGAAGTCAATTGTTAAACATTCACCAGCACACTCCTACTTAAAAAGAATCTTATCTGTAGTTCTACTTTATGACTAAACTCAGTCCCTGATGTGGTGTGTTTAAGTTCACTCTTTATTGTTTGTCCTTGGAAGAGATAAGGAACAGCTAATCACAATCTCCGTTATAATATCTCTCCCTTAATCTTCAAAGACAGAAGCTAACAGATGGGCAGCCATCCAGGGAAGGTATGCTCTGGCAGCAAGTCTGCAACAACTATTAGGTAAACTTGACCCTTGACACCCAATCATTTGCTTCATCTGCAGATTCCATCCTCAAATGGCTACTGGGGGATCTAAATCTCCTTCCAGTTTACTCTCTGGAGTTGGCTGACTCAGTAAAGTTACCCAAGGAGGGAAAACACTTCATCCTTGTCACAATGTATGTCCTTTCTCTTCCAGACCTAAGCCAGATGAAATTTATTGTTGCAATTTTATATTAAAATAAAAAACATGTCATTGGAGGAGCCACATTTGTCTTTTGTCTGACATCATAGATTACAGAGCTATCATAGGAAAAAGTACTGAGTTTGGAGTCAGATGGCCACCCAATTGCCAAATTTCAGAGTTAGAAGTGACCTCTTCAATGATCTTCTAGTCCAATAAAATAATTTCCAAAATAATATATTCAATTAGTTATCATTCACCTTTGGCTTGAATAAATTGGATAGAACTCCAGCCATAACACTAAAAACCAGGGATATGGAGGTATTTAACAACTGGATTTCTGGGGGTAAGAAAAATATATATGATACACTTTTAAGTTTAATCTGAATTATTAATATTTCTTTCCTGCTTGAAATCAACAAATATGTATTAATGTATTGATTATTGATTTATTAATCAACAGAACAAATAAATCAAGTGCTACTTTGTAGAATTTGCTGATTTATGAGTTGTAATTGCTTACAATGAAAATTTAACATCTGGCTTTCATGAGCCATTTTAAACTGATTCTGGCACATCCATGTTTAAAACCTAGTAATGTTGAGCAAATTGCTTCTCTGCTCTGACTTCAAAATGAAGTAGTTAGATTGGATCAGTCATTCACAAAATATATGCCTCCTTGTGTTCAGGTATACCAAGAATTATATGAAATCTACATTGCATATGCATGTATAAGTCTCCTGAGTTTCCCATTCTACACCAGGATTTCTCATGGCAAAAAAAAATTAATATTGTACCACGTACAAAAAAGCTGATAGCCATTGGACGAGATGTCTCCAAGGTCCTTTCCAGCTCTAAATCATATGACTTTATCAGTTGTGTCCAATAACCCAGTCGTCACTATCTTTGAACTTAAGTGGCAAAGATGTAGGACTTAGGTACTCCAAACATGTGTCTTCTCAGTTAGTTCATTAAAAAGCCAAACTTCACAGGCCTTTAGGGCAAACATTAGGATGGTTTCTTGTCTTGACTTGAGCTCCTGCCTGAGGAAGGGTGATAAGAGTTAGTTCTGGAATTTGACTCTTGTCAATTTGTTGTTTTTGTAAGTAGCACTGTGCGCATGTGCCCAGAGGTGTCTAAAATGGGCATATTGTGACAAAGCTCTACATAAAACATGTGGCACATACCCTAAATCATAACCATGGCACTTGCAGCAGCAGGTAAGATTTCACAGCATTAATTTGTCTTCCATCAACACACAGCACTGCCGCAAGCATCCCTGGGAGTGGCGCACCCAGATCAAAGGTAAATATGTGCCCAGATAATTAAACCCAGTTCTGGGGCAAGATTAATATTGATAACTGGATGTCACCCAAGCTTCTTGATGAAAAAGGGAAAGTAACTTTAAAAAGTATGAGGGGGGAATGTTCATAATATATTTATGAATTTTGCATGCACATAGAAAGTGACTATAATAATGATTTAAATAAGTCCCTAAGACAGGAAGAGGATCTTGTCAAGGTGCAAAGAGTCTCAAATGCACCCAATATTTTTCTTCTGTGACTTAGAGACATCACAGCCTCAGGGTGCTGGTGTATCACAGCGAAAGATAATCTAAAAAAGGAGGCTCACAGAGCCTCAAATTGCTTTCCTGAAAATAAGATGACCAGATACAGAGGGAGAAAGAAGATGGGGAATGAGGAGGGGAGACCAGATTGAAAAGGTGATGGCTGAGGCAAGAAATAAAGCTGAGTGATCCAGCAGTGAAACAAGATTTAAGGTTCACAAATGGAGAGAAATAACTATTGTGAAAGGTAATAGGAAAAGATAAAAGAAGGAAAATCACTGTATTGTAGAGCTGGCAATGGAAGGGACCTCTGAGGTCATCTAATCCAATCTCTTCATTTTACAGATATGAGGAATAAAAGCCCAAAGATGTTCACAGAAGCATAGACATAGACTTGCAAAGGGATCTTAAAGGACATCTAGTCTAAGTATGCATTTTATGGGTGGGGAAACTGAGGCACAAGGAAGCAAAGTGGTTTGCCCAAGGTCATACAGGGTTGAGATTTGAATTCAAATCTTGTGACTACAAGACCGTTCTCTGCCTTTTCTACCATATTGTCACCCAAAATAATTTTAAAGAAAAACAAGTCAAAAGAGAAGAGAAGCAATCACTGAATATTAGATATTCAGGTCAAAATTACGGGTCAAATTCACTCATTCATTAACACATATTAAGTGACTACTGCGTATAAGACACTGTGCTGATGCAGAGGACACAAATATGGTCCTCAGGTTCTGGGCTAGCTCTCTCTTTCCTGATTTCCACCAATAGACAACCAACAACAAAGAGGTGTTGTTTGTCCATTTATCTAAGATCAGAAAAAAATAGAGACAGAAATGGAGGTGCCATGTGTTTATGGCCACACGGTAGCAAGATAGGGAGAGAAAGCAGTCACCTACAGGCTAGTGCTAGAGAATGTTGCTTTTGCAACTGCTACCACTCCCCCCACCCAGAACCTGAGAACAGATCTTTCCTCCTTGGGTACAAGGGAAAAGAGAAAGATTTCATCTTTTTATGAGTGCACAGTTCTAGCTCAGTAGTCAGCTAAAATACTTTTTTATCACTACATTTGTAGTGATACTTTTGCATACTTTGCATACTCTAAAGCAAGGAGAAAAAAAGTCCCTTCATCACATGTTTCTGGAAACAGGCTCACCTAGTATCCATGTGGTTAGATTTGAGGAAAAGGAGAAGAGGCTCTTTCAAGTGGGCTAATTAGTTGTGGGGGATCCAAAAAAGCTTCAGAAGGAGATATTGACTAAGGTAAGCCTAGAAGGAAGATAAGGAGTCTGTAGGAATTTACAAAAGACTTGGTAGTTTATTTCTAACAATCAACTGAATAGAAGAAATTATTTCTTTGCTAATACGATAAATATCCTGTTTGTTTCCTTCTCATGATTAATGTCAGCTAGATGGTGAAATGGATAGAGCGTTGAACTTAAAGTCAAGAAGACCTGAATGTAAATTCAGCCTCAGACAATCACTAACTTTGTGACTTGGATGATACATTGGACCTTTGTCTACCTCAGTTTATTCTTTTGTAAAATGGGGACAGTAATAACATCTATCTGTCAGGGTTGTTTGTGAGGGTCAAGGAAGACAAAATCATAGCTCCTTCTACCTGTGTCAATCAAAACCCTGTCTTTGATCCAGTAGTTAGATCCTGGAGAACTGCCTTCGTCTCATAGAGATTAAGAATAGTCCAAGGTCACACAACATGTAGGATTTGAACCCTGGTCTTCCTAACTTCAAGCCCAGCATCCTCTCCATGATGCCATTCTGCTTCCAGATTTGACACTATGTTCTAAATGTGACCCGTTTTTTATTCAGCACAGGAAGAAGAATTTGGCACACGACATCCTTTGGAGAATACTTAAATAATTTATTTTCATTAGGATGAAAACTGCCTGAAGGCAGGAATTTGTCTATATACTGAGTTCTCGGCACATAGTTACTCATCTTTCCTTCTTGAAGAGAACCAATGACATCAGGAGGGTGATGTTTTGACTTGCAAGTGACCTAGATCTAAGTGAGAAAGGGCTGTACAAAGTCATCAGCCTCCCTCTTTCCTCCAGCGTCATCGGAGTCCAGGGACAAGACTTAGGTCAGGGGAACTGGTGATGGCTCTGGATGCAATGGGAGGTGTTGACTTTTTTAAGCTAAAGTCTTTCCAAGGTATCTCGTGATTAAAAGATAGGTAAAAACTGAGGCAAAAGATGGTCTAGTTTGACTTCACAAAAGAATCCATCTGGGAAGGAAGGACCCTCAGAATTTCTGGCCAGAACAGAAACAATTGCTATTTACACTCACTTTGAGCCATCAAGAAAGACTCAAACAATGAGCAAGGAAGGCTTAGGCTGGGACCTATTATTGGCCAAGTGAGAACTAAAGTGATTTGGATTTAAAGGCATAGTCAAGTAGCTCTATTTGCATCCTAATGGACTTTATCAAGCCTGGTTTATGAGAGATTATTTCAAGAAATCATAAATGAAAATTAAATGAGACAAAAGAGTTAATTGTTCCAATTTTTTTTAATGATAATGGAATAAATGGATGGGAAAGAAAAAATAAATCTAGCCTCCAAAACCTCAAGATATCTTGGTAGGTAGCAGTAGTTGGTGCCTAATAAATACTGTTGAATTGATGCCTATTGGAAAGTGGACAATCACGCCATCAACCACGCATTCTCAGTGATCTTCACCCCCTTCTGGCTGTCCAGACAACTGAACTGGGACACACACACACACACATACACACACACACACACACACTCCAGACAACTGGGACACACAACCAAGTTACTTCTGCCAATACATAAATCCACTTTGACAATAATAAACAAGCAGAATAGACGTTTTTCTCATGTGAGATCCAAGAATCCATAGCTCAGTCAGACAAGCAAATTAACAAGTTAGAGAAGGAAAAGTGTTTTCTACATCTCCACTTTCAGAAGTTAAACTGAACCATACTACTGACAGCATTGATGGATTAATTATGAAATCTTTGTTAATGGAGGTTAATAATGAAACTGACACATTTTCAATTCTAACAGACACCGTTCTCCATCCCTGAGTTCTCCATGCTCTCCAGTTATATATTTCTTCCTGCTTACTGCTAGAATCCTCTGCAATAAGGGTATAGTAACAGGGCTGTAGAAATGCTTTGGAAATGCAAAAGTGACACCTTGAATAAGCTTGGGGTAGGAGGAGAAAAGTGGTACACATTTCTAGTTGTCCACCATCCATGAAGGCAATGCCCCCCAAATCTCCCAATCAGGAAACAGCTCTGCCTAGAGGAAATCCCCAGTTGGATGTCCCACCATACTGAAAGGATTTTAGATACTCCCTTTCTCCAGCAATGTTATTTATTTCTGGTAGATGTTCATTTTAGCTTGTTGAATATATAAATGAGATGAGTTTCTAAGGTAACCCTATTACTCCCCTCCTGCTCTAATCAAAGCACTTATTTCTCACATGTAGTTGATAATAATGGCTCTCATTTAAATAGTGTTTTCAATTTTGCAGTGTGAAAATACATTACATATATTATCTCATTTGATCTCCACATCAATTCTATTAAGCCAATTCCATTTTACAAATGGGCAAAGTCCAGACCACAGAAAGGTTAAGTACCTTTTCCCAGAGTCACAGAGATAAATAGCAGGCCCCTGGCAGGATTCAAACTCAAATATTCCTGGGTTCATAATGTAGCATAGATGGAAGAGATTATATCCAATGTGACATATGCCAGTCCTCCTTATTTCTTTCTAGGATGACTCACCACAACACACACACACACACACACACACACACACATACACACACACACACACACACACACTGGTACAATTTGGGTGAATGGGTTTTCTGAGCTAAGAAGTAGAGAGTTATGGCTACCTCTTATCTACAACTCACTCTCAAGGTCACAGGAGTAACTAGTGGACAAGGGAATTACAGGTTTGCTACTCACAACCATAACCCCTAAGACTTCATCTGTGTGCTTCCCATTTATGCAAATCAGTCACAAAGACACCATTCTTCTTTTGCTGTTCAGTTGTTTCAGTAACATCTGACTCTTCGTGAGCCTATTTGGGATTTTCTTGGTAAAGATACTATAAGTGGTTTGCCATTTCTTCCTCCAGTTCATTTTACCAATGAGGAAATTGAGGAAAGCAGGTTTAGATGTCTTGGCCAAGGCCATACAACTAGTAAGTGTCTGCACCTGGATTTGAATTCAGGTCTTCCTCACTCCAGGACCCACTGTGCCACCTAGCTGCCCCAAAGACACCATTAACTATTAAAAATGCAACATTTGCTAAGAAGAATACAAGAACAAGGGGGGAAATATAGCAGAGGCACAAATATATAGCAGTTCCTAAATAGAAGGCAAAAGCCAGGATAATCAAAATATAAGTCCACCCATAACTCTGGGTCACATTGTACCCCCTATTCATATAGTTTCATAACTCTGAATTCCCAGCCTGGATGTCCGTAGTCTCATGAAGGTAACAGTCTCATCTTCTAAGGCTCTCCTCTCTCCACTGGACAAAGTCCCCTTCTCTGCTTCACTTGAGCTTGGAGAATGTTAGACTCTTTTAGCTAAAAGTAGCCTTAAGTCTAGTCTTCCCAGTTCTGCGCCCTTGGCTAGAAATTAGGGCAGATTGGCACTTTTTCTGTGAGGAGCAGAAAGCATTAAAGGAGCACCTATTAATCCTGGATTGTGCAAATGTTTTCAGGTTTTGTTTCTCTAAAGGCTTTGAAGGATTTTTCTCCCATTGAGACATAGAGGACAATAAAAGTCGACAGGTCTTTAAAGAGTTTGCCCTCTATCCAGCTGTAGATGGCTCTAGAGAGCAAAGGGTTCTTCCCCTCCAGTCAGCTCTTCATCCACAGCAGAGAACCTCCTTGTCTGGGCAGTTAGGTGGTGCAGTGGATAGAGCACCAGTGCAGGAGTCAGGAGGACCTGAGTTCAAATCTCACCTCAGACACTTGACACTCACTAACTGTGTGTCCTTTGGCAAGTCACTTAACCCCAATTGCTTCATCCTGGGTCATCACCAGTCATCCTGATGAATATCTGGTCACTGGATTCAGATGGCTCTAGAGGAGACATGAGACTGGTGACGTGCACAGCCCTCCCTCACTCAAAAAACAAAGTCAAGTGCGAGTCATGTCATCATTTCTCTGATGGCAGGTCTTCTTCAGCAATGAAGGATGAACACATACACACCTCCTTGTCTCCAATCAATTCAGTTCCCATCAGTTTCTCGGCTCTGGAAGTACCTGGCTGCCCGGGTTTTTGCGTCCTTCATTCTGGCTTCCAGATTCTCGGTTTGTGGAAGCAGTTTCTCTCATCTACTTCTTTTATCTGTCTGCTCCCCTCAGCTTCTTCAGTCCCAAACTCTGGGTCTGACTTCTAATCATGCTTCTGAAGCCTCAAATCAGGATGTCTTCATGAACAGTGACCCTTCTTTAACATGGGTTGAGAAACCCAAAATCCAGGTTTCTGTTAGATATGACATCAGTATTACAAGCCTGATAGTCTCATATTCCCAAAACAGTTCCTCGATTTAATTTCCTAGTAATAAACTCCAAAGACTTGAAAGCAGTCGCATTTAGATTAGCTGCTAGGAAGAGTTCATCACAACCATCTCTACCATAAGTCAATACCTCTCCCTCTCAGGAGGTGTTGTCTCTCAGAACTTTTATCTGAGGGGCGGTTTCTCTTTCAAGCTCTCTCAACACAGCCTGTGTTTTTCCTTGACCTGTTTGTGTGTGTGTGTGTGTGTGTGTGTGTGTGTGTATGTGTTTCTTGCAAAATGTCCTTTTCTGCCACTTACATTAAACAAAATGCTCATATAAGAAAGGAATAATGCCACCTAATAAGATCATAGATTTCAGAATTGAAAGAGACCTTGAGGTCACATGTCCACCTCATTTCATTTGATAGATGAGGAAGTTGAGGCAGAAGGAAGAAGAACTGCCCAGGATCTAAATTTACATTATGTCCACTATACCACTTGACTTCTAAGAAATATTCTGAGCATCTTTATTACAACAGGTTCCTGGCTGATGTCTCTTCCTTCACTCAATACATCAAGTATATTCCTATCAGACTTTTTCAAGGATGCATTATTCCACAAGTTTGGGTATTCTATTCAGAGACATGGTTCACAAGCCCTTTACATTTTAGTTGGTGGTCTTCAAGAGTTTCTATTTTTAAAAAAGACATCACCTGTGACTTGTCTAGGAATGAGCATCTCTGACCATAGTTAGGCTAGTCTCCAAATAACGACTTTGTAATTCAGTTACTGAAGTCACTTGTTGAAATCTTGACAGCTTAGGAGAACCTGCCAGAGATTTCACTCTGCTTGTCATAATCTTTCAGACCCAGGGGGTCACCTGCCTGCCTTGAAAAGGAGGGATTTAGTGAAAAAGCAGAGGTTTGGTGGCATGCCAGATGAATCTTCTGAAAATTCTCTTTTAGTATGTCCCTCTGCTGTCTCAAGACTTGACAGTCCCATTGACTCTAAGCTAGTCTTCTGGCTTTCAAGTCCTTCAAAACTCAGCTTAGATACAAACTTCTACATGAAGTTTTTCCTGATTTCCTCAGCTGCTGATGCCCTGCCGATCAAAACTGATTTCTGTTCATTCTGTACATATCTATATTTATACTGTTGCTATCTCTGGTAGAAGATAACATCCTTCAGAGCAGAAACTTTCACTTCTTTCTGTGTATTCTCAAAACCTGACATATAGTAAGTACTTAATAAATGCTCATCAATTGATTATTTGAAATAATCTACCTCTAGAACCTGAGTTATTCAACCTGAGAGTTGTATGTGGACTTAGCAAAACCTCCGTTCAAATCCTGCCTCTGTGATCCTTAAATTATTTGAGTTTCCGTTTCCTCATCTGTGAAATAAGAATGGTACTAGCCATGCACTCAATTCATTGGCAGAATTGTTGTAAGGATTACGTAGTATTATTAATTATAGTTGTCATTTACATAAAGCATCAAATTTTGCAAAATGCATCCATTATGTCATTTGAGACTCACAGTACATCTGTGAGAGAGGTGTTGCATTAATATTATTATGCCCATTTTACAGATCATACTAGTGTTTTTCTTCTGTAGATTATCTGCAATTTATCCTATATATAGATATGTGAATACATAGATATATGGATATACAACATAGAGATAGATAAAGAGAGATAAGAGATAAAGCTAGTTATAGACAGATATATCTATCTATAGATAGATATCTATCTACAAAGACATAGACATAGATATAGATATAGACATTCACATAGATATTGACACTGACACTGACAAAGGCAGCTAGGCGGCGCTATAGTGCACAGAGCACTGGGCCTGGAGTCAGGAAGACTCATTTTCCTGAGTTCAAATCTGGCCTGAGACACCGTGTGACCCTAGGTAAGTCACTTAACCCTATTTGCCTCAGTTTTTCATCTATAAAAAATCATCTGGAGAGGGAAATGGCAAAACACTCCAGTACATTTGCCATGAAAACCCCAAATGCTGTCACAAACAGTCAGATGACTGAAAATGACTGAACACAGACAGGTAACAGATACAGGTAGAGATATAGACCTAGATGGAGACAGAAATATGGACTTAGATATAGTCAGAGATATAGTTAGATATAGATATAGGCAGATACATATATAGACACAAATATAGATATAGATACACATATAGACACAGACCTAGATATAGACAGATAAAAATATAGATATAGACAGATAGATATAGATATAGACAGATAGATATAGATTTAAATACAGACATAGATATTGATACACAGATACAGATATAGTCACACACACCTAGAAATAGACAGATGCAGATACAGGCATAGATATGGACATGGATATAAGTACATCTTGTTTGCACATCATTCTTTGCATGTTTAGACTGCAAATTCCTTGAAAGAGATAACTCTCCTTTGCCTTCCTTTGTACCCCCCTGCTCAGCACAGTGTCTGGCACATAAAAGACCCTTAAATGCTGTTTGACTTGAAGCTTCAAATATTTAAGTAACTTGCCTAGGGACTCAAAGCTAGTAAGCATTAGGCCAGATTTGAACCCAAGACTCTACTGATGCCAAAGCCAGTCTCCCATTCATGAGTTTGAGCCTATGTTAGAGTTGAATAGCTGGAGCCTTGGTTTTTTCCTATCATATTAGATTACAACAGCAAAGCACCATGTAAACCTAAGAATGATGTGAATGCCAACACTGCTCCTATTTTCTGAGTGTTAGTCTTGTAATTTTGCCTGCCTAAGTCTCAATTTTCTTATCTGAGAAATGAAAACTATGGCACCAAGAGTTATCTGCTTCACAAGATGGTGGTAAGAATTGAAAAAGATTATACATATATATGTGTGTGTGTGTGTGTGTGTGTGTGTGTATACATATATATATATAAAAAATGCTATGCAAAGCTTAAAGCACTATATGTTATCTGGGGTCCATAATAATGGTTTACATTAATAAATGTCAATTTGCATTAATTTGTATTGGTTAGATAATTGTATGAGGTATATTAATGTTTATATCAATATTTGGAAGATATTTAATTATAATTAAGTACAATCTGCTTGAGGCCAGGATTTGTATCATATTTCCCTTGTAGCCTCTCTGGTTCCCATCCCTGCTCAAGAAAAAAAAATAAGAGTATAGTGTTGATGGACTGGTTTTAAAGACATATCCATAACGCGTGTTTCTCCTGTGCCAGAAAGTCTGTGAGAGAACATCTAATGGCTATTGTAAGCTTAAATTGGCCTGCTTGGGGGAAATGGTTCCCAAAGATTTACAGATGCTCTCCATTAATCATGTTTCTATGAGGGAGAAGAAGTTGTGCATTCCAATAAGGAGCTGGCCATTCACTGAGAGAGGGTTTTGGCCCCATCTAGTAGAGGTAGAGTTGCACATGGTGTTCTTCTACATAGAAAAGATATGTATCAGCCAAGATTATATTTGACCACAATGTCATTCACATTTTAAATCATATAATAATCCATGTCATTGGGGATTGTTCTAATATTTGTATCTACGTATTGCCTGCTTTGTTTTCAAGCGAGTAGTCTGATATTGAGAGACTGAGTGATTGCCCAAGAGGGATATAAAGAGGGCAACCTTACGCACAGGCTTATTCCAGGCAGAAGCCAGGACTTCCCCAAACTGCGATGGAACAGGCAACATCCAGTCAGTGGATGTTCCAGATGAGGAATCAGGAGGGAGATTTATTTAGAGTTATAGTGCTTTTATATGTTATAGCACTGAGATTACCCAGGTAGAGCAGAAAACTGATCAAGCCCCCAGTGAGGTGAGTCAAGAACAAGAAAGTGAAGCTAACAAAGGATTTGGAGGCATCCAGTGCCCAGAGGAAAAGACAATGGGAATGAACCTGGGAGACTGATGGTTGAATTCTGTTGGCTGACCTACATATATTTGCTTTGAAAGATAATGCTTTGTTATTATACCCAGTGTCCCATAATTATTAGTGTACAGTTAAGTTTTTGAAGCTATTAAAGCTGAACATCCTCCACAGCATCATAAAGTTGGAAAGTATTTTACATGCATTTTTTGAACCACAGAATAGCCCTATATGCTAAGTCCTGAAGGTTATATCATGCCCATTTTAATGAGGAGATAACTCAGGCTCAATGCAACTAAGAGATTTGCTTATGATTGCAGAGGTGATAAGCATCATTATTTGCAGCCTGGTTGTCTTGCCTTCTGGGTTAGCAGACATTACACTATGCCACCCAGCCCTCTATGCTCGTGGCCTATTGGGACTGGTAGATTATAGGGGTGAAACCAAGCCAGGGTGAGTGGAGGGCGGAGAGGATGATGAACTACACAGAGAAGTCCTCAAGAAGTCAGGTCAGGACCAGAAAGAGGAAGGCAGGAATAAGGCTGAAGTCAGGGACAATATTTGAGTTGTCTTCTAGAGGGGCACACTGTGCAGACATAGGCAAGAGGACAGTGGTGTCTAGAAGAACCCATCTAGTGCTCAAGGTTGTTGCTGGTTAGTCATGTCTGACTATGACCGCATGGTTTGCATCATTTACTGTAGCTATTGAAATATGTGTAGATTTATTGTTTATAAAATGGTGATACGTATATATATGTACATGTATATGCAATCACAACATATTCTATACTATGGTCAATTTGTACAAATGGAATTATTACATGGGAGTTTTATATTTGGTTGTTCATGTGCTGTATTGTGTACCTACATTGATTATGGATAAGAATGTTTACCTTTGTCAACATACACACACATAGAGAGTGGTTTTCATGAAGAATATTTACTTTTCACATCAGATGTTTATGTATCTGGGCTTTCCAACTCACAATCCACTTTCCATTCTGGTTGGATATGAGGCCCCTCCCTTCGTCCTCACTTCCTTTCCAGCTTGTTTGTGTGTTGATCTCTTCCATCAGATTATAAGCTCCTTGAGGACAGAGAGTGTATTTCTTTTTCTTATTTGTATGATTATCACAGTGCCTAGCACATAATAGGTGCTTAATAAATGTTTACTGAATCAAAGTGAAAACACACTTATTGTGCATATATACTTATTATGTATAAAATACTTATTATCTTGAGTAAAAATATTTTTATTAATTAAATTAATTTAAAGGGGTCTTAACCTAATGTCCATAACCATTTAAAATAAATTTTTGTAACTGAATTTCAACATAATTGGTTTCCTTTGTAACCCTTGTATTTGATTTTCTGCATTTAATAATATTTATTCTGAAAAGAGGTCACAAGGCTCTAGCAAACTACCCAAAGAGTCTGTGACATACATAAAAAATTCAGTGCCTTGATCGAGGACACAAAGCGGCCCATTGGAAGCTAGGACAAATGTGAACCACATTGAGAGTACTACTGTTATCTAGGAGGAAAAGGTAAAAGACCACTCAGTATGTTTGACTTCGCATTGTTTTATTGGTGTTCTATATTATTTATTTGTTTCAATATTCTAGGCCAAGAATAAAGGCCAGTATGCAGGTAAGCACGTTTGCCTGATTTGGAGGAAAATCAACACCATTTTGATAAAGTTCCATGATTAGGCCTCGGGAAATATGCCAAGTTCACCATTTTGCCTGAGGTGGATACAAGAGAGTTAATTTCTGGTCGACTGAATCCATTAATGACTCATACCTTAGAGGTTCTTAACGAGGAGTTTATGAAATTTTGTATTCATTATTCTGATAACATTATAGCAATATAATTGATTCCTTTGTAATCCTATGTATTTGATTTTATGCATTTAAAAATGTGATTCTGAAATGAGGTCCATTGGCTTCATTAGACTGCCAAGGGAGTCCAAGACACACACACACACACACACACACACACACACACACACACACACACAAAACACTATAAGAAATGATGAACAGGCAGACTTCAGAAAAATCTGGAAAGACTTATGTGAACTGATGCTGAGCGAAGTGAGCAGAACCAGGAGAACATTGGACCCAGTAACAGTCATATTGTGTGATGACTGACTTTGAGAGACTTAGCTCTTCTCGGCTATGCAAACACCTAAGACAGCTCCAAAAGACTCATGATAGATAATGCCATCCACATCCAGAGAAA
The DNA here is from genome assembly GCF_028372415.1 of Notamacropus eugenii. NCBI lineage: Eukaryota > Metazoa > Chordata > Mammalia > Diprotodontia > Macropodidae > Notamacropus > Notamacropus eugenii. The sequence goes on along the minus strand of NC_092874.1, from coordinate 31,510,997 downwards.
GAAATACGGAGTCTGAATGCAAATTGAAGCATACTACTTTCATTTCATCATACTCTTTCATTTTGTTTTCTTTTTTCTTCCTTCATAGTTCCTTCCATTCATTTTAATTCTTCTATACCACATAACTAACATGAAAATATATTTAATAAGAATGTATATAGAGAGCCTATATCAGATTGCACACCAGGTTCTTGGGGAGGGGGAAGAGGAGGAGACAGAGAAAATTTAAAACTTATGGAAGTGAATGTTGAAAACTAAAAATAAATTAATTTTTAAAAAAAGAAGTCTAACATAAAAAAGTAAAGAATCTTTTATCTAATGTAAGGTATATCAACTTTGTAAAATATTTGACTTGTTGTCGTATACGCTTTGCCATCTCGATTTCATGCAAATATTCACTGGGGAGAGAATGTGAATGGGGCCCTTTGTCGTATGAACATTTTTGGTTGTTAAAAGGAACAGAAAAATAACCTTTGTTTAGGGAATATAAAATCAGCTTGAAGAGAAACAAACCCATCCTCTCTGAAAAACAGTGATCAAAGCCTCCTAAAAGTGCAGAAGGGATGTATCAGTGCTCCAAGAGAACCAGAGAGAGAGAAGTCTGGCTCAGAGCTAAAACTGAACATGGAGCTGGCTGCAAGGTGCTGTTGTCCATCAGCTTATTTACTTAGGACTGTTTCCATGCTTTGGAAGGCTAGAGCTGAGGAATTATAAACCACAGAGCTGCTTACGACATGGGGAAATGTGTGGGTCATGTGCGCCCAACCAGATAGAACTCAGGATTCATTTCTTTATTCATTTGGTTGTTTGATCGGTTGGTTTTTCTTTGTTTGTTTGCTTGTTTTTTAATTCCACCTAAATTGAACTATGTATCTACTCCCATGGAGGCTCTGAATGGAAGCTTTAGAAGTCAGATGAATTTAAAAGATAAGAAGCCAAAGATCATAAGAATGTGACGATAGCTGAGATGTCTTGATGAGCTGAGCTGATAGTGTACACTGTCCCCTGCTGCTTGTATTAAACAGAGTAGAAAGAGATGATGGCAGCTGCTTTGGGATGCCTTCAAGGAAGGATGCCAAGATTGGAAAAGACAGAATCTTCTTCCTGAAGAGTTGCCTGGCTTTGTCTGGATTGCTCTCTCGAACCATTGACCACCTGTGAGAGATGAAACCCTTCATGACCTTGCTACTTCCCCTTTCTTGCTTGAGAGAGACAAAATTCCTCAAAGATCAGAACTGAGGAACCTTGTAGTTCTCAGGCATACTATGAAGTACAAACTTAACATTTATAATGTAGTGTAATGTTTAAAAGATGCTGGAGATATGCTATCTCATTTTGATCTCACAACAACCTTGTGAGGTAGATGCTATCCTTATCCCCATTTTACAAATGAAGAAACTGAGGATGAAAGAGATTGAGTGACTTGCCCTGAATCACACAGCTGATAAAGGGTACTGTTTGTCACTAAAATAACTTCTCAGTGCTTTGATACGCAACTAAATGAGCAAACCTGGAGAGCTGTAGTCCCCAAATTTAGGGCTGCTCTTTCACTAAAACAGTGTAACGCTGTTGTTTGCCCAAAGAGGTGGGAGCACCAGAAATTAAGCAAGCAGTTCCCTAAAGAGATCAAGAATATAAAAGTCTAGAATTCAGAGGTGAAGATTGCCCCAGACACATGAGTTTCCTGAGTCATGAATTTTTCTTCTAGGTTTCTAGAAAGGTGTTTCTACTCTCCCTGACAATTCCTCCTTGCATTGGTGAAAAACTGTGATCTAGGTATATGGCCTTCAATTATTTTTGCTTTTGCTTTCTATTGAGTAAATCTTATATTGTGATGATTCTTGTTTTTTCTTTCTCTTTTAGTAAATATTTTATAATTTGTTAATTAATAATAGTATCATTGTAATTGTATGAATGGAAAATACACTGGTGGGAGCTCAAAAGCAACCGGCAAGTAGTAGAAGTGTATCCCTTTACACCAGCACTCACAAGCTGTGTGACCTTGGGCAAGTCACTTAACCCCAATTGCCTCATCCTGGGTCACCTCCAGTCATTCTGATAAATAGCTGGTCACTAGATTCAGATGATTCTGGAGAAGTGAGGCTGGTGACCTGCACAGCCCTCCTTCATTCAAAACAAAGTCAAGTGCAAGTCATGTCATTATTTCTCTGATGGCATGATCTTCTTCAGCAACGAAAGACAAACACACTAACAATCACTCCTCAGACTCTAAGTATTGAGTTGTATCAATATAGAATGCTTATGTCCATTCAAGCTGAGAAAATGCCTTTGGTCTGCCAATATGAGTATAAATTGGGGATGAATGAGCCATCCCAGAGAAAAAGAGAGAAAGGAGGTTCTAGTGTCATACCAGGTGCCATGCCTGTGTGCAACACTTCTAGCATTCATAGGCTACATCCTGGCTAAATATTCTCCCCTACTATAATGGAAGCTTTTTAAAGGCAGAGACTATCTTGCTCTTTGCATCCCTGTCACCTAGAACAGGTTAGCACATAGTAGGTACATAGTAAATTCACTCTGTTGATTGCAATAAAAAGTAAAAGTATAATGGGCTACCTTGGGAGGCAGTGGACTGTCCCTTGCTTGAGGTCAACGAGATAACCACTTGTCACTGATCTTGGAAATGAGATTTTTATTCAGGTACAAGTTGAACTAGAAGGCTTTTGACTTCTCTTTCAAGTGAGCTGCAGGGATTCCCTAAAAAGTTACTCCAGTAGAAGAAAACAAAGGAAGAAACTCCTGGAAATGTAAGTCTTGCTTAGATGGTGAAAGATCCCCAATTGCAAGCTCGAGAATTCAGGCTTGGGCCTACAAAGCACAGGAGAAATACAGTGGTGGTTTTTGAACAGGGAAATGATATAATAGAAGCATTTTATCAAGATTAATCTGGCAGAGGTGTTCAGAGAATATTTTCCAAAGATAAGTGACCTCACATCAGAATCCAAAAATCTTTAATATGCCAAGAGCACATGAACCTCCAGATCACGGGCAAATAAAAACTCAAGGCCAAAGAAATGAATATCATGCCCCAAAGTCACCCTATCTGAATTTTGCATTTAACTTTTTTATTGAATGACTAAGTTAGGAGATCAGATGAAAAAAATTATTTCAGTTGCATATTTTCCCCAGTTTTCTGCTTTCTTTTTATCCCTTTTAGATGAGAAAAAAACATTTCCTCTACATAATTTCCTCTCTTAATTTCTGAGTTCACTGTATAATTTCCTGCCTTAATTTTTTTCTGTTTTGAAAAAAACAAACATCTCTATGTGCCAAGGTTTAAAAACATCCCCCAATTCTATAATTATATTTAGAGTCATCTGAATAAGAGCACTCATTGGGGAGGAGAGAAGTGTTGGAAATTAACTGACTTTGTCACTAATTTCTGGGTAATTTTTGGTGAGTTATTGCGCTGTACTAAATGGAGACTACAGCTCCACAGAAATTCAAGAAAGTGAAAGGCCATTATCAGGGCCAATGCTCAGTTTGTTGCATATTTTTCTCCCCTTTCTGATGAGAATAAAATGTCATGGGAAATTCAATTAATCAGACAAGCAACCACCAATAAGCATTTGTTAAGCACCTATGTGCTGGGCACAGTGCTAGGTAATAGGAATCCAGAAACAAAAATAAAATCATCTCTGTCCTCAGTAGAAAAAAAAATTATATAAGCACATATGGCAGATGACTATGATTAGGGATCTTATGTCTTGGAGGACAAAAAGTTCACAAAATATTAGAGCTAGAAAAGACTAAGTCAAACTATCTCATGGAAGAAGCTGGAGATTCTAGCAGTTGGAGGTGATGGGGAGGTGTATGTCAAACACAGGGAATCATCTTGCAAATACCTGTTTTGGTCATATTTTATTCTCTACTTGGAATGACCAAAACACTAAATGCCAAAATGGTATTAGTTTTCTGGCTTAAAATATATATATATATTAGAATTAAATGGAACAAAAATTATCTGACCCCTCAATACATAGGAAAATGTTCAACCTAAAATGCCAGGTTCCCACCTCTCTTTGACAACGTCAGCTGAGGTCTTTGGTCCTTCACAAACATCTGCTTTATCACAAGAGGATAGGTTGCAGGTGGGGGGAGGAAAGCTTCAGAGGTTTTTTCACTAGCTGCCACAAAAGCACTATGTTTTCAAAGGGGATTAGCTGACAAACTCCGAGCCAGTATACTGCAAGGTATTCAATTTGTCTGCTAATAAAGCTTTAATAAAGGATCAAGATATATGAACCTGCAATTCCAAATAAATTCCTAAATAAATGATCTGACTATTAATCCACCTCTGCATTTACCTGCTGGTGCTGATGAACAGCACTTAAAACCATTGAGTAGTGATGACTTTCAAACCTCAGTCACATCAGTGGAATAAATTTTTAAAAGAAATAATTGATGCATAGCTATATTTACCATAATTAGATAGTAGTTAGATTTGCTCCTAGATAGTAAAATGTTGAATTGTATTGGGGGGCCAAGGGAATTGTATTTTCAATGTCTTGTAGAATAACACATTATTATCGATTTGTTGTGTTCTAGTGTCCTCCAATGGATAGTTTTGATAATACTAGTAAAGTAGTACAACATGGAATGTGAGAAGTATCAAAGGGTTGGCTCAAATTTTAATACTATGTATAGGGAAAGACTTACGTTTCCCAACTTGGGTGGGAATTGAGCTGGTCAGCTCCCAAAGCAACTTATGTAGGTACCCTATCCTTTGGAAAAGGAAAGTACTACAATAGTAATTCAAATTAATCTACTTGTATATGTATATGTGTGTTTTAATAGCTTCCGTGACCAATGGAATGAGCTGGACTATGTCTGACCCCTTAAATAATATTCCAAATCTGAAGGTCTGATAGAGGCCAAGTGAGAATTAAGAAGATACAAGGCTACAGCAAAGTAGACTGGCAAATAAATTGCAGTTAATGACAACTTAGCAAACAAGATGTGCCGGGGGAAAAAAAAAAAAAAGGTGAGGGCCAAGCAAATACAATAATTTGCCACAGGATATCCAAAAAGATAAGAAAATCCCACTAATTCAGGCTAAGGCTCAGTTGAATTAGAAAAAATTCAAATTTTAGAATATTTTGGGGAGATACAATTTGTTTTGCGTGTGTGTACATTCATATGTAGACAATATATAATGACATCAGAATGTCTGGGGTTTGTGACTTACTTGGCGTGGGAACTTCCTCAATTATGAACTCTTCTGGGAAATATGTCTTTAACACTGATTTGGACCCAAACATAGGTTATTCTTTATTTTTGTTCCTTTGTTTTTTACTGATGTCTTTTGTTTTGACATCAACTAAGTCTGGCGTTATCTGTTTCTACATTCAAAGTAATCCTTGTTGTGGTCCACTTATTTTTCAGTCTTTTCCAACTCTTTGTGACCCCTTTCAGGGCTTCTTGGCAAAGATATTGGAGTAATTTGCTGTTTCCTTCTCTAGCTTATTTTCCAGATGAGGAGAGTGAAGCAAACAGGGTTAAGTGACTGACTCAGGTTCACACAGCTGGCAAATATGTGAGTCCAGATTTGAACTTAGGAGGATGAGTCTTCCTGACTTCAGGCCCAGCACTCTATCTACTGTGCCAAGTAGCTCCCTCCTGACCCATAGTAGACATTAAATAAATGCTTGTTGGATTGGATTGGGGTAGAATCTATAAAATACTATGGAACTGTAAGCTATAAATCTGTTCTCAGTACTTTGTCCAGTACCTTGCAAATTATGGATACTCAATAAAGAGTAGAATGACTTGTAATTGGAAAATCACTTATATTTAAATAGATGCTCCTAAAGTATTCCAAGATATTTGTTCTAATAAGCATTTCAAACATTCCCCTTAAAATCTTGTTACATTATTAATTGGATTTGTCAAGGAGAGGGGGAAAAAGGTTTTCTAAACAAAGGTCGTAAGCCTCAGCCCAACCTCCTAATCCAAAGAACACAGATTTTAAACCAATCCTTCAAAGTTTTACAGCTTGTGCTATTGATGGTGTTCACCTGGAGAGGCAGTGTATTATATATAATCTTATGTCTAGAGTGCCAAACTTGAAAACAGGAGATCAGACCCTTCCCCAAACACTCACGGTTATTCAATCACAGGAAATTAATTCTGACCTCAATTTACTCATCTGTAAAAGGAGGATGAGATAATATGCAACCTATAATCCTAGAGTGGTTATGAGAAAAGTATTTTGCAAACTTTAGTCACTATAGGAATGATGCTTGATTGGCCTTGGACTAACATTATGATAGCAAAAAAAAGACAAAAGTTCTGGAAATAAAGTGCTTAACAAATCATGATACACATGATGAATCATAGATTGAGAGCTGGATGGGACCATAATGGTCATTTAACTCAGTCTTCTTATTTTACAGAAGAGGAAACTGAAGCCCAGAGAGGTTAAGTAATTGACCCAAAGTCACACAGATAGTAAGGGGCAGAAACAGAAGTTAAATCTTGTTCTTCTGACCCCAAATCCATTGATCTTTCCACACTAAATACAACAGAATATTATTGCATTATAAGAAGAAAAAAGACTAGGAGCAATGCAGAGAAACTGAGATTTGCATGCATTGATGCAGAGTGAAGTAAGAGGGACCAGGAAAATTACATATACAGTGGCAACAATGGGAATGAAAAGAGCGTTACAATGAAATTGATGATAATGTAACTCTACCACCCACACTCTGCCACAGAGAAGAGATGAGGTAATGCATCTCCCTCCTTTAGGTAGAAAAATGGAGGATGATGGTATAGATCGCTGTATATACTCTTACACATGGTCAATATATAAGCTGGCTTGACTTAACTTTTTAAAAGTTTTGTTACAAAGGAAAGCTCACTGGAGAGGGGACACATATTTTAGAAATGACTACGAAGTAAGAAACAAATGTATCCATAAAAGTGAGTAAAAAGAAGCTTAGGAAAATAAAACTGACTAATCTCCAATATTAACCCGAGTGAGTAAAGACTTTATGTTATGGATCAGATCCATATCCATACTGGTAGTGGGTATTTCTTCTCTGAGACGTCTTCTCTGAGATCCAATATTTTTTTTAATTAAGTGAAGACTGGGAGCCAGTGGGAGCCAAAGGTCAACAAAAACACTATAAAGGAACCCAGTTCAGAGGTGATTTTATCTTTGATTTCATGATTACATCTTGAGTGGTTTAAGTTCGGCTAGACTGCTCATCTCTGTTGGGAATGGGAGAGTGAGAGGAGGAAATCGAAGGTAAGGAAAATTTTCTTCTTGTGCTTTAGCTCACCTAACTGAACTGTTAGCCTTTCCATTAATAATCAACAAACATTTATTAAGCGCCTATCATATGCATGCATTCTGCTAAGCACTGGATATACAAAAATAGGTTAAGCGAGAGTCTGCCCTCAAGAAGCTTATAATCTGATGTACTTAATATATATCAGGCATGAACTTTAACCAACATGTGAAGTTAATCTATATTTCATCACTGATTAATCCCATGTTCACAAAGATCAAAGGATGTCAATTTCAAAATCAATTTACTTTTGAAACAAATTTAGTTTTGAAACCACAGGAAGCTACTGCTCACCTTCCTTTACAAGTCCAAGAGAAGACATGAAACAGAAACAAACAGAATGGCAAAGAGACTCCTCTACAAACCTGAATTTGTTAAAGTAGGGAAGAATAAGGAAAACCTAGTGCCTCTCGAAGACAGTTCAGTCTTGGTCTTAAAAAGGAATCTAACTCAAAGTCAGTGGGAAGTGAGAAAACATTATCACAGCAATAAATAGGAGTGTCAGACAGCTGCAAAGTGAGTGACTTCACTGAAGAAATTTGCTTATAAAACAACCTATGTGTAAATTCACACATCACTAAAAAGCACAATCATTTCACAAGGACACGAAGACACTCTCAACCCTCTCCCCAGGCATCTCCAATGGCAAGTGATACAGGCAGGGCAGCTGGGGATACCTTACACAAATCTTCTCACTGTTTTATCTGCCCCCCTCCAGAAACAAGCATTTGGACAAGCCTTTTTAAAAACACAGCTCTAAAGAGGTCAATGGGGATATTATCATCTCTTCTTTCCACTTTTACTTTAAGTTTTATTCTGATTTAATTCATTCCATTATAGTAGAGTAGAGATAGTGCCCAGCTTTGGGTGAGGAAGCTCTGGATTCAAATTCTACCTCTTACATTTCCTAGTTCTGTGACCCTGGGCCAGTCACTTAACCTCTCATTTTCTTGAAGGTAAAAACTGTTAAATGTTTCTGTTTCTCTATGCCCAAAGGGCTATAAAAATGTACATATCCTTTAACTCAACAATATCACTTCAAGGACTGTATCTAAAAGAGATTATAGAAAAAGGAAAAGGTCCCACTTGCACAAAAATATTTATAGCAGCTCTCTTTGTGGTGGCCAAAAACTGGAAATCAAGGGAATGCCCATCAATTGGGGAATGGCTGAATAAATTGTGGTATGTGAATGTAATGGAATACTATTGTGCTATAAGAAATGATGACCAGGAAGACTTCAGAGAGGCCTAGAAAGACTTATATGAGCTGATGCTGAGTGAAAGGAGCAGAACCAAGAGAACTTCGTACACAGTAACAACCACAGTGTGTGAGGAATTTTTCTGGTAGACTTAGTACTTCACAGCAATGCAAGGACCTAAAATATTCCCAAAGGTCTCCTGAGTCTAAATGCCATCCGCATCCAGAGAAAGAACTGTAGAATTGGATCGCAGAATGAAGCAGATTATTTTCTCCTGTGTTGTGCTTTGTTTTGATTTGGTTTCTCTCATGGTCTCTTCCATTCATTTTAATTCTTCTATGCAACATGACTAATGTGAAAATATGTTTAATAAGAGTGTGTGTGTAGAACCTGTACAAGAATGTATGCCTCAGGGAAGGAGGGGGAGAAAATTTAAGACTTATAGAAGTGATTTTGAAAACTGAATATAAATAAATAATTTTTTGAAAATGTTTCTGTTTTACCCTCAGCACCTAGCACAGGGCTTGGCACATAGTAGGCATTCAGCAAATACTTGTTGATGTATTAATCAAGAATTCGCCAGGACTTACCTGATGAGGTATGAGCTTCATGATCATCTGTACTGGTGGATAAAATTCACACACTAGGAGTTCCCAATGCTGAGGATATCACAGATGCACTCGATTCTCCTCATTATTTAGCTTGTCGAAGTATTAGGAGCTGTTACACGTCAAAGACCACCCTTTGTAATGAATCCATGGCAAATTCAAACTTCAGACAGCATACTGGGAAAACAAGACAACATTTTCCACTGATTGACTTCCTAGTAAGACTGAACTCTATTCTGGAGGGTTTGGAATTCTTTCCTAATAGGTTGAAAGAAAAAAGTACAAAAACATGCTATTCATTTTGCTTAATCCATTGGACAGCTAGTTTTAAAGTGTTATAATGGTCTTTTAACCAGTTTTCTTGCCTCTAGTTTCTACCTGTTGCAAGCTGCTTTATACACTATAGTTGGACTCATCTTTTTTGAACAGCCAAATGACCACACCGTAACACTTGTTCAAAAAGTTTTCCCCAACCCTAAGTTGCCTTTTGCATAAATTCTAAACTTTTTAATCTGGCATTTAAGGCCCTCCAACTAGCTCAGATTTAACTTTCTTCAATTTTATCCTTTACTAAACCACCAAACAAATGCTACTTACCAGACTTGATACCCACTGAGTACAATTCTTATACTTCTAGGGATGCTATCTTTTAACCCTAAAACACTTTCCCCACCTTCATCTCACCTACTGAAATTCTTCCCCTCTTTCACACATTGCTTGCTTCATTTGGCATTCCCTGATCTCCCCAACCAAACATGATCCCACGCTCCTCCTAGTTCCTCTTGTACCTTCATTTGCCAATCATGTTTTGTACTATAGCCACTTGTGCACTCTAGACTCTAGACTACAAACTCTTTAGTGGCTCATAGCATCCCAGATCAACAGCTGGGACATTCGATATCATTGAGTCCAACCCTTCATTTTACAGATAAGGAAACTGAGGTCTAGGGAGGTGAAATAACTTGCCCACAGTCACACAGCTAGTAAGTATATTAGGCAGAATTCGAACCCAGGTCTTCCTGACTCTAAGTCAAGCACTCTCTCCCTTACATCTTGCTGCCTCCTCAGTTTGTCTCATTAAGGGATGGGACCATATCTTAGACATCTTTGTATCCCCTATCATCACACTTTTCAAAGTGTAGTCTGGAGATTCCTACAGGTCCCCAAGATCACTTCAGAAGGTCTTCAAGATAAAAAGTATTTTCATAATGATACTAAAATGTTTTCATTTCTAATGTGGTAAATAGTGATAGAAATAACCCACATAAACAAAAGCCTTTTGGAATGCCCAATAATTTCTAAATATAAAGGATTCTAAGATGGAAATTTTGAGTTTTACCCTATAACCTACAGCATAGCTCCTTTGCACATGAAAACAGAAACTATTCTTTCAGTGGTAATATTGAACTCTGCAGGAAAGGAAATTTCTTCTATCAGCACAAGTTGGTGCCTTCTCTGCAACTTCCAGGCTCAGAGAGCTGCCTCGTACCTGAAGAAGTGACTTGCCCAAGGTCACTCAGCAACTATAGGTCAGAATCAGGTCTTAAATTCAGGTCTTTCTGGCTTAGAGGCCAGTGCACCATCCACTATACTATTATACCTCTCTTTGTAAATAAAAGGGATTCTAATAAACAATATTTGTTCAGTTAAGGAAGGAATTAAAGATGAATGTGGTCTCAGTGTTTTGTGGCACATTATGTGTGTGTGTGTGTGTTACCTACTATGTGCAATTCAAAGTTTAAGGATTTCAGCTTGCAGAAACAAGGAACAGATATTTGCTGAAAGTTTTCCTCTTTTCCTTTCCTACATCCAATTCCATAGAAGCAATCCAAGCCACAAGACTGAGAGTCTGAGATCCAAAACCACATGAAAATCTAAATTGACTCAATTTTCATCTAAAACTATGCACCAGAGAGAGCTAGTTCATTAGAACGTTGACAAACCCATTTAACAGCAGCCATCAGATGGCAGAGTAGAACTGGAAGGAGTTTCAGTCAATCTCTTCATTCTAGAATTATAGAAACTGAGATCAAGAAAAGTTAAGGGACTTCCCTAAGCTTACCCCGGTAAGACAGAGCAGAGACAGGATTTGAATCCAGATCCTCTGACTCCATAGCTGTCCCTCTTCTCACCACACTATGCTACTTCCCTCCATGTCAGGTAAGTTTCTGTGGTTGTCTTAGATGTTGCTAAGTCATTTAAGTTGTGCCTGACTCTTCATGACCCCATTTAGGGTTTGGCAGAGATACTGGAGTGGTTTTCCATTTCCTTCTCCAGCTCATTTTACAGATGAGGAAACTGAGGCAAATAGGCTTAAGTGGCTTGCCCAGAGTCACACAGCTAATAAGTGTCTGAGGCCAGACTTGAACTCAGGAACACAAATATTTCTGACTCCACGCCTGGCTCTCTATCCACTGCACCACCTTGCTGCCCAGTCGATGCTCCTTGCTAAAGATTTGATACAACTCAGTCTGATGGCTCTAATATCTTCTCATTGCAGAACCATTTAATATTATCTTTTAAGAAGGAGGAGAGGGATAGGGAAGCTTTAAAAAATGATGACATATATTTCTCAGGGTTTTTTCATTCTATTTGTAGAGAGCGCTGTACAAATTTATTTTAAAATAAATGTATTCATTTATTTTTACATGCATTTAGAATCTGTCTTCCTCACTACTCCAATAAAGAAAGCAAGAAAAGTGAAAGTCAAAACTCTCATCATAAACATGCACAGTCTAGCAAAATACATGTCCACATTGGCCAGGCCTGACAATGCATATCTATTTGTCTTTGTCTGTCTGTCTGTCTGTCTGTGTCTCTCTCTCAGTATTTTAAATTCTTCATCTCTCTCTAGCAAAAGGTGAGTGGCACGTTTTATCTTTAATCTTCTGCCTTGTGGTTTGGCGTTACATGGATCAGAGTTCTAAAATCTTTCAAAGTACATCGCTTGGTGTAGCAAATGTTGCAAGTTGTCTCATATTCTTTTAGATGTTCTCTGAGGACGAGGCACTATTGCACATCCTCCAGTTCCTCCAGTCTCCAAAGCACTCCTTCCCATTCAAGGACCTAGGACCAAGTTATTCAAAATGTGAGCATGCATAGACTCATTAGCTCTGTAAATCCATGATTCCCTTATGAAACGTCTTCCGGGCAGAGTCTGAAACATAGCAGCAATTAGGTGGCCCAGTGGTGAGCGATTAAGACCCGGAGTTCAGGAAGAACTGAAATTCAAATCCAGTCTCAGACTCTCACTAGCTGTGTGACCCTAGGCAAGTCATGTCACCTCTGTCTGTCTCAGGCTCCTCATCTGCACAATAAGGATAATAATTCCCGGTGTTGTTGTGAGAATCAAATGATATATTTGTAAAGTGCTTTGCAAACCTTAAAGTACTCTATAAATGCTAGCTATCACCATCATTTCTAAATACCTAAATAACCTTCTGCTTTTCTTTTTTTTTTTTTCCTTAAAAATGATTCAGGGCAGAGATTGTGATTTCAATTGTCTAGGAAAATTCTGAGTAAGGGAACACCATCTAACAACAAAGGTAGGCGCCTTCTCTGCAACTTGGAGTGTCAGAGTTATCTTGAAGTACTGGAGAGTTAAATGACCTCCCCGGGATCACAAAGCAGCCTATGTCAGAGGCAGAACTCGAACCCAGGTCTTCTTGCATTCCAGTCTGACTCTTGGTCCACTAGACCATTAATCAACAACACGTGCTTCTCCTCCTGTGACTCATAGTGTTAATGAAAGGAGAAATGGAATGCTTACCAAGAAGAATGTGCTCCCAGCGATGACGTGTGTATAAGAAGTGTTATTTTAAATGGCCTCAAGGAAATGTAAGACCAGAAAAGAAGAAGGCGGTCCTTCTCTTTCCCACAACTAAATCCTCTACATATACCTTTAATTCCGTCCTCTTCTAACCTTTGGGAGGGTTTTCTTCCTCTCATCTTAAATCTCATATTTAATGTTACCTGCCTATAAAGTCTCCCTGTCTCCAGAATCTTCTCTATCCAATCCATCCTCCACACAGCTCCCAAAATAATTTTTATAAAAAATAAATCTTAGCACGTTACTTGTCTGGTCAAATCCCATTCATGATCTCCAAGATAAAGCAGACACTCCTCCACTTGGCATCGGAGACTTTCCATTACCTGTTTCCGACTTAACTTTCTAGCCTTCTTTCACTCTCCCATCTCCATTCAGCCTCTCAGAATCCATTTCTTCCCTCAAGACTCATCTCTGGTGTGTCCCCTGCTGCATTCAATGCTCCATCTCCCTCCTCAGATTAGTTTATATTTCCGTTTCCATGACGAATGTTAAGTTTTTGAAGTTAGCAATTATTCTGTTTCTTCTTTATGGAGGGACTGGCTTCCTTGTGGATAATGGATGCTTAGGGTTTTTTTTGGTCGTTGAACTTGCCTCCACGCATTCAAATTCAGTTATGGGGCAGCAAGGTGGCACAGTGGATAAAGCATCAGGCTTGGAGTCAAGAAGATCTGAGTTCAAATCTAGCCTCAGACCCTGGGCAAGTCACTAACTAGCTTTCCATCTCAGTTTCCTCAACTGTAGAATGGGAATAATATTAGCATCTACCTCCCAGGGTTGTCATGAAAACTAAATAAACTAATGTTATAAAGTGGTTATCACAGTGCCTGACACATAGTAAGCACTATATAAATGATAGCCATTATTATTATTAATTGAGTTTTTGCTTTTAGTCTCATTTCCGTGACTTGTGACACTATTTCACGGATAATGGCATGTGTACTCAGAACACTGATGAGATCACTGAATTTCTAAAAATTTCATTAACTCATATGGTTCCCTTTGGCACACATATCCCACTCCAAAGGTCTTCCTCCCATCAAAATACTGGATGTGAAATTCACTAAAGCAGAAGGAGAATGAACCCCAGTTGCCCAGGCAACAGCACTGATTGCTGTACTAAATAGCATTAGGCATCGATTGTCAACATTTCTGAAAGGAATGTTGTTGCAGTCCAGGCGCCTTTAAGGAATTACAAGTTCATTAAAGAAAATAGATCTGTTTGGCAAACAAATTACAGTCTTTCCCACTGCCACCCTCACCACCAAGTCAAAGACAGTAAGAGGAAGAGAAAGATTTCTGGGAAATGTTCAGCCCTCTGGCAGCACTCTCACCAAGCAACTGATGCATGCATAATGTTTGCCTTGAACTCTACCTTAGATACTTACTAGATGTGTGATTGGGCAAGACATTTTACCAACAGAGTTGTAAGGATCAAGTAAGATAATATAAGGAAAATATTTTGCACACTTTATCGATCCACATAAATTTGAGCTAAGAGATAGGTCCTCCTGAAAGGGGGAAGCTAGATTGTACCACAGTGGGTAGAGGTCCAGGTCTTCTGTCAAGAAAACTCATCTTCATGAATTCAAATTTGGCCTCAGAAACTTAATAACTGTGTAACACTGGACAAGTCACTTAAACCCTATTTGCCTCAGTTTCCTCATCTGGAAAATGAACTGGAGAAGAAATGGCAAATCACTCTAGTATCTTGGCCAAGAAAACTTCAAATGTGGTCATGGGGAGTCAAATACAATTGAAAACAATTGAACCTCCTAAAAAGAGTACAAATGGTTTTTTACCAGAAAGTGACAAGGCTGGTTTTATTTTTTTCATTTGTTTGTTTTTAACGTAACAGGGAAAGTCCAGAGCTGCCCTACCTTCCTCCAGCCAGTCACATGTGCTAGCTCAGTGCTTGATAACAAAAAGCCTAGTTGTTTCTGGCTAGCTATGTGGGATTTAGTGCTGAAGAATTTGGGTACTTTGGGGATGAAGAAGCAGTCCTTTTATTAACAATTGAACAAATAGTCAGTGGACACAATGGAGCTTTAAAAGGGAGTGACCCACCCACAGCTGTCTTCTTCCTTCTTCCTTTAAGCACCAGGGTAGCATCACATAACTCTTGAGACTTTCCATTACGCATGGCCCTTCTTCTCACTAGCAGCTTGGTGATGGCTCCCATGTGGCAATCCTGGGAGCTCAGCTGGGTGAGTTTAAGTATGGAATTCTGGCTGCCTCTTCCACACATGTGGCCTCTGCTCACATATGTGAGTTCAGAGTATATGAGACCCTTAGTGGAGAGGGAGGGAGCAAGTCCCCTGGGCCCCCCAGGCACAGAAGCAATTCTAATTATTAGATTATTGGAACAAATTGTATCCAAATAAATGTCCTTCAAAATAGTCCATTTGGGAAATGATACATTAAGTGCAACCACAAAGAAATGCATCTGACTCCACGAACCATACAGGAAAGAACAGCTGCTCTGCAATCTGAGGTCCTAGGTTCAAATCCCACTTCCAGTGCTACCTCCTTGGAACTCAGTTTTCTCATATAAAATGAGGGGACTAGTCAATATGACCATGAAGGTTCTTTTCAAAGAGCTAGGATGGTCGGATCCAAAATAAGGAGCATCAGACCAAGAAACTTGGGTTCTGATTCTAACTCTGACACTTCCTAGTTCTATGGTCTTAGGAGAGGCTCTTAATCTCTCTGAGTTTCTCTTTCTTTATCTTTGCAATAAGAGACTTAGATATGATGTCCTCAAAGTTCCCTTGAAGTTATGATATTATGCATATTTTGTGAAAGTATTATAGTGATGCTGCCCTTCTTTGCTCAAAATGTTTTTATTGGATAAGACTTTGGAACATTTTTAAGAGCCAAATATAAGTGATAATTAAAGACTGCATAGTAATTTTATTTATTTTTAGTTTTTGATATTTGCTTTTATAAGATTTTTGAGTTCTAAATTTTCTCATTCTCCTCCCCAATATAGCAGGCAATCTGATATAGGCTAGACATGTATGATCATATTAAACATATTTCCACATTATTCATATTATGAAAGAAGAATCAGAACAAAAGGGAAAAACCATGAGAAAGAAAAAATAAAAAGCAACAAAAGAAAGAAAGTAGTATGCTTCTATCTGCATTCAGACTCCATATTCTTTCTCCGTATGTGGATAGCACTTTCCATCATGAGTCCTTTGGAATTGCATGGCTAAGAACAGCTAAGTCTAACAAAGTCAGTCATCGCACAAGTCAGACACTGCAGGCTGTTACTGTATACAATGTTCTCCTGGTTCTGTTCATTTCACTCAGCATCAGTTCATGCAAGACTTTCTAGGCTCTTCTGAAATCCACCTGCTCATCATTTCTTCCAGAACAATAGTATTCTGTTACATTCCTATACCACAACTTGTTCAGCCATTCCCCAACTGATGGACATCCCCTCAATTTTCAATTCTTTGCCACCACAAAAAAGAGCAGATATAAATATTTTAGTATATGTGAGTTCTTTTGCCATTTTTAAAATCTCTTTGGGATACAGACCTAGCAGTGGTATTGCTTAATCAAAGGGTAGACTGCATAGTATTTCAAGGCTTGCAAAGTTGTTTACATACACTGTCTCATGTATTACTATAACCATTTTACAGATAAGGCAACTGCAGTTCAGGATGGAGTCATTCAGCTAGTGTCAGGGTGGATCTGAATCCATGGAACAGCAAGCAAAGTAGGATCTTTGTTGTTTTTCTGGATTGAGTTTTAACCAATCAGACATGTGCATGTGGGCTCTAGCCAATCAGATACTGAGTAGGACTGTATATAAAGAGAGAGCTGGCATTGAGAAAGCAGACCTGAAGACAGCCAGTGTTGAAGGGGTGAGCTAACATTGAGAAGAAGAGAGCTAGGAGGAGATCCCTGAGACCAGGAGACCTCTGAACTGAGAGAGAAAATCTCTGATGGCAAAGACTTGCTGAAGAAGCCTCAAACTTGGAAAGAGGATAGCGTGGTAGGGCAGAAATAGGCCCATGAGGCCTAGCCCCTTTTGAGAGCTGTTAAAGTGACCTGAGCTGAAACACAGAGCCTCTGGACTTTGGAGGTGAGTTAAGAGATGGTGCTGGCAGTGTATGTCAGTATTGTTGCTGTCCTGTTAAGCTTTGTTTTTCCAGAGGCAGAGGCTGTGGAGTGGAGCATTCCCTCTGAGCTGAAACATGGAGTAGGAGTGGAGAGCTGCCTATGTGTGAATCCAGGCACGAGTCAGGAGTGGTCAGCCCACAGAGAAAGAACCAGGGGACTTGGAAATCAACCTTGAGTTATGATGAAAAAAGACTTTACTTGGACACAATACTGATTAAGAAGACTGTTCTTACTGTGACAGAGGGATAGATGGTGTGAATTTTACTTGGACACTTGGTATTGATTAAGGATGTTGCTATGAATGTTATGCTTCACTTTATTGAACAATGTTTAGTTTATTGCTGAATAAATAGAGAGTTCATTATACTATGTGATTAGACCCTTGAAATTATTCACCACAGTACTTAGGTGTGCTGCCATGACTGACCTTACAACCCAGGCCTGTTCTGACTCCAGATCTAGAATTCTATCTACTATAGCAGTTCATATTCTTATTTTTTGACAGATTTACAATCTCACCAACATTGTTTCTCCCTCCACTGGTGCCAATCAAAATTCACACATGCTTTCTTGTCCTGTGGGATGCTCATTAATATACTCCCCTGTGTCCTTCCTGGACAGTTAGGTGGCACAGGGATACAGCACCAGGTCTGGAATCAGGAAGACTCATCTTCACTAGCTGAAATTAGCTTCAGGCACTTACTAGCTGTGTGACCCTGGGCATGTCACTTCACCCTGTTTGCTTCAGTTTCCTCAGCTATAAAATGAACTAGAGAAGAAAATGGCAAACCACCCTGGTATCTCTGCCAAGAAAACCCCAAATGGGGTCATGAAGAGTCAGACATGACTGAAACAATTGAACAACATGTCCTTCCAGAAGGAAATACCTTATACTCTAGAATCTACAGAAAAGTGTTGGATTTAAAGTCAGAGGATCTAGTTTCAAATACAAAAGCTACAACTATCTCTGTGACCTTGGGAGAATCACTCAACTTCCCTTGTTCACAATTTCCTCATATCCTGAGCTAGATGACCTTCAGCTCTCCATCTAGCCTCCCATAACAAAACCTTCTTCACCGGGTATTTAGGCCAGGACCAGTGCTTCAGGCTGGCCAACTGCTTTGACTTTGTGATCAGGCTGCCACTTCTTCTAAACTATAGTATTTCAATGATTTTATATGTATATCCAGTGATTGTTGGTTTTTAAAACTAAAGAAAGATATTTCTCAACTGGAAAACCAACCACTTTTATCTGTCACATTTGGGCCTGCCAAACAAGAGATTTATCACCATTTACATTCTTTTTTCAAATGTATTGATGACTTTAAAGTTTTAGTTTCAAATGGGGACTTGATAACAGTATTTGTGAACAGTGCCATTGTAATAACAGCATAGCCTCCTAAGGTTATTACCTTAAAGGGGATATTTTTATACATTAAGATACCAATATTTCATTCCCTGTAGAGGCATAGAGAATAGAAGGTCACTCCAAGTGAAGTTAGTGAGCATTTATTTATTAAGGATTTACTATGTACCAGGTGCTGCGCTATAGAGCAGGGAACGCAAGATCCTTGAGGGAGAGCACATTTGGGTTTTTTTCTACAAATAGATAATTTATTTGTTTTCAGCTTTCAACAATCACTTCCATAAGTCTTAAATTTTCTCCACCTCCATCCCCCTTCTCTCCCTAAGACGGCATGCAATCTTATATGGATTCTACACATGCATTCTTGTTAAACACATTTTCACATTAGTCATGTTGTATGGAAGAAATAAAACAAATGGGAGAAACCATAAGAAAAACCAAACCAAAGCAAAACATAACACAAGAGAAAATAGTCTGCTTCATTCTGTGTTCTGTGGAAATGTACTAGGTCCTTGCATTGCTGTGAAAGGCTAAGACTATCAGAAACAGTCCTCACACACTGTGGCTGTTACTGTGTATAATGTTGTCCAGTTTCACCTTATTTCACTCAGCATCCGTTCATACAGGTCCTTCCAGGCTTTTCTGAAGTCTTTCTGTCTATCATTTCTTATACCACAATAGTATTCCATTGCATTCATATACCACAATTTATTCAGTCATTCCCCAATGGATGGGCATTCCCTCAGTATCTAGTTTTTGGCTACCATGAACAGAACTACTACAAATATTTTTGTACATGTGGGACCCTTTCCCATTTTTATGATCTCTTTGGGATACAGTCCTAGAAGAGGAGTTGCTGGGTCAAAGGGTGTGCACATTTTTGTAACCCTTTGGACATAGTTCCAAATTGCTCTGCAGAGGGGGCAGAGCCAAGATGGCGGAGTAGAAAGACGCAAATACACATAGCTCCGAACCCACAACCCATAGAACATTTGTATAAAGTAACTCACGGCGAATTCTGGAGCAGTGAGGCCACAGAACAGTGGAGCGAAGGAGATTTCTGTTCCAGAGGGACCTGCAAACCTCTCGCAAAAGGTCCATCACGCTGCAGACGTGGAGCCCAGCCCAGACCTGCCGCGGCCACGGCCGCGGCACCGAGAGAAACAGATCCGAGCAGGCTTCAGGGACAGGATCTCCAGTGGCCGCACAAGTCCCTCCACCCACAGGTGACGGGGGTTGGTGAGAGGGTCTCTTTGGCGGGTCGAGAGGGGAGTGGGGTTCCCCCATAACTCAGGCCCCAGGAGGCAGAAGCTGAGAGGCAGCTACAGACCAGGGCTCCCCAAGCAGGCAGGAGCCTGGATCCATTGTTGAAGGTCTGTGCACCCCTGAGGGAACTGAGCCTGAGAGGCGGCCCTGCCCCGACATGACCACCTGAACTTAATCTCACACTGAATAGCAGCCCTGTCCCCGCCAAAAGCCCTGAGGCTGGAAGCAGCATTTGAATCTCAGAACCCAAACGCTGGCTGGGAGGATCAGGAGGCAAGGTGGGTGTGAGGAGAATATTCAAATTGCTCTGCAGAATGGTTGGATCAGCTCATAGCTAGGGAGAGCACATTGGAAAGGAAGAAGATGACACTTAAAGAACAGCTGTAAAGGAGAAAAAGGAAGATGAAGGTACTCAGCAGGTAAAGGATGTCCAGAAGGCTAGAGAGGAAGCAAGACATGGTTGGTCTGGGTACCCTTCTTAAAATGGAGATTCTGTGGCGTGCCTTCCAATCAGAGGGAGATATCCCAGGGATAGAAAGCATTCTGTTATGTGAATTCTAGGACTAGAGTGAGCTTCCAGGAAGAAGAAGTTTCTGGCACGTGGTAGAGAAATTCTGGAGGAAAAGAAAAAAAGAAAGAAAGAGGGAGAAGAAAAAGGGAAGGAAGGATGGAAGAAAGGAGGGGAGAAAGGAAGGAAGGAGAGAGGGAGGGAGGAAGGAAGGAAAGAAGACCAAGTTCAAGCCTAGCTTTTAACACATACTAGCTGTGTGATACCCTGAGTAAGTCACTTAATCTTGCTCGCAGCAATTCACTAAAACTCTAAGTTTCAGAGAAGTTGTTACCCTGCATTACTTAAGAGAGTTTCAGTAACTGAGGGTTCCCTATGCCACTGAAATCACAGTCCCTATTATTCTAATATACTTTTTTGACTTAAAGAATTAGGTCCATCTGCAACACCACTGGCAGT
This sequence comes from Notamacropus eugenii, assembly GCF_028372415.1. Classification (NCBI taxonomy): domain Eukaryota; kingdom Metazoa; phylum Chordata; class Mammalia; order Diprotodontia; family Macropodidae; genus Notamacropus; species Notamacropus eugenii. The sequence continues at coordinate 31,490,312 of NC_092874.1, read as the reverse complement.
AGGATCCAGGTGATAACAAAGCACATCCCACAGGGTGACAGAATCCTGCTTAGAAACTGATTTTAAATTTCCAGGACCATCTTCTCACACCTTGAAGCAACAGCAATTTTGCAGTCAATAAAAATTGTTGACATCCCCCCAAAATATCCTCCAACCTTGCTGATTGCTTCTCTCTGAAACTCCTGCTCTGAGAGTGGTGCTGACATCTTTTCAGAAAATAGGGAAGCTTTGAGCATCTGAGCTTTTCATTTAAATATTGGGTTTTTTGATGACATAGAACAGAAATTGGTAGGTAAATTAAATGGCTTGGCAAAAATCAGCAACCAAGTCCCAAGTAATGAGTATGCAATCCAGAGTTGTTACTGAGTGGTTTTTAAGAAGGAAAAAAAACACAACGGCAGTTGATAAGATTATTGATATTCACATTGTGTGCATTTTACTTCCATATTTTCAAAGCCCTTCCCTTCTCAAAGTAAAGGTAGCTCTTCATTTATGGGTCGTTTTAATTTCTTGACAATCTGATTTTTAATGTTTGATCAGAGGCATAGTCTGTCAGGCCAATTGACTATATTGCTGCAGAATAAAGATGGTTCCCTAATGTCAATGTGAATTTAGGTAAAAGTAAACCCCACATGTAGATGGGTCATAGCTTTAAACTTAAGGACTTTGTGCAATCTGAGATCCCATCATTGTGGATACCATTTTCAAAGATGTGGAAAACAACCTATCCACACCTTCTAAAGTATGTGATTCTTGTCACATACTTTGGATCAGTAAGTGATCCAAAAAGGAAGTCCACTCAATGCACTGGAAGCCTTCCTCTGGGTTTCTTGTCACTTTATGGGCACCAATGCTGCAATACAGACTATCCATTGATTATCCCTGACATTCATTGACTGGCCTACCTCCTTTCCCATCAGGTAACTCTTTGATGATGCCTTTTTCTGCTGCTGTTTGTATTTCATTAGCAATATATAGCAAGCTAATCTTAATTATCAGGTATCTCCCCATTGCAGTTCAGGTGGCCCACAGTCGCAGAAAAAATGATAAAACATTGATAGCAGCTTATGTTTGATGGTTTATACCACTGTTTTATATGTATCATCTTATTAAGTCCTCATAGCAAGCCAGAAACATAAGTAAAGCACATTGGTATAATCTCATTTTACAAATGAGGCAATCAAGGATTACAGAAATGAATCTGATTTGTCCAGGGTCACAATGTGAGGACAGAGCAGAACCTGAACCCAGGTCCAGGTCTTCTGATACCAAAGGCTACACCACAGCTCCTCTCCCTCTAGTAAAAACCAGAGTTCTAAGCACTCTACAGGAAATGGTCAAAAAATACTCTACCATATGCTAATAGGATAACTGCTGAAATAACCATTAAATCATCAGTGAATCATTAGATAATCATGAGAGAAGGAAAATGTTTCCCCTTCATTAAGTAGAGGAGAGCTCAATAGAAGATGTTCAAAAGGCAGAGTATCCTATCTTATATTTCCTCCTTTAGTGTTTATTTCAAAAAAGCCAATTATAAATTAAAAACTAAACTTGTTAGCACAGCTAATAAAGAATGAAAGGTTATTTTAAAATTGGAATAACTGAAGATGTGGTGGAGCATTGATTAAAATGTAATTAAACCTATAGGTCCTGATGAGCCTTGAGTACAGAAGGAATCATCCAAAGTCATCATCCAATCAATAAGTGTCATTACATACACTTACAGAAGATGATAAGGTGTTGAGTACTTAGAAAGAAAGTGAGGTCATGGATGAGAAAGTGGACCTCTAGAAATTGTAGGTATCTATAATTTCTGTATCTTATACTATCAAGGAAATAGCCTCCACGAAAAGATCATTGACTTTGGAGTCAGGTGTCAGGGTCAAATCCCACCTCCAATGTTTACTAACTGTTTGATTATGAGTAACTCATTTAACTTCTTGGGACTCAGTTTTCTCCAGTTATAAAATAAATGGTGGAAAGGGACTAGATAGCCTCTGAACCATATTAAAAATATGATCATATATTATCAAAAAAGCCAATATTATCCATTTCCTGGGTATTGGATTAAAGTAAGCAGGGTTTTATAATAAGCAAATAAGATCAGATAAATCAAATGTATTTCTACAGCATCAAAAGATCAAAACAAGAAAATATAAATGTAAAGTATCTTTGATTTTTGATTTGGTGCTAGATGAAGAAATTCATCTATGTGGGGGAAAGAAGATTTGTCATACTGACCACTAGGTATTATTCAAATGACAAGCACTAAAAGCTCAGAGTGGGGAGGAACGATAGGATGACTAAGTATGTATTTACCTTCTATATTGTTATATTTATATATTTTATCATCATCAAAAAATACCAAGTCAATGCTTAATCACATATGCAATCTCAAGTGGCGTGATACAAACAAGACCTAGGTTTGCACAGCCAGTCTAATGTTAACTACATCTGTGACTTGGGACAGATTACTCTCTTTCTTTAATCTTCAAATTCCTCATCTAAATAAGAGATATTTTTTCCTGGAAGAAGTATTTAGTATGCACATGTACTATAGAGGAATTTTTAGCTCATAACAAATACACAAATCCAGTACAAGTTGAGATCTGTCAAGTTATGAGGCTTATTATGATATGGTAGAAAGAGCACTGACTCTAGTCTTACTAGCTATGTGAGACATTGAAAAAATGTCTCCTGAGCCTCACTTTCTCCACCTGTAAAATTAGGGATTTGAATTATACGACATTCAGGTTCCTTGTAGATCAAGATATTAGATTCTAGGATTCTATTTATAGAAGTATTTCCTAGTAGTACAAACCTGCAAATCCATCAGAATAACCCTATAGAACTAATCCAACCATTCTGGAGAACAACTTGGAATTGTGCCCAAAGGGCTATAAAGCTGTGCATACCCTTTAACCCAGCAGTGCCATTCCAAGGTCTATCCAAAGGAGAGGGGGAAAGACCTATATATACAAAAATATTTATGGTGGTGGTAATGAATTGGAAATTGAGGGGATGCCACCAGTTGGGGAATGACTAAACAAGCTGTAATATATGAGTATAATGGAATATTATTGTGTTATAAGAAAAATCTGGGGAAATGTACATGAACTGATGCAAAGTGAAGTGAGCAGAACCAGGAGAACTTCGTACACAGTAACAGCAGTATTGTACAGTGATAAACTGTGAATAACTTAACTATTCTCAGCAGTACAACGATCTAAGACAATTCTGAAAGACTCATGATGAAAACTGCTATCCACCTCCAGAGAAAGACCTGATGGAGTCTGAAGATCAAAGCACAGTTTTTTTTTCTTTTTTCACTTGGTTATTTTATCTTTCTTTCACAACACGACTAATATGGAAATATATTTTGTATGACAGCACATGTATAATATGTCAAATTTCTTGCCTTTTCAATGAGGGAGGGAGAGAGAAAGAGAGAGAGAGAATTTGGAACTCAAAATTTTAAAAAACAAATGTTAAAAATGTTTTACATCTAATGGAAAGAAAATTAAATATTTTAAAAGAACTCCTTTTGCATAATGAAAATAAACTCTCTAACAATAATCAAACTATAAGACAGAAGAATATGGCAATAGAAAAGTACTTAACATCTGTCCTAGGCCCAAAGTGGCCTGTTTTTACCTAAAATTATATGGCCTTCCCAACTCCTGACAGAGAAAGAGGAAAAGAAAGATGAGGTAGGAAAAGGTTGATGGTCACTCTTCTGCCCATAGAAGGGCAGCTTCCTATTGACCTCTGCCCATAGAGAGGTTGAGAAATTACTAAGCTCACCTGTTGCTCTGTCCTCTAAAAGGAGAGGGAGCAAAAGTGGAAAAAGAGTTCTTGTTTCTTGTTCAACCTAAGATGACAGAGAAGGAGCAAATTAGAGCAGGGTCAAGTCTCTGCCCCTCTTCTCAACCTGATGAAAAAATAATAAAAGGTCAAAACACAAACAAGAAAACTACTTCTGTCCTAGCTGAGAAAAGAGCCATGTCCAGAGAACTCCAGAAGACCTGGGTTTTGAAGTCCCACCTACTACGATACAAGAAGTACACCAGCTCCTAGTCACATTCCTTCTTGCTAACATCTAGGCCATTCCTTAGTTCCCTCTCCCAAAGTAGAAGATACACTGCAGATCTTTGATATTCTGAGCTCTACCAGCTCTGAAAGTCATTGGATATGGTGTCCTTTTCCCAAGGAATCAATCATTTTTTTAAACAAAAACTCATAATGGAAAGTTATCCCCTCAATCTGAGACCTTTTGGAATCCAGTCCTATAGTGGCTGGAACTAGATTAGGGAAGAACTTGCTACTCTATACTCCTTGCTTCTCCAAACAGTTAGAAGGCATCAGCTATTAATTATGATATTGCAAAGGACAGCTGAGCAAAGGATGCCTCTAAATATATGGGTAATTTTGACTCTTCTAGAAATGAAATGCCAATGAAATAGAGTGCAGCGTGATAGTAACACAGTCACACTCAAGTAGGTATGTTTCATGAGTGGAAGTTGTTAGTATCCTAAAAATTATTTTCCATGATCAAATATGGAGATGTTCTCTATCAGTAGCCAGAGTTGTGTACAGTCCTTTAATGAAGTCAGATGACTTTCTCCAATGCCATCCAAAAGGACAATACCCTTTAATGTCTATAACTAAAGAGGACAATGTTATTAACAGAAATCAGGTTAATTGAAAAATCTCTTAGAGGTGACATCAGCACTCATCCAGGTAAGACTGAAAGATATGAACACAGACTATGTTTGCTCAATATTTCTGATGCCATCTTAGGTGGTCTAACCAAACTACCCCTTACATTCTCTCCTACTTCCCATTACACTTCTAAAACATGTAAGAGCAATCTAAGGCAACATCCATTTATTCATTCAACAAGCATTTATTAAGTACTGACCATGTAACAGGAACTGTATTATAAGGTGACAGGGAAGAAAGCATTTATTAAGCCAGATAACTTACAGATATTATCTCATTTCATCCATACAACAACCTTATGAGGTAGGTTCTATAATGATCCCCATTTTACAGTTGAGGGAACAGAGGTCAACAGAGGTTAAATGACTTGCCTAGGATCAAACAGCTGGTAAGTGTCTGAAGTCAGATTTGAACTCATGTTCTCCTGCCTTCAGGCCCAGCATCCTATCCTCCGCACCACCTAGCAATCCAAAGATGAAAAAGAAAACATCTGCCCTGCTCATGGTGTTTGCATTCAATTGAGGATGAGCACCCTATTCAAAGATAAGTTAAAACAGCGTGCATACATATGTGTATACATACAGACAACATACTTGTAGACACATACGTATATACGCATATACATACACATGCATATACATGCATACATACACATATGTACATACATGTCTACATACACACATACATATAGTAGGTACAGAGCAATTTCAGGATGGAGCACTAACAATTTGAGAGAAGTGGAGAAATCAAGAAAGGTCTTGTGTATTAGTTGTCACTTGAACTAAGGCTTAAAAGAACCTGAAGATTCTAAAAGAGGAGGAAATACCATGATATATTCATACCATGTACGAAGGACAGTTGGTACAAAGCCATGGAATTGGAAATTAAAACGCTCTAAGCATGCAACAGCAAGTAAACCATTATGGCTGGAACACAGTACTGAATGAAGGAAAGCAGTGAAAGTAATATACAACTAGGTAGCATGGTGAATAGAGTGCTGACCTTGGAGTCAGGAAGACTCTCCTTCTTGAGTTCAAATCAGGCCTCAGACACTTACTAGCTGTGTGACCCTGGGTAAGTCACTTAACCCTGTTTGCTTCAGTCTATTTATCTATAAAATGAGCTAGAGAAAGAAATGGCCAACCACTCCAGTATCTTTGTCAAGAAAACCCAAATGGGGTCATGAAAAGTTGGACACAACTGGAACAATGAAAAAATTGACAACAATGTCCAACTATCCTAGAAAAGTAAGCAGAGTAGAGGACAAAAATCGTTAGCCTGGAATCCTCAAAACTGAGGTTCTAGAGCCAGTTTTGTTGCTGGAAAACCTATGTGTGTGATCTTGAGACCTCCCTGGCCCTGTTTTTCCTCCTTCTGTAAAATTTCAGGTTGAACAAGATGCTTTCTAAGGTTCCCTCCAATGCACACATGTAAGGATCATATCTAATATTTTTATATGGCTTTAATCAAACACTGAGGAGACCTGATTCAAGAAGTCACAGAGAAGCCTGCATCCTGAAAAAAAAGAAAACTGCATCTTGCCCTCTGGTTTGAAATCTAGTCGCTGGTGAAACGACAAGAGCTCCAAAGAGGGATGTTCCAGTCTTTGAGTTTTTAATGACCTTGCAATAGGTTTAAGAAGAGCCTCAGGGAGAGTTAACAGCTCTAAACCTCACCATAATTCACTGAGGAAAATGTTACCAGGAACTCCAGGGTTATTCAAAGGCAGCTTCCTTAAAGGTCATCAGGTGAAGCAGACCATTTTGAAGCCCATCTACTGACATCCCTTCCCCTGTGAACTCCACATGTTAGCTTGACATCTTAAAACTCATCCCATTTGATCTGTCATGCCATTAGTGCTGGCCACATTTCGGGGTGACAGGTCCCTCTTCACCAGAAATTGAACTCACAGTTTGAAATGACTGCCCGCCTCCTGTATCTGGGGGCAGTGGAGTGAGCAGTCATGAGAAGACAGTGATGTTCCGTACAAGTCTTCATCTGTCACATTTGGCAAGATGTCTGAAGCTCAGTGATGGAATTTGTTATGTCTTTTTCCCTCTTCAGTTAAAAAAAAAAAAGGATGGGGATAAGCACATTGGATAAACAAGAACTACCCCCCTCCCCTGACTTGCAGCAGGTCTCTCTCTTCCTTCTCCCACTTGCAATCCTTAGCAGATGGAGCATTCGACACAAACTTGGATGTCGTTTTTGCATTCCAAGCTGTCAAAACAACCGTGGTGCCTCCCGCTTCTCTAACACCATTCAGTGAAAGCCAGGAGACCACGGCATAAGGCAGGAATGTACGTACTGTCTATTTTTAATTCAACTCTATTTTTGGTCAGCATTCAAACCCGCAGATTGTAGGATGAATGAGAGAACTCAAACATGAGACCCAACCAGCCGGGTCGTATCAGGGCTCTGGTGACATCATAAATGGAACTTACTACAAGTGGCAGATAAAACAGAGCAACTTCCTAACCTCCAACCCTGACATAACGTGGCTTCTTTCAGCAGTAAAAGGATTCTTAATTGTCTGTTAGCAAAGACTGATAAATATTAGAGCAATGACCAGATTTGCACATTGCTTTGCATCATTTCTTTTTATGTTGTTTCCCACCCACTCTGCAAGTGGAATGGAAAGAGCTGGAATCAGAAGATCGAGGCTGGAATCTGGGTTCTGCTGTTTGTAGCTCTTTGAATATAGCTCCTCACCAGCCTGGTCCTCTTTCCTTATGTGCAGAACAAGGAGACTGGGTAAGCCAGATGAGCTCTAGGACCAATCAATCAACAAGAATTTATGAAGCACTTCCTATGTGTTGGGCACTGTGAAAAGTGCTAGGGAGTCTCTGCTGGAAGTCTCTGCCTTCAAAGAGCTTACAGTTTAATGGGGAACTAGACTAGGTCACTACTATTTCTCCATCCTATAGTCATTGTTATCAAAGTGACTGCATAGGATGAGAAAGCAATCAGATCCCCATGAATCTCTCTCCCAAAGGCCTCCTTCTACCTATATAAAGTTTCTGCAGATGGTGGAGAGGAATGAGAAAGGATCCAAGATTTCACAGGAAATATAAAAGGACAAAGGGGTCTGTTTTGACATTCAGCACCTCATTTTTTAACATTTTAAAAGACTGATTGGCCTCTTAATCATTTTCTATCCTCTTTTTAAGATGTGTTACTTCTCAAACCAATAACAGTAAATGAATTTGACAAGTCCAGGATTAAGTTGCTGCCTACATAAAAAATCATGGACAATTTTTATAAGGGAGCCAAGTTGGACAGCACTCTTATCTAAATTGGGCAGGGCCAAAGAATGAACATTCAAAACCAATATCTTGTCCAGAAGAATTATAGATCTTTTTTCTATTGCCCATAAGTCACAAGCTGCTTCTTCGGCAGGGGGCAGGGGGCAATTTGGCATAACCACACCAAATGTCTCCCTCCCTCTCCCCCCTGTCTCTGTCTCTCCCCCCACTTCCTTCTCTCTTTCTCTCTCCCTCCCTCCCCCTCCCTTCTTCCTTTACTCTTTCTTTCCCTCTCTTTCTCCTTCCATCTCTCCCTCTTTCCCTCCCTTTCTCTCTCTCTCTTACTATTTATTTCTTTCTCTCTCTTTCTGTTTCTCCATCCCTCTCTCCTTCTCATTCTCCCTCCTCCCTCCCCTCCCTTTTCTTTCAAAGAAAAGTGACTTAGGAGCTTTGAAAATAACTGTCACTCTTCTCAGTACAGCAAACAGAGAGTGGGATAGACCAGGAGAGACATCACTGCTTACCCCTACCTTAACAGCATTAAGAGTTTCACTGAGCTGGAAGTTTGTTTTAAGATTGTTTCAATACAAATACAAGGGATCAACCACATTGTCCCAGAAGACAAAGCACCATGACACAACAGAAAAGTATTGAATCTGGTATCAAAGAATGTAGGTTCAAATACTCTTTACTACCAGCATAACATCAGACAAATCACTTGTCTGGGTTTTGGTTTCCTTACCTGTAAAGTAATGGAATTGGTTAAACTAGAAAATCTCTAAAGTCCCTCCTGGTTCTAAATCTATGATCCTAAGTCACAATTAACTAGAAGACCAAGTATGAACACTTCACTTAACCCTGTTTGCCTCAGCTTCCTCATTTGTAAATGGGCTGAAAAAGGAAATGGCAAACTGCTCCAGTACCCTTGCTAAGAAACCCCCAAGTGGGGTTGCAAATTGCTGGACACATCTGAAATAACTCAACAACAGAAACATCGCAAGAGAGCTGTCTCTTGTTTGGGACATGTAAAAAGTAGGACGAGCTCCTTTCATATTTCTAGCACGATAAGGATCAACACAGTGGGGGTGGCCTCTGTTCTAAGCCAGAGAAACAACTGATTTGTATGTACTAACAGAGAGGCAACCCATCCCTGTAGCTGTGCTGCATTTGCAAAGACCTTTCTTTTATATTTGCGAGGAATAAGCCTAGAGATAATTGTATATTTCACACATGAAGAAACCTAGTGCAGAAGAAATTAAGCTATTTACCTATGATCAATCCATCAACAGCAGCCACTCCAGGATGAGAGCTCAAATTCCTGAGTCATCAAATTCTTCTGCATTTCCCAGAGTCCTCTAGTGCTCCTCTGATGCCCATGCTAGCAATATTTAAAGTAATGGTTGAAGCCCTATCTTTGCAACAAAACTATTAAGAACGAGAGCAATTGTCAGTTTACATAGTGCTTTCTAGGTTTAGCAACAGCAATTTGTGTTTGTGAACATTATTTCATTTAAGTATCAAAAACTTTTTGATGACTAAAAAGGGGAGGGGACAGGTATTGAACATGTGATTTAGAATAGTTCTCCTTTCCTTTGCAGCTTAGCTCTTCTTTCCCATGCTGTGAGAGAGACAGAGACAGAGACAGAGAGAGAGACACAGAGAGAGAGAGAGAGAGAGAGAGAGAGAGAGAGAGAGAGAGAGAGAGAGAGAGAGAGAGAGAGGACTCGAATAAAAAGTCTGAGAGACAGAGTTTCTGGGTAATTAATAATCAATTCATTAATTAGGCTAGCAAATAATAAATTGAGGTCAGTAGTTCTCTTGATAACCAAAGACTCTGAATGGAGGTCACCAAATGTTTAAATACTCTTGGAAAAGGGGGCATCTCTGAGGGTTAAAATCAATTCTGATTGGTTAATAATGAGAGAATGAATGCTATAATGAGACGTGGGCTTTCTCTAATGAGGGACTGGGGGATGTAATTTTGATCATGTCGACACTCTCAGATCATTCAGCTTCCAGCAATCTATACAAACAAATCTCTTCTCCATCCAGTCCTATTTGAACAATGGTGGGGTTAGATGGTCTGGATGAGGTCAGTTTGGGGGCCAGGTCAGAAATGTCCTTGAGAGACTGGGTTTTGAATGAGAAAGTAAAAGTGAGAATCTTTGGGTCCCATATATAAAATTGGTTATTAAGAAGAAAATTATCCTCTCTGTCTCTCTGTCTCTCTCTGTCTCTCTCTCTCTCTCTCTCTCTCTCTCTCTCTCTTTCTCTTTCTGTCTCTCTCAATGGTGCATGCATGCGCTGTGTGTATGTTGTCGTTCAGTCATTTCAGTCATTTCTGACACTTTGTGATCCCAACCCCATTTGGGGTTTCCTTAGCAAAGATGTTGGGTTAGTTTGCCATTTCCTTCTCTATCTCATTTTACATATGAGGGACAGTGTTGGGGGGGGAGGGGTGTTCTCTAACTGCCTGTATTGTTTGTGCTCCTACAAGAAGTTATTAAAGCTGAATTCTTTAAGTAGAGCTTGTTCTCCAACTGATCCAGTTCCCATGTTGATGAGCAATGGTGGCCAATTTGTCTTTGAACTAAGCATTTTCTCCAAGTTATCAATGTGTACTTCAGTCCTGCATTTTTATGTTCATGCCACCAAAGCAGGACCCATTCATGAGCAAGAGCTGTTGGGTATGACCTGGCGAGATAAAGTTCAGGAAAATATTGGGCCATTTGTTATTGTTAACTCATATTTGCAGAGTACTCTTAAGGCTTACAAATGCCTCTCTCAGGAACAACACTGTAAGGTAAGCCAGGCAACATTAAGATACCTATTTTACAAATGAGGAAACAGGGAGCCTAGTATACAGTAATTTTAAAAAAATGCATTGGAAGTCAGAGACCCTGAGTTCAAATCCTGGCTCTGTTCCTTGCTGTCTGTGTGACCTTGGGTAACAGACAATATCTCTGGGTCTATTTTTCTTATGTCTAAAATAAGGATGTTAAACTAGATAATCTCCAAGATTTCTTCTCAGTCTAGACTGGTGAAATTGTGAAAAGGTTATGATTGGCCCAAGATCACTTAGTTAGGGAGACTGAAAGCCAGGACTGAACCCAAATATCCTAACTCTGGGTCTACACTTTGACACCCTACAACCTCTCAGCAGGTATGAGAAGTTTAAAATGCTTATTTATGAAAATGATGCTACATATGGATGTCTACTGGAAGAAAAGTATTGCAGATCAATTCAGGGAATCTTGGCTTCAGTCCACTAGAGGCCTGGATTCGTTTCATGGACTAAAACATTACCCAGTTGCTTTAAGAAATTATTTTACCAGATGGTTCCTGGAAAAATATGGGTAGTTGAAGATGCAATGTCTCCAACAGTACGTAGGCTGAGAGAATGCACGTCAGAGGGAAACACCCTTAAATCACTCATCCTGGGGTGGCAGGTTATGTGCCTGTTGAAATGATCATGGAAGGCAGGTCTTCTAATCCAGTAGCAATTGCAAAATCCATTATGCTGTTAAAGACATCATATACAGTGAGATAATCGTAGTGCTACCCTGCCAATGGGCAGTTCTCACTGGAATGAATTTGGAGAGAAGATATTCAGAAGTAATCAAACTACAGAATAATACGTGACCAGGGATATTTTCAGAGTGTGCAATAAAAAGGACCACTATTATAAAATTAATTATTTAATAAATGATTCTACTCTGTTATGTAGGACTCCCTCAAAAGATTGGAAATTACCTTTCTTTTCAGGCCATAGAAAGTTTGAGGCTTTATTCTGGAAAATATTAACTCTTCTTCTGGATTTTGGAAGTAGGAATCCAACCCAAATATGCTTAATGTTTCTTGTGGTATGATTGGCAGTGTAGGGAAGGTAAGCAAGCCTTGGACCAGAAGGTGGATTGTTCTAGTCTCAGGCCTTAGACAAACCTTGGCCCTAGTCTCTGAGTCTCCATTTTCTCAATTTCTCAGTTCAAAAGAAGGAAGTTAGACTAATTGACCTCTAAAGTCTCATCTAGCTCTGAAATGCTGTGTTTCTACGGGTTTCTTACATGATCCTATGAATTTCTATAGGATTGAAACTATGAGACAACATAAATGACTATTAGGGAAATGTTTTACATGATTGACATGTATAACCTAAATCAGATTGCTTACTGTCTCAGGAAAAGAGGAGGGAGGGAAAAATAGAATTTGAAACTTAAAACTTAAAAACAACAAATGTAAGAAAAAATTATATGTAATTTAGGGAAAAATATAATACTATTTTAAATATATATATGTGTGTATATATATATTATATGTATATGTATATACATATATGTGTGTGTGAGAGACAGAGAGAGGGTGGGTGGGGGGAGAATTCCTGACTTGGAGTCAGAAAGACGTGAATGCAAAACTTACCTTAACACACTTATTAGCTATGTGATCCAAGGCAAGTCACTAAGTTTTATACTTTTTCCTCAACTATAAAATGGCTAATAATAGCACCTGCACAGGGTTATTGTGACTGTCGAATGAGCTAACATAAAGTACTTTGTAAACATTCCAACGCCATTAATGCCATTATCCTAGGCCCTAAAAAAATGAAGATGAGGAAAGGCTTTTGTATTGTGCTAAGAAAGGAGAATTTAAGAGGTAGAGGTAAATAAGGAATGAAGGAAACCAGTCCAAAGGCACAGAGATGGAAGATGGGATATTATTTGTGTGGCATACCCAGTAGGCCAGTTTGACTGTAGAGTCACTACTTAATAAATGCTTGTTGAATTAAATATATTGCCTATCATCTCCAGACAAACTCAGAGAAAACCAGCACTCTTGAGAAGGGTCTGGGTTCAAGGGAGAAGACATTGAGCTACATCCTGCTCAGGGAGCATGACAACACAAAGTAAGAACTGAAAGGTATTTTAGAAATCATCTCACCCCACTCCTTCATTTTGCAGACAAAGAAACAAGAGGCCACAGAGCGTTGAGGTGTTGACGTATAATTATGCAGGTGCTAAGTAGTATTGGAGACTGGACTTGAACCCAGAACCTTTGTCTATAAATTCATTGCTCTCTCTCTCCTACAAGAAACCAACTCCTAGCATTGCTTCATCTGCAGGTGGATGTGACATCTGGCTGGACAGCAGTCCTGTGTACAACTATTACGTATTTCTATCTAGCCTCAGGTACAGAGCCAGCAAGCTATGAGCATCTGGTTCTTCTCCACATAAATAAGGCTGTTGATCTCTAGTATTCTTGTTCTCCATTAAGATTGGATGGGGAGAAGTCTCAGGCCCTTTCCTTCGGTTGGGGAAGGCCACTGCTCTTTTCCGGATCTCTCTCCAAAACACATGGAAAACGTCAACTACCACTTCCTGATGGAGTGATCCCAGACCAAAAAATTAAGTGTGTGTGATCATTCCCATTTTTCCTCTCTGTAATATGTTAAATATGTACTCGTGGTGTTTGGAACCACTGTCCAACTGGCTACTAACAATCTTCTCTCTTTAAAGAACCAAGCCCATTTGTTTGGGGAGCGTTCAGTGAAATGAAGCGATGCCTGCCAATAAATAGTTATTTTCCTAGTAAATAAACACATAGTAATATGAGTATTCTAGGGCAGCAAAGAGGGAGGAAACAGGCCTGAACTGATCACTTCAAAGAGATTAGGAATTGTTTCCAAAATGCAAATATGATAGGAAATAAATCATACGTAGCAAGGTAATCTAACATACTGGCAAAATCCCCAGTGTGATGAACTTCAGCATATCCTCCACCCCTAATCCCCCTCAGCTAGCGTCCTGGTCAAAATGAGGTCTGCTCATCTCAACCCAAGGGAACGAGTTTTCCAAAGAGTGAGAACATTTGGTGCCTCTTTGTTATATCAATGTAGATGAGTAGAGGTAGCTATCACTCCCCCAGGATGTGGCCTTGGAGCCCCCATGAGTTTCTATTGACTTTAGTATATTAATATTTTTATTTCTATTAATGATAGTGTTCATATCATTATTATATCTTTGTAATTAACAATAATAATAGTAACCAGAACATTAAAAATAAAAGAATAAGCAAAATAGTTTCTAGTCAGAATAATTTTAACACCATCTATTAAAATAATAATAAAAATGAAATATATAGTAATAATAAACAGCCTATAGTGCTTTAAGGTTTGCAAAGTATCTTACGTGGTTTATCTCACTTGAGCCTCACAAACTTGTAATGTAGGTACTATTCTTATCCTCATTTTGCAGATAAAGAAACTGAGGCTCACGGTGGTGAAATGACTTACCTAGAGTCACTCAGCTAGTGAATTTCTAAGGCAGAATTTGAGCCCAAGTTTACCCAGAACCTACGCCTGGGGCTCTATCCCGTACACCAAGCTGGCTTTCATTGCCAGGCCTGCCCAGTCAGGCAGTGTCTGTGGTCAGTCAGAACAGAGTTGCTCCTAGGATGACTATCCCCATTTAACTCAAGCACGCGGGAGTTAGGTAACCAAGTGACCTTGTGAGCAAGGAATAATCATTTCTACTGGAAGGAAGAAGGCTTCCCACCAAATCTAGATGTGCTGTGACCCAAACCACCCCCACCCCCCAACCATCCAAGGACAGCCTCCTGATATCCCTGATTACAGAGTTCTTAAGTCAGGTGAGAAGGACACATGTCCAAAACCCAAAGTGACAATGAGCAACGAGATACTTAGCATGTTCTGTTTCACAGATAACTTGATTTCCCTACAACTCAGTTCATTATGCCTCTATATTGATTTTTCAAGTTTATTCTGCAATATTCACTGAAACTTCTATTAAGGAGCGTATGATGTATCATCAAGAGTCCTTTTCATCGAGGGTGTATATGTAGCACTTGGAGAACAGAAAGGGCAGCAGCTTACAGAAGGTCTGGAAATTTTGGTGGATGACTTTCCAAGCTAGTCCCAAACTGAGTAATAATAAACACTGACATTTATAGCACAGTTTCAAAGTGGATGGAATGCTTCAATTTACGCTCTTATTTGAGCCTGACAACAATCCTTCTGACATAGGTGTTCGCCTTTCAAAGTTCAGGAAACTGAGCCTCACAGAGGAAAAGTGTCTTGCTTAGTAACTGTTAAGGCTGGGTTTGAATCTAGGTATCTCTCATTCCAAGCCTATTTCTTTATCCACTACCCTGTACTATCTCCCAGTAAATATTCCAATGCATCTGTCTGGAAGTTCTGTCCAAGAAGGACAGCCCCAAACCATCCATGAGACAATCTTGTACCTGTACTCTCTTAAGTTTGCACAGGGGACAAGTGACAGAATGATGGAGAACATCTTGGTCCCTTGGTTATAATAATTACTTTAGAGTGACCGACAAATTAGTGAAGCCCAGTATCCTACATTCTACTAAGAATTACTATAATTGGAGACCAGAAGGAAGTCTATAAAATTCTTACATTTTTAAAAAATGTATAGTCTTAAGGCAATTCACTTTAATAAATGTAATTCTTAATTTGATACTTCAGCGCCTCCTTGTGGCCATTTGGTTATAAATTCTACAATAACCAACAGAATTACAGAATGTTTCCTAGGAATCTTTTCTAGCTTGTTTGGCTCTCGCTCTCTCTCTCTCTCTCTCTCTCTCTCTCTCTCTCTCTCTCTCTCTCTCTCTCTCTCTCTCTCTCTCTCTCTCTCTCCCTCTCTCAATTTAAGACATAAAATGTTCCACACAACCATGTAGTGACTTTGGAAAATTATATTTATAATATTCACTACAATAAAAGTGTGCATACAGATTCCTTTAGTACATGATATGGTTTATATTATATTTAGCCAAACTTGTTAGCACTCAGTAATATTTTTTCCTGTGGTATGAATTTGACTGAAATATTAGATACTTGTCTACTCTCAAAAATAATTCCAGCAGGCAACTTTGTGTCACTACAAGTGACAAATCACAGTGATGGAAGCTCAAGAAAAATTGTAAATCCCCTTCTTCAGATACAGAAAGTGAGGCGGCATAAAAGCTGCCATTGGATATCAGCCTCGTAGGAAAAGTAACGGTCCAAATCTTAATTCCTGGGTCCATGTCCTAGCTAGATGTGTGACTTTGGAAAGCCAATCAACCTCTCTGGGCCTCAGTTTCCTGATTCAGATGCAGAAATCTAGTTGATGAGCATTAGATCATAGATTTATAGCTGGAGGGAAAGTCATGACATCTAGCCCAATTTCCTCATTTTATAGATGAGAGAGGCAAAGTTACTTGCCCAAGATCACATGGGTTGTGTTGAAACTGTGTCTCCTGACTGCAGATTTATCACCTTTTCCATTATACCAAGTTTCCTCTCTAGAGGCACTTAGAAATCAGTCAATTGGGAAACATTTAAGTATCTACTATGTGCCTGACACTGGAGGAGGTACTTGGGATTAAAAAAAAAAAATTGAGAGTCCCTACCTTCCAGAAGTTTACATTCTATCAAGAGAAACTATACATATAGATATAAGTGAAACAGCCCTACCCAGGTGAATAGGGTGATTGCCCTTTGATTCTAGAGATGCTGTGGACATAAAGAATGTTATGACTCCTATTTGGCTCAAGACACCTCTGATCTTACCATGCTTATGGGGACATGAAGGATGGGCCAAGCAGCGAAGGAGGTTGAGAGAGAAGCAAAAGAATAGGCATGAACTTTTGAATGACTAGCTAGAGGCCCTGGAAACATAGGCCTTGGAGATGAAAGCTGGCTCCCCACCAGGCCTTCTCTCAGAGGTCTCTCAGTCAATTGGGAATAATGTCTCTCAGTGCATAGGCAGGGTCTTTCAGGAATTACCCAAGCCTACCTGGGTGAGAGTGTTGCCTAAGTAAATATAAAATCTATACAAAAGTAAATAGAAACTCAAGGGGACCAGAAGCTAGAGAAGGGGATGTAAGTAAAGGCATCAAGAGGAACAGAAATTCAAACATACGTGCCATGTGAAGCCCAAAATACTCCTGAGTATGGCAGAAATCGCATTGAATAAAATTGGGGAATATTTAATAAATGATAATATTTAATAAAACATTTAAATAACTTTGGATTATTGAAATGATTTGGAAATATTTAACAAAATATAATGAAATAATGTTAATCTGTGGTTTTCTAAGTCAACATGTGACCTTGTAGGAATCCTTGTCTATGGATTAGTGGACCTGTTTCTATTTGAATTGGAGGCCACAGATGTTAAAAACTTAAACTGAGCTTTGAAAGGTCACTCTAAGGTGACTCTAGATTCACAAGTTTGGGTGACTAATAGGATAGCAGAATAATAGATATCTCTACAGAGATAGAGAAGTCTGAGGAGGAAATTCAGTTTTAGAAATGTGGAGTTTAAGGTACTATACAGCTATCCAGGTAGAGATTTTCAAAAAATACATAGGTTTGACATATAGGGTGGGCGTGCTAGGAAGAGTTCAGGAGTAAAGACAGAGTTTGGGAATCATTTTCATAGAGGCAGTAATTGAAATCATCCTTTGCCTATCCCCAAGGGCTTGGTACCTGGCACATGTTGTTCACTTTTCAGTCATGTCTTGACTCTTCATTGACCCCATTTAGGGCTTTCTTGGCAAAATTAGTGGACCAGTTTGCCTTTCCTTCTTCAGCTTGTTTTACAGATGAGGAAACTGAGACAAACCGGGTGAAGTGACTTGCCCAAGGTTACACAGCTAGTAAATGTCTGAGGCCCTATTTGAACTCAGGAAGATGAGTCTTCCTGACTCCAGGCCTGCAACTCTATCAACTTTACCACCTAGTTGCTCTGTGCCTGGTACACAATAGGCACTTAATAAGTGCTTAGTGATTGATTGAAGCCATTGGAGAAAACAATATTACAAGAGGAAAGAGTTAAGACATATCAGAGAACCAGGTCCCAGGACAAAGACTTTGTGTCTACCTACACCTAACAGGTAGAAGGAATATGACACGAAATGTAGAAGAATGGACAACTTAGTAGGAGATCCATGAGAACACAATGCGTGTTCGGTTGAGGCAGGAATTAAAAAAGGCTGTAACTAAAGCAGGTGCAGAGTAGGGTATGAGTGGGTAGAAACTAGATTGTAACTGTAAAATTAGGAAGTGGGTGTAAATGGCCTCTAAGATCCCTTCTGGTTCAGATATTGTATTTCACTGTTTAGGAAAAGGGCAATTTTAATTCAATTTGTTTCACCAAAATAATCTTCCTATTTCATTAGCTCCATGGAATGTATACGGTGGGCAATATGGTGAATCACAGAAAGATTCGATCCATTAACTGACATTCGAATATTTCTAACTATTATTGTCTTTAACACTCAGAAACCTCCAGAAACTTGATATCCACACAAAAAATTATTTTAGGCAGATTTATAGAGGATTCATACTCCTCAAAGTGAGTCAGATTACATAGGATCTGATGCTCTCCCACACAGATGCTAGCTCCAAGAGAAAGGAGGGGAAGCCTGGCTCTGGGCTCACTCCAGCTGAAATCACTCAACAAGGAGTTACAGGAGAATCTTGTGGTCCCAGAATCACAGTTGGACATGCCTTCTCCCTGGCCATCTGCCATTTCGGGAACGCACTCCCTCCTCACTTTATACTCCCTTTCTTTCTTCAAGACTCAGCTCAAGCACCCCTTTCTACCTGCAGCCTTTCTGGATCCTCCCCCAACAACTGCCCTCTCTCACTAACTACTTTGTATTAATTAAAATTTATTCTCTTAATATTTATTCTTTATGTAGTTATCTTGCCTCCCTGATAGTGTAGAAGTTTCTTAAGAGTATTGGTTGTTTCATTCATATATTTCTATCCCCAGTGTTTAGAAGAGGTCTTGATAAAGAGGAGATATTTAATTCATGAATTTTTAATTCATGACTGACTTCCGAGGTCATTTAGTCCAGCTCCCACCCAAACAAGAATCCTCTCTAAGACTCCAACAAGTGGTCCTCCAGTCTCTCCTCAAAAACTTTGACTTCCATTGACAAAGAGTCCACTACCTTCCCAAGACATCCCATTCTACTCCCAATCAACTCTGCATGATAGGAAAGACAGGAAATTGAAACAAGATGGCAATCAAAGCAGAGAATTTTGCTGTTTATTTTATGCTACAAGAAGATAGTGTGGATAGCTGTGATGATGCTAACGGTAAGAGCAATTCCTTCCACCTCTTAAAAAATGTTAATGCCAGCATTGGCTACATCACAACAGATATAATGCCAAGGTTTGAGAAATATTTAGACTTTAATGATGGAGGCTGATTAGCTCACCTACCCTAAGAGCCGAACAGGCCCACAGGTTGACCTGCATTTTTTTGAGTCGTGGTTAGCAGAGTTTTTCCTAGTTTGCTGTTAAAACAGATGTTCAATTGGCAGAGATCCCTCCACCGCTGATCCTGTCCAGGATGGCGTCGAGGGAGACATTTGCTAGCTGTCCGTTGAGGCAGTACTGCTGGAACCAACATACCTGGTGGATAAGTTGACCCTAATTAGGGGGGAGATAATGATAGCTAATATTTATATAATGTTTTAAGGACTGAAAAGCACTTTACATGTTCTCTCATTTGTTCCTCGCAACAGCCACGGGAGGGAGATGCTGTTATTAGCTCCATTTTACGTATGATTTTCAAACTGAGATTGAGAGGTTAATTGATTTTCCCAGGGTCTAACTGTTGTTCAACCTTCATTTTGAAAGAGAACCAAAGACATTACAGGGTCATGTCTTGACCTGTACATGAATTGAATTGAAGTGAGGCAGAGCTGCCCAAAGTCATCAGACTCAGTCTCTCTTTCCGAGTCATCAAAGTTCAAGTAGCCAGACGAAAGTCAGGATGGCTGGCGATGGCTTGGGATGCAGTGGCCCTGGCAACCTGCAATGTCTGACCAAGATCAAAGCTCTCCTCAGCGCCTGCTTCAGATACTTTTGTGGCATCCACCCATTCTGCTGGAGGAAATCTCCACGTGCTTGGTGAAGATATCCCCCTAACTCACCAAAGGATGTGAAGCCTGTCAGTTACTCTCTATCTAGTTTAGCCCACCTGCCAAGATGGTTTTTACTGGAGTACGGCCACTTCACATGCTACAGCTTCTCGGAGTTGGGTGGCAGGTGGACAACAAAGGTAGAGCAGTCCTCCCATCGGAGGGGCCAGCCCTCCCTAAACTCTCCATACACCCTCACACAACTTAATCCAAAGAATAAGTACCTGAAGTGAGATTTGAACTCAGGGCTTCCTGATCTAAGTATATCCTAGCAGCCTCCAGGCAAGATTTTTCTAATCTTCAAACTTCCATCTGATCATTGATAAGATGGTTTTCATGTCATTCTGAGATCCTGCAAGAGTTCATTTTTCCTACACTCCATCATATGCTGATAAGACTTCATGGCCCAAATCTTTTCTACTGAGCATCTAGGCCTCATTTTCAGTTGTATTCTAGTTTAACTTAGCTTCTCTTTCATTACTATCCACAGCATTTCCATCCAGGACTTGATTTTTCCCAGTCTTCAGCCGTTATCGGAGACTTGAGCGAGAACATCTGGCAGATGTTAGCTGCGTATGGTTTCCATGTTTCCCTCCTGCACCTGTAAAGGAAGCAGTTTGACTGCTCTGCCCAGGGCTTGGGGACTGTTCAAGTACAGCCAGCAGGTGTGACCAGATCAAAGAATTCCCGGCCAGTCTATTGTTGTCTGTTGGGTCTCACTGCTGACTTTTTTGATCTCTGAACCAAAAATCTAATAAGCCTCTTGGCCCTGCTGTCCTACCTCCAAGGTCTTTTCCCACAGGACAGAGTAAGCAACTCTGGAACAGACTGCCTCCACCAACATCATTCTTACATTCCTTACGGAGACACCAAGAAGATCATGAGAGAGGCAGAGTCACATTTTCAATTAGATTTCCACTAACTGTCATTTCCCCAACATAAGAAAGAAAGAAAGAAAGAAAGAAAGAAAGAAAGAAAGAAAGAAAGAAAGAAAGAAAGAAAGAAAGAAAGAAAGAAAGAAAGAAAGAAAGGAAGGAAGGAAGGAAGGAAGGAAGGAAGGAAGGAAGGAAGGAAGGAAGGAAGGAAGGAAGGAAGAGAGAGAGAGAAAGAAAGAAAGAAAGAAAGAAAGAAAGAAAGAAAGAAAGAAAGAAAGAAAGAAAGAAAGAAAGAAAGAAAGAAAGAGAAATGGAAGGGAAGCAAGAGAGGGAGGGAGGAGGGAGGAAAGGAGGGAGAGAGAGAAAGAGGAAGGAAGGAAGAGAGAGGAAGGAGGGAAAGAGAGAAAGAGGTAAGGAAGGAGGGAAGAAAAGGAGGGAGGGAGAGAAGGAAGGAAGGAAGGAAGGAAGGAAGGAAGGAAGGAAGGAAGGAAGGAAGGAAGGAAGGAAGGAAGGAAGGAAGGAAAGGGCAGTTGGGTGGCTGAGTTGATAGAATGCTGGGCCTGGAGGTGGTAATACAGGAGTTCAAATCTAGCCTCAGACACTTACTAGGTTGGGTAACCCTGAGCAAGCCACTTAACTATTCTCTGCCTCAGTTTCTTCAACTATAAAATGGAGCTAATAATAACACCTAACCCCTAGGGTTGTTGAGAGGATCAAATAAGATAATGTTGGTAAAGCCCTTAGAACACTACTTGGCACATAATAGGCAGTTAATAACTCCTTTTCTTCTTCCCTCCCTCCCATCCTTCCTCACTTATTTATTTCCTCCTTTCTACTTAGGTTTGTTTTCTCTTCGATTTTTTTTTTTTTTTTTTTTTTTTTTTTTTTTTTTGGACCATGGCCTGTGATCTCATGGATACAGGGAATTTCTGATGAGGAAATTCCACCTATGAATGCAGGCTGACATTTGTCTTACAACTTATATGATCATATATTTAAAGCTTGAGGTCACCAGTTCCAACCCTCCATCTACAGATGAGGAAACTGAGACCTAGAGAACTTCCTTAGAGTCAAAGAGCTCCTAAGAGGCTGAGATGGGATTAAAACTCAAAGCTTTCTGAATCCAGGTCTCTATCCCCTACCCAACTTTATGGTGCTTTCTAGAGCCTCCTGGGGCATTGAAGAACACAATAGCAAGAGACCTGCCCCATCCAGCACACATCCATGCTCCCAATGAGACTGCCTTGATTCAATGAGGAGAAATAATCAACACAGTTCTCCCTCAAACACTTACAAGCCATGGACCAGGGACAAGGGACCATGGGCAAATCCATTAACTGCTTTGATACTCAGTTTCTCCATTTGTAAAATGGAATGGGTATGCCTACCAACAGTCTTGTTGTGAGGTTCTATGGAGGTAAGGCACGTAAAGGTCTTCGCAAACTCCAAAGCACTATAAAATTATTATTTTTACCATTTCTAAGGCAACATAGTGTGTGGTACAAAGAGCCCTAGTCTTAAAGAGGCAGTGTGGCATAATAGAGAGAATTCTAGAACTGGAGACAAGATTCCTGTCCCTGATACTAACTGTACAAGCTTGGACAAGTCACACCTCCTCCAAACTTCAGCTTTTCATCTCTTAAATGGGAACAATGATACCTGTGGCACCTACCTCCCTGAAGTATTGAGGATTACATGAGAGAATGTATGCTTTGTAAACCTTAATGTGATGTAGAAAGATGAATTACTGGTGCTGATTTCAAAAGACTGATTCAAAAGATAATATGGAGTATTGATGTGACCTTGGGAAGGTCATTTCCCTTCTCTGGGCATCAGCTCACAGTAAAATAAGGAAAGACGACCATGTGACAACGGAAATTCTTTCAGGTTGAAATTTATGATGCTCATTTTGATGCTCATTTCTGGCACAGTCATTTACTAACCCTGACATGAAGGCAATCCTTGATTGACTCTCTGAGCCTCAGTTTCCCTCATCTATAAAATGGGTATAAATGACTTCCATTCCCTATCTTAACCAGAATCTTGTGAAGAACAAACAGGCAGTGAATGACAAGTCCATCATAACTGTAATGTATCATACTAACTTATTATAATTAGTTCTGAATTGGTCTTAACCACATCCACAGACCACAATCACCATCATCTCTGAAAAAGAAGAACCCAAACTGTTATTCTTCAATTGTCTGCTCTCTCTGAACACTGAGAGAATTTGAACCATATGGTGAAGGATCATTTGAAAGCATTGGAGACATTTAGCTGGAAGAAGTCTTGGAAGCTGGGGGGAAATGATCATTGTGTTTTCATATTTGAAAGTCTCTTATATAGAAGACGAATTAGTCTCATTGTGCTTGGCTCCAGAGGGCAGAACTACACACCCTGCTGAGAAGTTACAAAAAAAAAATGAAAGAGAAGCTTCCTAACAATTTGAGCTCTCCCCAAAAAGGAGCAAGTCATTTCAGGATGTAGTGGATTCTCCCTCACTGGAAGTTTTCAAACAAATGCTAAATGATCCCTTTTCTGTTATTGAAAGGGAAGATTCTTATTCAGGTACGGCTTGGAGCAGTCAGCTAAATTCTGACATCTTTCTGAGATTCTGTGATTCAGGGAAGACCAGGTTCCCAAGTCACATGGAAAACTCCCCATCCCCACCGTCTATTTGCACGAACTACTGCCTCATATAATTAAATCGTTATGTGAGCCCCAGATTGCTAGTGTCTCCTGCCAACTGACCTGTTCCCATGACCTTCCTTCCCCAGCATTTGCTGAAACATGAGCTGTAGTGAGCACACTGCATTTTTAAATCTAGATACAATGTGGATTTGTGTCATGAATTATGCTATGAGATGGCTAATGTAAGTCCATGGATGGGACAGGTCATGCTGTGTGGCCTTTTTTTCCCTTCAATTTGTTTGTTCTATTAGAGCTTCTCACACAAGCATATGTGAGAAACTTGGTCCCTATGAGAAATCAGAAGAGTCACCTTCCTGCCTCTTCTTTGCTATTAGTTCAGTTAGAATTTATATTCTATGTGTATCACTGTTCGTCCTACACACATTTTTAAAAAATCAATTTTGACCTTTCCCTTACCTTTTAGTGCTGCTAAACAGGTCTTTAATCTCAATGATGATCTGAGTACCTTCATAAATCAATCTGCCAATAAGTAATTATTAAATGCCTACTATGTTCTGGGTGCTGTAATAGTCACTGGGAGAGAAGAGACAAAAATCTAACAGTCCCTAACTTCGAGGTGTTTACATTCTAGCATGAACAAAGCAGACTTGTAAATGATTTTTTTCTTTTGTATCTCCATGCTGTACAATTTTGCCCTTTCCCCATACAATAGGCAGTTGTGTATAGAGTAAACCAGACTGTGTTGAACCCTGGTTTGAACCTTGCCTCATCGATATGAACATTACCTCCAATGGTATAGATGGTAACTTGGCCATACCCTCCCATCCTTTGTGACTCTTGTCCATGCCCTCCACAGATCCTCCATGAGTCTGCCCAATGTACTGGCACCTTTCCTCTACGTCATCTGACATTTTGCTTCCCATGTAGCACACAAAAAGTCCATCATTTATCCTGCACTCATAAGGCTGGCCTGCCTGCTCTTCTGATGGCATCCTGGGGAACTCCACATTCCTAAAATTAAATTTGTGGGAGGACTGGAGTTTCTGGGTGTGACTGCAATCCACCTTACTCTTAGTTAATAAAACTAGATCAGTGGGTTTGGTGAATGTCTGAAAGTTATTTATATGGAAGACTACGTCTATTATTTGCCCCAGAACATCGTCACACAGGAACTGAATGATCTTGGATGAGAGGAAGTGACCATATGAATCAGAGTCACTCTGACTTGTCCTGAGACAACACCAGTTGTCTCTTGCAGGAGAATTTTAGCCTAAAACTTGAAGGGATGGCCAAAAGCTGTGATTTTGCTGAAGACCATAGATTTAAAGCAGAAAGGGCCTTTGGAAGCCATCTGGTCCAATCCCCTCTTTATACAGATAACGAACCTGAAACCAAACTAGGTGAAATGACTTGCCCACAGTCAACAGGCAATAAGGGGCAGTGTCAGAATTTGAAGCTAGGCCCTCTTGATATCAAACCTAGTGTGTAAATTGGAATATCAGTCTTCTCTAGAAAACTATGCTGAGTCAGGTAGGTGGTACAGTGCATAGTGAGTTTGACCTAGAGTCTGAATCCTTCCTTAGACACACTACCAGGGTGAGCCTGCACAAGTCAATGACCCTTTCCTAGCCTTGGTTTCCTAATCTGTAAAATAAGGATAATAATAGCACCTAACTCCCAGGTTGTTGAAAGGATTGAATGAAGTAACATAAAGTGCTTTACAAACCTTAAAGTGTTATATGTAAATGCTAGCCATTATTATTACTTGCACTGGGATAGAGGCTCCATTCCATGGTGTTTTAAGGGCAGAGAATAGGAAGGAAAAAGTCATACAACCTCCTTGTTTGGGACACCACACTGTATCCCTTATTTTAGCACTTCTTGATTTCTATTTCAGATTATTCTGAGATCAATAAAATAGCAATAAATGAAAAAAAAAGATAGTAGGAGGAAAAGTAAACAAAAGCACATAGTAAATAATTCTATACAACAAAAAAAGAGGTCAGTTGTTTAGTGGCAAGAGTGGAAGATGACTGGCCCAAAGAACCAGAAGACGTCGTATCCATTCCTTAGGGAGAAGAGCTGGAATAAGACAAGACAACAAGAATCACTCAAGATGGAAGGTAAGAAAGTCTTGCAATCCGTGTCAGGACAGGGTCATTCACAGTGGTGAAAAGGCATATCTACCAATGGACCAAAGATTAAAATAAATTCTAAAGACCAAACCAGGCTTTCAGTAACATATAAGACAGTAATATTTAATAGATATGCTAATAATTTAGAGTGAGCATGTGCTGGATTTAGATTTTGAAATGCTTGGCTTTAGGTCCTGTATTGGACACTAGGTGACTCACTTAACCTCCCTTGGGTCTCTCATTTGTCAAATCAGGTGGTTGGACAACATGACCTCTACGATCCATCAGTGCTCTATGATCCTATGATAATGTCACAAACTACCTCTCTGTGTCTCCCTTGAGATCTTGTCTCATGGGAGAATATATTTCTTATTGAACCAAAATCGCTTTATTTTGAAAGAAAAAAAATGTTGTCTTTGATGTGGTGTACTTTCCAGTTGACTATGCAGTCTCCATTAGATATACCTTACTCCTATACTTACCTTTATGTCAACGTCCTCTTCATACCTTCCTGTCCAACCAAACAGCTTTTTTGCTCTTTGTTAAAATATCTCTTCACAGTCTAGATCTCTTTGGCCACAACCCTGAGCCTGCACTTTAGGTTTTCATTTGAGTGATGATGAAAAATGTATTATACACAAAGCAACTGAAGAGAAACTGGACAATGACTGTGCCAGAACAAACATACTCTGGTACAAAGAAAGCCCTGTTCTTGACCTGAATTACAGTATCCAGATAAATCATCTACTTGAAAAAAAATTAGTTGGATATCTATTCAACAGAAAACAGAATGTAATAATGCAAGGGGGTAAAACAAATTTTAATTGGATTTGAAGTCAGAGGACCTAGGTTTAAATAAGAATTCTGCAAATTCCTGCCAGTATGATCTTGAATAAACTGCTTCATCTCTTAAAACCTCAGTTTCCTCATCTGTCAAATGGGGAAATTGGAAATGATGACCTCTAAAGTCCTAGGTGGTACAGAAATGGAACACTAGACCTGGATCAGGAAGACTGAGTTCAAATCCAGCCTAGACACTTAGTAGTTGTGTGATCTTGGGCAAGTCATTTAACTGCTACCTGCCTCAGTTTCCTCAGCTGTTAAATGAGGATAATAATAGCACCTACCTCACAAGGTTGGTGTGAAAATCAAATGAGATGTTTGTAAAATGCTTCACACATAGTAGGCACTTCATAAATGCTAGTTCCCTTCTCCCAATCATAATTTCTAGGTGTTTATTACCTCTCCTCCACACCTGCAAAGATCATATCCAGCGCCCTTGGAGCTCAAATATAGAAGGTCAGATCTGGAAAAGGGATGAGCCTGTTTGTTGAAATCACTCTGCTACAAAGTAAAATAAATCATAATAGAAACTGTGTGCACACTCTCAGAAGTTTCCCTTTATAAGTAATTTGTCTCCATGGCCCTTCACATAAATTATACATTTTGGCCACAGTTCTATCACTTGTGCATAAGGCTGGGTCTGTGTGCAGCAAAGAAGGCCACAAGGCTGCCTTTGTGCGTAGGCCAAGCAAGGAAAGGGATCAGAGGCAAAAATAGCTTCCGTCTCACTCACTCCCCATACGCCATCTTGTTTGATCTTCCCAATGAGCTTATAAACTAGGTAGTGTAACCCCCTTTTCATGGGTGCAGAAGCTAAGGTTCAGCAGTTATATGGTTTGCTCAAGGTCAGACAGCTACAAAAGGGAATGCTGCCTAGGGAGGATCATGGAATGAGGATGAGGGAGGGGAGTTAGAAAGGAGGGAGCATCACCACACTGGCAAAGAAAACCCTTCTGGTCACCAAGGGCCCCTTGGTGCCATGATGAACCCTGAAAGACCAACTTCACACACTCCATCAATTTATCTGCATCGCTCTAATTTCCCTACCCAATTTTTCCTCTACTTCTCTTACTTGATTTTCAAAATCCTTTTTGAGCTCTTCCATGGCCTGTGATCAATTCATATTTCTCTTGGAGACTTTGGAGGTAGGAGCTTTAATTTTGTTGTCTTTTTCTGGTTGAATGTTTTAATCTTCCTTGTCACCAGAGTAAGATTCTATAGTCCGATTTTTCCCCTCTGCTGTTTGCCCATTTTCCCAGGCAATTACTTGACTTTGAGTTCTTTGTCAAGGTAGTTCTTTGCTTGGGGGGTGGGGAAGGGGGGAGGATGAGAGTGTTACCCCTCTCCTGGTCTGTGCTCTGGTCTGTGAGTGACCACAAGCAATTTTTTCTACCTTGGAACTGTGAAGAGAATTCCCTCTCCATCATAGCCACAAACTCCACGATGCTAGCACTCCTCCTCATCCCAGGACCACCACCCAGGACTGTGACCCAGATCCAGGCATGGGCAAAGCAAGAGAATCCTGCCTCAGTGCCAGCAAAGAGATCCCTGTAATCCCCCTCTGATCGGTTGCTGGATCCCCCCACCATCTGTGAGTCAGGAGTTGGGAAGCAGTCACTGCCCACTCCCCCTGCAGCAGTGTGCCCTGGGGCTAGAACTGGGGCTAAGGCCAGACCAGGCTCCTCTCTCACCCGGGTATGACAGTTTTCCCACTGACCTTCTACACTATTTTTGACATTTGTGGGGTGAAAAGTCTGAAAACTACCACAGCTGCCAGTGATTCAGTCCCCTGAGGCTCTGTATGTATAGGTATGACCCATGATGGACTGTGCTCCTCTCCCAGTTGGTCCAGTGCTATAGACCTTTGCTATCCACCTCCCAGGCTGTCTGGGGCTAGAAATTTGTTTCATTCTGTCATTTGCTGGGTTCTGCTGCTCTAGAATATGTTTAGAGCTATTTTTACAAGTAATTGGTTGGGGGGGGGGGGCGGAATTCAAGCAAGTCCTGGCTTGAACTTATTTTGCCATCTTGGCTCTGCCCTTTGTTGAATCTCCACAAATTTATCAGAGTCAACAATCTATCCCAAATGAGGGAACAGACTAAACGACCCAAGTAAACAGAAAGGGCCAGATGCTTCACCTCCTTTTATATGACTATTATTATGTTTCTTCTGGGAAATCTATTTTTGTCCAGAACCTTCGCTAGAGTTCTTCTATGGTGTCTCGTTGTAGTATGAAATCTTAGATTTGAGAAAGATGTGCCTGCAGAGGTTCTGGTAGATCACCAAGCAGGACTATAACCTCCCTGAGAGCGAGGACTCTTTACTGGGGGGAGAGCGAAGAGTCATTCTATACGTAAGGTCAAACACAAAACTTTATACAATCTTTTTCATTTGGTCTAATTCTATGATTCCCATCCCAACACAGATCAGGGCCTGCTCTGCAGCTAGGGCCTCAACATGCTCTTAGCACCTTGGATATAATGAGTACTTGATAAATTCTTACCGAATAAATTGATAAATTCTCATTGAATTAAATTTGATCCAAGGACCTACACTGCTAATTTTCAATCATACATCATCAGGTGAAAAATTAAGGCCACAAAAACTTGGGAAAGACCATTTCCTAAAATATTAAAGGTTTTGAATCATAAGATTTAAACCAAGAGGGACCAGAGAAGCCATCTAGTCTAGCTCTTTTGTTTTAGATTATAAACTCCTTGAGGACAGGGACTGCCTTTTACCTCTTTTTGTACCTTCAGAATTTAACACAGTGCCTATAACAGAGTTGATGATTAATAAATGCTTAATTATTGATTACCACTACAGAAAATGAGGCAGAGTTGAAATACTTTACCCAAAGTCACAGCAGGAATAAATGGGGAAGCAAGCCTTCTGATGCCAAATGAAGAGCTTCTGATGCCACCTCCAAGGCTCTTTCCACTAAACCACACTATCTGTAAAAATGGGCTTAATAATACCAGCCTCTCTTACATTTGTTATTGGTAAGATGTGTGCCCATGGAGAGAGTACTCACACCAAAAAAAAAAAAGCCACTTAGCCCTCAAGTACAGGTCTTTGTAATTGCGCAAATATAACAATACAGGAAATTGGTGATTTTTCTTTTTCAAAGAGAAGCAGCATAAGTCACAGAAAATGGTCAGGAAACTGGAGAAAAATAGACTCTGCTCTGGATCCAATTAGAATGAGAAACTGATCCTTCTTAAAATAATAGTAGGGTATTTAAAATAAAGTATTGTGGATCTTTAGGGGGGAAATTATCTTCTCAGTATTTTCCCAGTATCAATATCTTACTTTCCCATCTGATTAAAAAAAAAACAACAACCACTTAGTGATTTTTTCTTTCATTTTTTTCCACCCTGATACTTCCCATTTCCTTCCATCTCAAATGAAATGCGAGGAACAATTTCATAAGTTCAGATCTCACCCCCATCCCCCCAAAAAGGAAGCTCGATTCAAAGTTTCACTGGAGGTACCTCCAATTTCCCCATGATCCCCTTACTCAATCAGAATTTGAATAAGCTTCACAATTTTGTCTTCCCCCAAACTCAGATTTAATGAGTCAGTAGGTTTAGAAGAAATAGCAGCTGCAGTGTTTCCCGCTGTGCTATTCAGTAATGACGATGTTATACCACATTAGCAATTGTGACATTAATAAAAAGAAGCCCATAGGATTAAGCAGCGACAGCTGACTTTAGTCAAATGTAGGTCATGCTTTGTTTGCTCAGAAGCCAGTAATAAATTTCCAGGTAAGTGCTCTCAGGTGTCACACATATATGTCAGCGGTATAATTTCAGCCACACTAAGTGATTCACATTCGTAAGTTTCTGTAAGCCATTTCTGAATTATTGTTAAGCATTTAATTCCACTGCCATGCCTTCTAGGCTACTTAAACTTATTAACTTGCATGGCCCAGATGCCCGGTTTTCTTTTAGTCACCGTTAAAAAAGATCTTGATTCATGTCACTTTCAGCACAGGTGACACCAAAGTGTTTAACAAAAAGATGCTCAGTAACTGCCTAATTTGTACTGTTGTTCCAAAAGGGATGGAATTGGTTGTTGAGACAGCCAGAGAATTATAATCACAGAGGAAGCTTTTAGGAATGAATTATGATAATAACATGGCATTTGGTAACCAATCTTCTCATGACGCTCTTGACTGGTCAGGACACAGTGTGGACGTGGTGGGAGGAACTGTGGATCTGGACCCTGAGTCTGCTCCTTTTTTACTGAATGATGAATCTTTAACAAGTCACTTAGTCCAGAAATAATAATATAATCATATAATAATACAGTAACATTATTATAGTGCTTTCAAGTTTGTGAGGTACTTTACAAATATTATCTCATTTATTTCCTCACAACAACCTTGAAAGCATTTAATCCTCACAACAATTCTGCTACTGTTATGGAAAGAGAGGCAAAAAACAACGTTAAGTTGCCCAGGGTCAAAAAGAGAGCTAAGTGTCTCAGGCTGGATTTGAACTCAGGAAGACTCATCTTCCCAATTCTAGGTACATTACTCTATGAACTGCACTATCCAACTTCAAATCCAGTATCAGACTGTGTGATGCTGTCACTTAACCCTCTGTATGCCTCATTTTGGTTGTAAAACGAAGATCATCACAGCACCTACCTCACAAAATTGTTTTGAGGATCAAATGAGATAATTTTTATAAAGCACTTAGCACAATACCTGGCACGTAGCAGATGTTTAATAAATGTGTGTTCTCTCCCTTCCTTTCCTCTTCCCTTCTCTAGCTAACAAGCCATCCTTTATGACAAAGACTTTAAAAAAAGAGAGAGAGAATAAGAACGACTCAACAAAACAGCTACCCCCTCTCCAACTATGCCTGATAACATATGTGATATCCCATGTCTCTGTTCTGCCACCCCGCCTCCCCAGGACAAGGAGGAGAGGGAGATTTATTTTCAGACCTTTCTTTCTGACAGTCCACCAGATAAGTATAATCAATGGACTGTCAGATCATAGATTTAGAACTGAAAAGGACCTTCAAGGTTACTTAATCCAGTCCCTTCATTTTAGAAATAAATAATGGCTAGCGTGTATAGAGTTTCTTAAGGTTTATAAAGCGCTTTGCCTGTGATCTGAGTAGATCTTTACAAAACCCTGTGTCAGGTAGGCACTATCATTATCCTCATTTTACAGGTAAGCAAACTGAGGCTGAGAGAAGTTTGCCTAAGATCACACAAGTAAGAAGTATCTCAAGAAAGAACCAAACTCAGGCCTTTCTAACTTCAAATTCAGCCCTTTATTGCAGGGCTTCCAACCCCTCTGGATTAGGAAATAAGGGTTAATGATTTGGCTAAAGTCACCTAGAGATCAGTGGCAGAGCTGAGGTTCAGACATGGGCCATTAGCTTCCAAATTCAATGTTGTTACCACCATATCACTGGCCCTCTCATTAATGAAATAATTTCCCTCTCAAAAAAAATCATTCTGC
The DNA here is from genome assembly GCF_028372415.1 of Notamacropus eugenii. Taxonomy (NCBI): domain Eukaryota; kingdom Metazoa; phylum Chordata; class Mammalia; order Diprotodontia; family Macropodidae; genus Notamacropus; species Notamacropus eugenii. The sequence continues at coordinate 31,458,396 of NC_092874.1, read as the reverse complement.
TAAAAAATATCTATATTCTCTGCCCCAATTCCATTAGTCAGACACTATTTTTATAAAATAAGAAGACTAGAAAAATATTCATAGATAAATCATTCTAAAAACAAAATAGCTAAGTTTACTACCATTACTTGTAGTTATTGTTTCAGGGTGAGATAATACACTCCAACAGCTCCTACCAAACTGAAAAGGCTTCTAGTATGAGCCCAGAGCCTGCCAACTAATGACCAGCTTAGCTAAGATTGACTGACATTTCAATGGGACTCAGGTTTACCAAGCACTTTACATGCATTATTGGATTTGAGTGTCAAAACAATCCACTGAGTTAAGTACTACAAGTACCCATTTTACAGATCAGGATTTTCATGCTCAGAAAAGATGAGGGATCTGTTTCTGTTCCCATAGATCATAAGGTTCAGAGATAGGACTTGAACCCATGTGTTTTCTAACTCCAAGTCCAGTGCCTTCCATACTCCTCAAATCTGCCTCTATAATTCCCCTCTGCTCTTGATCAGAGTGTTGCCCTTCAAGTGACAAAATATTTCTTTTATTTTGTTTTGTTTTTCTAGCCATAGCAACTCAGGAAGACTGCCAACCGAGGTGTGAAGGATTCTGAGATCAGCATCAATGGAGAAAACACCAAGGGCGGTGAAACCAGAGATTCAAAAAGCATGAATGTAAGAAGGTAAATAAATGTATTAGTTATCCAAAATGGTGGATGGTGGGTGGGTTTTGTCTGACAATATATTTATTTGGCTGGTGCATAAAACAGACAAAATATGAAAATGTTCAGACATATTTAAAGACCCAGGAATACAGTTGGAAACATACAAATGTGGTACACATAGACATAAAGACTCACAAACACAATTAGAAAAATGAACTCATGTCTTCTGTGCCCACCAATGAGGTTCTGTTTCATCTCTTCTATGCCCAATACCAACCTTCAACTGTCTTGTTTTCCATGATTAGTAACTGAGAGCCCAATTGAACTATGCATTTACGTGTATATGTATGTATGTATAAGGATCTTACTAAATGTTATTGCTTTAGAATGTCTAGATGTAATAAGCCTTGTGACAGTTATACAATTACTGAAGCACATTCAGAGTTTCTTTCCCAGAATTTTACCCAGAATGAGAATGAGAGCCCATTTCATCTGGTTAGCCTGGCCATCCTCTATGGTTGATTGAGGGACCCCACTCAGATTCCATATCATTGAAGTCCTAGGCACATTCACTACAGTGGTACAGACAATGACAGTGGGTCCCCATGCTGGACCCTAGTATCCACAATTTTTCATTTATTCAATATGCGGATGCTTGATATTTTTCCTGTCCGCACCTGACATGGAATAAAGCATGCCCAGGATGATGAAACAAGCTACCCACCTCCTGAAGGAGGGATAATGGAGTTAGGTTACAGAATGAGGCATATTTTTTTTAAAGTCAACCTGGGACGTTATTTTGCTTGACTATGAATACCATTACAAAAGTTTTGGGTTTTGTTTTAGTTGCCAGTGTTGGGGAGGGGGGGAGTGAGTAAAGGAAGAAAAAATAATTTTTTATTTAAAAAATTTATTTTAAAAAATGGAGAGGGGGTTCAGTCTATTTTTTCATAGGCGGTCTAGTCATTTTCCTCTTCGGGGTGATAGACTACAGGTACCAAATATTATAAGTACAATTGTTGTGATGAATTATTTTGCCTGGTTTTTTTTCCTTTAGTCTTCAGAAAACATCTATAATAGGGCAGCAGGAGAATAATTGGGAAATAACAATAGTAAATAAAAAGCATCCATACAATTTCAGTTGGTCATTATTCTAGGCAAAGCTCCATGGGAGACACTGGCCCAGGACCGCCCAGCATGGCTTGCCCTAATCAGAGAAGGCACTGTGCTCTATAAACAAAACAGAAGTGAAGTAGCTCAAAAGAAACACGAGATGTGAAAATTTAGAAAATCCACCCCAAATATTCACATGGACTATTTGTGCTTGGCCTGTGGTAGAGCATTCATTTTGGTTTGATCAGTCACAATTGGACACACTATAATTTGACTCGGGTATAGTGATGTCATTTTGGTCCCATTCAAGCGCGAAGGATAACAACCAGCTAACACATCTGCAGAGTAGTCTGTCTTACTCCACACAAAGCCACAGGGTTGAGAGTGCCATCAAGTCAGCAAGTATTTTGCTATTTTTAAATGAGTTTTTATTGATATCTTTGGGGATTTTCATATCACCATAGTTTTCCCCAGTATTTCTTTTCCTTCCCCTCCCAGAGACACATTTCATATAACAAATAATATTTTTAACATAAAAAGGAAGAGAAAAAAATCGACACAACCAACTAATACATTGAAAAAGTCAGAAAACTTGTGGAACATGTAACTCCTGTGAACTTCCTGCCTCCACCAAGGGGTGGGCTGGGAACATTCCATCATATCTCTTCTATTGAATCCCTCTTGTTCTTTATAAGTTTGTAGCGTTCATTTTCCATTTTTTTGGTGTGTGGTTGTAGTTACTTTGTATATTGTTTTCTTGGCTCTGCTGACTTCAGTCTGCATCAGTTCACATAGAGCTTTCCATGCTTCTCTGTATTGATCACATTCACCATTTTTTACAGCTCAGCAGTATTCCATTATACCATGTCCCACAATCTGTTTAGCTATTCTCTAATTGGTGGGCATCTACTTTATTTTCAGGTTTTTGCTTCCACAAAAAGTACTGCTATAAGTATCTTGATATATATGGGGACTTTTTTTTATCAATAACCACATTGGGATATAAGCCAAGTAAAGAAATCTCTTGGTCAAAGGGTGTGAAGTCACTTTATTTGCATAATTCCAAACTACTCTGAAAAAATGGTTGTACCAATTCACAGCTCCACCAATAAGGCACCAGTGTACCTATTATCCCACAATATCTCCAATTTTAACTATTACCATGTTTTTTCATCTTTGCTAATTTGCAGAGTGAGAGAAAAAACTTCAGGGTTGTTTTCAATTATTCTTATTATTAATGTGAATTGGAGCATTCTTTAATGTGGTTGTGGATTCTGTGGCATTCTGCTTTTGGAAACTGTTCATATTCTTTCACAACTAATTTAACTGAGAATAGCTATTTGCCCTATACGTGTGTGAATATTTACATATCTTGGATAACAAATTTTTATCAGAGAAATCTGACATAAAGATTTTTTCCCCATTCAGCCTCTTCCCTTCTCCTAAGTGCATCAATTTTGTCTGTGCAGAAATTTCCAGTTTCAAGTAATCAAAGTTATCAACTTTATCTTTCATAATTGTCCCTATCTCATTTGATTAAGAAGACATCTCCAGCCAATACCTGTGAAACGGATGCATCCTGTTTCTCTTCTAGTTTCTTTTTTTTTTAAAGCATGATCTTTAACATTTAGGTCACATATCCTTTTAAAATATTTTGTAGAATATAGTGTGAGATATTGGTCTAAGCCTAATTTCTGCCAGTCTGCTTTCCAGTTTTTGTCAAATAGAAAGTGCTTTCCATTTGTTTCCTGTTTTATTAAACACTGAGTTGAGTTCCATCGTTTCTGATTTTCCCTTGTCCTGTCTACTCCACTGATCTACTTCTCTATGAAGAATTTACTATTTATATCTTGTCACTATTTCCTGGGCTTTTACTACAAAGTATTCTATGAAAGACAATATTCGCATGAATTAAAACTGAGGTAAATTTGTTTTATTTGGTTAGGGAAGAGAGGATCATAGAGAGAAGTGAAAGGAACTATGGGATAATGGATGAAGACTTGGCCTCCAGGTCAGGATGACCTGGGCTTAAGTCCCACCTCTGAAGATCACATCCTCTCAGTGCCTAAGAAAGTTTTCTAAGTCTACAAATAATAAAAGCAGGTCCATATCTGTTGGGATTGGAAGTTCAAATTCGTGTGGACAGTCTCGGGCGGGTAAAAGTGGGACTTCTAAATCTTAGAGTCTTACGAGGCCCTCCATGAACAGCGGGGATTCGAGAAGGTCAGACTGAGCTAGCTCGGCTAGCTCGGGTATTTCCACCTCTCCCCAGGAGATACGTGATGGGTGGAGTCTCCCTGCCCTCGAGGTCATCCCGGATCTGGGCACACTATTGTTATCTAACAGCACGGTATTCAGATGCAAACTGTGCGGCTGAAGGTTAAGTAGGATTGAGGAAGCCTGAAAGCTCTCTCAGCACGTGAGGAACCAAGAGGACAGTAGGCTCCGCTTCTCTTCTCTTCTCTCTCCCCTCCCCCTCTCTCCCCGCTTGTACTTCTACTTCCAATCCCTTAAGATCTTAGCCTCCTTAGGAAATCTCCCCCTCTTCCTCCTAAGGAAGACCCCCCTGCACTTGTAACCGAGACCCTGAAATAAAAGCTCAACCCTTGTTCGACTCTGGAACGTCCTTTCTCTCATATGAGCATCCGGTTTTGGCCAACCAAAGACCTTGGAGGTGAGGTAAGAAGACTCGGGTAGCCCACACAGGCCTCTAGGCCTGGCACATATCCACCTTAGTAGAGGGAGTTTCCTCAACAGGATTTCCCACTACTAGAAAAATCACAAGGTCTTAGTAAACTAATGCTTATACCAATCTACTTAAGTGTGCATCCTGTACTAACTCCCATGTCATCTTTTCTAGTCAATGGCCTTCCTGGATCTTCCATGCTTCCTAATGGCCTACTAGCCATACCCTGAACTTGGCATTCCATCTGAAGCTTCCACATCTTCACCCTCCTCCTCCAATTGTGGATGTTTAGTCAGAATGAATTTATACAGTTAATCTTTGACTCATTTGATACAGTTCAACAGGAATTTAAGTAACAAAGCCAAAACTAGACTCCAAGTACGTGACCTGCAAGGTGCTGTCTATGACATCTTTATTAGATCACAATGATTAATATTATTACATAATCTATACATCATATATATGCAAAAGACATATCTTTATCTTTTGAGGGTATCAGAGGGCTCTATAAATAAAGTAGTCACAAGCAGCAAGTTTTGACTCAGTTCCTAAGTAACCATTTACAGAAGAAATACCACCTACATAAGCCCTCTATCTTTAGCATTACTATTATCAGGAAGCCAGGGCAGTGATTACAGGTCAGAAAGGCAGTAGCCAGTACAAGTCTCCCTGAGGAGGGAGGACACCAGACTTCCCTACTCCCATCCCAGGGCTGCCCATAAACAGCTTATAAAATCAGACCTACCCCAAGCTCTGGCCCAAAGTTTTCTAAGTGGCCCTTGTACCAAAGGGCTGACTATCCATAGGAGAGAAAAAGAGTCTTTTGAGACCTCTGTGGCAGAACAGTGAAGTTCCTGGGAGACTGGTGTCAAGGATTCTTTTAGGAAGTGAAGGAGACTTTTGATTCCCCTTAGAGTTAAGATTGCCAGTCAGCAGATCTCCCAGCTCCAGCAGGCACAAAGTTCCCTGGTGAAAACATGCCAGCTGCTTTCCGATTACCTGGGTGACTTGCCTCATGTGTCTCAGCTTCTGCTCCCCTGTGTTGCAAATGAATGGGGGAGGGGAGAGAGTAGAAGGGGACTCTCCTGCAGTGTTGTCTATACTACAGGCTACTGGAAATCTTAAGTCCCAGCAGATGTCAGTGGGCTGGGAGACAACAAGACTGCATCCCAAGGTCAAAGATGGCAGCTCTAACCTTGACAACACCTCCTGAACCCCTCCCTATTCCCTCCCTTGTGCATTCCTGAGTCAGATGTTCTAGGACCCCAGCCGTTAGCAATTATGGGACCCTGGCATACCCATAATCCTCTCACCATGGTGGGAAAGAAAAATAGAACAGCAGGCTGCTATTTTTCCCCTCCTGTATTGTTGCTGCCAAATTCAGACGCTGTGTGAGATTCAGAAGCACCCTTTGTCATCTGAAACAGGCACATCCAAGCAGCTAAAGGGCTAAAAAGATGTCAAAGTTTGAGGGAGGGAAAAAGGAAGAAGAAAATTAGGCAGGTTTCTCTCCCTCCAGCCTCCCATGAAGAGAAGAGAGAGAGAGAGAGAGAGAGAGAGAGAGAGAGAGAGAGAGAGAGAGAGAGAGAGAGAAAGAAAATGCTCTGTTGTGACACCAGAAAACAGTCCAATTATTGTTACCGTTAAAGTTAAAGTCATGAGATGCTGCAAAGCCCATACCATGTTACCAAAATGTGGCTAAGGTTTTCAGTTTTCCATCTACATGTGAACACCTTTCCAGGCAGGCAGGAGGCAATCCCCTTAGCCCTTTCTCCATGCAGATTCCTCCCAAATTTACCTTTCCATGTTTTATGTTGGTTTTTAAAATGATAATAATGAGCTAACATTTATGTGGTTCTCTGCACCTGGCACTGTACGAAGCATTTTACAATTACTATCTCATTTAATTCTCACAACAATACTAGGAGGTAGATGTTATTATTATGTCCATCTTATAGATGAGGAAACAGGTAAACAGAGGTTAAGTTAAGAGGTCACACAGCTAGTAAATGGTCTGAGGCTGGATTTGAACACCAGTCTTCCTGACTCCCCACCCAGCACTCTATCCACTGAGTCAATAAATCATATGCAATGCTATATTTGAAATCCCAAGGGTCACCTGCATACTTATTGAATAATAAATATTACTTTCAGAAATTGTGGCTCCTTGGAGGTTAGAGATTGTGGCACCTGGACATACACACTCCTTTCACAATAGGGGGAAAGAGAAAAGGGAGACTGAAGTTCTTCCCATACTATTTCTCATTGTTTGTTGTTCAATTCTGATGCTCTGTGTGATTCAGAAACCTTGGTCTGAGTCCTCTGAGAGCAAGTCAGTTCCTTGAAGGATTCTTATCTCTGAATCCTGGTCCCTAGCACGGTACTTGGAACAGAGGCATTGAATAAATACCCATTTATCCAAACACAGCACACCCTAACACTTCACTCTACCCACTAAAAGGGCCATTCCCTGACTACTTCTTAAAGAGGGCTATTCATTCAATGGGCATTACCTCCTTCTAAGTGAGTAGTTGAAAAGACCTAGCCTAAAAAGGCCAAGGTCACCCATTGCGTCCTTAGTCATCTCCAGTCGTCCTGATGAATATCTGGTCACTGGATCCAGATGGCTCAGGAGGAGAAAGTGAGGCTGGTGACCTGCACAGCCCTCCCGCACTCAAAACAAAGTCAAGTGCAAGTCATGCCATCATTTCTCTGATGTCATGGTCTTCTTCAAAAACAAAGGACAAACACAACAACAATAACACAACTCTGCTGGACAACTCCCTACCTCTCCCCCCAAGTCAAGTGACAGCCACTCTGAGCAATTAGAAACTAAACCAGCTGTTAACCATAACAGGTACTCAGGGGTCACAGGGGAAACCACCTCCAATCTATGCTTCTGATCTAACCTTATAGCTTTATCTGGTGTCGTTAGAAGATGGGCTGTGAGCACTGGGAATGTATTGCCAATGCATTGCCCCTGTGTCAAGAGGTGGAAGGTTAGGTTTCATCTCTGGTCCTTTGAGGTCAGCATTGCTTTGATCCGCGTTTAGGGATCTTGTTTCCTCTCAGGTCACTACTGGGGTCACCCAGGAAACTGTTCTTTGAGCCCTGCTCATTTCTTAGTCAGACGATTCTTCTTGCCCATTGAAAATATGCACCCAGTCAAAGAGACAGTACCCCACAGCTTTAGACATGGCTTCCCATTCTATGGTTCTTTCCAACCAAAAATTTGGAAGCAGTTAATGCATGGCTTATTAAGTTTCTGCCTTTGCCTCTTAGAAAGTGACAGATCAACGCAGATTGTTGGCAATTTTTCAAGATTGTTTTGTGTGTGTATATGTGTGTGTGTGTATATGTGTGTGTGTGTGTGTATGTGTGTGTGTGTGTGTGTGTGTGTGTGTGTGTGTGTGTGTGTTAGATTATAAGCTCCTGGAGGGCAGGGACTGTCTTTTGCCTCTTTTTATATCCCCTGCACTTAGCTCAGTACCTGGTAAATACTAAGTGCTTAGTAAATGTTTATTTATTGCTCGATGAATATCTTTGGAGAGACCTGGTATAAGCTCACACCAGTTTTCTGCCTGTGAACTAGAATCAGGCCACTAGGTGGCACACACTGGACCCAGAGTAAGAAAGACCTGAGTTCAAATCCAGTCTCCAACACTTACTAGCTGTGTAAGCTCAGGCATTTCAATTTTCCTTTGTCTGCTTCAGTTTTCTCATCTGGAAAATAAAAATAAACAACACCTCCCATGGTTGTCATGAGGATCAAATGAGATCACATTTGTAAAACACTTTTTAAACCTTTAGGTGTGATATAAATGCTAGCTGTTATTATCATAAACCAAATATCATACATTAAAGAGCTCATCATGTTTTCCTTGTTAATTTTTCTTTTCCAAAAAATAGATTATGGGACAGAGTTGCTTAGTGACTAAGCTATAATAAATCAATGCCACAAATAGAGAGGGAAATTTCTGACATTTCTGGATAAGAAACTGTTTTTCTAACCTTTTGCAATACTGTCTGTTACAGCATGAACTAGTTAATTAAGGCACAACATTGAACTCAAAGCTTGAAATACTTGTCAGCAAAGATGTCATCAGGGACAAACTAACTGAGGTTTAAGAGTCTAATTGGATCTTAGTATAATTTTCCAAACCTGGCAGTATTACAAATAGACTTTTTGCGGGGGAAGAGGGCACAGTACTGTGATTTCTCTGGTGTAGGGAGCCCCCAACACACATCAGCAAATGTTCCACAAGAGTTGCCTGAGACACTGAAAAAGTTAAATGACTCACCCAGGGTTACACATACAGATAGGTCAGAAATGGGACTTGTACTCAGGCCTGCTGCTCTCTGTCCACCATGTCATAAGTACAATAACTAGCAAGTAATTAGGTTGAAGAAATTACACACACTACCAGATGTGACAAATGCCTTCCATCTGAAGACCTCATTAAATTCTAATTTCATCTCAGAGTTTGTTTCCTCATCTAGAAAACCAGAACAGTAATACTATTAGCTCAGGATTATCTATATTAATGAAGACAAGAGGCATAGGTAGTAGTAGATAATATAAAAATGGGGTAGGGGGGCATGTTGGCAGTCTGGATTTGGAATCAGGGAACCAGGCTTTGAATCCCTGCTCTCCTCCTTGTATTTGACATTAAGCCAAATGTTTACCTCCTCTGGGCCCTTTGCTTCTTTGTAAAATAAGAGATCTGGATTACCTGACCTCTACATCCCTTCCCACTCTAAAGCAATGGTCCTTATAAACCATTCACATTTGACTTTGGAATGTATTCAATCCTTTCTGCAGACAATTTGTGGCCCTACATTGCTGTACTTCTCTTCCCTTGGCAATTGGAAACCATGAGCAACCCTCCCTATCTACTTAATTCTCATTTTCTTAATCTCATCTTCTTAATTCTCATTTTTTACGTATGCGAGGAGAGAGAGTTATAGAACCACAATCAACTTGGTCTACAATACCCAACGTTATCCAGGTATTTGCTACTCCTTAGTGTCTCTTGTATTTATCTTTGGTTGACTTCCTATAGCATTCCCCACAGCTGCTAATCCAACCCCTTCTCTTTCTCCTCAAATCCTCATTCCTGATCCTACTTCCTTTGCAAGTGATTTCCCTCCTCCTACTTGAAAAAAAAATTATCCTATGAGAGTGCCCTCAAGTTGCCATTAATTTCCCAGTAACTTCATTTACCTTCCTCTTAAGGGAGAAGGGTCTCCCTCCTTCTTGCTAGGGCAAACCACTCTGCCTTTGTCCTTAGTATGAATCCTTCCATCTTTGAGACCTTGTTTCATCAATTATTTCCTCTCTTTTTCATATTCATTCTCTCTATCCATTAGGATATTCTCCTTAGCCTATAAATAAGAGGGAAGACACAAACAAGCAAACGAGAAGGAACTCAAGCTAGAAGGAACAAGAAACAATCTTCAAGTACCAGCTTTTCTTAGGGAGCAGGACAGGTTTTGGAGGGGGAGGGTGGAACTGAGTTACCTCTTTAAACTGGATCTATAGTCAGCCCAAATCCATACTAACACACTCAGAGGACTTAATGGCCATAGAATTTTCTAGATCCTTCCTGGTGTTCACCAATATCTGTAAAACTTCTCAGTGTCTCATACTTTCAAGTATTACTGGCCCAAATTCTATAAATTACATTTACAAGAGGTTGAGTTTTTTCAGCCATGAAGAGGTTTAAAAAAGCTGATAGCCCTGCTGTTGTTATTTATAAATGCAACCTTTCTTTCTCAGTCTACTCCATGCTAAAGGCACACTTTGACCTGTTTTTAAAGGAGAAAAATACCTTTTTTAAGTTACAAGCACCTTTGGAAGGTCAATATTGTGATCTATCAGTCACCCACATTGTCAATTTTAGAATGATCATTGTTTTAAGACAATTTTCAATGAATTCTCTATAAAACAAAAACTCTTCCTAATTCAATTTCCTTAATCACAAAGGTTCAGAAGATAAAAGGAACTGAAGGGAATGTCAAGCAAAGATGAAAGAAAAGAAAATAATATGATCAAGTTGAAAGTACCCCATCTAGGGGAAAGGAAAGGGGAGGGAAGGAGAGATTTGCGACTGAAAATTTTAAATTTAATTAAATTTTAATTTAAATTTTTAAAAATTGAAAGTTTTTTGAATACTTAAATAACCCCATCTCAGAAAAAGAAATTGAACAAGCCATCAATGAACTCCCTAGGAAAAAATCTCCAGGGCCATATGGATTTACAAGTGAATTCTATCAAACATTTAAATAACAGTTAATTCCAATACTATATAGACTATTTGGGGAAATTGGGGAAGAAGGAGTCCTCCCAAATTCTTTTTACGACACAAATATGGTTTTGATACCTAAACCAGGAAGAGTCAAAACAGAGAAAGAAAATTATAGACCACTTTCTCTAATGAATATAGATGCAAAAATTTTAAATAAGATTTTAGCAAAAAGAATACAGCAACTTATCACAAGAATAATACATTATGATCAAGTAGGATTTACACCAGGAATGCAAGGCTGATTCAATATTAGGAAAACTATTAGCATTATTGATCATATTAACAACAAAACTAACAGAAACCACATGATTATCTCAATAGATGCAGAAAAAGCTTTTGACAAAATACAACACCCATTCCTATTGAAAACACTGGAGAACATAGGAATAAAGGGAACTTTCCATAAAATAATAAGCAGCATCCACCTAAAACCTTCAGCAAGCATTACATGCAATAGAGATAAGCTAGATGCATTTCCACTAAGATCAGGAGTGAAACAAGGATGTCCATTATCACCACTATTATTCAATATGGTCCTAGAAATGTTAGATGTAGCTATAAGAGAAAAGAAACTGGAAGAATTAGAGTAGGCAAAGAAGAAACTAAGATATCACTCTTTGCAGACGATATGATGATATACTTAGAGAATCCCAGAGAGTCAAGTAAAAAACTACTTGAAATAATAAACAACTTTGGCAAAGTTGAAGGTTACACAATAAACCCACACAAATAGTCTGCATTTCTGTATATTAGTAACAAAGCCCAATAGCAAGAGATAGAAAGAGAAATCCCATTTAAAGCTAGTGTCGATACTATAAAATATTTGGGAGTCTACCTGCCAAAACAAACCCAGGGACTATATGAACACAATTACAAAACACTTTTCACACAAATAAAGTCAGATCAAAGTAAGTGGAAAAACATCAGTTGTTCGTGGGTAGACCAAGTCAGCATAGTAAGAGTGACAATTCTACCCAAATTAATTTACTTATTCAGTGGCATACTAATCAAATTATTAGATAATTATTTTCTAGAGCTAGAAAAAATAATATCAATATTCATCTGGAAGAACAAAAGGTCCAGAATATCAAGGGAACTAATGAAAAGAAATGCTAGGGAAGATGGCCTAGCTCTACCAAATGGTACTATAAAGCAGCAATTAGCAAAAGCACTTGGTATCGGCTAAGAAACAGAAGGGTAGACCAACAGAATAGTTTAGGTACTCAAGACACAGTAGTTAATTAATATAGAAATCTACTGTTTGATAAACCCAAGGACCCCAGCTTCTGGAATAAGAACTCACTGTTCGACAAAAATTTCTGGGAAAACTGGATAACAGTATGGCAGAAACTAGGCATAGACCAATGCCTGACACCATGCACGAGAATAAAGTCCAAATGGGTACATGATCTAGGTATAAAGATTGATACTATAAACAAATTAGTGGAGCAAGGAGTAGAGTATTTATCAAATTTATGGAGAAGAGAAGAAATTTTAACTAAATAAGAGATAGAAAACATGAAGTGTAAAATGGATAGTTTTGCTTACATCAAATTGAAAAGTTTTTGCACAACCAAACCCAAGGCAACCAAGATTAGGAGGGAAGCAGAAAACTGGGAAAGGATTTTTGCAACTAGTATCTGTGATAAAGGCCTCATTTCTAAAATACATAGAGAACTGAGTCAAATGTACAAGAATACAAGTCATTCCCCAAATGATAAACGGTCAAAGGATATGAACAGGCAGTTTTCAGAGGAAGAAATTAAAGCTATCTATAGTCATATGAAAAAGTGCTCCAAATCACTATTGATTAGAGAGATGTAAATCAAAACAACTCTGAGATACTACATCACACCTATCAGACTGGCTAACAGACAAAACAGGAAGACGATAAGTGTTGGAGAAGATGTGGGAGAGTTGGAACGTTAATTCATTGTTGGTGGAGCTGTGAACTGATCCAACCATTCTGGAGAGCAATTAGGAACTATACCCAAAGGGCTACAAAAATGTGCACTCCCTTTGACCCAGCAGTACAACTTCTAGGACTGTATCCCTAAGAGATCATAAAAATGGGAAAGGGTCCACATGTATAAAAATATTTATAGCAGCTCTCTTTGTTGTAGCCACAAACTGGAAATCAAGGGAATGCCCATCAATTGGGGAATGACTGAACAAATTGTGGTATGTTGAGAGCCAGGGTAGAGTGGGGTTGATAAGATCAGAATAGACCTTGGGGGGGGGGGGGGGGAACCTTCAGACTGTGCTCATTATCATCCAGAATGGCTCCCCATGCCCCCCAGATGTTGCTGTCTCTGTGAGACAAACAAGAGAATTACAGAAAACAAGGGATATGTAAACTAGATGCCCCTAGGCTCACAGTCTGATTAAGTCAGTCTTATAAGACTGATTTAATCACCCTGATTGATTCAATCACTAGGGTGGAGACAAGCAGAATGTCAAGTAGGCTTGCAGTTTCTGTCTATAAATACCCAGATCCTCAGATCAATAAAGTGGAGTTGGTCTTTCTTCTCCCTCCTCCTGTGTCTTTCTTCTTCACCACATCACCGAGCCGTGTAGGGACGCAGGCTGTCCACTACAGTGGTATATGAATGTAATGGAATACTACGGTGCTATAAAAAATGATGATCAGGAAGACTTCAGAGAGGCCTGGAAAGACTTACATGAACTGATGCTGAGTGAAAAGAGCAGAACCAGGAGAACTTTGTACACAGCAACAACCACAGTTTGAGGAATTTTTCTGGTAGATGTAGTACTTCATTGCGATGCTAGGACTTAAATAATTCCCAATGGTTTCTTAAGGCAAAATACCTTCCATATCTAGAGAAAGAACTATGGAATTTGATCACAGAATGAAGCAGATCATTTTCTTTTGTATTATGCTTTGGTTTGTTTTATGATTTCTCCCATTCATTTTAATTTCTCTATGCAACATGACTAAGGTGAAAATGTATTTAATAGGAATGTATGTGTAGAACCTATATAAAACTGTATGCCATCTCAAGGAGGGAGTGGGGAGCTAGGGGGGAAGGCTGAAGGGAGGGGGAATAGTCTTAAGATATATGGAAGTGATTGTAGAACACTGAAAACAAATAAAATAATAGTAAAAAAATAAAATAAATTTCCTTTACATGTAATTGGAAAAAATAAAATACTATTAAAAATGCTACTAAAAAATTGCAAGTACCAAATACAGAGTTTACTTTTAGAAATTTGGGGGTATTTATAATTTCTTAGGCCATTGGCCTTTCCGCACCATGCTTGCCACAGAGGACATTCCTTTGTATGGGTGCCTAATGTTCGGGTCAAGACCACAAGGCCAGGTTTCCTCCAACTTTCAAAGGAAATATCACATGACTGTTCCAACCTTTTGAGCAATCCTCCAACACAGAGCCATAGTTAGGGTGATCAGGTACTTTGCCCCAAGTATCTAAAAGGGAAAGGGGACTGAGAGAACTTGCAGTCTTTCTACAGTATGGAAACAAAAGAATTTTAACATCTGGATAACAAGAATAATTAGTTAAACTGGAAAGCACCATGCAGCAGTACCAAACTCACCCCCAATTAACCAAACAACAAAAAAGCATTTACTAAATACTTTGTTGTCAAATATTACACAAAGTCCTAGGGATAGAAAGATGAACACCCCTGTCCTCATAAAGTTGACATACTAATGGGGGAAAAACACAAATATGTATAGGTATATGCCACACATCTCCACAGTAAATCCAAGGTAAACTCAGGGAGGAGAGTAGGAACTAAAAAGATTTAGTGTCAGGATCCACCCACCCAAGTATAGCTGACTGGATTGCCACAGGCATCAACATTCACCAGTATTCATAGGAATCTTTAATGGCTATTACTTTCAAGTATTTCTGGCCCCATCTGTATAAATTACATTTGCAAGAGGCTAATTAGCTTGGAATTCACCATAATGTGGCTGAACAAAGCTGGAAAATCCTTGTGGCTACTTTGGCTCCCATTCTGTTTTTCTTGCTTTCACTGCCAGACCCCTAGAAAAAAAGTTACTACCTTCACTTCCTCTCCTTCTTTATACCTACTCCCTGGTGAGCCTCTTTGTAACCTGGCTGCTGTAGTCACAACTCTTCAAACTATTCCCTCCCAGTTTGCCAAAGACTTCTTACAGTGCTCAATCTGATGACATTTTTACAATCCTCATCCACTTTGATTTCTCTCAGTTCGTCACACTCCCAGTCCTTGCCTCTTTCTGGTATTTTTTGTTTCTACATCCCTCTACCTAGCACCTGGCTCTAAGCAAGTATTTATGAAATGCCTGGTAAGATGGATACTCTCTCTTTCCTTGGCTTCTGTCTCACACACACACACACACACACACACACACACACACACACACACACACACACACACACACACACACACACACACATACACATATCTGTCTTTCCAGGTTCTCCTACTTGCCTGACACTTGCTGCTCATGCACCTTTGCTAAATTCATATCCCACCCACCCATACTCACTTAGCCCTTTAAAGAACTTCAGCACATTGGGGAGATTTAATTTCCACTTACCATTCTGCCTTATTCCGGATAAGTTACATTTAAGTATTCAGTGAACATGATGTTCAGTCATTTCAGTTTGGGGTTTTCTTGGCAAAGATACTGGAGTGGTTTGTCATTTTACAGATAAGGAAACTGAGGCAAACAGGGTGAAGTGACTTGCCCAGGGTCATACACTGGTAAGTGTCTGAGGCCAGATTTGAACTCTGGAAGATGAGTCTTCCAGACTCCAGGCCCAGCATTCTATCCACTGAGTCACCTAGCTGGCCATTGAATATACCCTTTACTACAAAGGAAGATTTGCTAGTCTGTAGTTTTCAGAGTTCACTCTGTACCCACTTCAGTAAAAGGAAATCCTAATAGCAATCTAACAGTTCTCCAGCTTTATGGCCTTTGGCCAGAAGATCCAGCTTCATCCTTAAATTTTTTTACAATGCCTCAGTGAATATCTGTTGGTCTTGGCCATTTACCCACAGCATTTTATCAACTAAATTTAATGTTCTGAGAATCTTTCCACACTAACTGATTTGGGTTAATTAAAAAAGCATTTATTATTATCATAGGAGGTGCCAGTTACCGTGGATACAAAGACAAATCTTATGTGTTGGTGGAGTGAGGGTCCCCCACACAAGCTGGAGGAAATTGAAAAAATCCAAAGACAATCAATGATACTGCCTCATCAGACTTGCACTGGATTGACAAACCTGGGGAGGGAAGGAAGGGGGGTGACAATGACACCAGATGTATTTTCCCAAACACGAGGATCAAAGATGGAAAATACAAAAATACAAAGATGGAATTGTTGGCCAGTCATTTCAGGCCCTTTGTGACCTCATTTTGGGGTTTTCTTGGGAAAGATACTGGAATGGTTTGCCATTTCCTTCTACAGTAGACCTGGTGGATATATTTTGTCAGGCAATCAGAGGTTAAGTGTCTTCCAGGATCACACAGCTAAGAAGTATCTGAGACTGGATTTGAACCCAGGTCTTTCTGACTCCAGACCCAGTGCTATCTCTATCCACTGAGTCAAGAGCTACTTGGATAGAAATGGAGACAGAGTCACAATGGCAGAGATTCAAGCCCATCCACCACCATTGTATTTCCTTCTCTTTTTTCCCCTTTACCCTGAACCTCAAGCACAAAGATATACGCTCATATTGGAAGACATTCCCTCCATGAATGAAATTGATAAATTGCGTGGTGTGATAAATTCTATTGTAAAGATTCCCTTTACACAAAGATTCATTGGAATCTAGGTCTTTTTAAGCACCATAAGGGACCTTTGCATTCAGTTCTTCATTCATTATTGATAGAAATTGGAGAAATTATAGATTCATTCATTTACTCCACATATGTTTCTTAACCATCTGCTATATTTAAGTCATCGTTTTAGGCACTAAGAGAAATCAAAAGAAATATAAGAGAAAGTTTCTGCTATCATCAAACTTAGAATTAGTAAAATTAAATGTTGTAATTTTTACATCTCATTCATTTCTGAATACACTTCTTCTCTCCTATCCAGTGAGTCAGCCCTCGTAGCAAAATTTGAAAGAGAAAAAAAAATCATTTCAGTAAAATCAAGAACCCCAACCATGACTAACAGTACATGCAATGTTTCCCAATCGTTGTGCCTTGCTTCTCTAAAAAGGCAATGAAGTGCATGTTCCCAGCTCTTCTCCATGGCAAAACCTGGTAATTAAAATTGTACAATGAAAAATGTGCATACCCTTTGACCCAGCAATATCGCTACTAGGACTATATCCCCAAGAGATCATAAAAATGGGAAAGGGTCCCACATGTACAAAAATATTTATAGCAGCACTCTATGTAGTTGCCAAAAACTGGAAGTCAAGGGGATGTCCATCAATTGGGGAATGGCTGAATAAATTATGGTATATGAATGTAATGGAGTACTATTGTGCCATAAGAAATGATGAACAAGAAGACTTCAGAGAGGCCTGGAAGGACTTATATGACCTGATGCTGAGTGAAAGGAGCAGAACCAGGAGAACTTTATGCACAGCAACAACCACAGTGTGTGTGAGAGTTTTTTCTGGTAGACTTAGATTTGTGTAATAACACAAGAACTTCTTACCAAAAAAAAAAAAAAAATCCCAATGGAGGATCTCAAGGCAAAATGCCTGCCACACGCAGAGAGAGAAATATGGAAGTCACTCACATATGGTAGCAGATCATGTTTGTGTATGTGTATGTGTTTGTGTATCATGTTCTGATTTGTTATAGGATTTCTTTCATTTATCTTAGTCTGACTACATAGCATGACTATAGTGAAAATATACTCAATAGGAAAGTATATGTAGAATCTATACAGAATTGTATGCAGTCGTGGGGAGGGAGGGGGGGAGTGGGAGGTAGGTGGGGGGGATAAAATCACAATTGTATGGCAGTGATTGTTAAACATTACAAAATAAAAAAATTAAAAAATTAAAAAAAATTAAAAAAAAATTGTACAATGTTGATTTTCTTTGTTTTAGTCTTTGTTACTTGCATTATTTTAGTCATTGTGTCTAGGATTTTTCTGGTTCAGCTTAGTCCCTGTGCATCCATTCAAAGAAGTCTATCCTTACTTACTGAATTCTTCATATTGATTGTTTCTTATGGGATACAAGGACATTTTAAGAACGATCTGTGAGAACAGACCCAGTGACGGAGTCCAGAAGAGAGCAAAAGATTCTTCGAATGGGAAAGCTTCCTGAAAAAAAAAATGGTTATTGAAATTGGGTTACTGAATGAAAGGTGCCATTTTGATAGAAAGAGTATTTATTTTTTGAAGGGGGAATGCGAGTTAGGGTAAAAGAAGAAGAGGAAGAGGAGAGAGTGAATGGGAAGGAAGATATTCCAGGTGGAAAAACCCCACCAGCAGCAGCTAGCAGGTGTAGCAAAGCAGTAAAAGAGGTAGGGAGTGATGAGTTATTTTAGAATATTCTAACACATGATCTCTAGGTTTGCTGACTTTGGCCTAGTGATTTACACTCTAATGATGATTGCTGATACCTGGGCCAAATTCCCAGCGACAACTCATTGGCAAGGAGTGGTCAGGCCAGCTCTGGAAAGAGTGTGCTTTGAAAACAGCTAACGGATCTCCACAATGAATTGTGGAAATGGTGAGTGATCTTTTTAAAATTTGGCAAGCGGTTTCTGTTTATTGATTGCAGCCTAGTGTTTGTGTCTAGCGATTAAGAGTCTAGAGCTGATTACTGACAGCTGACACCTGGTCAGATTAGCCCAGAATTCCCAGAGAAGTTATATCTGGGAGCCAGAAGCACCTACACAGACACAAGTATGAAATTGATCTTAGTCCAGAAGTTCCTCACTTTCTTTGTGTTGTGATCATCTGTGTTGGACACTCTGGTGAAGCCTATAGATTTCTTCTCAGAATGATGTTTTTCAATGCATAAAAATATACAAAGGACTGCAAAGAAACTAATTATGTTCAAATACCGTTAACCAAAATAATTTTTAAAACATTCACAGATCGCAAGTTTAAAACCCCTTCTTAAAGGCATCTATTTTGAAAATTTAAAAGGTAAGTTCCATTAGGGCAGAGCTTGGTTTCATTTTGTCTTGGGGTTTCTAGCACTGTGCTTTGTACATTGTTTTGGTTTTTTTTTTTAATCTGGGCTCAGGTAGGAAGCTCCCAGGGATTACTTCCTCTGCAATTTGGGGCCTTCACTTCCTGGGATATAAAGAGGTTGACTTTCCCTGGGTCAAATACCCAGTATATGGCAAAGGCTGGACATTCTTATCAATGACAAAGTCATAGATTATAAACTCATCAAACTTGCTGCATAAGAATCCATATACCTCCTACCTAAGACAAAGGTATATAGATATATACACATATATAAAAACAAGGTGGGCTTTGGATTGAATCTAATTAGATGAAATGTACTAAGGATATGTACATATAAAGTCTTATGTTTAGGTTCAAAAAAATCAACTTTAGAAAAAAAAAGATCGTGTAGAAGTGATAAGCTAGGGACAACTAGGTGGTACAGTGGATAGAACACTGGCCCTGGATTCAGGAGGACCTGAGTTCCAATTCAGCCTCTGACACTTAATAGTTATGTGACTCTAAGCAACTCACTTAACCCCCAATGGCTCAGCAAAAAAAAAAAAAAAAAAGTGATGATAGCCAATCTGAGCAAGTTATGGAGGTTTTAATAGAATTCAAACTCCAAATGAATTAACAATATGATATGGTGTCCTAAAATGGCCCTGCATTTCTAGGTTGCATGACAGGCAGAGTATACAGTACCAAGGAGATTATGGTCCTGCAGCATTCTTCCCTGATCAGACCAGTTCTGGAGAATTGTGCTCAGTACTAGGCACCAAGTTTTAAGGAGGACATAAATAAGCTGGAGATTATCCAGAGGAAGACAACCATGTTGGCAAAGAACCTTGAGATCATGTCTTTTATGAAGATTATATACCTTTTCAAAGAAATCGTACGCCTTCTATCTGAGGATAAAGTCTGGCTCAAATTTAGAACATGGCAGTCACTTGGCTGTGGCAGAAATATGAACATGATACACTCACGGCAAGTCATTGCAAAATTCTTCCTTACTGATGCAGATTCTCAGCCTTTTAAAAAAAATACTTATAAGTATTCACACCTCCCCATTAAAACCTTTCCAGACTTTTATCACCTAATAACTGCATTTTGTTGTCCAATCATTTTAGTCATGTTCAACTCTTCCATGACCCTGTGTGGGGTTTTCTTAGCAAAGATACTGAAGTGATTTGTTATTTCCTTCTCCAGCTCATTTTCTAGATGAGGAAACTGAGGCAAACAGAGTTAAATGACTTGCATCTGAGGTCAGATTAGAACTCAGGAAGATGAGTCTCCCAGACTCCAGTCCTAGCGCTCTACCTACTGTGCCACCAGGCTCCCCTTAGCTACACCCAACTTCCTTGCTTTTGTCTCAACAACTTTTATCACTCCCACTTTTCCTTTTTCTCACTAACTTCTTATTTGTTTACCTTCCCAATTTATTTTAACAATTTAATTTAGTTTTTCTTACTTCCCTCACCTTTTCCTTTTTCTGAGTTCTCTTCAGATCTCCTTGTTCCTTTACTCTTTTCTTTCTTCTCATTGACTTCACCTTCAGGCTGCGCTCTCCTCCTTCAAAGCAAGTTGCTCCTAGTCAGCTTATCCTCAAATTCACCCCCATGGCTCCTCCTCAGTACAGTCTTTGGACTCTTTCACAAGTCCAAACTGCTCTAAATTACCCTCATGATTTCCTTCTAATTTAGCTCAATTCTTTCTCCCATATCTCTTATTTCTTGAGATGTGCCCATTCTTGGACCACAGATTTTTGAGCCTGGACTTCCCAGGGGAAAAAGTACTGGTGATGATGGTGGTAATTAGAGAAACAAAAGACTAAGCGGTAGCCACAGCCACAACAGGCAATCATACGGTGCTTTCCACACAGCGTCTCTTTGGGAGCCAGAGTCAGATTTGCCTTGAGCATCAGTTCTGATACTTACTAGATATGTGACCTTGGGCCAGTCCCATCTCTCTGAGTCAGTTTACTCCAAATGATAGTAATAAGATTTATGTTATCTGCCTCACAAAGTGGTTTAAGCAAAGTAATTAGTAAAGCATAAAATGCTATATGAATGTAAGCAGTGATGGCTGCTATTAGCCCCACTTAGGATTTCGTTTAATGGGTCTAGCTTGTTTGGTCAAATGCCATACTGTAGCACAGGTGTAAGACAGATATTCTCCCTATAACGATAGGATATTTGAATTTCTGATGTCCAATAACACAACCATTTTTTAAATCAGGCAACTCTAAAACATTTTTTGCTTTCCTAAAAGTTTTTTAAATCCATGTAAAAGAAAATTCATCAAAACATAGATTTTAAATTATATTTATTTTATTTTAATTTATGAAATAAAATAAGCATTTCCATAACATAATAGAATTTTTAAAAAATATGATTGCACATGAAACTATAAATATGTGTACTACTTGCTATTTCTTTTAAATATATAATAAAGTTATTGTGTAAATTTCATTTTTTTCTTGTCTCTCTCCCCCACCCTAGAGATGGCTACCATTAGACACAAATATGTAGATAAAAATATGTAAAATCATTCCATACATACTTCTATTTTTCAGTTCTCTTGCTGGATGCAGATAGTCTTCCTTCATATGTCCTTTGTAGTTAATTTGGGTATTTATAACAGTAAAATGATTACTTGCTCAATGTTGTTCTTCAAATAATATTACTGTTACTGTATACAATATTCTCTTGGTTCTGGCCATTTCACTCTTCATAATTCCATGCAAGTCTATCCATGTTTTTCTAAGATCATCGAGCTCATCATTTCTTATAGGACAGTAGTATTCCAGCATAATCATATACCACAGCTGGTTCAGTTGTTC
Source organism: Notamacropus eugenii (assembly GCF_028372415.1). Classification (NCBI taxonomy): domain Eukaryota; kingdom Metazoa; phylum Chordata; class Mammalia; order Diprotodontia; family Macropodidae; genus Notamacropus; species Notamacropus eugenii. The sequence continues at coordinate 31,436,651 of NC_092874.1, read as the reverse complement.
CCCAATCTAAAAATATAGACATTTTTAAAATATAATGGCAAATTCAGACTTTCCCCCAAACTTAAATATTTATCTGAAACTTAGTTGAGTTATCATTTGGAGTAAATTAAAAATTAAAATTAAAATGGAGTAAAATTAAAATATTAAAATAAAATAATTTGGAGTAAATTAAAAATAGTAATGACTCACTTATCTGAAATTCTCTTATCCAACAGCCTCAATTATCCAAAACACGGTCTAGAACCTAAAAATAGGTTTTAAAAATGATGACATCAATGAACCCTAAATAGCAAAAATAGATAATAGATATTAACAACAGGAAGTGACACCATAGAAAAAGCACATACTGGGATTCAGAAAACTTGAGTTTTCTAGTCACCCACTCTCTCCCCATGGAGTTGATCATTCAACAAGCATTTGTTAATTACATGCCTGACAATATCCTAGGTCATGAGGAATGACTAATGATGAACATTTATGACAAAATGACGAATGATGAAAAATTAAATCATTTCTGTTCTTAGGAAGTTTTCATTCTATCTAGTGAAGGAATACATACATGCATATATGTATATATACACACGTATATACACATGCATATATACTTACATGTAAATAAATAGAAAATATTTACCTGGTGAATACAAAGATGTTAGGGTGGGGAGATACACTAGTAATGAGACCTTGAGCAATCTGTCTGAGACTCCAGGCCTCGGTTTTCTCATCTGTAAAATGACAGATGTAAATGGATCTGAAATATTCCTTCTTGCTCCAAAATTCAATGACTGGGTTACAGATGGTAGACTAACAATAAAAGAAGAGATGGAAAAACTATAAAGAAATAAAAAAAGACATAAGAATTCAAAAAACTCACCCAATCTAGAAGGCAGAGAATTATAGGCTACATTTTAGAAAGATTTCCATAAAAATGGTCATTTTTTTTATTTTGCCACTTAAAGAAGGGTTAGTTTCAATTATCTTTAAAATTCACTGATGTGGAACACCTCATCTCCGATTGAAGCTGGAGAAATGAGGCGTTATTATATCAAGAATTTGCTATAGACAGGGGAAAAAAAGGTGGATTCATTCTTTCCTGTGAATATTTTTTTTTTTTTGCCATTCCGTTAAACTAATTTGGTATTAAACTAAGCTATCACTTGCACTGTAAGACTTCTTTTTCTAATTAGGTTTCTAACAAAGAAAAACATTTGGACTTTAATGAAAATGGGACTCGGGAGATGATTTGCTTTCAGATTGAAGAAGGCAAAGGAGAATGAAGTGACAGCCTATTTTGAATGCGGATTTTATTATTTCACAAGGAAGAAACACCATGGCTCTTTCCTCAGTTGTGGGTCTGACCTCCATTTGCACCATTAACATATTCCTCTGGGAACCCAATCGATCATACTATAGTTAGAATGTTGCTAGCAGCCCTCTTCCTGCCTTTTTTTTTCTAATTCTAGAGAGTTAACAGTCAAAAATACGATTTGTTCAATTTCACCTCCTCCACTGGAATCCCCACACAATCAAATAGGCTCCTATTCCTCGGAGTCACAAAAGTAATTTTAATGGAGTTCCAGAGTGAAAGTTCACTTAAACCATGAAATTAAGGTGCAAGTGGGTATAGCATGTCCTCTTTCCCTGAAAATGGTCCTCATTGATGCAATGTCATCAAGAGAAAAAATTGGGGGGACAACTACAAGAATGTATGGTCTCATGCTTTGGATTCATTCAGTGCTTTCTGCTTCTAGTTATATCTCCTTAACAGGAGTTTAGAAACATTTGGGGTTGGGTGAGGTGATTTCAAATAATCTTAGAAGATGAAATATAAATGAGGAAAAGAGGATCATTGCTCCATATTATTTTAATTATAATGCTTGCTGAATAATATCCAAGGATAATCCACCCTGATTTATAAAGATGTCAGCCTCTAGTTTTGTTCACTTTAACTGTCAAAATTGGGAACCCATGATGGATGTATAAAAGAGGAAAAAACTACAAAACACAATATGGTCCCATAATGCCTTGCCAGATTCACCAGTCTTGGTAGAAAAGTTGTCCACTGATGAGACATGTGGCAAGCTTCCCTTTTGAATGTTATCCTCTATGCCATTGTGTTTACCCTTTAAAAAGTTCTGAAATAACCAGTATCTCATGAGTCATAACAAACAGGACTGTACTTTTAGCCTGGGGGTGTTTAGCTTCTAAAGAAACCACCAAAAAATTGATGTGATTCTAGGCTACAATTTATGTTCTATGATTCTGTAACTTTCCTGCAAAAGCGAACAGTTCCATATTGAATCTGTGGATCACTGCACTGGCTTCAGCCTGGAGAGGAAGTTATACAATTTAATAACATATGACTGAGAATAAAAAAGATGGGCAGTAGACTTCTTGTTTCACTTCATGGATCAGTATTAATTGCTTCTTTTGAACCCACAGAGCCAAATAGTGAAGTCATGTGAAGTAATAAAGGGCTAAGTATCATGTTTCTAGTTAATTTAACATTTTCCTGTTCCTCCAATGAGCTGCTACAGTAAGCTAAATTTAACACAATTAGCCTAAAGTGACTTAGTGACCACTTATCTCTCCACTATTGTGTAATAATATACTATTCTCTAATAATATAAAGACTTCTTTTATTAGGATTAGAGCAGGGATTCTTAACCTTTATGGTGTTATGAACCACTTTGGCAGTCTGATGAAGCCTATGGACTCCTTCTCAAAATAATGGTTTGTTCTTTTAATATCTATAAAATACAGAAGATTATAAAGGAAACCAATTATATTGAAAGTTATCAGAAAAATTTTAGAGTTCATAGACCCCTGGATTAGAGATTATAAAGCTGAAACGAACCTTGGAGATCATCTAGCTCTTCCCCATTTTACAGATCAGAAAACTGAACTCCAGAGATATGATGCAGCCTGACCTTTCTTCGCTAGGGAAAAAATTTTTTCCACTAGAAGCTTCAAAGGACTGCTACCCTACAAATCTCTTAAAAATCTGTGCTTTCTGTGTCCCTGGGGTTTGTCAATAGTGATGAACAAGATGCGTAATAGTTTGATTGTTATCAAATGAGCTGCCAATTTTGCTCCAAATGGTGGGAGAATTAGGAGGGATGGAATGGGCCTTGCTGCTGTTCCACAAACACAGCGCTCCTTATCCCCCCTCTAGAACTCTGCATTTATTGTCCCCATTCCCAGAATGAATTCCTCTCCCCACCTCTGGCCCTTTGAATGCCTTGGTTCTCTCAAAACTTAGCTGAGTCACTACATTCCACACAAAGTTTTTTCTGTTGCCCCCACCAGCTATCCACATGATACCCCATCAAAGAATGTATTACCTCATATAATTGGTAGTACTGGACCCAGGTTGTCTTCTTCCTGTCTGACCATGAGAGAGTCACCTCTTTGCCTCATTTTCCTCATCTGTAAAATGGAGATAATAAAGAGCTATGTGCCACTGCCTCCCCCGTTTCCTGGCAGTCAGTCAGTCAGGACCAGCCTTCCAGCCTCTCTCTGCAGTTGTTGGTGAGTGGGGTGACTGCCCTCCCTGGCTTCAGGCTGCCATAACATCTGCCCTGCTCCTTCCTTCCTTCTCTTCTTCAACTTCTTGGATATTAAGCACCAGCTCTCTATGCTATGTGACTCCATCCTTAACACCATGATGGGCTTGGTACCTGCTTTGATAAATGGGAGAAAAGAAAGGGGAGAAAAAGTACCTACCTCACAGGACTGTTGGGAAGCTAACATATATAAAGCACTTTGGAAAGCTTTAAGAGCTATAGAAATGCCAAGTACTTCTATCATCATCATTAGCTATCATGTAGCTGGTGTTTTAAAATCAGCAAACTGCTTTACAAACATTATCTCACTTAATCCTCACAACAACCCTGTAAGAGACGTGTTATCATTATCCCCATTTTACAGATGAGGAAACTGAGGCCAAAAGGTTAAATGACTTGCCCAGGATCACACAGCTAAGAAGTATTTGAGGCAGGATCTGAAATCAGTTCTTCTAGATGACAAGTCCAGCATTATCTATTATACCACATAGCTGCCTACACATTTCTATATGTACATGGCATTTCTCATGTTGTCTCAAAGTGCTGGGCATTTTACTAGGCACTGGGAATACGTAGACAGAAATGAAACATTATCTTCCCTCAACTTCCTGAAGGGAGGTCTTCTTTCAATTTGGTCTTTGTATATCCCCCCCCCCCACACACACACACACACAATGCCTAGCAAAGCGCCCGGCCTGCAGGAGGCATTTATAAACCTTTGCTGACCAAGGAGGCCTCTTGTAACATAAGACTGAAAGGGAAAAGAGAAGATGGATTTGAGATAAAGTTACGCTAACACAGGAAGGAAATTCAAATAGGTTTTGTGTTCTTATCATAGTAGGCTTTACTAAGAAAGAGTGGGCTTTTGCTATCTGCCCTAGGATACCTCAAGTTGGTTTAGCGCTAGGTGCAGAAGGCATTCAACCGGAAAAGAGCTGGGCCATTCCCACTGTCCCCATGCTCAGAATGGAGCCCATTGGGATGCACCAAGGGAGAGCAGAACCCATCATTAAATGATGCTACAATGCTACTAATATCAAGCTTTCAAGGTTACGATATTCAATAGTTCCTCAGGCTCAAATACAAAATTGAAAACACGTATGAATGCCTAGTAAGTAGATCAATGCTTATTGAACCAGTAATGTGCCATGAATTTATATGTATTGAATATGACCATTTGGCAAATTTAGCAGGTAATAATGAAACAAGTAGTTGCAATGATGTTTCTGTGTGATTTAAAGACCATTGAAGCGAACAGAAAGCTAAGCTTTTATATCAATTAGTGGTTAGCAGCTATTTTTTAAAAGATTAGATTAGTAATTGTTTCTTTATATTCATGTCACTATAAAAGAAATTGAGTGATTACAACAACCTGTCATGTTTCTTCTTATCATCTCCCACCCTCAGTGGCGTTACAGCCCTTACCTTAACCTCACCTTAAATTGCTTAACCTCAGAGATGTTATATCCCTTAACTTCTCCAATCCAAGTCACTCCAACAATTTTTTTCTTAAACTAGTTAGGGGGAAGGGGCAAGAGGAATAATATTTTACCACCTATGGTCTTCCTATGATGTGATTTGGCTGCAAATCATGGAATGTTACGGTCTCTGAAGAATCAAAATTGTGAGTCACCCAGGGGGCAATAGAGAGATGAATGGTGGGCACAAATGGGCTGTAGCCCATTGTCAATGATGAATTACACACAGTAAGAAGCATAAAAGAAATCATCAAAGAGATGTATGACTGGAAAAGGAGGTGGCTCTGTCATACAGAGGGAACAAGTAATTACAGATGGACTGCTCCCATGCTGCACTGGTACCCATACAATTTTTAAACACCTAGAAGAAGGCTACCAGCTTTCTCGGTAGACTCCCCACAATGAGAAATTTTTTAGTGGACATGGAAATAAGTCACACAGGATGAGAATCCCAGACCTCAAAGAAACCATTTAGTCCAACATTCAGTTTAACAAACAAACAGTTATTAAGCACCTGTTCTGCCCAACAGATGGTCATCAAGACTTAGCTTGAAGGCTTCCCGATAAGGAGCTCATGACTTCCCAATACAATTCATTTCACTTTATGGGTAGCTCTAATTGTTTAAAAAAATTGTTTCCTTGCATCAAGCCTAAATTTGCCTCTTTTCAACTTTTACCTCATTTTACCCTCTAGGGTTCTTTTCCCCATGACACTCTAGCAAATTCATAAAAATGTCTTTCTTCTTCCCAATTCCCCTCCCCAAAGTTTCTCTTTGCCTGGCTAAGCATTCCTATTTCCTTCAGTCAATCTTCATATGGATTCTATATCATTTTGAGCACACTCTTCTGGACGCTGTTGAATGTATCAGTGCTCTTGCTAAAATGTAGGAACTAGAAATGAACGTAACATTTTAGAGATGGTCTGATCAGGACACAATTCAGCAAGAACATTGCCTTCCCTTCCCCAAAGATCATATCTCTCAGAAAACAATCTAAGATTATTTTCTGTGATATTCCATTGTTGGCTTATTCTGACTTTGAAGTCCCCTTGAACCTCAAGATCTTGGTCACAAGGCACAAATGGATTATGTTCTGAACCCTTGGGAAGTATCTTCATAACTATAAGATCACAGACCCATTGAAGACACGTTGAAATATTTTCAAGTCATTGTGCCAGGCTCTGATGGATCTAAAGGTAAAAAGTGATGGAGTGTCAAGGACATCAAATTCTACTGGAAGGAACATAATACCCAAATAAATATGAAGAAGGCTATAATGTGCAGAAGACAAAGGCAAAAGTGCCCTAGGAAAATTTGAGGAGGGAAAAAACTTATCAGTGAAGACTTCACAAAAGAGTTGACACTTTAGCTGAGCCTTGAAAGAAGAGGAGGATCCTCTAAAAATGAAGATAAGGAAGAAGTAGATCCCAGGCATAAGAGACAGTCTATACAAAAGCATGGCTGGTCCTTGACCCCAACCTCATGGTACCTCTGCTTCTTGAGATCATTGAAGGGTGAAGGAGAAACTGTTGAGCCCCAAGTCAGCTCCTGGCTGTCTCCTGCAGCCATCCCACATTAACAGTCAAGGATCAATGAGATCTTAACATGGGGTTAATAGACAGTGTTATTCTATCCCCACAAATTGGCCAGAAAATCTAATTCACCTTTCTGTCCATCATGACCTTTCCCAGTTAGTTCCTTCCTCCCTTCTTCTCCCTTCCTTTGCCTCCCACCTCTTCCTCCTCTCCCTCTGTCCACACAAAGGAATCATACCCTCACCTAGGGGTACTATACCCAGAGAAGTATAAATTTTGATCACTGAAATCTCACAAGCTATCTTGGGTTTTATGGGCTATATTTCTTCTTTTTTCTCTTCCTTAATTATTTATTCTACCATTAAAAAAAGTGGGACAATTAATTCTTTTGCCCCATGCAGTTTCATTTATGATTTCTTGAAATACAGCATTGGAAAACCAAACAGTGATAAAAACTCATTGGGATTCAAATCAAGCTGTTTGACCATGCCTTAAACCCAAATCACTTTGACTCTCAATGACTGGCCAACAACAGGTACCATCCCAAGCTTCACTTGGTCATTGTTTGGGCTCTGAAAGTCAGAGTAAGGGTAAATAGTAATTGTTTCTGTTTTGGTCAGACACCCTGAAAATCTTCCCCTCTTGGATTCATTTTTTTTTAACTAAGTAAAAGAGGATATTTTTGCCTTAGTTCTTACCTAGCCTTAATCACTGAATGGGCATTGCCTCAGACACACTGACACCTGAGGAAGACCTTCACTTAAAAAGACCAAGGTTTCCCACTGCATCCAGGGCCATCTCTAGTTGTCCTGATGTATATCTTGCCATTGGTCCCAGATGACTCCAGAAGACAAATGAGGCTGGTGACTCTGCACAACCCTGACTCACATCAATCCACTTCCCTTGCAAATCAAGACATCACCTTTCTGATGTCACTGGTCCTCTTCAAGACTGAAGAACAAACAATAATACTAATCCCTGTTGGTACAGCAAACTGGATATCCAACTTCCCCAAACTTACTTGTACCATATTTCTATGTCAAATTAATTATATTTCTAAATGAAACACTGAATACCACTCTAGAAACAATGCCTCCTCATAAGTTCAATTTTAAGCATTGTTGTTCAGTTATTTCAGTTGTGTCTGACTCTCTGTGATCCCATTTGGAGTTTTCTTGACAAAAATTCTGGAGTGGTTTGCCATTTCCTCCTCCAGCTCACTTTACAGATGAGGAACTGAGGCAAACAGCGTGAAGTGGCTTGCCTAGGGTCACAGAGTTAGTGCCTGAGGCCAGATTTGAACCCAGGAAGATGAGTTTTCCTGACTTTAGGCCCAACAAGGCAATATTCACAGCATTGCAGGCAACTGTGAATATGCCGGCCTGTTTCTGAATTGCAAAGTATAACTGACTCTCCATATAGAAGGCAGAAGAAAAACATTTATTCAGACACCAGGAAGTTGAATCCATCATAGCAACAAATAAATTCATCATAGTAACCAAGAAGTCAATAACATTATCAGGCCTTCCCACAAACAAACACCCTCAAGCAAAATGCCCTTCTCTCACTCACAGCCAGCTCCCTGCTTTCTCTCTCTCTCTCGGATCTGACTAGTCTGACCAACTTCCTCTCAGCTCTGCTCCAGCTCCACTTCTTCCTGTTCCACTCATCCACCAAGCTCTTCTCACATGGCTCAGGCTTCTAAGTGACTCAAATAAGTCAAATGGGCCTGTTAATGGATGGGAAATCTCTTCTCATTATACAAAAATATATTACAACACATTAACAAGACATCTACCAACTGTGCCACTCTGCTATACCCATTTGAAACATTACAGAATATTTAATTATGGAATTATTTTCATAATAATAGCTCACATATATACATACTTATACATGTACATATACATATACACACACATATATGTAGCTTTTTCAGCTTTGCAAAGTGTTTTATGAACATTTTACTTATTTGATCTTCACATCTTGGTGCCATTATTATTCCCATTATGCAAATGAGGAAATGGAGTCTCACCTAGCTGAAGTAATTCGACCAGGGCCACACAGTACCTGAGACAAGATTTGAACACGTCTTCCTGAGTGAATTCAACAGTCTGCTATTTTTTACAATAGCCTCTTTAAACACACACACACACACACACACTTCCAGAATTCTTCCAGGATTTCAAATGTTCTCATTTAAAACTGTTCATGTTATATCAATATGCAACGTCTAAGTCAACAGTATGTGTCTATATGTCTTATGTGTTGGGGATAGGGTCAATGACAGTGACACAATAAGGGGTGAATGAAGGAATCAAAGTGTAAGGTATGATTTATCTCTCACAATCCCTTCTGTTCTTCTCCATTCTATACTCTCACCTCAGAATGAACATTTTTTTACACCATCTTTATCAATTAATTATCCCATCCAGCTTCCCCTCCCCACAAAGGGAGAGACCCCACATTCTTAGGTCCAGTCTGCAGCTGATACAAAAAATACCATAATATGCAAAGAATGAAAAGCTAGGAAACTTTACCTGACTCATAATGCTGCATATTAAATAGTGAAAAAAAAGGACTGGATTTGGAGACAGGGATGTGGGTCCAAATCTTGGTTCTAATTCTTACTAGCTATATGACCTTGGACACCTTTCTTCTCTTGGCCTTAATTTCCTTATCCATAAAATTAGGGATGATCTAAATGACCTCGAAGGTCCCTTCTAGATCTAAATCTATACTATGATCCTATACAATTTGAAGTGTGCACAGAGCCTACTAAGATACTACCCTAGATCTGCACTTGTTCAGCTTCTACTGAGACATACTGTTCATCCTTAACTAGCTGAACACCCTACCCATGTCAGTTTCATCGTACTTCTGATCTATGCCAAGGACCTGGATCCTACAATGTCCCACCCACCAATGTACTTCTTAAAAATATAGATAAATATCTATACAGAAAATTATACTGTGCCTTTGAGAAAACTATTCCCATTGAGCCACCTAATATTAGAGATGAGGCATTGTAGCCTAGTAGGTACCTAACCGGGAATATGGCTCCGCCATATATTGGCTGTTTATTCAAAAATAATGATAGATTAAAGCAATAATTAATTATTTAAATAATTAGGAATTTACCTTATGAAGGTAATTATGGCATTATTGTTCAAATAATTAATTAGATATTAAATTATTGAATTAGTAATGATTATTCATCTTTAAAATAATTTATTTAACTGATTGATGATTCATTTATTTTTATGACAAATCTTTATTAAAATGTGTCCTTCATTAATACGTTTGCATACATACAATATATGCATACACATACTCTGACACACCTCACAAATCACCACCAGATGTTTAACCAATAAATTAAAACTTAAAAGTGGGGAAAGGGATAGGGAGGGTGGAACTAAGGGGATAAAATTTCCATTTCTTATTTTGTAAGATATG